>NC_090265.1:592139649-592756211 GCF_040414725.1 Anabrus simplex
ATCTTTGTTATGCTGGTATTCATTTCTAATTCAGTATTTTGCGACCATATATACAAGCTGCCTAAACCTCCTTGTAAAACTAGTTCGCTTTTTAAGGCAGTAGGAACATATAATCCGCATATAGTAGCATTTGGATAACGTCGTAAATCAGCAGATGAAACAACACTGGGCTAAGACGATGATCTTGAAGAACGTAATTTGTTTGAGCTGTAACTCCAGGTTGTCCCACCCCATCGCTGACAGCAGGTTGAGCTCAGTATATTCCCTATTAGCTGTAGAAGAGGATTATTCTCTTTTTTTTTTTTTTACACAGTTCTGTTAACTACGTCGAACGCTTTGGCATAATCCACGAGGGCAGCGTCTCTCTTCCTATACGACAAATATTAGACTCATTACTTGAACCTCGTTAGTAGTTTCTCACATTCAAAGTAACAACTATGACTAGAAATAACAATAGCATCTTCTTCCTAGTAGTAGTAGTAGTAGTAGTAGTATCCAATGAACATTTATTCGGAATGGACTAATATGTAAGAAATATTCATTGTGATTTAATCATGTTGTCTTCATCACCCTCAGCGAGTTTCATACCATCAACAATTCAACTATTGTATTTTTAGTATATTCACTGGCGTGTTTCTGCCGTAGTAGTAGTAGTAGTAGTAGTAGTAAATATAATTAAATGCCGGTAAATTGCATTTGAGTAACAGGTCTTAAAAAACGACACACACACACACATACGTTGACGAAATGATGCGTATGCTACTGCAGAAACGCATCACTGTGTCTCCGGTCTCCGGGAATCGGTGTCCAATAGATTTCCTTTATTTATTCTGGACTCTTCTCGTTATGTTTTTCGTCTGAATATTCTAGTTCCGTCTTCCATCAAACCCGAAGCATCTTCGTATTCTGTAAATGTCCACATGGGTCAATTCAAGGAGATCGTGAAAATCAGACATGTGATGCACCCTAGCCTGTTCATTGAAAAGTAGAATTTGCAAAGTACTCAATCTTCTACCTCCTAATTGCCATCTGAAGCGCGCTGGCTGAGTTGGTAACAAGGGGATCAGAGGAGAAAGGCAGTCCTTTCGAAGGAAAGAGCTGTGAAAGCCGTAAAACCTACTCCCCACCACCACCACCGCAGTACCCTCATCGACAAAGAAGAGAATAAAAGTTGACCAAGAGAGTTCTGATAGAAAAGACAGCGAGGAGCCTGGCAAAAGTGGCTCCGTGAACGTCATTACTAGGGCTCGGATTCTTATATTCTAAACTATCTGTTCCTTCCTTCCACCTTAATTATAAAATGTCAACATAATTTTGTGTTTTATGTCCGTAAGATTCTAATGTGAGAATTGTATTGAACCTAAAAAGGTCTGAGACTTTAAAATCTTTAAATAAAGGCTAAAACGGCCCTTTCAAAATCCGATTAGTAAAACCTCGTTTTTAACACCTCGCCTGTTATTTCCATTTTTACACAGACTGAACATGTTATACAAAAGCCGTAGAACTGTTCAGAACACTTTTGGGAGCCGCTGGCAGAATACAAGGGAATCGAATGCAGTATTCTCCAAAAAGTGAAAGAAGTAGGTTAAGCCATTAACGTTGCCTCTACCAACAACATAATGAAAAGTGTATTTCACTCTTGGAGACTGGCTAACGTTTGACTTCCCATCACCAGTCAGAGTACAGTGAAGTTGCTTGGTCAGGATGTGCTCCTATTCAGTTCGTATTTTCTGCTAGTTCGGGTGGACTTTAACATATTCGGCATGCCATCATACAAGTCTTCAAACCCGACTGATATGGCAGTCGATAGAAAAGGCTAACTTCACTACTGATGGAAAAATATTTTGTTAAGCCTTCCAAAAAATGTAATTAAATCCAAATAACTCTGCTGGAGTGTTGCCCCTAGGACTTTATTTGCTAACTAACGGCAGCAGCATTATATATCTATTTGATTCTCTACATACAGCTTATAAAATTCTATAAAAGGTTAGCATAATTATGTTATGATCCTGTCGTCCTAATTCTTTTGTCTATACACGTCTCAGCTGTACATTTGTCAATTTCTATAGAAGGCAAAAACCACCTTTAAGGCTAGTATGAAGAATTAAAAGTTAAAACAGCTTTCATAATAACACTAAAAATCCGGGTCCTACCAGAGCGTGCTTGGTGGTTGGATCGTGTGTGTGTGTGTGTGTGTGTGTGACATTACTGTACCTGCTCCTGAGACAGATTCCAACAGCAACATGAGAGAGAGAAGCGAGTGAGAACTGCCTCACTTGCTATAAAAGCTGGCTATAAAAGCCATCCTGGCGATGGCGTGTTCGAGCCCCTCTGTTTGCAGTCCTGAAGATGATTTTTCCCGTGCTTCCCGTTCTCACAACAGACAAATACTTGGGTTGTACATTACTTGGAGCAATTCTGAAACAGTTATCGCTCAGCAATCGTTAGTTTGCGAATGTGTTGAGTAGGTACGCGTTGAGACCAACAAGTCGTCTGAATCAAATTTAGGAAAAGGTGTACGGAGACATAGCCATGGCGATCAATATCAAGAGTCGTACGCAGGGTTACAAGTAGTCCCAAGTCAGGTCGAAAGTTAAAGTACTTTTGACAATCATGTTTGACATCAACGGTGTTGTGCACCACGAATCCCTACCTGAGGGGCAAACGGTGAACCGAATTCTCGAATTCTTGAGACTTTTGAGAGAAAATATCAGGGATCAGACATTTCTGGAGTCTCCACTATAACAACGCCCGTTCACGCATCGCTCCTGATTCGTGAACTCTCGCTATCCCAACAGACTTTCCTCTATTCCCCAAACTGAAATTCACTCTAAAAGGACGATGATTTCAGTCAGCTGAATATATCAAACTGAAATCTCAGGAATTCTCCAAATCGCCTACTATGGCTACTTCCCAAAGGGCAAACGGCGTTGGAAGTGCTGTCTTTCGAAGTCTAAGGCTGCAGATAAACCCACTAAACAATTACTGTCTTGAACAGGCCTCGAAATTCCGAAATAGAAAGGTATTCTCATCCGTCTAGCAACACATTTAATAACTCTGGTTCGTATTATCACAACGGAAATCCTTTCTTATAAACTCTAAACTAAAATAGTCGTTAGTTGCCTTTGGACCACCAGAGCCTATATACAGTGCTGAAAAAGGTTTTCCAAATTAATGTTTAGTGCTGTTCTTATTTTGCTATGTGTATGTACTATACGCGCACTTTATCTTGAGCCCGGATCTCCATAGTAACGAATGGGAACTAGGGCTCAAGAAAAAGTGCGCGTACTATACATACATTTTACATTACGACGGGTATATACAAAGCAAAACAACATGTAGTCAGCTATGCAAAAGCAACAGAAACGCAATAAAAGCACAAAGTTAGTAACGCGGGATTTTGAAAACGAAATTATCGGTCATTGTACAAAAATCGATACCGTGTATAGCCACCTTGGGCCCTGAGTCACGATTCCACACGACGAGGCATACTCAGCACCAAATAATCTAATCTGTTTTGGGACAGATTATCCCACTCTTGGATAGCAGCTTCAGTTAGTTGCTGAATATTAGCAGGAGAATTAGGATGGCGGGCAGCTGCTCTCTTCAGTTCACCCCATGCATTTACAGCACAGTTAATATTCACAAAATATGCCGACCACGCCATCCGCTGTATGCCATACATCTAAAGGAATTGACTGAACAGTCTGGCTCGATGGACACAGGCATTATCATCCCCTACTAAAGCTCTCGCACCCAGTGACACCAAATTCTGTTACTACAAGTTGCAGAATGCTGTCTCTGTATAGCAGACCAATGGTTTTACCCTCAATAGGAATCAGTACGTCGACAAAACATAACCCCACACCCAAAGCAGGACGGAACCGCCTTGCTGCTGACGGCGCTCGAGGATGAAGGGATCGTTCCATCTGTCACCGGATCATCTCCAAGCTCTAATGCTAATACTCTATGGGTGCAAGGTTATTGTGACCTAATCAGAAAAGGGCATTAGCTTCCGCTTGTTCTTGATGCCATGGTCTGAGTTGTTGTCCACCTCTCCCGAGCTATGACGTATGCAATTCGATACAACTATCATTTACAAGTAAGTTAAATGAGTTTTCTCTTCTTACATTATTATTTAACTTGTTTTTCATCCACTCATAAATCCTTTTCGCATTACAGATGTTACACACGTTTTAATCCATGGTACTGACCGTCTCACTACACTGCTTAGCACAGTGTTTTCATTTTAACAGTCAGCAAGTTTTATTTGACAATCAAGAACGACCCATCAGACGAGAGGACTTTGGACCTCAATATGTTTTTAATTCATTAATCATGATCACTGTCATTTCACTTCATCAAGATTTTTAATTTGTTTGTGTTATGTAATAATTGTTCTGCTACTGAAGATGGCCTTGAGAATAGGCTGAAAGATGTATAGACTTTGTTCCATCTAACAGATGAGTTGATTTGTATTAATGAGGAGTTTATAAATCCTTTTATTTGTAAAGTGACAACCGTCAATACAGAATGAGATTTATAACTTGCAATGCTATGCCACCCATGTATCATATTTAATAGCTCGCTCTTGTTTATATACTATACGTGAATTTCATTAATTTACAACCTTCACTTATAGAAATATTTTTTTAAACACTGCGTAAAAATAATTTGTTTGTAATTTTCACAATGTTTTTATTTTGTAAAGTTACTTATAGCCAAAATATATTGCATTAACTACTATTAAAGTGTATAATTGTTGCATTTGGTTGATGTTGGTGGAATAGGGGGTCTATTCACATATTTGGACTCCTTTATATTATTTCCACTTCATTCTTTAAGTCTATTACAATTTTCTTTTCAAAATGTGTAGATGAGGACATGTTTATAAGCGCCAAATATTGTCTTTTGACAATGTTGTAAGCAAAATTTGTTCATACTAGTTAAGATTTTTAGAATAAATATGATCATTAATATGCACTTTTAAATGGGAAAGATTATACTTCCCGTTCGTATAGAAGAAACGTCGGTAAGAAAAGGTTAATATTTCATCAATCATGTACAGAAATAAATGTAGTACAATTATTAAGCAGCAAACTTAACTATTTCATTACGTCTACTTATATATTTTTATTTTATTTTATTAGCTTCCTAAAAATTACAAAGCATAACAGGAAAAATATGGTTATACAATTTACTGCTGATAAAAGATAGGAAAATAGAAAAGATTAAGGACAATAGCACATTATTATGCAGCATATAAGTTATTTCGTAAAATGGCGACAGATCCCTTAACTGCGGAGACTGCAATGTCTTTTATGGTATTACGCCTAGCATTTTGCAGGTCTTTACAAAAAGGCTCGGTATCGTTCCACGAGCACCCACCATCAATCTGATCACCTCAATAGATACAAGGTTGTACCAGCTGTATGCATAAATTCTTGCCGGTTTCAGTGGTAAAGAAAGCACGTAATTTTCAAGGGAAATGCATTTTTTGTTTATTCAAAATACTGGCCATCGGCTTCTACACACTTTGCCCATCTTTCAGGTAAGTTATGAATACCATGCAAGAAAAAAATGCTTGTCTTTTGCACCAAACCATTCGTCCAGCCATTTTCCAACTTCCTCGATATTGCTGAAGTGCTGCTCTGCGAGCGGGTGTCCCATTGATGCGAAGAGGTGACAGAAGGCGCCAGGTCGGGAGAGTACGGCGGGTGTGGAAGGATGCCCCATCAAAGCGATTTCAAGGTATCTTTCACTGGTTTTGCTGTGTGAGACGGTGCATTGTCGTGTAACAGAATCACTTTGCCATGTCTTCTGGCCCATTCCGGTCGTCTTTCGATCAATACGTGATTTAAATTAATCATTTGTTGGCGATGGCGTTGTACATTGACGGTTTCTCCGTGCTTCAAGAATTCCTAATACATAATACCGCTCTATTCCCACCAGACACAAAGCACCGTGGTCTTGCCGAAGCGATTTGGTCTTGGTGTTGAAGGACCGGTTTCGCTAGGTGACAGCCACGATTTCCTCCGCTTCGGCTTTTCAAAATAAATCCCTTTTTCGTCACCCGTCACAATTCGGTACAGAAATTATTTTCTTTCGTGGTGTTGAAGGGGCATTTCCTAAGTGACTTTGCGATTTTCCATTTGCCGTTCATTCAAATTGTGTAGGACCCATTTACCGAGTTTATTGATCTTTCCCACTGCTCGTAAACGTCTGATGATTGTTTCTTGTGACACGTTTAATGCTTGTGCCAATTGCTGTTGAGTTTGAGTTGTTGCTAGTTGATTACGTCACACCGACGCAGAATAGGTCTTATGGCGACGATGGGACAGGAAAGGGCTAGGAGTGGGAAGGAAGCGGTATGAAAATGGGAAACCACGGAAAACCCTTTTCAGGGTTGCCTACAGTGGGGTTCGAACGTACTATCTCCCGAATACTAGATACTGGCCGAACTTAAGCGATTGCAGCTATCGAGCTCGGTACCTTTATATTTACGATAGGTGTACATCAGTGAGTTAGATTTATCTACAGGCAGCAGAAAACTTCCGTTCTGCGCTCCTTTGATCATCTTGTCTGCGTCGATAAGGAATGCGCGGAGTATTTTTTCCATCTGTGTTGTTTGAAATACATGAATTAAAGAGGGACAAATTGATGAGTTGATTATACTAAACGTCTAGCCAGGATGTAACATAAGTGACGATGTCAACAGCTCTAATATAGTCTTGAGAGCAGGAAGAGCGGACTTTGGATCAAAAATGCAGGCATCAGCAAAGCCCACGATAGCGGACGTATTCATCAAGTGATATAGAATGTATAATGGTGTCATCAAAGATATTTAGATGGTCGTTCTGCAAATTTATTTTGGAGATGTTAATGGCGATGTATTTTTTAAAAAATTCTAGACCGACCTATTTAGAACTTAGGACTGCCGTTCTATTGAGCTCTATACCGGACCGACTGATTATCTTTAGCCACAATAACGGTGTCATCTGCTACGCCAAGAACTGTAATAGGCCTTAAACCTGGAATTAGATCGTAGCCGTATTTATCAGCGACTGGTTCTTCAGACAGTTCGTCCAGTGTATGATCTGTTGCAAGATTGAGAAGAGTGGGTGAAAGCGGAGAACCTAGAACCTTACATCACACCCCGTTTCAATTCAACTGGCTTGGTCGTTTTGTGATTCATCTCAATCTTAGTGAATTTATGTTCCTGAAGGTTTGATATTAGATCGGTTAACTTGCTTAAAATAGGCAGGGTTTGTAGAATCTTTCGACGAAGTGCATGTCCTACATTGTTCAATATTTTTCTTATATCCACGAATACTATCGTAGCGTTGGTCGTCTTCTCCTTCGTGTCACCTAGAATCGAACGAAGAAGTATTGCATAAAATCAGTTTAAAATATTCATCTTTACACTCCAATGACTATAACTTCACGCAAATAAATATAAATTAAAAAAGCGTTTATTGTATCAATTTATATAGTTTATACTATGTTTCCATAAAACTTGAGGGAATGTTGTAATGTTAGAATAAGTAACTCGCGAGATCACGATCAAACTATAACTATTACTTGGAATGATTTACTTCATTCCATTTCTCCACTTATTTACCCCAAAGGTAACTCTCTAGGTGGGGAAAGCAAAATTAACTAACATGCGTATGCCAGGAAAAAAGTATCCCACATCTGCTGGGTCTTCAGGCTACAGATTCCTTTTGCGAGAATTTATTTTGCTGCTTCTAAGTCGGCGATTGGCATTTTGATTCCCTTTACGAGAATTTATTTTTCTGCTTCTAAGTCAGCGATTGGCCTTTTGTTAATCGGGTGACACAAGTAAGAGTTTTAAAGAATGCAATTATTCTAATGAAAATTCAACATACTGAAATTGTTTAGTAACCACCACAAACTGTTTAAAAATAATTTTTATTTAAAAGTGTGAATGTGCGACAAATATTCTAGATGAAATCTACCATGACGCTGGAAATTTCGAGAATAAAAATTAAATATTTTCCTTTAAAAAAATTGGTTCTTTGAATTATTTGCTACAAATTATAGAAAATTCTTTGAAGAATGTTTATTTCAGCCCCTCAAGTAAATCTGAAAGTCAGCTCCCAGGATGAATTGAGAGGCTGAGATCAAAAGCGGGACTACTACATTTTGGCGGTATATGAGTTATTACTGTGGTTCTTGTCTTTATATGATTCCGCATCTGTTGAAACTAAAATGGAACTCGTTCAGCAACTCTTTCCCTGTCTAAACCAGAGTTGAAATTTTGTGTAATGCGAAAGTGAAGTTTGGGACAGTGATCAGGAGTGAAACCTGGCGTCCAAACCAAATATGACCATAGCTGACTAAATAACCTGGGATGTTTAGTAAGAAAATCCTTTTATTATCCTTCTCATATTACAAGTCAAGATACTGATAGGTTATTGACTTGTCTAAGCGTCAATTTTTATATGTAAATGTTTTTTTATATGACCCATGTTTGTAGACTTATTTAGAATGAGTATTAATATGCTTAACTGATTAAAAACACGTTTTGCTATAAAATTGTACGCAGTTTTGAGTGAAACTTCATTTTTGGTAAAATGAGTGTTGTTTAAAAAATCAATTTCCTAGTATGTGTCATTATATGATTACATATTTTAGTATATGATTTTAATCTTCCTAATGAACATGTAGAGTTAAATATAAGGTGTAGGAATATGATTATACAGAATTATATACAAACATTGATATATCTTAAAACTACTATTCAGTGAAATGCCTCGTTTTTTATCTAAACGCCTAAATTGTCAGCAAATTGCCGTAGGGCACAGGGTTCATTCTAAGGACAGGCCGAGGATATTAACCACGACTGGTTAATTCTTCTAGCTCGGAGACTGGGCGTTTTTCATAATCCTAATAGCCTACATTTTCCCCACATGCACAACATATCATATTATTACCACCACAGGAACATGCAATAAATAAATACTCCCCCCAACACACACACACATCGATTTGTCTTCAGGAAGGAATCTGGCATTCGTAAAACAGGGCTGAATCCACATTAGTGCCGATCCCAGATAAATGGGAAAAAGGCTAGGAAAGTAGAATAACCTCTTAACATGATCCACATGAACTGTTGATAAATGTGTCAAAAAGTGAATACCATAAAAAGTTTTAAATATGTAGGTATTTCAACACTTAAGAGTATTCAGACAATATGTTTTATGTTTCCAGTTTGATGTACTTACGCAAGAATAACTTTGTCTGGAACGTCAATAATTGAATGACGGTACAAAATGTATTAAAAGGAAAAAAACAAGCACACCAAAGTTAAAGTTTTCATTTGTTTTTCAGTAAATAATATGTTAACTACATTCATAGAGAAACCTTTAAAGACGGCACAGTTTTATAGGCTGAATTCGATTGTTTTATTTTCCAAAGTTTTGGTTTCAAACTAGCTTTTATTTAATGGGTTAATTTGGACTTGGGGAATAATTTATAAACTTCGCGATTTTTTTAAAACGTGTCACCTTCCCAAAACATTGGTGAATGTAGAAATGCTAAATGCTTTGGAGTAATCCATAAACACATCGAAAAACGACCTACATTTACTGAGGAATCACTGAAGATTGAATGTAACATGAATCCAAATTCTCCCATTTTAAATCAGTTTCAATATTGCAGATAACGTCAATCCATCGTTTAAATCGTTATCTGTTACGGCACTGTAGCCTTTAGGTAGCCCTCAAAACTGGGGAGTGGAAGATCTCCTAGACTTAAGTACAAAATATACAATCATGATGGATATAAGCTATGCCGAAGTTAATAATAATAATAATAATAATAATAATAATAATAATAATAATAATAATAGAAACTTCACTCAGTTGAAGGTCGCCACAATGGACAAAGCATAACGAGACAATTTCTGCTTACAAGGATAATTTTGCTGATCAGATTATTCTTATAACGTCGTTAAAGTTCAAGAGTTATAGCATAATAGCAATGATTTCTAAGCAATGAAACCTGAACCTCGTAAAGCTAAAAAAGATAGTTCTGGAGCGTCTAAGTTAAACTGCTTCAAAACGTCCGGCTCCATGGCTAAATGGTTAGCATGCTGGCCATTGGTCACAGGGGTCCCGGGTTCGATTTCCGGCAGGGCCGGAATTTTAACCATCATTGGTTAATTTCGCTGGCACAGGGGCTGGGTGTATGTGTCGTCTTCATCATCATTTCATCCTCATCACGACGCGCAGGTCGCCTATGGGTGTCAAATTGAAAGACCTGCACCTGGCGAACAGAACATGTTCCCGGACACTCCCGGCACTAAAAGCCACACGCCATTTCATTTCATGCTTCAAAACATTTACTATAAATCGAGGAATAGTCTCTCGAGCTCCTACCATTAACCCTGTCAATTTAATGTCCTGCAATCCAAATCTGTCTGTATAATAAGGTATGGTCGTTAACAGATCAGCTTCTTTTATCAAAGTCTTCTGACTGGTCTGTGACGGTTTTGAAACAAACTGTAGGGTCTATTACGGTATATATCCTTAACCGTCTGATTCCTTGTAGGCTACTGCCGTTATCGGCAAATCCGGATACTACTTCTGCGACCCTATGACATTTCTTTCTGAGGAAATTTGTTATTAAGGACCGAATATTGTTACGCATGGCGTTCCGCAGTACGTATCTCTCCACGAGGACAAGATCTCAAAACAAGAGGAAGGATTTCTCTCTCTCTCTCTCTCTCTTCGGCAATGCTGACAAAGGTTTCTGTTTCGACAAGGAGAGACCAGACCCTGCGTCCAACCGAATTCAGCGAGCTTCAATGTATCTGTTGGGGGACACTCCACAGTAACTTGCGTATAAGGGTTTAGGTCAAAACATTTTCGTTTTCTAAAAAATGAAGGTCAAATGTCACGATCTCCAAAATAAATAAATAAATAAATAAATAAATAAATAAATAAATAAATAAATAAATGCATGAATAACGACAAGATAAGGTTAGACGCGTACCACTAGATTCAGTTCACTTTGTACAAAATACTGCACAGAATGTTAGTGGTTTTCGGAGACGCCGAGGTGCCAGAATGTTACCCTGCAGTTGGTTTACGTGTCAATAAATCTGACACGAGGCTGACGTACTTGAGCATCTTCGAATACCAATGGACTGAACCGGGATCGAACCCGCCAACTTGGACTAAGGTAGCGCTCTATTGTCTGAGTCACTCAGCCTGGCCTTAAACTGTTTAAAGTTATCTCCAGTTGAATTAATTGGTTACCTCATCAACCCGCTCCTCCTTTCCATTTTGGTGGAAACTCTCACAATGTACTCCATTATTGTGTTGACTTTTCTGTAATAAGAACAATAATGTCACTGTGTGGGATTGCCAGGAGATCCTATGGATAGTCTGGCTGCCTGTATCGCTGTTTCTCATTTTGCACTACCCAGGAAGCATGTGTAGCTTAAGGAATGCTACGAACGCGAACAACTGTACCTATGTCTATGCTGGAGACTTATTTCAAAGTCTGGCGACTTCAACTCAGTGTGAACAAAACAGAGGTGTCTCGCTTTCATTTGAATAATAATTTGGCGAATAGAAACTGAACGTCATTTTCAGCGGCAGAGTTCTTAGTCATAATTCGAACCCAAACTATCTTGGTGTCATGTTGGACCGAACACCGTCCTTCCTTCATGTAACACTTTATAAACTTAGCTCAGAAACTGAGGACTGGTAACAACGTTCTCCATATATTATGTGGAACTACCTGGGAATCTTCAACAACCACTCTGCAATCTTCAGCCTTGGTTTTGGTGTACTGAAGTGCTGAGTATTGTCCACCTGCCTGAACCATACAAGACCTGTTGATACCTACCTGAACACCACCATGCGCGTAATCAAACCTACTCCAGTTCACTGGCTTCCACTACTGACGGGTATAATGCCACCTGATTTGCGCAGATCTACTGCCCTTGTCTGAGAACTGCCACAAGGTTTTAGAAATCCTAATCTACCCGTACATACCGGCCAGCCACTTTTATATCTTAAGAGGCTATAATCGCGTCATCCTGCTGATATGATTGCTAGGGGTTTTATACCTCTTGAAGAATAAAAAGGTCCATGGGAAGCAGCAACATAAGTGCACCTGCATAACATCTTCTCGGGTACTAAACTTGCAAGCGGATTTCAGTTAATGCGCAAGACCTGAACTGCCCTAACAGAATCAGTACGGGCCATAGCGGATCCAAAGATGCACTACAAAATGGAATAAGCTGCCTACTACAGACTGTGATTGAGGAGCTCCACGCCAAACCATTCACAATACTCAGCGACCAGCAGAATTCCACTTTCGAAAGAAAGATGCGGACCTATTGTAGCAGTGACGATTTCCTGCTGGCAACTCGAGAGACTGAACTCTGGATTGAGGGACTGGGCATTCAGCTGTGAAGCACATATAACCCTGCTAGTTCATTGTTTCTTAATTGAAAATATGTATATATTTGTATGCATTTATTGTTGCTAAAAGTGTGTATTAGCCATACGCTAAATAAATAAATCATAATAAACGTATGGTCTCAGTTACAGAGTGGTAGACCTTTTTAAGTGGTGTAATTCCAATAAATTGAGCTGCTGCCTAGCAACGACGAGGATGGGCGGCATCTACCGTGTATAGGAAACTGCATGTTACTGAGGTGGGGGATAATGATGTGTGTGGGGTTGAGTTGCATGGATGTTGGGGACAGAACAAATACCCAGCCCCCACGCCAAGGAAATTAATAATTTAAGATTAAAATCCCCGACCCAGCCGGGAATCAAACGCAGGTCCCTATGAACCAAAGGTCACTATGCTAACCATTCAAGCCAAGGAGCTGGACTGTACCATAATGAGAATGAAAAATTAAGTAAAATTTAAAATATAGTATGTTGATCCTTGCTGTTTTTAGAACTGTAAACCAAAGTACCTCAAAGATCACTTAACTAAAACCTTCTCCTTAAATTTATCATCCATAAAAATAGACAATTTTCTTAGAAATTTCATGAAGGAACTTATTTCGGTGATTCCATCAAATTTTCTACCTGAAACCTCAAATATTCCCTACTCTTTACCATAACATTCCATATATGATTTTTTTAAAAAGGAATATTACACTCGGGTCATACAGAGAGGAAAAATTTATATAGCAAGGAAATAAATAGTAATTACACTGTAATTACAAACCATCTGAAGTGGTGACATCTAGGTGCCCACCTACAAATATTGACACTGAGTCTACTGCTATTGAGCACCAAAGCAGAAAACTACTGGACAGATATACAGCTAAGTAATTTAATTTTGCCAGGTGATACTGAGTACACCACCAGAGACCTTGAAAATGTCAGCAAAGACACGGAGAGCCAAGATTTTTTTACTGTTGTTGAAAATTCAACTGTCTCAGCTGTGATCAAACCAATAAACTTGTGATCATGAGTTGAACATATCACCAGTGATCTATTGAGGCAGCTTATATAACAAGGAATTAGGGAGTAATCATCAGAATTACCCCCAAAACCTCAGAAGTAACATATCCTTCGGTTACAAGCAATGCTCTGCTCACACACGTATGTGAGTGGAGTATGAACTGCAGTACTCGCTGAGGTACATCAGAAGCTTGAGTAATAATTTCACTTGCTATAAACGTGTCCCCAACTAAGTACCGAGTCTTTATTATACACCCAAACCACTGAGCAAACAAATCTCCTTACCATGAAATCAGTTGTGATGGTGCTATAATATATGGTGGTTGCTTTTAAACATATAGCTATAAATTTTACTTCCTACCTTAAATAGGTAGTGCCTCGAGACTGACAGTTTCAAGTGAGTACAACTGAGAGAAGATTGTCTATTGTGTTCTATCATGTTTAATTATGAAGTAATAGCAACAACACTACTCAAAACTAACTGCTACAAAGGCTACAGTCAATGATACAGTAGGTGGTTTGCAACAAACTGCCACCAGGATATGCAGCACAATGGCTCTGGCCATGAGGTAGCTACTTGCATACATACAAAATCGAGTGAGAATTCCCACTGTTAACTACAACGTAGATCAACAAACATATCCCACTAGACTGAACCAATACAAAGTTGTATTGCTATCCACAGAGAATGCTCAAAAAGAACTACATGAAACAGAACTGAAGAAGTAACAATTCGATCTTGATTCAATTAAAATTACACAGTTAAGTAACCTTATAATTAGGAGTCTCCCAAGCTGATGTGGTAAAAGTGTGCTTAAGTCACCCTGGAAGGACGTGGGTTTGATTCTCCATTAGGAAGTTGAAAAATTTAGAGAAGAAGCACATGATTCTGGTGTTGACTCAGCCAACACTGAAAATGAATACCAGGTTAATACCTGGAAACAAAGGTGGCCTGGCATAGAGCTATAATCGCTCTATCTCGCTTAGTGTCGAGGTTACAGAGATTCCTCCAACCTGTACACCTGCATGGAGAAGGCTTAGATGATGAAAGTTATTAATGAAGATGCTGGTTTCACATTCCTGTAATCAGGGAAAGAATCACCACTGCATGATACGGGCATCTTCAGAGGCTTCATGTAACTACAGTACTGGTACTTACCCTACAATTTTTTCATTTGTTAATAGTCAGCTCCATTCAATTATCAGAAGTGGCATAAGTTATCTTGTCATTTAAGTTTGTAGATCTATTAAAGTTCTAAATACAATATATAGTATTTGACAAGCAAATAGGTTACTGCAGAGATCACTCAAAACTGTCCTAACTCAACAGCATTTTAAAAAACAATCATTCATGCACTACCGGTAGCGATAATGTTTGTAACAGATAAAAGCCATCCTTAAACAAGAGGTGTTGGTGGTGATGATCCTCTATTAACAATAATCAGACAGACAAAGCTGAAGGGGTCCAACACTTTGAAAAACGATGGTACTGGCCAAAGGAAGACAAGGGTCATGAAGGGCGTGAAAAGGCTCCCTACACCTCAAACCTAATACCATAGGGGGTCACATAAGAACAAAGAGTTGACTAAGGGAGGTTGGATAGGCTAGATGAAAGTGAGGAGCCTGGCACAAGCAAGTGGAAGCAATGCCAGGACTCAGTTACAGGCCCCATGATCGTCAACCCACGTTCCCAAGTTATGAGCCCCTGGAGCCTATATTCGTCACCTCTTATTACAGGCAGGGGATAACATGGATATTATTCTACTGCTGCCACCTACAAGGGGACCTAAACGAGACTCAACCATACAAAATTAGTGGCAGTAATGAGTGTTCACCAATGAAGACGTCTCCAGCGGTAGACGATCTCCATCTTCTGAGAAGAATGCTATTTCATTTCCAGCTAAGAGGATATAGCCTATAAACTTGAAATACTGCATACAACCCCTCCTTGACAGGAAACATGGTAAGGAGTAAAATGGAGCATTCAATAAAAACCCTGCTGAACCACATACAGATGCCACATTATCTAGTGTAATGTGAGAAGAGTTCAATAAAAGAGCTTTCAAGTGTTCGCCTGTGGCCCAGCCTTTCCCTTCAATTTAACAACATGCTATTAATATTCATCAGTACTTTAAAACAACAAAGTATCTTATTCTCATTTTCAGACAAATACAAGAAGTGAAAGATAACTGCAAGTCCTGCTGCCAAGCTTAGATGAGTAAGTAAAATCATACTCTCATTATAATAGAAACACATCATAATATTCACATACTGTTGGTTAGGCAACCCACTGATCAGACTTGTCATGCAGTTTACTCACCTTCCACTAATTTTTTTTTTTCACCCTTCTCACCCCCACCCCCATGCCGAGCTACCCATCAGAGTTCGTTCAAATCACTTCCTAAACCCTCCCAGGAGTAATAAGAACAAATTGTAAAACTTTCAGCCAGATCGCTCCAGTAGTTTTTGAGTCCATTCGAGGCATACACACAAACATTAATTCATTTTTATATATACAGATTCTTGGATAGCACCTATAACCATGTCCAGATGCACCTACCCAAATTCTGGTCCTAATTTTAGGCAAGTTTTGACAAACTTCAGTATACGAGGGCTCTACCTCTATGAAACACCCCTTCCTTTAATCATCAGATGTAATACATTATAACACAGAACCTACAAATAGCATTTGCAAGCACCTCATACTGAATGTATCTCAGGTTCCAACAATCACTTACTATTTTTTGCAATTCTTTGAACAACAACGTTACATGTACACAACATTTTATTTTTAACATAATAAATTATTACAGGTCCAGAAAAATTCAGAATGTACGTATTTTGCCCTAAAAACAGGTATGTTAACAATAGCCTAATGTAAATTTACAGACACAAAGTCTCTCACATTTACGCACTAGTACATGACAGCTGATTGGGCTGATTATGAATATACTGCTTGAGTTCTGTCCAATTAAGGTAAATACATAATTTGTTTTGTAAATCTTTATAGAATGTTTCCTTCACAGTAATTAAAGTGTGTAAAAAGTAAATGCACTTTTAACAAAATTTTGTCTTCCTAAGCCTGTATTTTTATGCATGTTTGTAGATATCAGGTTCCTGACACAACATATGCAACATTCCGAGCAATGGATTCAATCTGCTTAGTCTTTGGCACTGAAAAGCTTTTTTGTTGTACATGGGTCATTTTAGTCTTCAGTGCAGTACATTACTCACACTGACGTAAATATTTTACATAGTTACCATTACTGTACTATAAGTGAACAACTATTGATATTGTAATCATTGACACACTATCTCCAGTTTTAAATAGAATTCAAACCATAGGAATGTGAATTTTCATTGTTTAAATCCTATATGCATCAGCTTAGGATTCAAACTGTGGACACCCTGCTGAGAAATGAGGACAATTTTCCCCACTATCACTACTTTAATAAAAATATAAAGAAAAGGATTTTTAATTTCTTTGTATCTCAGAATGAAATGATCACAAAAGTTGGCTATTCCACCTAAGCATAGTAAACTAGACCAACTTATATCTAGGATTATCTAAATCAGTACAGTCAGTCACAAATATTTTTTCTTTAAACCAGTCATTGAAAACAAAACAAAAAGACAAAACCTGTCATATAAACGGACAGACTACGAGGGACTAAACTTGGTCATTTTGCATTCATTTGTCATAGGACCAATTCTATAAGGATTTTAACCTTAACAATGCTTTTTCATATTATTTAAGGCATTGACAGATATTCTAATTACAGCCACTTTGATGAAAAACTAAGAATGATGATGCTATCATGACCCAACTCGTGCAATAATAAATCCCTATGCCTACGGTGAAATTTCCGAACACCTCAGCTCATAATGTACACAAATGTGGGTCAAATATCTGTAGTTCTTTTTTACACCTCTTACCTACAAAGTACAGTATCACCTTCATATTAAATACAACAAAATATTTCTACCACTCACACCAGGAACTTCTCGGAGCTGAGAAAAATATGATCATTGCCTAAAAAGATGTATCTCAATTTGTTTTTGTCCAGATATTGCAGCATTCAGATGTTCGAGTCAGTATATGGGAGATAATGGTATAATAAATAGAGAAAAATATTCAAAAAAAAAAAAAGCAGCTGCCTCTCTAAGAAATCCCCGGCAGGTTGCAATACACTATTTAAAAATGTTTGACCATATAGCATACAGATACAGATACTTCTTGAGGTAAAATCCCAGTCAATTTATACAGAGAATAAAAAAGAAACATTCGTTAGAATTTTCAAAAGGATTATCAGCATTTATTATTATGAGAGACAAAATGATGCACTCATTCTGAAATCCCAAATCAAAACTGTAGGAAATCAATACAAAGTAGTATTTAACAGTCACCCACGAAGTTCACATTTCTCGAAAATTGTATCTAACATTCAATATACTGCCGTTCTTATACGAATGTTGATCACAAAACACACTAAAAGCAACTAACGAAAGAACTGTCAAAGTATCATTTCGATGTTGCATTCGTATTCAAGCATGCAAATCCTTCAGAGCAATAATACCACATCAGACGTTCCAACAGGTTATGTGAAACAAATTAACAGAATACAATTCAGTCAGTTCTTTCAATAATTTTAATAAAATTGCTCTTATATTCAGAGGGTGAGGCCTGCACTATACAGTCGACTACTGTCAGACCGCAATATTTACTTACATTTTCGCCCCCATAGAAGGTAGCCACACATTTTCTACTTCACAGTGACGGTCCAAATTGTAAATATGTTTATTTACTCACCCCATGATGTCCGTTCCCGTCGTCATTTACACAAGTTAGCACAAAAATTCACAATTTATCCCACTACCATTTTTATAGGGGAGACCACTTTGCCGGAAGTCCCAATACGTCCTTACGTCCCTCAACACAGGAAGTTGGAGAGGGATTTCTGGCATGGCCGTCAGATATCTGTATGCAGGTGTCCAGTAATTCGAATGTTGGTTTCCAACAATAGTAACTTTCTAGCTCTGAAGATAATGTCCATTATCGACTTACATAGTAACTAATTGAACTTCGACTTTATTATTATCATAGCTAACTCGCATGGTGGAGTATTAAAGGTTTTTATTAAGATGTAATTTTTATAAATAACCGGTAGGCCTACAGTACAGAACCCTGTTTCCATTAGATTAATATAGAAATATCAATACGGTAATAATTCTATAGCCCATCGTCCTTATACCACTGTTTTCTTGCAATAGATATTGCTCGTATATACCTTCCATGGAATTCTGATCTTGCGCTTTACAACGTTGGGTACCGTACGCTACATCGGCTGCATAATATGCGTTTACTATATGTTTATAGTGAATGAAATGATGTAACGAGGAGGATTAATATTACGGTTTTAGGAATAACCAGCCGAAGTAGATACCGTATTACAAGTGAGACTGTACCATTTATGGCGAGGGATATCATCGCTGGTTACTACAACAAAGATTAGCTCTCCTTGTCCCGTTTCTTCGTTTCCCAAGGTGAAGTTAGTTGTTGTAGGTAATGGCCAAAAACAATGCGATTTTCAGTCCCTTCCCAAGCTAATACTTGTACTAGCGAAATAGTTTAAAAGTGAGGATATCTGTTCCAGGTGAACATTGATTCTCACTTGGTTGTCATACGAGAGTTGCAAGAAACGCCATAATTTTCGAGAATGCAAGCACGTAATGAATCTAGGTAGCCTACCTGTAACTGTACTAAGTTACTTGATGCGTACCTTACTTACGGGGTATAACAATAAATAGGTTTTCGTTGTGAGACTGCTGGGTAACGCTTCCTACGCTCAAGGTTAGGGATCAAATCCCATCATAATCACATTGACATTATTTTACAGGCGAGAAACCCTGGTAGGCCTATATCTGAAGAAATACTGGTATATTATTACCATAAAACCTCTTTCAATGTAAAAATTGGGTACCCTGCTTTATATGACTGTTAATGATCAAGAGCTGTAGTTACATTATCAATGTCATTACTGATCTGCATTTAGGGCAGTCGCCCAGGTGGCAGATTCCCTATCTGTTGTTTTCCTAGCCTTTTCTTAAATGATTTCAAAGAAATTGGAAATTTATTGGTATCGGTAAGTTATTCCAATCCGTAACTCCCCTTCGTACAAATGAAAATTTGCCCCAATTTGTCCTCTTCAATTCCGAATTTATCTTCATATTGTGAACTTTCCTACTTTTAAAGACACCTCTCAAAATTATTCGTCTACTAATGTCATTTCACGCCATCTCTCCACTGACAGTTCGGAACATACCACTTAGTCAAGCAGCTCGTCATCTTTCTCCCAAGTCTTCCTAGCCCAAATTTTGCAACATTTTTGTAATGGTAGGTAGGTACTCTTTTGTCTGAAATAATCCAGAACAAATCAAGATGCTTTTCTTTGAATTTTGTCCAGTTCTTGAATCAAGTAATCCTGGTGAGCGTCCCATACATTAGAACCATAGTCTAATTGGGGTCTTACCACATACTTATATGCTCTCTCCTTTACATCCTTACTACAACCCCTAAATACCCTCATAACCATGTGCAGAGATCTGTACCTTTTATTTTATTTACAATCCCATTTATGTGATTACCCCAGTGAAGATCTTTCCTTATATTAACACCTAAGTACTTACAGTGACAAAAATGCAGAAAAATCTGCAGTTCTTGGATTGCCCTCTACAGTCACTTAAGATCTCACAAAAACTACGTTTTTCAGGAAGACAATCATACTCGCCAACGACGCATAGCCTATCACTTACAGTGATCCCCATAAGGAACATTCACCCCATCAACACAGTAATTAAAACTGAGAGGACATTTCCTATTTGTGAAACAACCTGAATTTTAACCCCGTTTATCAGGAGATCTCAAATTAGGAGTGGTGGTAAACTTGGGACCCCTTGATCCATTGCTTCCACTTACTCACGTCAGGCTCCTCACTTTCGTTTTCCTATCTGACCTCAGTGGTATTAGGTTTGCAAGGCGAAGGGAATCTTTTATTTTCACATGCTATGGCCTTTCCCTTTCTTTTGTTGATACCTTCATTTTTTTTACTTCTTCCTTTTGCATCGTAGCTCAGAGTTACAGGAAAGTTGCCTAGTTATAGAGGGTCTCTGTTATAAACCCAGACCGAGCGCACAGTGTTTGTACTCTGCGCTACCAGAGCTGCCTCAACCCAACTTAGGTCGCACGCAGCCGCTCTCTTTAAGCATGTATACAATCTTATATGAAATCTTACCTTATAAAGGATGCTGGAAATGTCATCCTTCATAATGAGGGACTTCATAAATACCATTAAGATTTTCTGCACACCAATAGCAAGTCATGACTGTTCACACGACCATTAAGATGAAACCAGACCTCATACAAAAAGAACACAAGCTGTGGGTTGAATAAATGATCATTCAGTGATGCAAGAAACCACTCACAATATCTCATACTTGTGGCTGGATCAGCAGGTTTTAAACAATGGGCCCTTGTAAACCTACACGGCTTGATATGTAACAGCTTTGTAGCTCTTTGTGCAGAAGGAACCGAAACCCCCTACTTGTTGTGCTAATTTTATGAGCGATTTATTCAGTGACTGTTCAAGATTCTCACCAATGTCATCTAGCTTCTTCTCTGTTAAAACTGTTCCTGCTCGTGCATATTTTTTATTCAGCACTGAGCCAATAGTTTCAAACAGTAGCGGCAATTGGGGATTAGAAGTGGGGGGGGCAAAAAAATATGCAGACAACAGAAAGTAGCCAGATTAAGGGATATAGCGTGCTGGGGGAGGTTATACACATCAAAACTGAACAAAAAAAGCTACAAAATGGTAAATTTTTGCTGGTCTTTGAGCGAATTTTGACAGAAAGGTAAAGGTTGTCAGTTTACTAACTAAAGTGCGGCAATAATAGTTCTTTTGAGATTTTCATTCAATACTATATTTTCACCAAAGACACAATATTGCGCACATATTACAATTAAATAGAAGTACGGCGTGATTATAAAATTTAAAAAAATCATTTAGTATTTGACTACACTCTAAGAAACTAACAGACAATATTAAAGAGACTGCCAGACTGACGAATGCACGCAGCAAGCAGGTGAATCAGACCTCAGTGTCCATGACCTTGGCAAAAAATATACCCCTGTTACCCTACCTCATAGCATTTGCGAAGTCTCCACTACTTGCTGTAGCGTTATACAAATCGGTTAGCCACGACAAACGACACGTTGTGCGTATTTTCAATAATAATTTTGTTAATAATTAAAAATTTGCACAAACTGTTTTTAATCATTCCTATAATTCCTAGTTTCAGCAGGCTAAAATGTAATTAAAACGTAATGTTTTCTC
The DNA here is from genome assembly GCF_040414725.1 of Anabrus simplex. NCBI lineage: Eukaryota > Metazoa > Arthropoda > Insecta > Orthoptera > Tettigoniidae > Anabrus > Anabrus simplex. The sequence goes on from NC_090265.1 coordinate 592,161,506, forward strand.
TCTCTCGCCCCCTTAGTCGCCACTACTGGTTTCAAATTTATTTACAATTACATGAATCTGTGTTCATGAAGGTGGCACTTCACTAGGAAATTGCTGAAAAAATACATCACGTCACCTTCGAGCCAACTCATACTTAAAATAACTTGTATATATGAAAATACGGTGTTTCAATAATAACTGTCTCACCATGTTAACAGCTGAGATTCAGACTGGCTAGTGATGCTAGGTCGAACACGTGCACGCCCCTTTCAAGGTCAAGAACTATGCGCGCGCCTCCCATACAGCTGCTTAGGTCTCGGAGAGTAGAAATGCTGCTAGACGGTCTGGGTTTATAAGAGAGACCCTGTACTTCCCTAAAACAATAATCACTACTACCTCCTTTAAGATAATTGCCATTTTCCTTCTTAATCTCTGCATTTTGAGGTCTTGCTACACATTCTCTATCCGTCTATCTCAGTCCTGATCTTGCTGCTTTTCTTCTTCCTTCGAGTTTGCTATCCAATACTCCAGTGGCGTATCCTGGAATCTCCATTGAGGCATGCAACTAGTAACCATGCAGTTAACACAATGTATTAAGTAAATTTCAATTCTACTCACCCTAATTACATGTAGGTGAACTCGAGCCAAACAGTTTTACTGTAAGTTTCTGGATTGAACGTGCGTACACAATTCTTGTTTTCTGTTTTTAAATTTACGAGCGTCCGCCTCTGTGGTGTAGTGGTTAGTGTGATTAGCTGCCACCCCCCGAAGGCCCGAGTTCGATTCCCGGCTCTGTCACGAAATTTGAAAAGTGGTACGAGGGCTGGAACGGGGTCCACTCAGCCTCGGGAGGTCAACTGAGTAGAGGTGGGTTCGATTCCCACCTCAGCCATCCTCGAAGGGGTTTCCGTGGTTTCCCACTACTCCTCCAGGCAAATGCCGGGATGGTACCTAACTTCAGGCCACGGCCACTTCCTTCCCTCTTCCTTATCTATCCCTTCCAATCTTTCCATCCCCCGCAAGGCCCCTGTTCAGCATAGCAGGTGAGGCAGCCTGGGTGAGGTACTGGTCATCCTCCCCAGTTGTATCCACCGACCCAGAGTCTGAAGCTCCAGTACACTGCCCTTGAGGCGGTAGAGGAAGGATCCCTCACTGAGTCTGAGGGAAAAGCCAACCCTGGAGGGTAAGCAGATTAAGAAGAAGAAGAAGAAATTTAAGAAATTTACGAGGGAAGGTAGAGGTCTCCCGGCTTTAACTATCTGAAACTTTTCATCAAACGAATGGCCAGTAAATGGCTTTTCAAACTGATTTACAATTATATCCGTTTCAGACTCATCCATCGTTAATACCACATGTGCGCAAAATATAATAAAACACCGAAAACACAATGAATTAACTCACTAGTTAGCCACAACTCAAGCATTGGAGGTAAGTCACCCCAGTGGCATTGGTCAGTTTCGTCACGTTGGATTCTCGCTGGGGGATAATCTGTGGGTCCCGTTCGCTGTAAAGATGCTGACTTTCTCCAAGTTGCTAACAGATGGCAGAGGGTAGCACGGGTATGGGGTGACAAATTCTGACCAAGTTTCAATTGCAGCGACATCGTTCGGAGGGTTTCAGAACTACGTCTGCCACCGAATGCAATTTTAAGATTGAAAGCCTTACATCCTTAACTCCTCCATTTGCTGTCTCTTTCTTCCTAGAGTGGAGTAGACGGCGAGACTACACCAGCACCACACGTAGTCAAGCAACGGAACTAGTACAGTTGCGCGGACCTTTTGAACTTCTGAGAGATGAAATCGTTAATATTTGACTTGAAACAACCTAAAATCGTACATTAGACAGTTCTTTGTGTTATCATAACGCATGCAATGAATGCATTGCATTCAAGGAGAATACGCCCCTACAATACTCCCTTCAGCAGTCTGTAGTCCATTCTTACTATATGGCTGAGCTGTTCTGTTTCCAATATCCACAACTATGACTTAATCTTTCTCTACGATTCACATCTCATTGATTCGTATTCTCTAAATTCCATTGTTCAGTACTGGTCCATAGATTCATCTCAACATCTTCCTTTTCCAGACAAGGCTATATTTAGGATTTGTAGACCCCTAGGCTGTCAGGAATGAGGAATCCAGAAATGCTTTGAATATCAACCTGCAAAAGTTCCATGTTAGAGCAATTTTCTAATAAAAGACCTAAAAAGAAACATTTAAAGTTGATTATGAAATTGTAGAAAATGTTATTAATTCCTCTCCTCGCCTAGGTGGAGGCTTCATTCTTTCCATTCCTAACCCGGTCTAATGACTGCAAACAGGCTGTGGATTTTCATTTTTCAATTAATACGAGAAATGTTCACAGTTGTGCATACAAGATTTACAAAGTTGGCTAATTGAGATTCTTCTCTTTGAGCACTTAATGGCATGGTACCTGAATTCATTGCATATCTCACACACACATTCACGACTTGGTTCATGGAATGTCTTAGTCCTACATAGTTTGTGATGATAGCCATGTACAGCTAAACCTGTGATCATTATATTGTAGTGGTTGGTTAGGTTGAATCCATGTTTGGCCCATCGTTGCACTTGTGGCGTAGAATTCCAGCCATATTTCTCCTCTCTTCTGTTTCCTTTCTTCCAGTAATTTTGACCAGTTTACTGTTGATGAGATTGGGATACAAATGGGAGGATGTACTGGATCAGAAGATGTATGAAGACAGAAGGAGATGGCGAGCGCTTGTACACCACACCCGGGAAACTGGAGTTGGGAAATGACGATGATGATGATGATGATGATGATGATGATGATGATGATGATGATGATGATGATGATGATGATGATGATGATGATGATGATGATGAGTTGTCTGTCCTCCGTTAGGAAGGTTACCCTTGCGAGTTCATATGTGAGCCTCGATGGGGCTGCTCCAAAATAGCGGAGGTATGAAGTGATCTATCTAAATGTGGCAAAAGTAAAGTGAATAAAGAGAGAATGAGAAAATGTTATTATTGGTATACAGTATTCAGAAGTTCATAAATTGATGACATAAAAATGAAAATCATTAAGGTATTCAACACAATTTTGTAACATCAATCAATCAATCAATACCGATCTGCATTTAGAGCAGTTGCCCAGGTGGCAGATTCCCTATCTGTTGTTTTCCTAACCTTTTCCTAAATGATTTCAAAGAAATTGGAAATTTATTGAACATCTCCTTTGGTAAGTTATTCCAATCCCTAACTCCCCTTTCTATAAATGAATATTTGCCCCAGTTTGTCCTCTTGAATTCCAACTTTATCTTCATATTGTGATCTTTCCTACTTTTATGAACGCCATTCAAACTTATTCGTCTACTAATGTCACTCCACGCCATCTCTCTGCTGACGGATCAGAACATACCACTTAGTCGAGCAGTTCTCCTTCTTTCTCTCAGTTCTTCCCAGCCCAAACTTTGCAACATTTTTGTAACACTACTCTTTTGTCGGAAATCACACAGAACAAATCGAGCTGCTTTTCTTTGGATTTTTTCCAGTTCTTGAATCAGGTAATCCTGGTGAGGGTCCCATACACTGGAACCATACTCTAGTTGGGGTCTTACCAGAGACTTACATGCTCTCTCCTTTAGATCCTTACTACAACCCCTAAACACCCTCACAACCATGTGCAGAGATCTGTATCCTATATTTACAATCCCATTTATGTGATTACCCCAATAAAGATCTTTCCTTATATTAACACCTAGATACTTACAATGATCCCCATAAGGAACTTTCACCCCATCAACGCAGTAATTAAAACTGAGAGGACTTTTCCTATTTGTGAAACTCACAACCTGATTTTTAACCCCGTTTATCAACATACCATTGCCTGCTGTCCATCTCACAACATTTTCGAGGTCACGTCGCAGTTGCTCACAATCTTGTAACTTATTTATTACTCTATAGAGAATAACATCAACTGCAAAAAGCCTTACTGATTCCACTCCTTTACTCATATCATCATATATATAAGAAAACATAAAGGTCCGATAATACTGCCTTGAGGAATTACCCTCTTAATTATTACAGGGTCAGATAAAGCTTCGCCTACTCTAATTCTTTGACATCTATTTTCTAGAAATATAGCAACCCATTCAGTCACTCTTTTATCTAGCCCAATTGCACTAATTTTTGCCAGTAGTCTCCCATGGTCCACCCTATCAAATGCTTTAGACAGGTCAATAGCGATACAGTCCATTTGACCTCCTGAATCCAAGATATCTGCTATATCTCGCTGGAACCTACAAGTTGAGCTTCAGTGGAATAACCTTTCCGAAAACCCAACTGCCTTCTATCGAACCAGTTATTTTTTTATTTTTTTTTTTGCTATGGGCTTTACGTCGCACCGACACAGATAGGTCTTATGGCGACGAGAACCAGTTATTAATTTCAAAAACATGTCTAATATAATCAGAAAGAATGCCTTCCCAAAGCTTAAACTGACTGGCCTGTAATTTTCAGCTTTATGTCTATCACCCTTTCCTTTATACGCAGGGGCTACTATAGCAATTCTCCATTCATCTGGTATAGCTCCTCCGACCAAACAATAATCAAATAAGTACTCCAGATATGGTACTATATCCCAACCCATTGTCTTTAGTATATCCCCAGAAATCTTATCAATACCAGCCGCTTTTCTAGTTTTCAACTTTTGCTATAAACAACTATATTTTTAAAAAGAACCACAAATTTGTTTGTGAAATGAATGTATTAGCAATGTGTTAAAGATGATACTATACTACAGTAAGTTAGGTACCGTAGTTTACTACAGTAGTGAATAGAGTACTGTAATATTACAGTACTGTACAATACTATGCCACTAATATGTATGAAAATGCTGTATGTACAATTTATGACTAATTGTAGTACATACATATAACTTGGAAATGGCTTAAATTAGTCGTTAATTGGTTTGTGCCTACACTTCATTGTAATGAAGCTACTTATAATATCTCATAACTTAGTTGTTTTAAAATATCACTTTCAAAGCCAAACAAGTTGAATCTGTCTTCTAAAAAGGAGGTTTGAAGCCTGCTCTTGATCAACTTCAATTTTGAAAATGACCTTTCTTTACTGCTCTTAGTGACCATAAGGTGACAGGTGAATTCTTAGAGCGCCCTCAATATTACAAGAACAATTCTTGATGTTTCATTCCAGGAGGAGTTTATACATCTGCCTAAGGACTTTTTCAGTTTCCTTGTCATCATTTTGAAACTCATGGTAAAATGGCTTGAACTGAATTAGTTCATTAACCAATTGATCATCTAAGTTATTGTTATATGTTTCCACCAAGTTTTGAGCTGCTGCAATTATCTCTTTATTAGCTTAATGAGAAACCCTAAACTGGTATCAGCTAGTGTGTATGCAGCAGGCCTCTGTCACAATGAAGATTCAAACTGATCTATGACAGGAATGAAACACTCTGGATTCAAATTTCTTTTGATAGAGTCAGCTTAACTTCTGGTGGTACTTGGATACAGTCAAGATGTGCCAAATGCATGTATATTTTGCAGTTGCACCATGTCTCTTTTTGCTATTTGCTTTATGTCGCACCGACACAGATAGGTCTTATGGCGACGATGGGATAGGAAAGGCCTAGGAATGGGAAGGAAGCAGCCATGGCCTTCAGTAAGGTACAGCCCCAGCATTTGCCTGATGTGAAAATGGGAAACCACAGAAAACCATCTTCAGGGCTGCCGACAGTGGGGTTCGAACCCACTATCTCCCAGATGCAAGCTCACAGCTGCGCACCCCTAACCGCACGGCCAACTCGCCCAGTGCACCATGTTTCATACCCATGCAGTCAGCTAACTAAGCAGCTTTCACCTCATATTTTTTTAAAGCTATCCCCTTTTGTTCCTATGTAGTTTGTTAGCGATATCAGTGCTGAGGTGGCTGTGTTCATTTCTAACCTAGGATTCTGCAGAGTTTTGATAGTTTTGTACTTATCCCAAGGTATCATCCCAAAATACTGTGTAGAACTCCATGTCCATCTTTGACATTTTGTTATGCATACTTTGAGCAGTAACACATGAATTTACTGAATCTTCTTTGTCATCTGGAATTTCAAAAAGTGTGTTTTTTATTTCTTTATACCCTCACAAGAGAGTCTATTTAGCATCTGTTCGACATGACCAATGTGTTGTTGTTATCATTTTTTGGCAAAAGGATGGGTTTTTCAGTTTCTGCTTTTTCCAAGCAGTTGGTTAGAACCCCATATCTGTCAGATAAGGCTGTAAAACACACATTAAATTCTTCCAAAAATGTAAAAGAAGCTGTCAGCACTATATATATATTTTTTGAACGAATCAACGACTTCCCACAATTACGGGTTGCCACAATGGACAAAGTAAAGCATATCAGGAAAGAGAAAGTTTTTATCACATAGAAATATAGTGATAATACGGATTTCTTAGATAATGGAGGTCCGAAGAGGTGAGATTTCAGGATTTTTGCAGATCCACGTATGGTGGTGGTAACTATTCTTTCAATGCTGTTCATAGGCAGGTCAAACTTTTTCCAGAATTCTACGAACAAGGCAGGTATTGTGCCACGAGCACCAATCATTAGGCCGATAATCTCTACTTCATTCAGCTGGTATTTATTTTTGTAGAACGGAATGGTGGGCGCGTAGATGTTCTGCTTTTCAAGATGAACTTCAGTAGACTGGCCGACATGGTGCTCGAATCGGATGGTCGGATCGATAATGAAGCCTTGCGTGTCGTTATCTTTAAAGGCAATTATGTCAATTCGTCTTGTGCTCCCTGTCGTAGACAAACCGTGGACTTCTTCATATACACGGAAGTTTTTGCTACGGAGTTCTTCTGCAATCAGTGATCTTATCTTGTGGTGATGTGAGTTTCTCAGTACTTCGCCGTACAGGCAAGAATCCAGGATGTGAGCCGGTGTTTCTTTCTCTCGGACGCATCTGCAACAGAGTGTTTCCGTCCTGAGTTCTGCCCGGGATAGTTCGTACTGCAGAAACATTCAATGTCATCTTGATTGCCTCTCACCATTCGCTACAAGAGAGTCCCTGGTGATGCCTAATCCAATTATTGGCCGGTGTGTACTCTTTATACAACTCTACACCGATCCCCTTCTGAGGCAAAGAACACCAAGTTGCCATTTCACGACTTCTTAGTTCTTTACATGTTCTGCTTTTCAAGATGAACTTCAGTAGACTGGCCGACATGGTGCTCGAATCGGATGGTCGGATCGATAATGAAGCCTTTCGTGTTGTTATCTTTAAAGGCAATTACGCCATTTTGTCGGCAGTTTTCAGGAAGCTAAGTGGTACTTGTCTAATTTCAGCGGTCTGAAAAGCATACACGAGAGTGGGACTGACTGCTTTGTTCAAAACAGTGAACTTTTGATCTGCCTTTAACAAAGGTGAGGCTGTAATAACTTAATGTTATTATTTCAATTCTTAGTTCTTGGTGGATTTTTCTTGGATTTGGAAGGTCACTGCCTTTATTGGAGAATCGGTTAATATCTGTGATGTTGAGGACCTGTGGACAATGCGTTGTTTCGGATGTCAGATCACGCATCTTTAAAACGTAGCTATTGCTGGTTCGGCGAAGAGCATTGCATGCGCTTATTTGTTGCAGGTATACTTCCCAGGTTGCTTTGAAAAGTCTGAGGCCTTTGAATCTTAAATCAGAATACAGAGAACTATCGGGTGTATCCGTGGGTAATTGCAAAATTTCCTTTAGGGAGCTCTTTACCATTTTGTCGGCGGTTTTCAGGAAGCTAAGTGGTACTTGTCTAATTTCAGCGGTCTGAAAAGCATACACGAGAGTGGGACTGACTGCTTTGTTCAAAACGGTGAACTTTTGATCTGCCTTTAACAAAGGTGAGGCTGTAAGAGCATCTAACTTCTTGTGCAAGGTTTTTAAAGAAGTGTTCGCATCAAAGGTGAGTGTTTCGTTAAAAGTGACACCAAGATATCTAATTTCTTCTCTTTCTTTAACAGTACTGACCTTAAAATTGTCGTGAATATCGTGCACTCCGTCCACTAGTTTCCCCTTTTCAATACATATGCCCACACATTTGTTGGCATTTATCTGTAGACCGATTTCCTGGAACAACGTGATAGCGATGCTTGTCAACTCAAGAGCCGCTTCCTTATTTTTGCCAACAATAACTGTGTCATCGGCAAAACCTATAATACTAAGAGGGGGCAATTCTGCAGAAACTGATTTGCCATATGCTTGTAGTAGGTTTTCTTCTGTTATCTCATCAAAAATGAAATCTGTGGCCAAGCTATACAATGCTGGCGATAATGGTGATCCCTGCATAAGTCCTCTCAACAAGCGAATTGGCTTCATTTTACCCTTAGTGGTTTCGATCTGTGTTGTATTGTCAGTCTGTAGATTAATGATTAGTTCCTTCAGTTTAGATGGAAGTGGCTCGGCATCTAGTGTTAGATTTAGGTGCTGATGTCTGATGTTGTCAAAGGCTTTTAATATGTCTAAAAAGATCACGGTAACATCTTGCTTATCTGTCTTTGCTGTCTTGAGGAGTCCTCTGAGAATGGAAGTATTTATAAGGCATCCTGGCTGGTCTTTAAAGCTTCTTTGGTGTTCGCTGAAAGTTACAAAGGAGCGCAAATGCTGATCTAATACCCTTTCAATAACACGTCTAATTACCGAACTGATCGTTACCGGTCTCCAGTTTGACAGACATTCGACATCGCCTTTCTTATGTAACAACACGGTTCTAGCACTCTTTAGACACTGGGGTATTTTGCCTGTTGAAAGCATTCTAGTCGCAATGATTGCTATGATTTCGCATACCGTGTCGTCCCTGATGACACGTACTAAGACACGGTCAGGACCAGGAGCGGTATCTACTGCAATTCAACGTGTTGCGGCGGAGATTTCTTCTTTTGTGATTCTGGGGCTGTACATTTCATCTAGCTCTACACGGTCTACGTCGCTGATTTTGGAGCAGTAATCATGCCTTATATTGGAATTTTCAATGGAAAATAAATCAGAGTAAGTGGCAGATATTTTGGAAATATCGACGTTGCAAGATTCCAATTTTGGATTAAGTACCCTCCGCACGGCTTTCCTTCACTGATTGTAGAACTGAAACTGAGTGAGCTGATAGTCATATTTACGTTTTCTTTCTTGGCGTTCTCTCTTGGTCGCACGTTGTGGATTTGAGGACTTGCTATATGTTTTACCTTGATGTCTGAGATGTTGTTTTCTCCTGGCTTTGTAATATTTCGTAGCGGGGTGTTTTGGACCAGGTAAGAGATGGATAGAGTTGCTCAGAAATTCCGACAACTCCCACACGAGTGTGTCGAACTCAGAATCGTTTTCACTGAAGAACTGAATGAATTTGTTCTTCCATTCCTTTAATTCTGACTGGAAAGTAGTCTCCTCTTGAACAGGATATTGATGCTCAATGGGAATAATATCATCTTCTGACTGAGATACGCGTTGACTGAAGTTGGTTAACAAGATAGTTCGATGTATTTGTGGATGAGAGCGACTAATGTGAATGTTTACACCTCTTGCTCCTTGAAAATATCCCCACAGTGAGAGCATTGGGTTCTTCGTGTATCGGAATTATCTTCCGGTCTGTTCACAGTATCCTCGTTTTGTTCATCTTGTACATCTTCACTTTCTGTCTCGGAGTCCGAATATTTATATTGTGGTCTAAAATTTCTTCCTAACGAAGACAATATTCCCGTGGAGCCCGTAGAAGTAGTAGGTCGTTCCGTCGGGGCGTAGTACTGATTCTCATTCTGGCATAACCTATCTTTATGCTTCTTTCCCATGTGGACAAGCAAGCCTTTATGAGAAAAGGTTTTATCACAGTGAAGGCATTTATTTCTTGTTTCTAAATCGATCTCCATTCTGAATGAGGACGGTGGTTAAGCGAAGTGCCAAAGTTTAATGGTATAACAATTCATGGCAGAGTACCAGCTTAACTAAAATCTAGCGCCTAGCTATCGCGGCGGAAGTATTATCAATTAACGGAGAGGTCAGACTGGACTCTTGCAAAGAGAGTTAACTAAGGACCATATTATCGCGGCCCCCTTCACCAGCCTCTATTGGCAGTTATTTGAGTTAAACGTAGTATAATGCGTGCGCTATTTTCAACGGATGGTTTGCTCGATAACATGCAATCTATGATTAACATAAGATCGATTAAAATGTCTACTATCGTTGGTACCAAAATCTATTAAAACCAAGTACAATAACTCACAAAAAGAGCCACAATTCTGCCAGATAATATCAGTGCACTAATAAAACCCACGAATGAACAGCACAAATTAGCGACGATGCCTTAAAAACCGACCAGGCACATATTTCTTACAGCGCAATGACAGAGCACTTTATCCGCACAGCCATCTATTAAGAAGTTAAAAAGATCAGCTGTAGGTAGTGGTGGATGAGAGATTCCTTGTTTCATGTATCCTATAACATTATAACATACTTGTAAAGAAACAACACACTATTACACAAAGAAGAACATGTTTTGTTCTTGAAAGGACATAGTCAGATTCTATTAAATCATACTATTTTAAAATAAATTGATAAAAATTGTTTATAGATTTAGAAACATTTATGTTTAAATTCTGTCTATACCTTTTAATGCTTGAAAATTAGAATTTATCTGATTGAAGTGCTCTGGTAGTGCTCCTCTCTCCTGTTAGTCCAACAATGAGTGTGAGATGGTGTAATGTTCTGTCACTGGCATGAGGCCAGCTGGCTAGTTTGTCCCTGACTTTCCATAACGCAGTGCTCAGGAGATGTCAGTGGCTAGTTTGAATTGTACTTTTAGATTTATTATCATATGAGGATGGTTCAAAAAAGAAACGAGTCAAAAGATCGCAATGCCATTGCCTGCAGAAGAAGGTGCAGTTCCTGTAAGAGCGCTGAGGTCCCAAACTCGCTGCTAGAGGAACACAGGCGCACACCCACATGATGACAAAGCAAACACGCATACGCATTGATCGTCCACTGCAATCAGTCGCAATGAAAACAGTGAAATGGAGGCTTCAAAAGAAGAGAAAAGGGGTGTAGTGCATTTCCTAACAGCGGAAGGAGTGCGGGGAATGGAAATTCATCAAAGAATGGCACTAGTGTACGGAGACCATTTCATGTCTATTCAGGAAAGGATGGATGTCCTTGGTCGATGATGTATGGTCTGAAACGCCACACCACATTACCAATGCCTTCATTATGCAAGACCAGGGAGTTACAGTAGCAGACATTGCCGCAGAAGTCAGAGTGAGCGTCGGAACTTTCACGCCCTCATTAAGGACAGATTAAAATTTCACCAAAAAAAAAAAAAAGGCACTCAATGGGTACCTCACAGTCTTCAACCAGGTCAGGAACCACATCAAATGGCACTCTCTCTTGAACAACTGCTGAGCTATGCCAAGAATGAGTTCCTGTCATGAGTGGTTGCTGAAGATGAGACAATGGTGTCAACACCCAAGTCAAAATGACAAAATCTCTAGTGGAAGCATGCACGGTTGCCGCGACCCAAAAAATCCAAGGGAAACTAAAGAAGGCTGTGAGAGGCAAATGATTCACCTCAGATGACTACATCAAGCAGTACATTCGGAAATGGTTCACAACGCAGCCCCAGGAATTTTTTACAATTCGGCCATTTGCCACCTTGTGCCACAGAGGGACAAGTGCCTCAAGAGTGCTGGTCAATACTTTTGAAATAATGGTACAGGTTTTGAGTTTGTAGCCTCCAGTTCATTTCTTCTAGAATGGCCCTCATATTGTAATTGTTTGGAAATCAAACAGGGGTTATTATGAGCAGGCTAGTTTACTGATAATTTTCCGTTACATCATTTTATGTTGATGCCAATGCCATTTGTGTACTGTGTTTGTACCTTTATTCTTTTCTTTTCAAAATCTTCTTCCACTTGAAGGCTGCCTGGGACAAAGAATACAATGAAACAACTTCATTAAAAAATTAATTAATTAAAAGTAAATTATAAGTCCATGTTCTCAGTCTGGTGAATACAAGTGGTGTCTGAGGATCAGAAGAGAACCCCTGAGTGCTTTAAGCCCCTAGTTAATGAATTCTTTTGTACTGATGTTGAAGGTATTTATCAGCTCTATCATCTTCTTAGGGACTTCCTCGTGCACCGATCATGAGATCCCTCACTTCTACGACATCCAGCTCATGTTTATTCATATAATGTGGCATTGTAAGCATGTAGATGGACTTCATTTTTCTGTCTACTAAGTCTGGTGGGTCTGAGTGCATTTCAAATCTTACTGTGAGGTCTAAATTTACTCCGATGTCATGAATATCCTGATGCACTTGGAATCATTTTCTCATAGAGCGATGGCGCTATGGATGACCTGATGCTGCATCTTCTGCAGTGGTTGCCATCAAGGGTCCTTTCCGGTACAGCTCTTACAAGCGCAATGTTACATGCCATTTTCAGCATGTTGTTCCACTCCGTGCTAGAAAGGCCATTGTGTTTACTAACCCACAAGGGAACTCTTTGTACAAACACACCCTCTGGTGTTTGCCTCTCATCTGACACCATTTATCAAATTCACGTTCTTGTGATTTTTTTCCCGAGCTTCTTGGTGTCATACTCACCATTTCTGTTTTTCATATGCTGAGTTTAATCATTTAAGTTTAGCTCAGTTAATCACCTGTTAATTTCTTCATCTAGATATCTTAGTAGCTTCAATATAATAGTTTGCCCTCCTGTTTAAAAATGTTGCAGCTGTTTATATGCTGAAGCGAGGCTTCCCAGCTTGCCCTTAAAGCACCTAACCCTTTATGTCATTTATTTAATCATATCATACAATCTGGAGTGTCACTAGGAAGGAATAAGATCTTCATAAATGTACTCTGAGTATATCAGCATCTTCCAAGAACCACTGTGGTATTTTTTCCTGCAGGAATGCATGGGAACTGATAAGTCAATGTAGGACAAACTGAATAATTTAGAATTGAACATTTCTGATCCGGATGAAGCCAGGGGCAGGATGATAACACAGGGAGTTTCAGCTCAAAGAGTGCCATTATTTTCTTGGAATCGACGAATATATTGTTACAAATAAAACTCCATCTGTTTCATTACTCTAATTTATTTCAGGATGACCTAATAAATGCACACACACACATTCAAACACAAACAATTCTAACCAGTTATTAATGGCCACACTTACTAATTACCCGTCTATTTTTATGGCACAGCAAGGGTCCAGCCCGTTCCTTTACCTGGGATACTAATCTTTACTTTCACTTTCACTTTCCCCCAAGTCCAGTCACCTCCTACAGCCACTGAGCTATACAACACACGACATCTGTTCGTCGGTTTGACTCCAATGATAGTCAAGTACTTCGCACAGTCCCATGCAGTAAACAACTGAACAGCTCAACAGTATTCAACAGCAGGACGATACAATGGCGAACATTAACACAGGTCCATTTATCCTCGCACTCACGATAGCGTGTTTCCTCGCTGGCACGGTGATTCTCAGTCCACAGATTTACCCGAACACACAGTACAGCCTACCATTCTGTCGCCTCCAGTTACACACTCAATGGTCTCTCCAACTCTACAACAACAACTCCTGGTTCAAACCTCGGTGGGACACTAGCGACAGCCAACACCTCTGTCGCCCTCGGCCCAGCCACCGAACCCCAACTCACTGAGTGTCACACTGGCTCCACCTCAGAGCCCAGCCGTCACTCACTCTAACACTGACTCCCACACGGAGTCCAACTCTGACTAACTGTCCGCTGCTAGCCTCTCTTTTTATAGCTCGTGTGATTTGATCCAGAAATTTCAGAATGTCACTACATGCAGAACATTCCCGTTGAATCTCCAAGGAACTTGCAGGTAAGCCAGCCGCCGAGAACAATACACGGAAAGGCCAGCCCCACCCCACAGGCCGGCTGGGAGATTCTAGGTTGTCTGAGTCACCATCCCCTTCCTAGAAGTACGGAAAGGAGCTACCACGGGTCTGGCATGTAACAATATAATCTACATAACTTACCCTTAATTAACTGATACATTCGTTCCTCAAAGCACATTTAATTTTCATGCCATCTTTGATGGTCATGAGCCCTTTACTTATTACTCATTTATTGATATTAATAATTTTATATTTTTCTGGGTTTACTGTTAGACCAAGTTTGCAAAATGTTAGTAAAGCTAGTTTAGTAAGTTCCACTTCTGAGTCTCGATTTTTCCCTACAATAAATGTGTCATCTGCGAAGTCTATTTGCAGGAGAAGAATAACCGTGCATGTCGCATTGTTCGATTTTTACTGATTTCTCAAAAAAATGTATAGTGTTTTGTGAGATTGTATAAAGCTGGTGAGAATGGAGATCCTTACATTACACCACAAATGAATTTAATGGGCTTAGTTTTCTTAAAATTGTTCTGGATTTGAGATGCATTATTCTCCTGAAGTTTGCAAATTACATTGCTCATCTCACTTGGTACACTTGATGTATCGGTAGAGAACATTTTTCTTAAATATGAATGATCCATAATGAAACAGTACAGTGTCCTGGACAGCTCATTGACAGCATCTGCATCTCACCATCCCATTAAAATCATTTCAGAAATTGTGTTATTTGTAGCAATTTGGGCAAAAGGAACATCCCTGGGACTTGATCGGCGTGTGGTCAGAACCAACCCATGAAAGATAGCCCAGCAAACAATGGAAAGTTGTGGCTGAGAACAAGCCCTTCGGAAAAAAGCTTTCTCAAGTGTAAGGCAGAGTAGGAGAAAAGACGCGATGCAATGACAGTCTATTACGCCCAGAGGTGCAGCCTATTTTACAGGGTTCCACACTAACAGAAGAAACCTCCTGTGTTTTTCTGCACGTTTCATGGGTGCCTATATCGAATATGTGAGGCACATCAATGAATAGAGCTGAATTTTCTGTGTATCCCAGACTGAAAATATGGAATACTTTATTCACAGGGCGAAATGAGGTCACCAGATGTCCAGCTGTAATTTACTGCTAACACATGTCAATGTAACGCATCTCCCCAGTCGAGAATTGTACCCCAAGTTAGCCCCTCCCTGGAAAGGTCACAAGTGATCTAATTAATGGCGGCAGCTTGATCACTTAAGAACTGCCTATCGGATTGCGATCACACTTGGCTCGAGTCAAAGAGGGAATCGAAGCTTACAATACACACCCTTTAAATGTCTTGAACTCCAGTTATTAACAGAGCCGATTTCCTTAATTCAGCATAATGGAGTCTCCCACCCCAAGGACCAGTGAGCTGACAATATAAGGCCTGTCTTGAGACTTGCTGAGCACAGTCTATTGACCACTTACAAAGATGAAGTGAGTGCCTGTCGTGACCGTAAACTTTATAACCTTTTGAACTGTGTGTTAGGAACTTGAACAATAGCCAATCGAGCCTAGGCAAGTGTCTCAGTGCTGTGCATAAATTAAGTAGGCCGCTAGAAACATTTGTATAGCTGAATCGCGGGAGTCGGCTATGAGCAACGCCGGCATAAATTAGTACGCCTTATCAGTAAATTAGTGGTATCCAGTTCATAGCAGTAACATTAGGAGATAGAACAGCGTCGACAGGGACAATCCACTATTCAGAGTCAGGGTTCCTCAAGCCTTATGAGTCACCCTATTCATTGTGTTAATGTGTGCTGCCCTTGATTAGAGTGACCTGCCCACATAAGGGAAACTCCTGTGTAAATTCTGTGTATGTGTCATTGTAGACAAAGGGAATGCGTGACGAGTGCTAGAGCTGATACCAATTGGATTACTTCAAGATTTGTAGCACGACTGAACAAACCGACCAGGATGACGGCTTGTCGCAGACCAGGTTCAAAGGCTGATACTCTTGTCTACAGCACCGAGAAGATGGACGAGTTGAACTCTACCATGAGTTTTCCATGGAAGGAAAAATTACCACCAAACAGATGAGTTGATGTCATTTTATTTCTTAGCATGATAAAGCATAACCGGAGTGATAGAATGTAGAATTTCCCTTTGTTAAATACAGTACATAAATGCTGAAAATAATGCATGTCGTAATATGGAATTTGAGTTTTCTTTTGTCATGTTAACATAAAATTAAGAGATTTAACTCACCAGACAAAACATTTCTTCCTTTTTGATAAATCTTTCGTGAGGAGTAGTTTATTGTTAGTAATTAGTAATATCCTAGCAAGTATGAGAAACAAGGATAGAATAGTATTTTGAGTTACCCTAAGGTGGGTTGGAAACAATAGTGAGTGATGAATGAGGGATACCATGTCCAAGAAGTTGCTACTAATGTTCAACATGGTTGTCGTAGAGAATAGCCGGGGAGCTCATGGGTCATTTAGATTTAGCTTTATTTAATCGTGTCAGAAACATACATTATAACTTACAATAATATCAGGACAATAACAAATTTGGTACTATAATCATTAATCATTTTTTATGATGGCAGGTAACAATGTGATTAAGCTCTACATAAATACAAATTTAATTAAATGTAGTGTGACCAATATGTGGCTTATTCACATGCTTCCTTGGTAGCGTCGATCACATTCTGGGGAGTGCAAGTAGTTGGACACAAGTTACAAACAAGAAGATGGCTAATTGTCTGTTCTGCACCACATTCACATAGAGTGGAGTCGCAGACAAAACCCCACTTTCTCATGTTGGTCTTTGTTCTTCCAATTCCTGAACGCAACCTGTTGAGCGTCTTCTGTGGTGACCAGCTTTCCTCATGGCCTGAAGGAAGTGTTTCAGAAGGCGTCATCCATCCTGTAAGGTGGCTGGATTTGGAATGCTATGAATTCACTCTGAAGTTCAATGGTGGTTCAGTGAGGCTTTCAGTTGTATGGAGAAAGCTTTTCCTTGACTTGAGTCATTGGATTGCTGGTTGGTACCCATATAAAGTATGTGTCATCAGGTTCAGTGCTTCAGATTTCTCCAGTCTGGATGCAAACTCACAGCAAATATCTGGAGGTGGGATTCCTGCTAGACAATAAACTTTATCAAGTGGTGTAGATTCCAACCATCCTGTAATGTGTCTGCAGGTCTCATTTAAGACGACATCCACTTGATTAGCATAACTAGATCTACACCAAAAAAGCAAAACGCAAACCAATGTGGAGATTACCGCACAATAAGCTTGATGAGTCATCTCTTGAAAGTGTTCTTGAGAGTGATACACAGAAGAATATACAGACTGTGTGAAGATCAGATAGCCCCTAATCAATTTGGGTTTATTAAAGCAGTAGGTACGAGAGAAGCCTTGTTCAGTGTGCAGGTCCTCTTTCAGAGATGTAGAGATGTAAATAAGAATGTATTTGCTTGTTTAATAGACTACCAGAAAGCCTTTGACTGTGTAAAACATGAAAAATTGATGGATATTTTGAGAAATATTGGAATGGAGGAAAGAGATCAGCGAATCATCAAGACGCTGTACTGGAATCAAACAGCGGTGTTGCGTGTTGAAGGAGAACACACTGAAGCAGTCAAAATCCTGAGAGGAGTGAGGCAAGGATGTATCTTGTCACCTATACTATTTAATTTGTATTCAGAATACATATTTAGAGAAGCCTTGGAAGATATAGAAGAAGGAATTTTGATAAATGGAGTGAGATTAAACAACATCCGGTATGCTGATGATACAATTGTATTTGCTGATACTATCCAAGTGCTACAATCACTAATGGATAGAATTGTAAGAGTCAGCAGCCAATACGGGCTTGAAATAAACACCGCAAAGACAAAACTCATGGTTATAAGTAAGGAAAATATTTCCGGAATAAATTTGGTTATAAATCAAAAGAGTATAGAAAGGGTAAAACAATATACATACCTTGGAACCATAATAAATGAAGACTGGGATTGCTCACAAGAAGTCAAGGTACGCATTGGAAAAGCAAGAAGTGTGTTCCAGAAAATGAGTAATGTGTTTAAAAGCCACAATCTAACTTTAGGGACTAAAATCAGACTTCTGCACTGTTATGTATTTTCTGTTCTTTTATATGGTGTAGAGACATGGACCTTAAATAAAAACACAGAGAAGAAGCTGGAGGCCTTTGAAACATGGCTTTATAGGCAGATCCTGAGAATATCTTGGACCCAGAGAATTACAAACGTGGAAGTAATGAGAAGGATGAACACAACACCTCAGTTGATCAAGATAGTGAAATGCCGAAAGCTGCAGTATCTGGAACATATAATGCGCAACACAGATAGATACAACCTACTCCAAAAAATACTCCAGGGGAAAATCAACAGCAAAAGAGGTCCTGGAAGAAGAAGAATATCTTGGCTTGACAATCTTAGAGGCTGGTGCAATATGTCATCAGTTGAACTGTTCCGCTCTGCCACAAACAAGACGAAAATAGCCATCATGATCGCCAACATCCGAAAAGGATAGGCACCGAAAGAAGAAGATCTACGCCAGACAGTGCAGGTGTATTCTGCTGCTGAATAACAGAGGGCTATTGCTGGAATTCTTAAAAGGAGAGGATGCATCCCTCAGGTTGAACCCGATAATTTCCAGATAATATTGTTCTTTGCAAATACCTTCCTTTTGGTGTTCAGACAGTGTGTTCTATAGGTTAGTGCCCAGTCAAGAGTTACTCCTAGATATTTGGGAGTGAATCAGTGTTCTAATATTTTACCTTCCTAAATCATTTTTGGGTGGAAAGCACAGACTTGTGTTTTTGATGGGTTTGGCTTTAGTTGGTTCTCTTGGTAATAACCACTTAGAATTTGTAGAGCATGGGAGAGCTTCTCTTCAGCAAGTTCAAACATTTCCCCTTGAGCTGCCAGAGCAACATCATCTGCATAAATAAAGCACTTTGTCCCTTGTGGGTGAGGCTGATCACTGGTGTAGATGTTGAAAAGTATAGGAGCTAGCACACTCCCTTGTCGAAGGCCATTCTTTAAGTTCCTCCATCTACTCCTCTGGCCTTGGAATTCAACAAAAAACCCTTCTGTTCTGTAGAAAGTACTCAATAATTTTGGTGAACTTATAGTCCTTAGTTATACTGTGCACTTTACAAATCAGTATATGGTGATTAACTGTGTCGTAGGCTGATGTAAAGTCAACAAAAACTGTTCCAGTGAATTTGTTGTTTTCATAGCCGTCTTCTATATATTGTGTGAGGTGCAGTACATGGGAAGTACAACTTCTCCCTGGTCGAAAGCTGGCTTGTTCTGGTGTGAGTAATGGGTCTATCATTTCAGATAGTCTGTCCAGAATCATTCTTTCTAAGATTTTGTATAAATGGCACAACAAAGAGATTGGTCGGTAGTTCTTCGGATCACTTGCGTTCTTGCCAGGTTTAAGTACTGCTGTAACTCTTGCTTTTCTCCACAGTTTAGGAATTTTGCAATATTTGATGCAGTTGTTGAATAAGTCGAAGAGCCATTGCTTACGGCCAGGACCAAATCTTTTGAGTTGCTCAATACAAATGTCATCAAGACCTGCCACCTTACCATTTTTGCATTTATTCAGCAATCTATGTAGATCGTCCATAGCAAATCGGTTAGAGAGAAATCTGTTTTCCTTATTGGTCACCTTTTCTTCTTTTTGTTTTGATCCTCTTCCAGCTTTATTTGATTTACCGCTCTCCACGAGCTGATTCATGCTTAGCTGATACATAAGATTAAGGCCTGAACATCAAGAGTGAAGAGTTCTGACTGAGAGAGATACAAAATTGTATTATTTAGGTAAATTATGTAGATTTTGTATAAATGGTACAACAAAAAGATTGGTCGGTAGTTCTTCAGATCATTTGCATTCTTGCCAGGTTTAAGTACTGCTATAACTCTTGCTTTTCTCCCCAGTTTAGGAATTTTGCAATATTAGATGCAGTTTGTTGAATAAGTCCAAGAGCCATAGCTTACTACCAGGCCCAGTTGCTCTATACAAATGTCATCAAGACCTGCCACCTTACCATTTTTGCATTTATTCAGCAATCTATGTAGATCGTCCATAGCAAATCGGTTAGAGAGAAATCTGTTTTCCTGATTGGTCACCTTTTCTTCTTTTTGTTTTGATCCTCTCCCAGCTTTATTTGATTTACCGCTCTCCACGAGCTGATTCATGCTCAGCTGATACCTACGATTAAGGCATGAACATCAAGAGTGAAGAGTTCTGACTGAAAGAGATACAAAATTGTGTTATTTAAGTAAATTAAGTAAGGGACAATGTGCAAATTTCCCTTGATTGTTGATTTTTACCAGAATCTGTCTGGAGTGTTCTTTTCTATTGTTAGACATGTCGGGAAAGTGTGTGGAGCAAAGGGTACCGGCGTAGAGTGTTATCCAGGAATTAAGTTAAGGCAGATGTTGAGGAAAGTAAGAGAAGGAGGAGGGAAAGGAGAAGGTGGTAGTGTTTCACGTTGGTACTAACAACGTAAGACAAGCAGGTATAAGTACCAACATATTTGGGGATGTGTGGGATCTGGTAAATGCAGCACGGGTGAAGTTTAAGGAAGCGGAGATTGTTATCAGTGGAATACTGTGCAGGAGGGATACCGACTGGAAGGTGACTGAGGATTTAAATGAGAATATGGAGTGGGTATGTGGGGAAACTGGGAGTGAAATTTCTAGATCCTAATGGGTGGGTAAGAGATAGGGATCTGCGCTCAGATGGCTTTCACTTAAACTGTAGTGGTATATATATGTTAGGAAATTTGTTTAGAAGGGTTATAGGGAGGTACATTCAGGGAAAAAGGGTGGCTTAGGGAGCGGTGTTAAGGAAACAGGGAACTGTAAATCAAGTAGGGATGACATAAAACTGTTAGTGCTCAACTGTAGAAGTATTGTAAAGAAAGGAATAGAATTAATATAACATATACCGTATATACTCACCAGATATTGTAATAGGAGTTGAATCATGGCTGAGAAATGATATAATGGATGCAGAAATTTTCTCGCAGAACTGGAGGGTGTATCATAGAGATAGGATAGGAATGGTAGGAGGAGGAGTATTCATTCTCGTGAAAGAAGAATTTGTAAGCTACGAAAAAGTTGACACACACGAAATTCTAGGGGTAAGGCTCATCTTTAAAGATAATAGGCAACTTGATGTCTTTGGAGTGTACAGACCAGGAAAGGGTAGCACAGATGCTGATTCAGAATTATTTGATAAGATAATCAGTTATCTGGGAAACGATAAGGAAAGGAACGTGATTGTAGCAGGTGATCTCAATTTACCAAATGTCAATTGGGAAGGTAATGCAAACAACAGGAAGCATGACCAACAAATGGCAAATAAGTTAATATGGGAAGGGCACCTGATTCAGAAAGTGATTGAACCGACTAGAGGGAAGAATATTCTGGATGTGTTGCTGGTAAAACCAGATGAGCTCTATAGAGAAACCGAAGTAATAGATGGTATTAGTGATCACGAAGCTGATTTTGTGGTAATTAAAAATAAATGTGAAAGAAAGGAAGAGATTAAAATTAGGACTGTTAGGCAGTATCATATGGCTGATAAAACAGGCATGAGGCAGTTTCTAAAAAGTAACTATGATCAGTGAAAAACGGTAAATAAAAATGTAAACAGACTATGGGATGAGTTTAAAGCAATTGTTGAGGAATTTGAAAATAGGTTTGTACCTTTAAAGGTGGTAAGGAATGGCAAAGATCCACTATATTATAACAGGGAAGTAAAGAGACTAAGAAGGAGGTGCAGGTTGGAAAGAAATAGAGTTAGAAATGGCTGTGGAAGTAAGGAGAAATTGAAGGAACTTTCTAGGAAATTGAATCTAGCAAAGAAGGCAGCTAAGGATAACATGATGGCAAGCATAATTGGTGGCCAATCTAATTTTCATGAAAAATGGAAGAGTATGTATAGGTGCTTTAAGGCAGCAAACAGGTTCCGAGAAGGACATTCCAGGAATCATTAATGAACAAGGGGAGTGTGTATGCGAGGATCTTCAAAAGGCAGAAGTATTCAGCCAGCAGTATGTAAAGATTGTTGGTTATAAGGATAATGTCCAGATAGAGGAGTTGACTAATACTAAAGAAGTATTAAAATTTACTTATGACAGCAATGACATTTACAGTAAGATACACAAGTTGAAAACTAGAAAAGCAGCTGGAATTGATAAGGTTTTGGGGGATATACTAAAGACAATGGGTTGGGATATAGTACCATATCTGAAATACTTATTTGATTATTGTTTGCATGAAGGAACTTTACCAAATGAATGGAGAGTTACTATAGTAGTCCCTGTATATAATGGAAAGGGGGATAGACATAAAGCTGAAAATTACAGGCCAGTCAGTTTGACATGCATTGTATGTAAGCTTTGGGAAAGCATTCTTTCTGATTATGTTAGACATGTTTGCAAAATTAATAACTGGTTTGATAGAAAGCAGTTTGGGTTTAGGAAAGGTTATTCCACTGAAGCCCAACTTGTAGGATTCCAGCAAGATATAGCAGATATCCTGGATTCAGGAGGTCAATTGGACTGTATCACGATTGACCTGTCTAAGGCATTTGATAGGGTAGATCATGGGAGACTACTGGCATAAATGAGTGCAATTGGACTTGACAAAAGAGTGACTGAATGGGTTGCTCTGTTATTAGAAAATAGAACTCAGAGAATTAAAGTAGGTGAAGTAGGTGAAGCTTTATCTGTCCCTGTAAAAATTAAGAGGGGAATTCCTCAAGGCAGTATTATTGGACCTTTATGTTTTCTTATATATATCAATGATATGTGTAAAGAAGTTGAATCAGAGATAAGGCTTTTCGCAGATGATGTTATTTTTTACAGGGTAATAAATACACTTAAGAAAATGGAAATTGCAACACCATGAAGGCATTGGTCGTTTGTGTTGATTTTCAAGATATGGAACGATGCCATGTAGGTATATAAACGATCAAAGTTTCAGACCCATTGGATTGTTGCTACAGGTCTCCGCACATGATTGGTCGCGGAGGAATCGACTCCAGTATACGGACTCTGGTGTAGCGTAGTTGACTTGCCGTCTGTGCAGTGAAGTGTTCCCCATCAAACATGCCTCGACAACAGAGAAGAGCACGCTATCAACAACTGTTGCTGTTTGAGAGGGCTCTGATAATTGGGCTGTGTGAGGCTGGATTATCGCTAAGGACTGTCGCTGCACGTCTTGGCCGACATGCATCTATGGTACAACGTGTATGGCAGCAGTGGTCAAATGAAGGTACCCACACTCGTAGACCTGGCACAGGCCTAGCGTGACAGTCAACTGTGAGAGAGGATCACCGTATCATTCGGATAGCCCGGATGGATCCCCATGCAACAGCAGCGCAAATTTGAGCAGCTGTGGCACCCCACGTTACACAACAAACAGTTGGTAATCGCCTGTGTGCAGCTGGCTTACGAGCCCGTGTCCCTGCAGAAGGTGTTCCATTGACCCCACAACAGTGACGTGTAAGGCTGGACGGTGTCGAGAAAGATCAAGGTGGGTCAACGAATGGCATAGGGTCGTTTTAATGATGAATCGCGCTTCTGTCTTGCCCGCAGTGATCGCCAGAATCGTGTGCGCTGACATACCGGGGAGAGGGGCCGCCCAGATCTTATTGTCAAGAGGCACACAGGGCCAACACGAAGCATTATGGTCTGGGGAGCTATTGGCTTTAATGTGAAATCACAATTAGTACTTGTTGAGGGCACTATGACTGCTCGACAGTACGTTGATACTGAATCCAGCGGTTGTCCCTATGATGGTGAACATTGCTAATGGGATGTTTCAGCAGGATAATGCCTGGGTTCACACTGCACGCATCTCCAGAGAAGCTGTCCATGACATCACAACCTTAGAATGGCCCGCCAGATCCCCGGACCTCAGTCCTATTGAGTATGTGTGGGACATGATGGGTCGACAACTGGCCAACCGTCCTCAGCCACCTGCAACTCTGGAACAACTGACCTGTGCAGTGCAGCAAGCATGGGCCTCAATTCCTCAGGAAGCGATTCAGGGCCTTATTGACTCCATGCCTTGATGAATTCATCAATGTATTGCAGCTCGTGGTGGGCACATCCTGTATTGATTGTTGTCCAAACTTGCGGTCAGAGGGACATGAAAGTGTAATCATCAAAGCACAACCGAACACTCGTCCTGCATGTTCAATTGCAGCAATGTAGCACCACTCCTTCTGGGTGTTGTAATTTCCATTATCTTCAGTGTAAGTTACAAGATTGTGAGCAACTGCAAAATGACCTCGATAATGTTGTGAGATGGACAGTAAGCAATGGTATGATGATAAACGGGGATAAAAGTCAGGTTGTGAGTTTCACAAATAGGAAAAGTCCTCTAAGTTTTAATTACTGCATTGATGGGGTGAAAGTTCCCTTTGGGGATCATTGTAAATACCTAGGTATTAATATAAGGAAAGATCTTCATTGGGGTAATCACATACTGTAAATGGAATTGTAAATAGAGAGTACAGATCTCTGCACATGGTTATGAGAGTATTTAGGGATTGTAGTAAGGATGTAAAGGAGAGAGCATATTTGTCTCTGGTGAGACCCCAACTAGAGTATGGTTCCAGTGTATGGGACCCTTACCAGGATTCCTTGATTCAGGAACTGGAAAAAATCCAAAGAAAAGCAGCTCGATTTGTTCTGGGTGATTTCCGACAAAAGAGTAGCGTTACAAAAATGTTGCAAAGTTTGGGCTGGGAAGACTTGGGAGAAAGGAGATGAGCTGCTCGACTAAGTGGTATGTTACACGTTATAATTCTCATGTTAGGTCCGTATTGAAATGTATGTAAATACAAAGTATGTTACAAGTGTTCTTTTTTTTTATATCCACCTATTCAATATAAAGAGATCATTTTTAGAAATTAAATATTATTATAAAATGTTAAGGGACATGTTTTGCCCATATTAAGGGCATCATCAGCCTCAAACTCAAACCTGAATGGTGAAAAATCAGGATCTTGATTGCTCTTACAATTCATAAAAAGAGGATATCAATGAAGGTGTCTGTCTAAACATAAAAACATAAATCGAAGGTATATCGACGCTGATAGAGCTCTTTGGTGTGAAGTCCTTTCGTCTGTAAAGATGTAAATCAGTTATGGAAAGGTTAGTTGAAGAAAAACAACTTTCGCTCCTTCAAGCAAGATAAATACGTTTATAGACAACCGAATGCTTTTTCCTTGCTCTCACAACTACTTAAGGAAGACTGTTATCGTATCGTAACGCATTCGACTTTCACTCCTTCAGTCAGTTAAATAGACTATAGGCAATTGAACAGCCACTTAAGAGGGCTGTTGTCTTACCACAACATATGAAATTGGCATCTGTAACAGTCTATCAGCTTTGCTTTTTCTTATCCTCTAACAGGAGTATTCAAGGAGGCATATTTCTGTTTCATTATAAAGATTGAGCTGTTTATTGCTCTACCCCCCCCCCCCCCCTCCCCCAACAAGTTTTTTTTTTTTTTTTTTTTTTTTTGGCCCATTTGACTCAACGCTCCGGAAAGTATAATCGTGTGAACTTTTGACATGCAGCTTGATACTGAGATTTTAGCCAAGGACATTCTAATAATGTTTATGTTTGGACAGACACCTTCATTGATATCCTCTTTTTATGACCTTTAAGAGCAATCAGGATCCTGATTTTTCACCATACAGGTTTGAGTTTGAGGCTGATGATGCCCTTAATATGGGCGAAACATGTCCCTTAACATTTTATAATAATATTTAATTTCTAAAAAAGATCTCTTTGTATTGAATAGGTTAGATATTTAAAAAATTTAAGTTGTATGTTCCGAGCTGTCAGTGGAGAGATGGCGTGGGTGGACATCAGTAAACAAATAAGTTCTGATGGTGTCTTTAAAAGTAGAAAAGTTCACAATATGAAGATATAGTTGGAATTCAAGAGGACAAATTGGGTGAAATATTCGTTTATAGGAAGGGGAGTTAGGGATTGGAATAACTTACCAAGGGAGATGTTCAATAAATTTCCAATTTCTTTGCAATCATTTAAAAAAAGGCTAGGAAAACAACAGATAGGGAATCTGCCACCTGGGCGACTGCCCTAAATGCAGATCAGTAGTGACTGAATTGATTGAAATGGATTGACTTTGTGTGAAACCAGTGTGAAGTTCTCTGATAAAGGGTGCTTGAAAGAGTGGTCAGAATGTTTACTGTGAGCAAAGAGAAATTTGAAGGATTGAGAAAGGATAATGATAGCCCTATGCCCATGGAACCAGGATACATGACATGAGAAAGAAATGAGAAGGCCAAATGCACAAAATAGTCTACAATGAGATGTGAAATGAGGAATTTGAATGTTATATTGCCCCAAGGTAATCGATATGAAGGATGAGAGAATGGTGAAAAAATTTAATACTATTCCTTGGGAATTCTGCGTTGATATGAAATAAATGAATTGCGGTGATAAGTGTATCCTTGGAGGAGAACTAGCCGCTGTAATTATGAAAGGACGTGGCCCATTGCAGCCAGTAAATAAGAGGGACCATCCCACTGACCTATTAGAGTACAATAGAAGAGAAACCCTTTCTATCGTTTTCTCTTCCCTATGTGCAGAGCGGTGTGCCATGTTATTGGTGTTAAAGCATTGGACCCTAGATTTCACACTGTGTTTTTTTTCAATGGTTCTGTTTAAGAACACTTGTGTTAAATGATATCATGATAATTTAGATGGTAGTTAATAGATAATTATATATCCCCCAATGTACCGTAGTATGAGGCAACAGGTAGCTAGGGATTTTTAAATGTGTATCTCTCAGTCCGAAGGAGCCTGGTTCGAACCCAGGCCAGAATGAGCCGGCTTGCGGAAGCTTGCTTTAAGCTTTCGCCGGGGGAAAAATAAAGTGATATCCATGTTTTCCTTACAGGTGATGATGATGATGATGCTTGTTGTTTAAAGGGGCCTAACATCGAAGGTCATCGGCCCCTTTCCTTACAGGAATGGCCCAATTTATACATAAAGTGTACATATGAATTTGTTCAGTGTATTGTTTTATTTCTTTGAGTTCATACAGAACCGATATTCATTGTTGTGTGTCTTGGTGTCAGAGCAACGGATAGTCTGGGGAGATTTTGCTCGTTGTTGAGTGTTTCTTTAATGTAAATATTTTTCGCATGTGTTAATTATGTAGGGTAGGAAGCGGTTAATTACGTGCCAAGAATAGAGTGTATTATGAAGTGACATCTAAAATTTCATGGGGGTGATCGACCAAAAGAAAGTAAATTAACGATGGAAAGATAAACGATGTTTAACTGTCAGACTTCGATTATACTTCATTGCCAAATGAAGCCTGTGCTGAGTGAGATCAGTGAAGCCCTTCAGGCGAGTCAATTTAATCTGTGTACTGATTGTTTCTTCTTTCCTCCGAGAGCAGAGATATTATTGTGATAGTCTCTTTTTTCTCCCTTATGTCACAATTCAGAAATAAATTGATATCTGTGACCCCATTACATTATTCTTGTCATTTCTAGCAGTGTTAAGCACTATGGACCTTAAAATGATATGTTTTAGAAAAATTAAAAGAAATATTAAAACATCCAAGCATATAGATATTAAGAAACTATTGGATCCCAAAGTAAGAACTAATGTTGGAACTGCACTGGAAAAGAAGATGGAATTAATAAGATACACTGAATCATCATAGGTAGAATACACATGGAACGCCATGAAAGATACTGTGATTGAAATCCAGGAAAATGAAATTGGACACTGCAACAACATCAAAAGACAGAGCTGGATGACAGGTGAAATTCTGGAACTTATGGATGAAAGGAGAAAGCACAAAAATACAGATCACATTCAATACAAAATTCTAAACAAAGCTGTACGCAGAAAGTGCAGGGAAGCCCGAGAATTATGGATGACAGACAGATGTAAAGAAATTGAGATCCTTCAAGAGAAGCACGACTATTTTAACTTGCATAAGAAAGTGAAAGAACTTGCTGGTTTGAAATGGAGACGATATGGTCAAATTTTGAGAGATGCCAATAATGAAATCATCTTGGGTGTGGAAGGGAAACTCAAACGATGGAAGGAATATATATAAAATCTCTTCAAAGATGACAGAAATGATCCTCCTTCACCTGACGAGAGAATAAATGAAAATAGCCCTGAAGTAACAAAAAGTGAAGTTGTACATGCTGTAAAACTTCAAAAGAATGGTAAAGCAACTGGACCTGATGGTGTGTACGCTGAAGTTCTCAAAGTAATAACAGAACAGGAATCTACCGGCCTCAATATCTTAACATCATTATTCAATCAAATATAAGTATCAGGAGAAATACCATCAGAATGGCTGAAATCAACCTTCATACCACTACCGAAGAAGCCTAACTCGTCTCAGTGCGATGATTATCGTATGATAAGTTTGACATCTCACGTGTTCAAAATATTCCTGCGAATCATTCACACTAGAATATACAAAAAATGTGAATCCCACATGGACCAGAATCAGTTTGGTTTCCGAAATGGCGTTGGTACACGTGAGGCACTCTTCTCATTAAATGTGTTGTTACAGAGGTGCAGAGATATGAATGTTGATGTCTATGCCTTTTTTATAGACTATAAAAAAGCTTTCGATTGTGTCAGGCACAATAAGCTGATAGAGATTCTGAGATGAACAGGTATTGACTCCGGTGTCTTATGTATAATCAGTAACCTGTACTGGAATCAGTTTGCAAATGTCAAAACTGATCAAGGAACTTCAGAAATTGCTTCGATCAGGAAGGGCGTCCGCCAGGGTTGTGTACTGTCACCTCTGTTGTTTAACATTTACTCAGAGGCAATCTTTAAAGAAACATTGGAAGACTATGGTGGGATCAAAATTAACAGGAAAATCATCAACAACATCAGATATGCAGATGATACTGTTGTCATAGCTGATGACATGCCTGCCCTTCAGTGCATGATAAACTCCTTAGTTCAGCACAGTGAAGAGTTTGGATTATATGTTAACCCCTCAAAAACGAAAATGATGGTGTTCTCTAAGAAGACAATTCAGACAAATCTCACAATAAAAGATAAAATAGTTGAGCAAGTGTCTTCTCTCAAATATCTGGGTACCATCTTGGGTGACCAATGTAACTCCAAACGGGAGATAATATCTAGAATTGAGCAGGACAGGAAACAATTCATTACTATGAAGAAATTCTTTGTGAGGTCAGATCTCAGTCTCCAACTACGAATTCGTATGATCTACTGCTATATATTTTCTGTTCTTCTATATGGATGTGAAAGCTGGACTCTGGATCCAATCATAGAAAAAAACGTCTTCATGCCTTCGAAATGTTCCTGTATCGCCATCTCTTGCGGATATCCTGGGTAATGAAAATCTCAAATGCCGAGGTCCTTCGTCGGATGAAAAAGCAAAAAGAACTACTGCTCACCATAAAACAGAGGAAAACGCAATACCTAGGACATATCATGAGAGGTGAGAGGTATCAGTTATTACAGCTTATTATCGAAGGGAAGATACAGGGGAAGAGATCTGTTGGGAGAAGAAGAAATTCATGGCTGAAGGACCTTCGAAGATGGCACTGCTGTACTTCATAAATGGCATTCCATTCTGCGCTGTCAAGATCAGAGCTAGTTACATGGATCGACAACCTCCGCTTGGAGACGGCGTCTTAAGAAGAAGAAGAAGCAGAAGCAGTATCCAGTAAATAGTTGAACCCAGAAATCCTACTTTTACTTTAGATAAAACTCCATCTTAAGTATTTTTCTTAACTTACTCTTTTTTGAATTTTACCACCCCCAAATTGCTCGAGTATGCCAAGGCTAGCACAGAAAGTAGGAGGAGGGCGGTTCGAAGCCTGCAATGACAATTTGGGCCGCTCTTTGATATAGTCTCATCCGTGGTTGTTCGTCAGGTTACGCTGACACATTATTATGCTTGGGTCTCCCATCAAAGCCCGTAAGGGTGTATATTGGCGCTGGACTTTGGGGCATTTTCAGTGATAGATAGGCCGCCCAATTCCATGTTGGACATTATATATTGACCCAACAATGTGAAGGGCAGTTTGTAATGATGGAGTAAAGCCTCCGTGTTCGTCCCAATTTATGATTATGGTCGGTATCGAACGGGTTAGCAGTTATTCGAATGGGAGTACCCACCATGTAACCAAACGGATGGAGACATTAAGAACATTTCCGAAGTGCTAAGACGTATAAGGATAGCTTGGATACTGCAGTAGTTTGTCAGATTGTGTCATACTTAACATGATTGTCAAAGTTATCGTACGGGTGTGCGGAAGTCACAACTCGAGATGTTAGTTCACACGAGATGAGCCATGAGAAGAAGCGACGTGAATAATTAATTTGATAGGAGATTGAAAAGAATATTAATATCATTTGTCCAGTTTAAGTGGAATGTCACATTAGTGTCGCTCATAAATTAAATTGATACCTGGAAAAGACTATGGAGCTGTCAGATCTTTGGGAGACAATGTTATGATTCTCTCAATGTGAGGTTAAAATGGTTGGTAAAATTCTTTAAATTTCGCCACTTACATGTATCGGCTAAAGATATTCTGCCAAGGTAACAAACTGGGGTAAAAGTAAATATCTCTTTCGAGAGGATTTTAAATACCAATGTAGTTAAGCATCTATATCAGGATTTTAAATACTGCAGACGAGAGAGGGTACCTCAACCCATGCTCTAATTTTTTGCAGTGACAGATGCGAAGTTCCCAGTTTGACATGGGCAATTGTCTGTTAACACCATCTTGCCAATCTCAAGGTGATGACATTCATTTGTGATTTGAGTATGCCATGTTTCTGGCATACGTAGGATCGAGCCCGCGGTACGTCGCGCACGAGACCGGCAAATTTATTACAGGTTGAGGGCTAACATATAGTCATTATTATTATTATTATTATTATTATTATTATTATTATTATTATTATTATTATTATTATTATCGGTTTGATTTGTTGAAATTTCAAGTAAATATAGGTCACGCCGGAATTGAGATCAAGACATGAATGTATCTATGCTTTCTGTCGATCATCGCTGGTCAAATTTCTGCCCACAGGAGACCCGCTTCAAGATAGAACCTACTAGGTAATATTGAACCCTTTTGGTCCATATTGAGGGTTACCTACCTTTCTTACCTATCAGCAAAGTTCATGAGATCTGTCTCTTGGGTCGTATCGGGTTCTTCGTCACTTGCTGAGGTAAAGGTAGGGTTCAGTAATTCTAATCTATCTACTCAAATGAAAGGTCTATTTAAAAGATTCCTATTTATTCATGAAATTCTGAAGCATCCTGATTTGTCAACGGTATCATTGAAATTAATCGTGTCCACTGGACGCCACAATCATTTTTATTACATAGAAGGTCAGAACACTGGTGTGAGCCTTTGACGTGTCTGCCTGACGGGCATTCTGACTAGAAACCATTGTCTCATTTTTTATTAAAGAAAGGAAAGTTTGGAAATCCTTAAATTCGGCCTCCATGTGAGACTGCATGTACCATCATAGTGATTCCTTATGGTCAAGCCCTCGTAACACGAACTTTGGACTCTGGGTAGAATTAAGGCAGTCCAATCGGTGTGTGCCACACAGTGGTGATACGGCATGGACCCTTAATTGAATCGATGTGACCTGCGTCTATGTCATGAGCCGACATCTAAACTTCTAAGTTACTTTAAAGTCATTGTGGATGATGACCGCAAGGAAAATGACGCTACAGTGGCATATGGCCCTAATCTAAGTCACTGAGGTTGATGACCCCAAGACCATCCAAGTTTCTAAGCTGAAGGCTGAACACAATTAAATTACATCGGTTGATGACCAAAGTTTCCATTTTACTATCCCCAGCATATTCACTGTTCAATCAATCAAAGTTACATAATACAACAATAGCAATGCTCACAATACTTTGTGGCAGTAAAATCCATTACCTTCGGATATGTCCCCTTTATCGTTACGTTAACATTTACACATTCCCCAGAAAACAAATCAAGATTTCCAGAATGCATCTCCAAGTTATTCGCTTGATTTAAAGTTATTTCAAAATGCGATTTCACTGAATTTAATAATTAAATAAATTTAAATGATTTAATGAAATCTTAACAACAAATTCTATCTCCGCGGACTAATGGTTCCTTCACAAATTCTACGCAGTTGTGACTACAATTTTTAATCCTGTGAGGTTTATCTGTTGATTCCTATGGCTGAAAAAGAACTATTATATCATTCATGTCCCGCTTATAT
Source organism: Anabrus simplex (assembly GCF_040414725.1). Lineage (NCBI taxonomy): Eukaryota > Metazoa > Arthropoda > Insecta > Orthoptera > Tettigoniidae > Anabrus > Anabrus simplex. The sequence goes on from NC_090265.1 coordinate 592,193,693, forward strand.
CTTGTTTCAAGACCTCACACTTTAAATCTAATCTAACCCTAGCCATTATTAACACTTGGATAACCCTAATAATCTACGTACAAACCAAAAGCAACTCGCCATTTAATTACGATGTCATATCTCGTCATAACATTTTATAAAGTTTGCGCACCCCTCACAGACAATCATCACTACCATCGCTCTATATTTTGGACAACCCTGAATTTGGCTAGTCTTGATCATTATACTCTAAGTCTGTCGTATCAAATGCACATTACGTCCCCAATTAAACAAAATTACAGTGTCTAATAACACTCAGGTTATTCCCGGATGAAAATTTCAACTAAATCCAACATTTAACGTCATCCCTTGCCGAGAAATACAATCTCAATTCCACGCGTAACATACTTTGCGTGTCCCGTTATCTTGCGGTGAACCCGTATCAGCTGACGGCCTCTCGCCCAAGCCTGCTTGGCAGTGATATGATACATCTGTTCCGTTCCACCTGACTGGCTTCTCAGAATGCTACCTTTTAAACTCCGAAGACATAATTAAACAAATACGATATTCTAACCAACAAAATGCACATAGATTATACTTCAAAATGCCCACAATAATTATACACGTCGCGAATTAATACCGCCATGGATTCCTTACTTCTACTTTCCATCCCCAAACATTATACAAAACCTTCCACGGGCTTCCACAAATCCCAGCTTCATTGACAGGTCTTCAACCTGATTCACAAATCTCATTTCGACTCACACGGCAAAACTAACCTCTGTTTCCCAACTCACGACTATCACCGACAAAGGAACTTGAATAAAATCCTTACTAGAATCCACGACGTCTAATAACGCTCAGTGCTTTAATAATGAATAACTTCACATAAAATGATATCGTAATTTAATAACTGGATTTTCACGAAAATGACTGAAAAATTCTACTAGATCTTTTTATTGTCAGTCAGACACAGTTTAAATGGGCCTAGAAAAACGTTTCACTCCGTGACCAAATTCATCACTCTGTACTCTCACCGAGAGCGCGCTTCCACTCGATTGAAAGTGAGTAACCATAGATTTCTTATATTATTTACGTCAAAATTTCAGACAGAAAAATTTTACGTCGAATGAACATCTTAATTTTACATCATAAAATATAGGCAATAAACACACGGAAATGACGATCTACATTGGACGTGATATCACTTCGAAACCCTATTTAATAATTTTTTACATCATACGGCACTCGCAAGACTTCAAAAATTTATCCAAGTGGAAAATAAAACAAATGACCCTTTTTAGTCGTATTCTAACATTTACAAAAACCACATAGGGGTGACCAACTGTGTCGTATATACCCCATTCAAATACACATATTTAGAGATCATGAAACAAGATATAATAGGTAGTAAGAAGGTAAGTAACATACCTTATGTGGTCACGCCAGTATTCATCATAGGGCTCACCTGCGACCCTGGCATTTTTATTTAGCCATTTTTACATTTCTGGCTTTACAGATCATTTTATTCTTCCGGTTTCCTGGAAATAAAGCATAAAAAAAGAAAATGCCCTTCACTTGTTCTTGTTGAGCGCACACGATGGACTGTAATTATTTCCGCACACGAATTACTTTATTTATCACTTTTATTCAGTACTTTGACCGTCCTATCTGGTACAATTATTTCCACTCAAGAAAACTATCTCCACATGGCGTCAAGACCACAGCCATAATCACTGAAATATGTTGGTCGGACTTAGTCTACCTTTGTCGTTCGATTTCACAGAGCAGCTCAACCCTCTGTCGTCAGCTTCGTAACACAAAAATGCAGGGGCTTCGTCATGGCGTCAATTCTTATATATAGCAGCTACCCCCTCTCTCCGGGCATCTCCCTTTGCCGCCAAGAAAATTTCTATAACTTTTCTGACTTAACTAAACTGTAATTACAGGAGTTTTGAAGGGGACTACATACTCGCTACATTTCTGGCGGTAGTGTTCATGGACATTTAAAATTTAAACATGTTCAATTAGTTAGATAAATGACCTCATTTGATAGGCACTATATTTTCGACTTGGCTAGGGCACGCCATATACACGCGCTTTGAAATAGTTCACAAAAATGACTTAAGATTCTTCCGCCGTTGCCACATGCGAATGACGTCACGTATCCCAGAGCGTGGGACCGAAGGTAATCACCCCTTCGCCACGTGTCAATTCCTTGCTATCAAGAATCGAACTTCTTATCCCATTGACAATTTAATGCATAATATTCTTAGGGCACAAAGGTCATGGGTTCAATATGGATGTCCAGGCCGTGAGGGAAATGATGGCCCAATTGGTGGCAGAACAGGGGGAACTTTTAAAGCAACAATTCGATCAGCAGGCGGCGTGTTTGACAGACGTTAAGGTGCAGTTAGACAAGCAGGCAACCGACATTAAAGCACAGCTAGACAAGCAGACAACAGACGTTAAAGCACAGCTAGACAAGCAGCAAAGCTTTGCCAGGCTCAGGTAGCTAAGAATAAGTCTTCGTTGGATGAGCTCGCAGGGAACTTAAAATTAGGTCGTGAATGTAGCAACGAAACTGCCGTGAGATTGGAGGCAAAGATGACCGAGGCGCTAGAGCAAGACCAGCTACAATATAACAGACCTTAATGCAGCTATCAATATTAGCTAAAATGGCGTCGCGATCGGTTTGTTCAAATGTAAATATGAGCATGTGCAAAGCATCAGCTTAGTTCTTTGTGTTGGTTTGGTTTGATTAGGAAATGTTAGTGTAGTGATGTATTTCTTGAAATTTGGTTTTAAAACTATTTTGATATATTAGGATGTGTCGATCGTATTGTGTGCCTGGTACAGCGGATGCACTGACATTGAGATCAAGTGTACTTACAGTAATGCATTGTGATGATTTCTTAGTTACAAATCGTTTATTAGGGTGCATTAAACCTGGAATGGTATGATGTCGTGATTTTTACAAAACGTAACACAAATTTGATTGTAAAGAACAAGTTTCTGCGTGGACTGTACCGGCCCACTCACAAGGTCAGGGCACGCGCAACCGTCCTGGTGGTAGCTCTTGCTTTTGAGCTCTTGACGTCAGTTTGTGAATGTTACGATATCATACCAATGGTGTAAATATTTTATGTAGCGTTGTGTTCCAGTTTAATAGTTTTCTCAAATTTTCGTTGTTGTTGTTGTTGTTGTTGTTGACTTAGTGTTTTGAAAATTAGTGGCATAGGCTATATTAAGTATGTCATTTTCTTTCTTTTTTCAAGTTTTATGCTGTTGTTGCTAGACAACTAGTTTTTTTATAAAATGGCTTTGTCACCATAGGAGATTGACAAACTTTTTAATGATGATAGTTTTGATACCGATAAAGATGAAGGAGATTGCAGTAGTGAGTCAGAAAATAACATTTTAGCATACTCTCGGAGTGACAACTATATACCTTCAAACTCAGATGATGAATTTCATAAACAATTGAAGAGAAACGTTATGGTCATTCAACAAATGAAAAGGACTCAATATACACAACAGGAGTGGTTGACCAACACAGCGCTACTGCACAAGTTCTTGACACCCCTGGTTCCTATGGTAGTTGTGGGACAAAATCTGCTGAATCAAGACCTGATAGTAGTAATACTACTGCTACTACTACTGTTACTGGTCGTTCTTCAGTATTTGCAAGCTCGACTCCACAACGAACAACAAAAATAATCAAAGGAAAAAATGGTTATTCCTGGACGGAATATCCTCCAACCATAAGTACAAGAAATACTCCTAGAAATATTGTGAAGATCCGAAAATGGCCTTAAGGTAGAGGTAAAGATGTTCTAACCCCTTTAGATGCATTCAGTTGTTCTTTGCTGACACTATGGTAAACTCAATCGTTACTCATACAAATGGAGAAATAGTGAGAAAACAAGCCAACCACAAAACAATTCCGTTTTCAAACAGTCAAACCTCTTCCACAGAGATAAAAGCACTCTTGGGCATTTTAATATCCTCTGCTCTCCACAAGGACAATAGCCTAAATACAGCAATAATGTTTGATCCTTCTATAAGTGGTAATGTTTACAGAGTTTGCTTTAGTGAAAAGCGATTCCAGTTTTTATTAGATTGTCACAGATTCGATGACAAAACTACCCGAGCTGAGAGTGTAGCAACGGATCGCTTCGCACCTATAAGGGACCATTGGGAAGCTTTCATGAAATCATGCATGGACGACTACGAGGCTGGCCCGTATCTCACGACTGATGAGCAGCTGCTTGCATTTAGAGGCAGATGTCCATTAAAATGTATATGCCAAAAAAGCCACCTAATATGGGTTAAAAATTGTTATGGTTTGTGATGCTGGTTCTAAGTATATATTAGTTGCTGAGCCCTACTTAGGGAAACAAAACACAACTGTCAAAGGCCCTCTTTCCCACTACTATGTGAAAAAGATAACGGCTCCATTTCATGGAACGAACCGCAACATAACAATGGATAATTGATTCACAACCGTTCCGTTGGCTGATGAATTGCTCAAGGCTCCTTATATGCTGACACTTTCAGGAACAATCTGCCCAAACAAACCAGATATACCTTTGAGTATGAGGTCAACAAAGAACTGGGACATTGGTGATGCAAAATACCTTTGCAGCAACACGACAACATTTCTATCGCACAAGGCTAAGAAGAACAAGGTAGTTTGCCTTATTTCCACAATGCACCATGACAAGGGAGTGAATCAAGATGGCAAAGCAGTTATGATTGATCATTACAACCAGACCAAAGGAGGAGTGGATACTCTTGACCAAATGGTTTTAGTCAGATCTAGCACAAGGAAAACAAAAAGTTGGCCACTCTGTATTTTTTATGACTTGATCGACATTGTAGGTTTAACTCACTTATTATTTTGAACAGGGTCTTAAGTTCTAGAAAAGAACAAACCATGAAAGATCATCTTATTTGAATCAGTTATATCAGCAGTTGGTTTTTCCATGGCTAGAATAGCGTTTGACTATTCAGAATCTTCCGATGGAGCTAAGAAGTATGGTATTCAGTGTTCTTGGCCGAAAACAATCAGCAGATCCAGTTCTCGCTAGGATGGATAAAAAGAGAACAATTTGTAAGATATGCCCAGCTGAAAAGCGAAGAATGACAGCTGCGTTCTGCACGGAACACTGCGGAGATGTCTGCAAAAACAGCAGCGCTTGAATCAACTGCAGCATCATCAAGACATCATATCATTGCAAGTATGATTTTTTTAGCAATTATCAAAACGTTTTGATCATTTAGTCCTCTTTAACATACAATTCGTTTAAAAAAATTAGTAATTTCAATTATTTTTCTAATTTTTCAGACGGACCTAACTGCTAGGTGACATCGACGACTAAACAATAATTGACATTGTTCCCGTATGAACTTTTCTTTTATATTAAATGTATTTTCAGCTTTTAAAAGTATGTAAAATTAAAATATGTTCTATAACTTTTGATTTTCATTTCCATTTTACAAAAAAATTCTCGAGATAATGAAAAATATGACGTCATACCAATTATGTAAGTTTTAACTATCATACCATTCCAGGGTTAACATTCAAGCATAAATTTTTGAATAGAGAGGAAGTTTTCCCTGTACTTGATGAGCTATTTTTTCCGGATAAGGTCGAAACATCTCTTCTGGTGCCCATCCTAGTACATTTCTCAATTACTATACCTTTTGAGGTTTTCAAAAGTGAGGTTTAAAAAAGTGATAAAGCTACTTATTTGTGAATGAATATTATATTCTCTTTGTTAAATTAGAGGACAAGGTATCAACTGATATACTGTCATTTACAGTACGTATTAACGTTGCCAACAATTTGGGTGTTATAGTGCTTTATATGAAAATGCATTTGCCACCAGAAAATTTCAAATCGATTCTCCTATTGATTATCTAAAGTGAAAGGAATGTAGTACCGTATAGCAGTTTGGTAAATCATCATCAGAAACACTGCTATCAAAGAATTGAAATTTGTGACAAGGTTATGTTCCTAATAAATTTCTTGAACGAGGAAGGCTATTATATTTAAAACCATGGTAATAGAAAGGTCATTCAAATAAATGTATTTCTAAAACAAGTACGGTATTGATTCATAGGAAGAAGAATCATGGTCTGGAATAATTTACCAAGGGTGCCCCTACCATATCTACACCAGTTCGATACATTTCCAACTCCTTTGAAATCATTTAAGAAAATACTACGTAAACAATTGATATGTAATCTGCCACTTGGACTATACCCGACGATAGCCCTAAATTCAGATCGCTGGTGATTGATTGATTGATTTATTGATTGACAATTGAAACTGACACACTTTGAAACACATCAAATATTCCCCCAGGACTGTTATTTTAGAATGAAATCATATATTACCTGTTTCCTGGACCATACTAGTTTTCATAGGAACAAATTTTTCATATATTGCTTATCGAAATATAGGCTGGTTCTAGACAGTATTGGTCTATTGCCCAAAGTAAAGTATTCTGTTCGTTATTATTGACAATTTAAATTCAATACAATAATTAATCACAAGGTTATGTTTACGTATTACGGGCTTGTTCACATTCAACCGATGCGCCGGCCATATTGATTCTGTATTATGGTCTGATACTATTGTAGATGGTCTTGGCTAGAGGGGAAGTTACATGACATCATCCAGCAACTAAGGCAAGTGGAGATAAGGGTGACAAATTGGATCAACCTGACGAACACTAGGGTGAGTGCCGGGCTGAGTGGCTCAGATGGTTGAGGCATGAGGCACTGGCCTTCTGACCCCAACTTGGCAGGTTAGATCGTGGCTCAGCCCGGTGGTATCTGAAGGTGCTCAAATCTGTCAGCCTCGTGTCGGTAGATTTACTGGCATTTAAAATAACTACTGCGGGACTGAATTCCGTCACCTCAGAGGCTCCCAAAACCGTAAAAGTAGTTAGTGGGACGTACTATTAGGCAGTACCATATGACTGATAAATCAGGCATGAGGGAGTTTTTAAAAAGTAACTATGATCAATGGACAACGGTAAATAAAAATGCAAACAGACTCTGAGATGGGGTTAAAGCAATTGTTAAGGAATGTGAAAACAGGTTTGTACCTTTAAAGGTCCTAAGGAATGGTAAAGACCCACCTTATTATAATAGAGAAATAAAGAGACTAAGAAGGAGGTGCAGATTGGAAAAAAATAGAGTTAGAAATGGCTGTAGAAGTAAGGAGAAATTGAAGGAACTTACTACGAAACTGAATCTACCAAAGAAGTCAGCTAAGGATAACATGATGGCAAGCATAATTGGTGGCCAATCTAATTTTCGTGAAAAATGGAAGAGTATGTATAGGTGCTTTAAGGAAGAAACAGGTTCCAAAAAGGACAATCCAGGAATCATTAATGAACAAGGGGACTGTGTATATGAGGATCTTAAAACGTCAGAAGTACTCAGTCAGCAGTGTGTAAAGATTATTGGTTACAAGGATAATGTCCAGATAGAGGAGGAGACTAATGCTAACGATGTATTAAAATTTTCATATAATAACAATGACATTTACAATAAGATACAAAGGTGAAAACTAGAAAAGCGGCTGGAATTGATAAGATTTCTGGGGATATACAGAAGACAATACGTAGGGATATAGTACCATATCTGAAGTACTTATTTGATTATTATTTGCATGAAGGAGTTATACCGAATGAATGGAGAGCTGCTACAGTAGCCCCTGTGTATAAAGGCAAGGGCGGTAGACATAAAGCTGAAAATTACAGGCCAGTAACTTTGACATGCGTTGCATGTAAGCTTTGGGAAGGCATTCTTTCTGATTATATTAGACATGTTTTTGAAATTAATAACTGGTTCGATAGAAGGCAGTTCGTGTTTAGGAAAGGTTATTCCACTGAAGCTCAACTTGTAGGATTCCAGCAAGATATAGCAGATATCTTGGATTCAGGAGTTCAAATGGACTGTGTCGTGATTGACCTATCTGAAGTATTTGATAGCGTGGTTCATGGGAGACTACTGGCAAATATGAGTGCAATTGGACTAGGCAAAAGGGTGACTGAATAGGTTGCTATATTTCTAGAAAATAGATCTCGGAGAATTAGAGTAGGCGAAGCTTTATCTGACCCTGATATAATTAAGAGGGGAATTCCTCAAGGCAATATTATGGACCTTTATGTTTTCTTATATATATAAATGATATGAGTAAAGAAGTGGAAGCAGAGATAAGGCTTTTCGCTCATGATGTTATTCCGTATAGAGTAATAAATAAGTTACAAGATCGTGAGCAACTGCAAAATGATCTGAATAATGTTGTAAAATGGACAGCAGTCAATGGTATGATAATAAACGGTGTAAATGTCAGTTTGTTTCAGAAATAGGAAAAGTCCTCTCAGTTTTAATTACTGTGTTGATGGGGTGAAAGTTCCCCTCGGGGATCACTGTAAGTATCTAGGTGTTAATATAAGGAAAGATCTTCATTGGGGTAATCACATAAATGGGACTGTAAATAAAGGGTAGAGATCTCTGTACATGGTTATGAGGGTGTTTAGGGGTTGTAATAAAGATGTAAAGGAGAGGGCATATAAGTCCATAGTAAGACCCCAACTAGAGTATAGTTCCAGTGTATGGGACCCTTACCAGGATTACTTGATTCAAGAACTGGAGAACTTCCAAAGAACAGCTTGATTTGTTCTGGGTGATTTACGGCAAAATTGTAGCATTACAAAAATGTTGCAAAGTTTGGACTGGGAAGACTTGGGAGGAAGAAGACGAGCTGCTAATCTAAGTGGTATGTTCCAAGCTGTCAGTGGAGAGATGGCATGGACTGCCATTAGTTCACGAATAAGTTTGAGTGGTGTCTTTAAAAGTAGGAAAGATCGCAATATGAAAATACAGTTTGAATTCAAGAGGACAAATTGGGGAAAATATTCGTTTATAGGAAGGGGAGTTAGGAGTTAGAATAAATTACCAAGGGTGATGTTCAATAAATATAAATTTTCTATGAAATCATTTAAGAAAAGGCTAGGAAAACAACAGACAGGGAATCTGCCACCTGGGCGACTGTCGTAAATACAGATCAGTATTGATGGATTGACTGACTGTAAAGCAACTAACATTACTAGGGTGAGTACGTGCGAGGAAGGGATAGAGGTGAGCAGCCGCATAGCGGACATTGCGAAAGAGGTACTGAATGCCAAGGCGGAAGTTTGGGAACTAAGGACGCAGACCACGGAGGCCTTAGACAAAGGGGCGAAGGAGTTCAGTGACCGCCTAGCGAATCTACAGGAAACTGCGACCACCAAACTCAAGGAAGTCGAGACTCAGGCCCAAGGGGAAGTCATGGAGCTGTGGAACGAGGTGACTGAAGAGATGGAAGTAGGACAAGAAGAACTCCAAGGGAAGATCTAAGTTCTGAACCGGCAAGTAGAAGAATGGATCCACAAGACTCGAAGGCCGCCGTCAAGTAGATGTCCACACCGAGCTTATCAAGGAGATCCAAGAAGAGGTCCAGCTGTTAAAGTTCCAAGAAGCGAGAGGGTAGATCGTGATGCAATCGATCCTCAAGAAGCAGGAGAGTGTTGACCGAGGGAGTCCGCCCAGCAGTATTGGCCACGAGGTGAACGCTGATATTTCGCAGGGAAATGAAAATGGACCACTACCCAACACACCTCGAGGAACGTCGACCTCGCAAGAGAGCGGAGCACTTCCCGTATATAATCTCATCCGGATGATGAATGACGAGTTGAAGAAGTTCGGGTAAATATCCATCTCATCCCAAAAGGTTTCCTGGCTGAGGTAGATCAATACTTCATTGATCACCGAGTGCCAGCGGACAGGAAACTCAGAGTAGTCAAACGGAACCTAACGGACCAGCCTCTGGTGTAGTGCCGGGCGTTTATATACTGTATTGTTTCGATGGTTATAAGGAGTTCCGACGGTGCTTTCTCGAAAAATATTGGGAGATTAAGACGCAGCAGAACTTAAGACAAGAGCTGTGTTCGCGAAGGTACTCTGGGACAGGGCAGACCCGTTTCATTGAGGACTTCATTGGCCAGTTGTTAAAGTTCAAGGAGTTGGATAGTCATCCCTCAGAGCTGGAATATATTTCCGCCATCAGCAAACAGCTCCCACCAGAAGTGCAGAAGGTACTTATAGCAGTGAAGGTCCGAAATTTGGTCAATGCTGAGCAGATATTGAGGCAGCTCGATCAGATGAGCAGAGAACCGTCTCGACAGCGCCATAGAGAAGCGGTCCACACCGTCAACTTAACCCACGATGAAAGTCGTCCAAAGAGAAAGAGTCATGGGACCAATACCAGTGAGGTTAGGGATGTGTATCCAACGAGGCTCAGGAATGAGCGGGGACCTCAGACATGGAACGGACCGAGACGAGAATCCCATGGTGACTGGAACGCCCACGATTCAGGTCCCCAGGAACGAACGTATCAGGGGCCAAGACTCCGGTACCTCCGTATGGACAACGGAGGAGACCATACCAGATTTGGGAGCCAAGCGGACAACGGTCGATAGGGCAGCGACCAGGAAGGTGAGATGAATATATACGGGATCGCAAGAATGAGTCTCGACAGTACGTTGAACAACTGCGGAACGCGCCGCCCGAGATTGACAAGTGGCAGAAACCAATAGAACATATGGCTGCCATGGGATTATGAAAAGGGGCTGAGAGCCTACAACTGCAAGCCCAAAGAAAGGGAGGGCGTGGAAGAGAACTGAACCCCCAAGCTCCGTAGTATGCCAGTAGCTCCTGGGTGCAAAAAAATCCCTTAACCAGTGCATTTCGGTGGGCAACTATTCTCTAGAGTCGCAGTGGATGTCTGTTCTGTTACCATAGCTGCATGGGTGATTCAACCCTAGAATTTGATCAAAGACGCACAACGACAACGTAAGAAGATTATCGGGGTATTACTGGTCGTGTATATCAGAGCTCAGGGAGTGCGCGTGTGCTCACTTGTGGAAACTGGAGCCAGCGTAAGCATCTCCTCTCGAACGTTTATACGGGAAATACAATCAAGAGAGCAAATCACATTACGGTAAAGAAATAAATGTTTAACTGGATTAAAACCAATATATATTTATTTATTTAATGAAGCCTAGCTTTCAGCCAAATTGCATTGACCTTCATCAAGGCATGTGAAGTTCTGCCTCCGACAGTGAGCAAAGAAATTCGAAAGAACGTGGAAGACATGACCGTACTATCCACGGCCCCCCCACTAATTGGACTTAAGGATTGTCGCGCTGTATTGTGGTGGTTGGGAGGGAAGTTACTGATTCACCGCCCTCTATCGACAGTTTCTTGAGTGTGTCCTGCTGTGCCATGGTGGTGTTATGCATGCATTTCTGCAGTACAGGTATCCATGTATTTGATAACTTGAAGCCTTCTTCCCTGTTGATGTTATTTGGGCGCAGCTCTATCTCTGTGACATTCTTTACCGACCTGATGTTTCCTTTCACCCTGGTGCTAACAAGCCTTTTCGTCATGCCAATATATGAGCAAACACAACCACATGGAACTTCAAACACGCCTGGTGTTTCAAGAAGGGGTTTTTCTCTGAAGGGTCGAAGCAAGGATTTGAGCTTTCAATCTGTGGTGAAAACTGGAATTATATTGTACTTCCTAAGTATGCGCCCTATTCTGTCAGTTATAGCTGCCACGCAAGGAAGGAATACTTTCTTCTTTTTACTGTAGTTCTGGTTGGTATTATCCAAGTTAGGCTCCTTGATCTTCACAGCTCGTGCTATGTCTCCTGACGTATAGCAGTTTTGCTTCATGGATGTTGTCAGTTCTCTTAATGCACTTGAGCGGTTATCAGCGTCTGCACCCTAGTAAATAACGTTCGCATGAGAGCTGCTTTTTGGTAGGGGTGGTGATGTGAGGACTTACGAAGGTATCTTTCAGAATGTGTGGGTTTCTTGCACATTGCATGGCCTAGTGTACAAACATTCTTCTTGTACACTAACACATCAAGAAAAAGTAATTTACCCGCATTTTCTACTTCCATTGTGAACTGTTAATGGAATTTAGGTGCTCCAAAAATTACTTTAATGTGTCATCCCCGTAACGACCGAAGCACTTAGGTTTCAATGGCGCTGTAGTTTATGCAGCAGACTGAAAGTGTTCCATAAAAATATTATCAGCCGCTGGCGACAGAAGTGAACCCATTGATGCCCCTTCTGTCTGTTCGTAATAATCCCTTTGTAGTAGAAGTAAGTAGATTTTAAACAAACTGCTGCCAGATTAGTAATGTCCTCAGACAGGTATTGTCTGATGTAAGCAAGCGTTTCTTCTACTGGTATATTTGAAAAAAAGTGATGTAACATCAAAGCTTACCAGGATGTCACCGTCGTCCACCCGTAGCTCACGTAACTTCTGTAAGAAGTGTTTCGAATTTTTAACATGATGTTCTGTCTTTTATGTTTCTGGATGTAACAGTGATGAATATAGCGGGCTAACTCATTGGTCGCAGAACCAATGGCACTCACGACTGGTCTTAGTGGCACGTCATTCTTGTGTATTTTTGGGAGGCCATAAATGACTGGATGTACCAGGTCTGAATTTAGTAAGGTCTTCTGCAAGTGTTCTGGAAGTTTTTAGCTCTTCGCTAGTCGAGTGACTTGTGTATTAATTTTCTTAGTGGGATTCCTTACTTTCTTATACGTTTCTTCTTCTAGTAGGTTGTTCATTTTTGTTTCATAATCAGCTATATTCATGATGAATGAAACATTACGCTTGCCAGCCAGAATTACAATCATACTGTCGTCTTCGCGAAATTCATTAGCTTCTTTAAGTTCACCTTTGGTCAGGTTTTGACGTGCTGGCTTCGCTTTTTTTCAGCACGTAAGATACATCTTGACGAATATTTTCCGCTTTTTAATGGCAAATCTCTAATGGCACACTCTACTTGACTTGTGTATTAATATTGTTGCATCAGGCTTTGCTGTCAATACTGTCAGCCATTTGCTGGCAGTGCCACATGCTGGACAATAACAAATAAAAAAAACAGTGGAAGCGTGTAATGGGCGCTATGTTTTGATAAAGTGATGTGAGCTGTATAAAGAAATGTTTTTTAACATTAAATTCAGTGCAAACCAATTGTAAGACTTCCTTAAATGTGTTCCTGCGTGTAATGGTATTACACAAAATTTAGTGGCGACCGTGACAGGACATTTACGACTTGAAGAAGGAAGATATCACCGATAATGAGGAAAGTTTGGGGCCTATAGAAATACTTATTTGGGCGGGCGTGGCTGGCAAACTTTTAACAGGAAGAAGAGAAGTGCTGTCGTGTGGTTTAGTTGCAGTAGAGACATTGTTAGGCTGGACTTTGATGGGAAAGATTCATAATACCAAGAGAAGTGTAGAAAATGAAGGCTTGCTTGTAACTTCCATGTTTATTAAAGAGGCAAGTATTACTGATTTGTGGAGGTTGGATGTAATAGGCATTTCGGGCCCTGTCGAGAAAGTTACGAAGAAGGAACGAGAAATTGCAGTGAAAGATCATTTCCTCCAAAGTGTTCATCGCACAGAAGAAGGTCGATACCAAGTTCGGCTACCTTGGACTGAGGGGCATCCCGCCTTGCCATCAAACCTGAATCTTGCTGAAAGAAGACTGGGTTCGATGAGGAAGAAATTATCTGAAGAACTTTTTCATGATTACAATGAAGTGTTCGAAGATTGGGTGGCTGAGGGAATTATAGAAGAAGTGCCTGAATCTGAACGTGTTCATTGTTATCACTACTTACCGCATAGACCAGTTGTAAAGGAAAATAGAGCAACTACCAGAATCAGACCTGTTTTTGATGCTTCACAAAAACTAGGCAGTTCTCCATCTTTAAATCAATGTCTTGAAACTGGTCCGAATCTGAATGAACTCATCCCAAATGTTCTGTTAAGATTTAGAGAAAAGAAGATAGGAGTGGTTGCTGATATTAAACGTGCATTTTTACAGATTGGTATCCACCCTGAAGATAGGAACTTTCTATGTTTTTTATGGTGGAACTGTTGTGAAAAACTGGAGGTTAGGGTTTTCCGGCACGCAAGAGTGGTTTTTGGTGTAAAGTGTAGTCCTTTCCTCTTAGGATCTGTAATCGAACACCACTTATTGAGAGAAGAGGATTCAAATCATTCTCTTAAAGAAAAGTTACTGCACAGTTTTTATGTTGATAATGTTGTTTCTAGTGTGGACACTGAAGCTGAGCTCAATGCATTTATGTCAGAATCGGTCAAAGTCATGGCAAAGGCCAAATTCGAGCTTAGGGGTTGGGAATGGACAAGTGACAAGTGTCAGAGTGCTCATGATTACTCTTATTCTGCAGTACTGGGTTTGTTGTGGAATCGAGAAAGTGATGAACTCAAAGTTAACATGAGTTGGATTAGAGAATTTCTTCTTGACACCATTACCAAGAGAACAGTCCTGTCGATCTCTCACAAAGTGTTTGACCCTATAGGTTTTAGTTGCCCTGTTATGTTGTGTCCTAAATTGCTCCTGCAGAAAATGTGGAAGATGGAATTTGATTGGGATACAGAAGTTGACGATGCTATCAAGAAATAATTTCTCTCATGTTATGAAGAACTCCCTCAATTAGAAGAAATTGGCATCCCCCGATGGGTACAGAAACCTGTGTATATAGAGGAATGCACTTTACACGCCTTTTGTGATGCCAGTCAAAAGGCATATGCTGCAGTAGTTTTCCTCAGGGTAGAGACAAGCGACAACGTTCAGCTTCATCTGTTGGCGGCCAAGACACGAGTCTCTCCTATAAAGAAGATTTCTATGCCTCGTTTGGAGCTTATGGCTGCAACTATAGGAGCAAGGCTTGCGAAGTCTGTTCTGGACGGATTGGGATGGAAAAATGTGAAGACTTTGTTTTGGAGTAATTCTACTACAGTAATTGCATGAATTACCAGGGGAGACAAATGGACAGTCTTTGTCAGAAATCGAGTTGATGAAATAAGGAAAATCACTTGCTCTGAATCTTGGAAGTATGTCCCAGGGGTACTTAACCCTGCAGATTTACCTTCCAGGGGCTGCAAAGCTAAACAATTAGTTGCTTCTAGATGGTGGGAGGGACCTGCATGGTTGAAGGAATCACCAGGAAAGTGGTTTGCTTGCAATGATGATCCCAAAGGAGATGAGATCAACATGGAAAAGGTTAGATCCCCAGCTGTTGTGAATGTTAACTGTTTGGTTTCAGAGGACCAAAAGGACTGGTATTTCAAATACTTCTCTAATTTTACAAGAATTGTCCGCATGTTGGGGTGGTTGCTAAGGTTTATACGCAATAGCCGCTTACCTACAGATCTGCGTCAGAGAAGTGAATTAACTGTGGAAGAGTATGCCACTGCAGAAAGAAAAGTTGTTCGGTTTATTCAAGAGGACTCCTTTTCTGGGTTAAGGGACGACAGACTGCGAACGCTCAGAGTGTTTCAAGACCATGAAGGAATAATTAGGCTGAAAACTAAGATCACCTACCGAGATGACCATGAAGACTTTCGGCAGCCTGCAGTACTTCCATCACAACACGAGGTAGTGAAGAGGTTAATCATGACGGAACACAAGATACAAGGACATGTAGGATTGCAAATGCTGCTAAATAACCTCAGGGAACGCTATTGGATTTTAAACGGTCGGAAAGCTATCAGGTCAGTTTTGTCCAAGTGCGTCATATGCAAGAGACACAGTGAAAGACATCTTGAAGTTATTTCACCTCCACTTCCATCCAGTCGAGTACGGGATGCTGCCGTGTTCGAGATTGTTGGACTGGATTTAACCAGGCCCTTATATCTACAAGGTGGGATTAAAATGCGGGTGTACCTCTTTACTTGCGCAGTGTTTAGATCTGTCCATCTGGAATTGGTATCATCAATCTCGACAGAAGCATTCTTGCAAGCACTCCGTCGATTTGTGGCTCGCAGAGGAAGATGTTCTGTTATCTACAGTGACAAAGGGAGGAACTTCACTGGGGCTTCTAATTTGCTTCGAACTCTGAACTGGGAGGATATATCTGAGTACAGAACTGCTAGGTGTATTGAATGGCGTTTTAATCCCCCCAGTGCACCTTGGTGGGGTGCATGGTGGGAGCGCTTGATACGCCTCCTCAAAGATTTATTGAAGAGGATATTGGGTAGGTCATGTCTTACTTACGAGGAGATGATGTCTACATTATGTGATTGTGAGAGTTTGATGAATTCTCGACCTTTGACTTATATCATGGAAGAAGGTTCTGAGCTAGTGCCTCTCTCTCCTTCTTTATTACTGCAAGATATAAGGGAGATTGGTGTTCCTGATCTCGATACGATAGATACTCAGAGCCTCAAAAGGAGGTATAGGTACCGACAAACTTTGAAAAGGGATTTGAGGAAAAGATTCAGAAGTGAATATTTGGAGCAGTTAGTGTTACATCGTGAAAAAGAGGGCACCCGTACTGTAGCAGTGGGGGACGTTGTGTTGATTGGGTGTGACAATCTCAAGCGTATAGATTGGCCATTGCGATACATAGTTGAAGTTATACCAGGTAAGGATGGCGTCATCCGAACAGTGAAGCTCAGAACTGGTCAGAGCGAGTTTTTACGTCCAATACAAAGGATTTATCCCTTGGAAGTGTCTGCTGATGACCCTATTGTGCTCTCTAGAAACGGTGATACTTCAGGTGTACCAAAGGATGACAACAGTGCTGATCCAGTTGTTACTCGAAGTGGTCGAGCGGTGAGAGTTCCTGACAGACTTGATTTGTAAGCAGCAGGTTTGTATTTGTTGGTATTGTTGAGTAGCCTTCTGCTATTCAAGGTGGGAGTATGTTGCATCAGGCTTTGCTGTCAATACTGTCAGCCATTTGCTGGCAGTGCCACATGCTGGACAATAAAAAATTTAAAAAAACTGTGGAAGCGTGTAATGGGCGCTATGTTTTGGTAAAGTGATGTGAGCTGTATAAAGAAATGTTTTTTAACATTAAATTCGGTGCAAACCAATTGTAAGACTTCCTTAAATGTGTTCTTGCGTGTAATGGTATTACACAACAAATATTATACCTGAACTACATCGCGTTCATTAGCCGTACACTTCGGGCACATGAGTGCCAATATACCGTGACAGAGTTTAAAATGTTGGCAATCGTCACAGCTCTCAGCCACTGGAGGAAATACAGATACGGATTCCCAGTCGTGCTGCGAAGAGATCATAAATCTTTGACCTTTGCTTTGAAGTCAACGACGGCATTCGAGAGAGTAAATCGGTGGACGTTATTCATCCAACAATTCGACTTGGAGATCGAACACTGTGCAAGGAAGGACTACACGATTGTTGATGCTTTAAGCCGAAACCACAAACCGGAAGCCCAAGTTATTCACCACATCGAGCTGAGCGAATGTGACCGTGAAACGTTGGACAGGCTGAGACACATCGGCGAAGAACAAAAAATTGGCCCGCAACTAGACGGATGATCGATTTCTTCAAGAACAGGATACCAGCAGGAACACCTGAGTATCAGGAGGTTGAGAGGCAATCGTTAAAATATAATTATTTCAACGGGATACTTCACCAATTCGTAGACGAAGACCATACGAAATACCGCATTTTAGTTCCGCCGGTTTTTCGAGTGGAACTGATCTGGCTCGCGCATCATTCCATCTGTCATGCGGGGATCGATGAGGTACCTCAACACTCCAGGAGACTTTTGTGTGGCCTAAATGAGCATAATGTTTAGGACCATGTTGAAACATGTGACACCTGTCAACGGATTAAACCAAATACTTATCTCCTGCACAACCACTTAAACCACTGGGACCGGAAAAGCCACAATAATTCTTTGCGGTAGACTTTTATGGGCCCCTACCCAAGGCGATTAGAGCGTTACAATTCATGTTGGTCTGCGTGGACGTCTTCTCGGAACATATGATGCTGTGCCCAGTATAGAAGGCGAACACCAGATCGGTATTTACACAGATCCAAAATAAGTAATTTCTATAAACTGGGAAGCCAGACAAAATATTGAGTGGTCATGGGTCCCAATTTACGTCCGCCATGTTTACACGCGAGATCGAGCAACTTCATATCCAGCATATGTTTAGCTCTGTTAGGGATCCCGAGTCAAAACCGTCAGAAAGGATCATGCGTGAAAGTGCAAAATTTGCAAAATGTGCCAGGCAGCATTGGCGATGGGTTGATGTCCTCACAATTATCACTAAGTGCACCAATACCACGATTCATGAATCTACAGGGCAGATCCCTATAGTGGTACACTTTGACCAGAAACCCGAGAGACCGTGCACCGCGTGCTACAATGTCCCGAAGATCCAAGGCCTTCAGATGAACTTCGTGTTAGAATAGCTTTGGACCACCTCAAAACACAAGCAGAGAAGAGGCTGAGATGTCATAGGAACCAGGGATTTCACCGGCCACTCCGTGTGGGAGAACTAGTCCTAGTCAAGCGAAAAGCTATTTCCGACCCTTCGAGGAAGTACTACCACAAATTTGCAGAGAGTCATTGGACAAAAGAATAAAGACCACTAACAATGCTGCGAATCTCACGCTTTACCAGACCCAAGGACAGCACCCTGAAGAAGATCCGGAAGAAGAAGAACCCAGAGAAGCCGAAGGTGATGAGGACAACCCGGATCCGGCGGAAGAGTTGGAAGCTGAGGAAGGAGATGACGCCGTGAACTACGTTGCCATGGAGGATGCAGGCGCGTCCGTTGCATCAGCCTGTGAAGACTGTTCAGAATGCAATGAAAGGACAGAACTTAGGAACACCTTGATAAAACTGTTACCAGGCCGAGCTGGAACACACAGAGTTCAGTGAGAAGGTCAGGAAGTTGTGTGAACGCCACCAGCAACTACTCTCCGAGGCAGTAGAAAACGTAAAGAAAAATCCCTTGTTGGTGATTTTTCTTTGGGGAAGTGAGGGAAGTGATGAAACCGTACAGTGTCATGTACAGCTCATTAACAGCATCTGCATGTTTCCATCCCATTAAAATCCCTTCAGAAGTCGCGTTATTTGAAGCATGTTGGCAAAAGGAACATCCCCGAGAATCGATCGGCGTTCGGACAGAACCGGACCAGCGGTAGGTAGCCCTGCAAACAATGGAAAGGTGTGGCTGAGATTTAACCCCGCGAAAAAAGCGCTCTCAATTGTAAGACAAAGTAGGAGATAAGACGCGTCGCAACGACAGTCTAATACACCCAGAGGTGTGGCCTATTTTACAGGGTTCCACAATAACAGAAGAAACTTCCTGTGTATTTCTGAATGTTTTACGCGTGCCAACCTTGAATTTCGGTACGCAAAATTATGTGATATTTGATGCAGACATAGGAAAAATATGTGAGGGAAATCAATGAATTCAGCTGAATTTTCTCTGTATCCCGGACTGAAAATATGGAATACTTTATTCACGGGGCGAATTTAGATCACGAGACGTCCTGCTGTAATTTATTGCTAACACATGTCAATGCAACGCATCTGCCCACTCGAGAATTGCGCCCCAAGTTACACCCTCCCTGGAAAGGACGCACGTGATCCAATTAATGGCGGCAGCTTGATTACATAAGAACTGCCTATCGGATTGCGATCACACTTCACTCGAGTCAAAGAGGGAATCGAGGCCTACAATACACACCCTTTAATTGTCTTGAACTCCAGTTATTAATGGATCTGATTTCCTTAATTCAGCATGAAGAAGTCTCCCACCGCAAGGACCAGTGAGTTGACAATTTAAGCCGTGCCTTGACACTCGCTGAGCACAGTCTATTGACCACTTACAAAGACGAAGTGAGTGCCCGTCGTGACCGTAAACTGTATAACCTTGTGAACTGTGTGTTAGGAACTCGAACAATAGCTGATCGAGCCCAGGCAAGTGTCTCAGTGCTGCGTATAAATTAAGTAGGCCGCTAGAAACATTTGTATAACTGAATCGCAGCAGTCGGCTATGAACAATGCCGGCATATATTAGTACACGTTATCAGTAAATTAGTGGTATGCAGTTCGTAGCAGCAACATTCGGAGGTAAAATATCATCGACAGAGACAATCCGCTATTCGGAGTCAGGGCTCCTCAAGTCTTACGGGTCACCCTACTCATTGTGTTAATGTGTGCCGCCCTTGAATAGAGTGACTTGCCCACATAAGCGAAACTCCTGTGTAAATTCTGTGTATGTGTCGTTGTAGACAAAGGGTATGTATGACGAGTGTTGGAGCTGATACAATGTTTACTTCAGGATTTGTAGCACGATTGAACGAGCCGACAAGGAGGACGGACTGTCGCAGACCAGGTTCAAAGGCTGGTACTCTTGTCTATAGCGCCGGGAAAATGGACGAGTAGAACTTTGCAATTGGCTTCCCGTGGAAGGAAAAATGACCATTAAACATATGAGTTGATGTCATGTTATTTCTTAGCATGACAAAACATAACCAGAGTGATAGAATGTACGATTTTCCTTTGTTAAATACAGTACGTAAATGCTGAAAATAATGCATGTCCTAATATGGAATTTGAGTTTTCTTTTATCATGTTAACATACAATTAAGAGAGTTAATTCTCCAGACAAACCAGTTCTTTCTATTTGATACATCTTTTGTCAGTAGTTTATTGTTAGTAATTAGTAATATCCTAGCAAGTATGAGAAACAAGGATCGAATAGTATTTTGAGATTCCCTAAGGTGTGTTGGAAACAATAGTGAGTGATGAATGAGGGATACTGTGTCCAAGAAGTTGCTCTTAATGTTCAATAAAGATTGTCATAGAGAACAGTCGAGGAGCTCACGGATCATTTAGGCGATGCATGCTTAGCTGATACAAGGGATTAAGGCATAAACATCAAGAGTGAAGAGTTCTGACTGAGAGAGATACAAAATTGTGTTATTTAGGTAAATTATGTCAGGGACAATGTGCAAATTTCCCTGCATTGTTGATTTTTACCAGAATCTGTCTGGGTTGTTCTTTTTGTGCAAAACCAGTGTGAAGTGCTGTGGTACCGGGTGCTTGAAAGAGTGGTCAGAATGTTTATGGTGAGCAAAGAGAAATATGAAGGGTTGAGAAAAGATAATGATAGCTCTGTGCCCAAGGAACCAGGATACACGGCATGAGAAGTAATGAGAAGGCCGAACGCGCAAAATAGTCTACGATGAGATGTGAAATGAGGAATTCGAATGTTATATTGCCCCAAGGTAATAGACATGAAGGATGAGAGAATGGAGAAAAATGTAATATTATTCCTTGGGAATTCTGCGTTGATATGAAATAAATGAATTGTGGCGATAAGTGTATCTTTGGAGGAGAACTAGCCGCTGTAATTATGAAGGGACGTGGCCCATTGCAGCCAGTAAATAAGAGGGACCATCCCACTGACCTATTAGGGTACAAAAGAAGAGAAACCCTTTCTATCGTTTTCTCTTCCCTATGTGCAGAGCGGTGTGCCATGTTATTGGTGTTAAAGCATTGGATCCTGGATTTCACACTGTGGTCTTTTTCAACGGTTCGGTATAAGAACACTTGTGATAAATGATATCATGATAATTTATATGGTAGTTAATAGATAATTTAATTATATATCCCCCAATGTACCGTAGTATTAGGCAACAGGTAGCTAGGGATTTTCGGATGTGTATCTCTCAGTCGAAAGGAGCCCGGTTCGAAACCAGGCCAGAATGAGTCGGGTTGCGCAAGCTTGCTTTAAGCTTTCGCAAGGGGCAGAAGAAAGTGATATCCATGTTTTTCTTACCGGAATGGCCCCATGTATACATAAAGTGTGCATATGATTTTGCTCAGTGTATTGTTTTATTTCTTTGAGTTCAAACAGAACCGATGTTCATCGTTGTGTGTCTTGGTTTCAGGGCTACGGATTGTCCGGGAAGTCTTTGCTCATTGTTGTGTGTTTCTTTAATGTAATTATTTTTGGCACGTGTTAAGTATGTAGCGCAGGGACCGGTTATTTACGTGATAAGAATTATGTAAGGGGACATCTTCTCAAACTACATGGTGGTGATTGACCGAAAGAAATTAAATTGACAATGGAAAGATAGACAATGTTTAATTGCCAGACTTCGATTATACTTCATTGCCAAATGAAGCCTGTGCTGAGCGAGATCAGCGATCGCCCTTCAGGCAAGTAAATTTAATTTGCTTACTGTTTCGTTTCTTCTTTCCTTCGAGTGCAGAGATATTATTGTGATAGTGTATTATTCCCTTACGCCACAATTCAGAAATAAATTTATATTCGCGGCCCCATTACATGATTCTTGTCATGTAGAAGTGCAAAGCAGTATCCAGTAATTAGTTGAACCCAGGAATCCTACTTTCTTATTAGATAAGACTCCATCTTAAGTATTTTTCTTAACTTACTTTTTTCCGAATGTTATCGACCCTCAATTGCGGGAGTATGACGAGGCTAGCACAGAAAGTAGGAGAACGGTTCGAAGCCCATGTTGGCAATTCGGGCCGCTCTTCGATATGGTCTCATCCGTGGTTGTTCGTCAGATTACGCTGGCGCGTTATTATGCTTGGGCCCTCCATCAAAGCCTGTGTGTAATATTATCGAAAGCCTTGCAGATATCTAGGAAGACAAAGGTAACATCATGTTTGTTGTGTTTTGCTGAGTTTAACACAGATCTGAATAAAGGAGTGTTTAAGATGGTGCCAGGTGTATTGATAAATCCCCTTTTTGTTGATTAAACTGGATATAATGTCCGTCTTGTGTCAAAGACCTTCTCGATAACACAATGATTGGCCTCCAATCTGACAATTCTGTAGGATCTGTAGGATCTCCACTTTTAGGTAATTGTGTATGCCTTTGTTGAACAATGGTGGAACAATGGTGGAAAGTACCCATTCGTTAACATTATTGTAGCAATTTCAGCTATGATATTTGATACCATATCATCTTTGATTCCTCTGAATAGAACTCTGTCGGGTTCAGCTGGTTAGTCCAAGCCTTTTTTAATAGTTAGTATTACCTCATTATATCCTTAGAATCAAATAAACTAATATATTTATATATTATTTATATACTAGCAAGATACCAGTGCATCGCTACGGTATTATACTGAAATTTATAATTCAATGCTTAACATTTTATATATAATCCACCAAATTTCGCGATCTGACGGCAAAGCTTCTCCCATTTTTCAATCTGTCTTTCCAGCAATCGATTTCGTACTTACCGGCCGAGTTGGCCGTGCGGTTAGGGGCCCGCGGCTGTGAGCTTGCATCCGGGAGATAGTGGAGTCGAATCCCGCTGTCAGCAGCCCTGAAGGTGGTTTTCCGTGGTTTCCCATTTTCACACCAAGCAAATGCGGTGTATGTACCTTAATTAAGGCCATGGCCGCTTCCTTCCAACTCCTAAGCCTGTCCTATCCCATCATCGCCATAAGACCTATCTGCGTCGGTGCTACTGTGACTTTCTTATCTTGCTGACTAAATTTTACAAATATTATATCAAACTGCATTTAACTTGAAAATCTGAATATCTGCATTTAAAATGGAAATTATAAAAATTAACATTCATTAAATAAAATACACACACGTCGGACCTTGTACTCACACTTACTTGTTACCTGCTTACTTACACATACGTTATTTGAAGGGCGCCAGCTGCCACTCAGTGCAGCAATAATACAATGAGACTCTTGGCTATCTCTAGGGTGTGGGGTAATAAGCTTACTTTTGACAACATACCATATAAGTTCTGGGAAAAGGAGATTGGCGTTCGGTTTCCCCATTAATTTTGAGGTTAAGATATTTTACTTTCATTGAAATAAAACTATGAATTCGTTTGATAGAACAATATATATTCTTTAAATAATATATCAAAAAATAGTGAGTCTTGTTGCGATAAAACAGATGAGAATGTGAAATTATGACATTGCAACTGAAAGAAACTAGGCATGAATTTGAATTCTTCTTGACCGGACATTTAACAATTTATACGAAATATTTCCCTCACTGATTCACTTGACTGTACCTTCAACACTTTTAGTGTAATTACGACGTATTCCTTTGATCTGGCGTTTACTGTAGATGTGTCACGCCTAACTTGGTGATACATCCTTGTGACTGCTTCTTCTCCATCTCATCTGACTTCTTTGTAAGTCAATATGGTATTACCTCTTGGTAGGTCCTGGGTTGCCCTCTCTGACTTCATGGTAAGCCCTTGCGTCCGCGTCTTCCACTAAGTGACGGACCAACCATTTGGTCTCACTCTCTCAATGACCAATAATTAATGGCTCACTGAGTCTTCACCATATCTCGTTCACACTGGTTGACTGACCAACTAAGGCCTCTTGATCTAGTAGACTTCTTCACTGTACTGCATCCGTATAATCAATGACTGACACTACAATATGCACCCACCTTTTATAGACGTTGGTTGACACAGCTACGTAATCTCCAGAAATAACAATGACATACTCCCACCTACGCGACAGATATTACATACAGTGGTGAAATAGCCCTGGGGCGGCCGACTCTCTGAGCGCATATACTAAATAAATACGATGACGTAGCCAAGACTTGGCGATGACTTGGCAGAATCGCCAACAATATTGCACAATGCACCAACGTCACATCCAATCTCTGATATATACAACAATTCTCACTGTACAGGTATTGAGTGTTATTCTACACATACGTATATATGCATACATCTAAGTACAATCTTCCAAGCAACAGGCATTGCAAAATAGAATTGAATAAGACTGATAATTACAATAATAGTAATAATATCACAGATAAAATAATAATAATACTGATATAATAATAATAATAATAATAATAATAATAATAATAATAATAATAATAATAATAATAATAATAATAATAATAATACAGATAAAATAATAAAATACAGATATCATCTTGTAACGGGATTTGAACCGTTACACTACGTAAAGCTACTAAAGATTCGTACTTCCCGGGCTAGCTCCAGGTATTCCGCCCGGTCATTTGGGTCCCTAAATCTTTGCCATCTAATCAATCAATATCAATCAATCAATCAATCAATCAGTCAGTCAATCAATCAATCAATCAATCAATCAATCCTGATCTGCATTTAGGGCAGTCTCCCAGGGGGCAGATTCCCTATGTGTTCCTTTCCTAAATGATTTCAAAGAAACTGGAAATTTATCGAACATCTCACTTAGTAAGTTATTCCAATCCCTAACTCCCCTTCCTATAAATGAATATTTGCCCCAGTTTGTCCTCTTGAAGTCCAACTTTATCTTCATATTGTGATCTTTCCTACTTTTATAAACGCCACTCAAACTTATTCGTTTACTAATGTCTTTCCACGCCATCTCTCCGCTGACAGCTCGGAACAGACCACTTAGTCGAGCAGCTCTTCTTCCTTCTCCCAATTCTTCCCAGCCCAAACTTTGCAACATTTTTGAAACGCTACCCTTTTGTCGGAAACCACCCAGAACAAATCGAGCTGCTTTTCTTTGTATTTTTCCAGTTCTTGTATCACGTAATTCTGGTGAGGGCCTCATACACTGGAGCCGTACTCTAGTTGGGGGTCTTACCAGAGACTTATATGCCCTCTCCTTTACATCCTTACTACAACCCCTAAACACCCTCATAACCATGTGCAGAGGTATGTACTCTTTATTTACAATCCCATTTATGTGATTACCCCAATGAAGATCATTCCTTATATTAACACCAAGCTTTTTTAATATGAATCAAATCCTTGAGGAAATCCACCTTGGTGTCGTCTAGGGTGCCTTGGCGGTACTGAACCCGCGGCCGGACTGCATTCGTAGTCGTTACCCGGCCAGGACTCGTTTCCAGCGTGGTCCCCACAATTTTAAGACGGTCCAGAACATTATTATTATTATTATTATTATTATTATTATTATTATTATTATTATTATTATTATTATTATTATTGTGATGGATGACATTAGTTGAAGTTCTTCTTAAGACATCTCCAAACGGAGGTAGACGATCCACACGGCCAACTCCGATCTTGACGTTGCAGCCATGCCATGTGGATTTATTGGAATATCTCTCAGGATTTCTAATGCAGTTGTTTACCGTTGCCTTCGGCATCCTAATGCCGTTGACCAAACTGGTTCCTCCGCCTTTGGGAACAATTTCTTGTCCCCAGGACAATAGAATGCCCTTACCCATAACCGCTCATCCACTCTCAAAGAGACTGTTGGCACTTAGTATAGGGGATCACCTTATACCGGGAGATAATCGGTCCCTTCCTTCGTTAGCCGCCTGCCTATATGCAGTCGTTGTCCCCTCTTTACCACGGGGAGGTGAATGTCAGGATTTCACCATCACTGAAACAAGGACCAAATGGCATTTCCTTGTTTCTCTGGTTCTTTAGAGAGGTAGTTGAAGTTTGGTTATTATTATTATTATTATTATTATTATTATTATTATTATTATTATTATTATTATTATTATTATTATTATTATTATTATTATTATTATTATTATTATTATTATTATAGATGTTATGGACACCACAGCAAGATGCAAGACCGCTACTTCGCGGTAAATTACATCTCCTGCCTTTGTCATCGCTGTCAATGTGACCAGCACCATTGTCGCGAGTAGGCAATTGCACGGGATTTCTGGCGATACAAATGATATACTTCCGCACATTATTGACCTTATTATAGAGGTGAACAATTGCATAGTTAATATCATTCCTTTCGTTTATTTCAAATGTGTTTAAATTTTTATTCATATGCCAGGAGAATCTACTGTAATCTAACTTTAAGTTCTCCAAAGGAAAAGATGGCTCTTGAAAACGAAGCCAGGAGAGATTTAAAAAAAAGATCGGTTTTTGATCAGAATCAAGTACATTATGAACAGTAAAATAAATGGACTCAACTCCTTTTTTCACCCCACCGCCGTTAAGTTGATCCCCCCCACTCCCTCACTCCCCAAAGAAAAAAGAGGCTTGTTTATGTTTAAAGGAGATTGCGAATACCAATGTTCACATCTGTTACCTTCAGCTTTGAGATATAAGAATCCTCATAAAAACGAATTCATTTTTCACTTCATTTCACCCCCCCGCCCCCCCCCCCCTTAAGTGAATTTTCTGGAAAAAATACTTTTTTCTTTATTAGTAAAGCTTCCAAATACCAATTATTACGACTGTAATGTCTACGGATTTTGAGATATATGTCCTCATAAAAGGAATTCAACTCCTTTTCACCCCTGTCTCCCAAGATTATTTCCCCCAAAATGCGTTTTTCTTTGTTTTTAAAGGAGATCCAAATACCAGTTTTCACGTCAGTGACAATTTTAGTTTTTATTAGATGTAAGTATCCTCATACAATTAATTCAACTCATTTTTCAATTTTTTCACCCCACCTCACCCCACCCCGCCCCCATATATTGGATTTTCCGAAATCAAAGGAATAGGTGTTTTTTTACTTTTAAAGCAGATTACAAATACCAGTTTTCACGTCTGCAACATCTTCAGTTTTTGAGATATCAGTATCCTAACAAAAATAATTCAACCCCATTTTCAGTCATTTTACCCCCACCCAAGTGTTTTTCCCAAGAACAAAAATATATGCTTCTTTATTTTTAATAGAGATAAAAATACCATTTTCACTTCTGTAACATGTTAAGTTTTTGAGATATACTGTAGACATTCTCATTTTAAAATTTCACCCCCTTTTTAGTTCCCGTTAAGTGGAGTTTCCGAAAAGAAATCACCTATGTTTCTTTACTTTTACAGGAGATTCCAAATACCATTTTTTACGTGTGTAACATTTTACGTTTCTGACATACTGTAGATATAGTCTTTCTAAAAATTCACCCCATTTGTCACTCCTGTTTAACCCCCATTCATTGGATTTTCCAAAAACAAGAAATACATGTTTCTTTCTTTATTTTTAAAGGAGATTCCAAATACCAATTTTCAGATCTGTAATATCTTCACCTTCTGAGATGTAAGTATGCTCATTAAAGGCATTCAACCCATTTTTCACCCATCTTCACGCCTCCTAGTGGGATTTTCCAAAACAAAAAATGTGTTTCTTTATTTTTAAAGGGGATACTAAATATCAATTTTTACATCTGTTTTGAGACACAGATACATTCATTTTAAAAATTCACCCCCTTTTCACCCCCTTAGCAATGGATCAAAAATTCTCCCTTGCCGAGCATCTACATTGTAATATAAATGTATCCTCTAAATTTCATTTCTTTATGTCCAGTAGTTTTGGCTCGTCGATGATGAGTCAGTCAGTCAGTCAGTCAGTCAGTCAGTCAGTCAGTCAGTCAGGCAGTCAGTCAGTCAGGACATGTTCCTAGATTATATATTTATTGATGGTGAACAAAAAAATACAGCTAGATAAATTATTCAAGTTAGTGAACGAGTTAGATACGAATATGAAATTCACAATATGGTCAGAGAAAGGAAAACTCAAAAGTTATTTGGATATTACAATAGTTAGGAATAACAAAAGACTTCAGTACCAAATATTTAGAAAACTAATACAATTATTAGATATGATTATAATCATCCAGGAAAGCATAAAAAGCAACATTTTACAGCCTGATCAATAGACCGCTTAGGGTTCTATTAAAGAAAGTGGTTTACCAGGGGAGTTGGCAGTGCGGTTAAGGTCGCGCCGCTCTGGGCTTGCATCCGGGAGATAGTGGGTTCGGACCCCACTGTCGAAAGCCCTGAAAATGGTTTTCTGTGGTTTCCCATTTTCACACCAGGCAAATACTGGGGCTGAACCTTAATTAAGGCCACGCCAGCTTCCTTCCCATTCCTAGGCCTTTCCTATACCATCGTCGCCATAAGACCTCTCTGTGTCGGTGTGACGTAAAGCAAAAAAGAGGTTTTTAATAAGGAAATGAGAGTAATTTATAAAATTGCAGAGGAGTAATCATAACAAATATTTAATTTGCATTAAATTAATAGTGCCAATAAATAAAATAAATTGGGGGTTTACAGCTTAAAATGTCAGGAATGTGAAACATAGTACAGTAGAGTATTGACTATCCGACCCTAAACGGGATGTGGAATATGTTGGTACACCAAAAATATTGGATAATACAGAACAACTTGGAAAATGAACTAAAACAAATGGGCAGATTATACTGTATTACTAAAACAATAACTTGTTTTACGGTACTTGACCGTATTATTCAACATGGTGATCTGCATTTAGGGCAGTCGCCCAGATGGCAGATTCCCTATCTGTTGTTTCCTAGCCTTTTCTTAAATGATTGCAAAGAAATTGGAAAATTATTGAACATTTCCCTTGGTAAGTTATTCCAATCCCTGACTCCCCTTCCTATAAATGAATATTTGCCCCAATTTGTACTCTTGAATTCCAACTTTATCTTCATATTGTGATCTTTCCTACTTTTAAAGACACCACTCAAACATATAAATTCAATTGTACATGCAGGATTGAACGAAAACGTTCCAAATGTCTTAAGAAAAGAAACTTGTCAACAATGTCTGCGTGCCTGCCGATTCATATTTTCTTGCTGCGAATTCTCGCCAGCGACAGAAAACGAATACCTCCGTTGCCTTTGTCCCCAGCTATTGATCCACGTAGGTTAATGCCGTATCCAATTCACTGTGAGTCATTGTTTTCACCTTTTGTTCTGCAATGCCTCATTCTTCTTCATCATCATCTACATTTTCATTAGCATTCACGAAATCAATAATTTCAGGGCTAATTAGTTCAAACAACTGATCTTGTGAACATCACTTACATCTCGAGTCACAGCATCCTCACAGCCATGAATGTAATTCAATCAGGGAACAATTTCGTCCATGTCTTCTTGTACCACCTCCTCTTAAAGGCCCGGTTTCCTCAACACATGTTAAATATATACTAACAAGTAGTTAGTTAATACGGAGTTAACATTTTACCATCTTGTTAGGTTTCTTGCGTTTCATCAAACTTTTCTTGTGAAACGTTAAATAATCGACTGTTAACACTCCCAATATCGCGAACTGGTGCGAATCAGGGAGGCAGTGGTATGAACATGCTGTTTTACAGCGCACTCCGATGCGCTTTTGTTTGAGTGCAGCTGTAAAATATGGCGCGTGAAGTGAAACGGAATCCTTCGAAAAAATAGCTGTTAATTGAATTAGTTAGTAAATATATATATAAGTTATTGAGTGCAAGCGCACAGATGGCTTGACAATAAAAAAAAAGGACGAGGCGTGGGAGAAAGCCCGCGAGGGTTTCAATGGGGTTAACAGATACTTTTTTAGCGGGTATCCGCTGTCACTTAACAAAATCACTTCGTTAATTGTCCCACTTCAAACTGTGCTCCGATAAGGGAGTTATTAGATATTGTATTGTCGTGTGCAGAACCAGACCTCCTAGCAAGTATATCCCTGATTTGGAGGTTAGGCTCACTAATCACCTGAACATTAACATTAACAGGGAAATATTCCTTCCGATTACGATATATTTCGGTCCAATCTTCTCCAGGTGATTGTATTCTTACCTGTGTGCAAGAACAAACACCAGGAAAACGGCTTATTTCATAGAAGTCGCGGATAATTTGCTGACGCCCTTCTACTGAAGGGAATGTTATATACCTCCTTCTCATGGATGCTATTGCTGCAGACACTCGACAAACAACTCTACTAACAGTGGCTTTAGAAATTCCAGCATTGTCTCCGACCATTATGTGAAAATAACCAGTAGCAAAAAATCGTAATATTATCAGTACCTGCAACATTGGAGAAAGAGGTAAGTTTCCCTTCGTAGGATATTCCAACCTCACTTGAATTTCGTCAACAACCTTAGCAACGACTATTTTCAATAACCTGTATCTATGAAGAAATTCCGCATTCGTCAAATTTTCAAAGTCATTACGTCGCTGAACTCTTCTTCGATCAGGATTCTTCTGAAAAGAACTAAATAGAGCAATTGCGCATCGAAAGCGATATTCACAGCAGCCATTTTGAAACAGGTTGCTAAATGCTAATGTTAGCCATTTAAGGGGGCTCATACACCGCTCATAGCCATCTCTGTATTGTTACGATTCAAAACTCTCTATCTAGGTTGTTTTTCAATGTAACTGCATGAAATTTTGTAAACCAACAAAGGAGACCTTCTAATTGCGTTTACTGTCCATAAACTAAATTTTTGGGTAGTATGATGAAAATATTTACGAAGAAAAATTATCCAATTTTTTATGATAACATCTCACAAAAACACGATTTCAGCAAAACTACTCATGATATTCATTTTCATTTTGTTTTCTGAGTAGCAAACGACATATAGCCAGGGATAAACTAGTAAGAATGGTGTGGGACTATTACTAAAATTTCTGCATATTTTTAAGTTTCAGTTAGGTAAAAATTCTGATTTTTCTTTCATACATCTATCAATATTTCATTGATTTTCGGATTGTTTGTAATTATCTTAGCATGTCCTCTAGAATCTGTATAAGGTAATGTACTTGCAAAGGTTCATGGAATTTGAGCGGTAAATGTGACAGTTATCATGTCTTTTGTAACCAAATTAGCAACTTTCGGGGAATCAGCTTTAAAAGTAAAGCAAAAAAACCTGCTTTCATACTTCATTAAAATGCTCCAGCAGAGTATGTTGCGCCTTCCTTCTCGATGTTTTTGTTGAGCTGTTCGAGTCTCAGCCTTCTCCTTGTCCTGCTTGCCTCCTTAGTGGACTCACAAAGACGCTTTTCTGCTGACCTCACCCTTTCACAGTCAAGCTGACCCCGTGTACTCCTAGCAGATGCACTTTTAGGTGTTTCATAACTGTTGGGAGAATTTTCATCACCCTGACGTTTTGAATACCTATTACCGCGAAAAGTTCTTCTTTTACAACGAGCTACGTCCACTTTCTTAATCACAATTCACCAATATCGCACAGACAGAAAAAATCAAATCAACTTAGCCCTATGTGATGGTAAATCACAGAACACCAGTGGTAAATCAAAACAAATAATACCCAGTTGCCAAGGAGTAATTAACAAAGCAACCTTCTATTCCATGGTTAAAAGAACATCTCCGTGGTTACCAGAACACAGCAGCCATTGTTAGTCCAATAAGATTAAAAGGATGCACTGAAAAAATTACTGAAAAATAAATCTGCTTGTCATGCCACGCCCACTCAGCTGACAGAACAGCACACAGTATTATTAAACTGCGATAACTCAGCGAAATATGAATATTTTTCAATAAAACTTCATATATATGTTCAGAAAGAAAATGTCTTTCAGATGAGACCACAAACAAAAAATCGATAATTTTCTAATTAAGCGGTGTATGAGCCCCCTTAACATTGGAAATGGCTGATGTTGACTTTAATACGCAGTTTAACATTTGTTAATATTAACAGTTGTTGATGAAACGCAAATTTTCTTAAATCGTATGTTAAAATGATTTAACACCTTGTTAAGTACTAACATGTGTTGATGAAACCGGGCCTTTAATGCTCAACCTCACTCAACAATATGTTCCAAGACTTTGCTAATATCGTTGTTTCAACTGCTTCCCAAGCCTGCGCTATCCAGTCTCTCATGCTGATTTGTTTTAACTTTTCTATCAAGTCATTGCCATTGACCATTTTCTCTAACAGCGGTGAAAGGAGTTTCTGCTGATATTTTCTCTTCAATGTTTCCAGCACACCCTGGTCCATTGGGTTGCATAATGATTTCGCGTTAGGGGGGAAGACATGACTTTTATGTCGCCACTTCTAAGTTACTCTTCATTAGGTGTGATGGAGCTTAGTCCAGTAGAGCTTCTCTTGGGAGATCGTTTGAAGCTAGAAATTTTTCTACATCTGGAACAAACTTTGTAAAAAAAATTTTTTTTAAAGATGTCAGCAGACATCTAGACAGCCTTCCGACTCATGTAAAGGACTGGTAGAACATTAACAGAAATATTTTCAAATGCTTTATGCTTCTTTGCTTTAGCTATCAAAGTAATTTTGCTTTAAAGTTCCCAGTTACATTACTAGAGGCAAGAATGGTAATTCTTTCCTTACTAAGCCTACAGCCAGGAGCAAATGTCTCGGCTTGGGCTGTGAGAGTTTTAGACGGCGCATCATCTTGAATTTCAGCCCAGTCTCATTACTATTAAAATTATTCTTGAAATTCCTTTTTTAAATTTCACAGCGTCACAAGATTTAGCTGACAGTTTTTCTCCTCACATATAAAGCTGCCTAATGCCATACCGTTTCTTCCACAGAACAAGCCACCCAGCACTGGCAGTAAAATTAGGGTCCTCTTCATTAAACTCCTTCAGGAAACGCACAGCCTCTTCTTGCAGGATGGGACCAGATATTTACAGGCCCTTTTGCCAGCTTTAAGTGAAGATGCAGTACTTCACTTACCTTCTTGTACTCGCATTTCTTCATTGATTTTATAATCTTTAGGGCATCAAATGTTTTCAGTTTCGCCCCTCCATTTATTTTTTCCAGTTTCCCACTGTAACACGTCCAACACCATAATCTGAAGCCATTTTTTAAGAATTTCCCCCTTTTCCAGTCTCTTTAATGCACTCACCTTGTCTTCCATGGGAACAATAACTTTCTTCCATTAACTCGCCATACTCATACAAGATATGAAAGCGATAACATCCGCACTCAAGCTATGCAAGACTGAAGGCTTGCTGCACCTGTCCTAGAGCAAAAAATCAGTCCTACCACCAGCACTCAGTTCTAGGCTTGTCACATGGCCATACCTCCCGCACCAGGTGTCCCAGAATTTAGCCCCTACCGAAAGTTCAAATTATGTCTACCAGTGTCAGATAACAGAGAATTTTGGATAAGCGAAGGTCGGCTGAGCAAGACTCTACTGTATATTAGGTGATCAGGAAGGAGTTTTGAAACCTCTTACAGAGAACACATGAATGCGATAAAACATAGGAGATACTCGGCAATGTGTAAACATATGCATGAGAGTAATCATAAATTTATAGTTATAGAGAAAGACATGATAGTTCTACACATGGTTCAAAAGGGTATTTATGTATGGATATTTTAGAAAGGTTGATGATTTTTTTCAAAAACAAAATAATGAATTGAATTTAAATGAATTGTTGAATGAAGATAATTTATTGTTTAAATTTGGAACTTCATACTGAAACCATGACCTTTGTGCCCTAAGAACATTATGTATAAATTAACAATTAAACTAAAAGTTGGATTCTTGATAGCATGGATTTGACACGTGACGAGGGGGTGATTACCTTCGGTCCCACGCTCTGGGGTACGTGACGTCAGCAACACGTGTCAACGGCGGAAGAATCTCAAATCATTTTTGTGAACTATTTCAAAGCGCGTGTACATGGCGACCCAAGCCAAGTCAAAAAAATATAGTGCCTATCAAAGGAGGTCAATCATCTCACAAATCGAACCCGTATACATTTTAAATGTCCATGAACACTACCGCCAGAAATGTAGCAAGCATGTAGTCACTTTCAAAACTCTTGAAATTACAATTTAGGTAAGTCAGAAAATTTATAGAAATTTTCTTGGCGGCAAAGGGAGATATCCGAAGAGAGGGGGTAACTGCTATAAATATGAAGGGACGCCATGACGAAGTCTCCTTCTCCGGCATTTGTGATACAAAGCGGACGAAAATTTGTTGAGCTGCTCTGCGAAATCAAACCAACGAAAGTAGACTGAGTTCAACTGCAGATTTTAGCCATTGTGGCTAGGTCTTGTCTCCATGTGGAGATAGTTTTCTTGAGTGAAATAATTGTACCAGATAGGACGGTCAAAGTACTGAATAAATTCTAATGTGATTAAGTAATTCGTGTGCGGAAATAATTATAGTCTATCGTGTGCGCTCAACAGACAAGTGAAGGGTATTTACTTTATTTTTATGCTTTATTCCAGGAAACCTGAAGATATATAAAAATGGTTTGTAAAGCCATGAATGTAAAAATGGCTAAATAAAATGCCAGGATCGCAGGTGAGCCCTATGACTACATGAGGTAGGTGACTTTCCATCTTACTACCTCTTATATCTTGTCTCATGATCTCAAAAGGTGTATTTGAATGGGGATATACGACGCAGTGGTCACCCCTACTAAGTTTTGTAAATGTGAGAATACGACTAAAAGAGTCATTTGTTTTATTTTCCACTTGGATAAATTTTGAAGTCTTGCGAGTGTCGTATAATGTTTTAAAAGGTAATTGAATAGGGTTCCGAAGTGATATGACGTCCAATGTAGATCGTCATCCGTGTGAAGTGTACTTCCTATATTTTGTGATGCCAAATTAAGATTTTCAGTCGACGTAAAAATTTTCTGTCTGCAATTTGACGTCAATAATAATAATCCATGGTTACTCATTTTCAATCGAGTGGAAGCGCGCTGTCGGGTGAGAACCTAGGGTGATGAATTTGGTCTCGGAGAGAAACGTTTTTCTATGCCCATTTTAAACTGTGTCTGACTGACAGTAAAAAGATCTAGTAGAATGTTTCAGTAATTTTGTTCATAAAAATCAAGTTATTAAATACGATCTCATTTATGCGAAGTTATTCATGAGTAATGCATTGTGCCATATTAGACGTCGAGATTTCTAGTAAGGATTTTATTTCAGCTCTTTGTCGATGATAATTGTGGAGCTGGGAAACAGGGGTTAGTTTTGTTGTTATGAGATTTGTGAATCAGGTTGGACCTGTCATTGAAGCCGGGACACAGAAGCCCGAGGAATGTTTTATATGAGGTGAGATGAGATGTGCGAATCAGGTTAGAGTCCTGTCATTGAAGCCGGGACATGATAGCCCGAGGAATATTTTATAATGTTGAGAATGGAAATAAATTCATAGAAATCCATAGCGGTATTAATTGGCGACGCGTATAATTAGTGTGGGCATCTTGAAGCATAATCTGCGCATTTTGTTGGTTAGAATATCGTATTTGTTTAATTATGTCGGCGGAGTTTCAAGGGAGCATTTTGAGAAGTCAGTCAGGTACAACGAACCGGGTGTTTCATGTAACTGCCAAGCGAACTTGAGAGGCCTCAACTGTGATAACGGGACAGGCGTGGAATTGAGATTGTACTGTATTCTCGGCCAGGGAATACGTTAAAATGCTGGATTTAGTTGAAATTCATAGCCGGTAATGATCTGAGTATTGTGAAATACTGTAATTGGGGACATAATGAACATTTGAAATCACGAACTTTGAGTATATGGAACAGAGTAACCAAATTCAGGGTTGTCCAAAATATAGAGCGATGGTTGTGATGATCGGTTTGTCTGTGAGGAGTGTGCAAAATTCATAAATGGTAATGACGAGATATGACGTAGTAATTATATGGCGAGTTGTTTGGTTTGTACGTAGATTATTAGGATATCAAAGTGTTAATAACGGTTAGGACTAGATTAGATTTTAAAGTGCGAGATCACGAGACAAGATATATAACTGGACATGAATTATGTAACAATTCTTTTCCAGCCAGATAAACATCGCAATATTGAATTTACATCACAGCTGCGTAGGAATTTGTGAAGAAACCAGAGTCCGCGGAGATAAAATTTACTGATCTTTAACATTTCGTTAAATCATTTAAATTTATTTAATTATTAAATTCAGTGAAACCGCATTTCGAAATAACTTTAATCAAGCGAATAACTTGGAGATGCATTATGGAAATTTTAGTTTGTTTTTCTGGGGGAATATTAAAATATAAAGTAACGATTAAAGGGACATATCCGAAGGAAATGGATTTTACTGCCACAAAGTTTGTGAGCATTGCTATTGTTGTAATTATTGAACTTTGATTGATTGAGCAGTGAATGTGCTGGGGATAGTAAAGTGGAAACTTTGGTCATCAACCGAAGTAACTTAATTGTGTTTAGCCTTCAGCCTAGAAACTTGGATGGTCAGGGGGTCATCAACCTCAGTGACTTAGATTAGGGCCATATGCCATTGTAGCATCATTTCCTTGCGGTCATCATCCACAATGACTTTAAAGTAACTTAGAAGATTACATGTCGGTCCATGACATAGACGCAGGTCACATCGATTCAATTAAGGGTCCATGCCGTAGAACCACTGTGTGGCACACACCAATTGGACTGCCTTAATTATACCCAGAGTCCAGAGTTCGTGTTACGAGGGCTGGACCATAACGAATCACTATGATGGTACATGTGGTCTCACATGGAAGCCGAATTTAAGGATTTCCAGACTTTCCTTTCTTAATGATTAATAATTGAGACAATGGTTTCTAGTATGAATGCCCGTCAGGCAGTTATGTTATAGACTCACACCAGTGTTCTGACGTTTATGTAAAAATGATTGTGGTGTCCAGTGGACACAATTGACTTCTATGATACTGTTGACATACCAGAATGCTTCAGAATTTTCCTGAATAAATAGGAGTCTTTTAAATAGACCTTTCATTCCAGTAGATAGATTAGAATTACTGAACCCTACCTTTACCTCAGCAAGTGACGAAGAACCCGATACGACCCAAGAGACAGATCTCATGAACTTTGCTGATAGGTAAGAAAGGTAGGTATCCCTCAATATGGACCTAAAGGGTTCAATACATTGGTAAGAAACTAAAAACAATAAAGAAGGAATGTTTCATTCTACCCCCACAAACCCTTTTTTCAAGCCCTTCTCCAACTTATCTCCGCTGCCATGGTCAAGCCCATTTCCTACTCTTCTTTCCCCTTCGCTGCTAATACAGGTAGGTAACGCTGCATTTGTTTTGAATTACGCGTCAGCTGTTGTTTATCTAGTGGTTCAGGTTTGATAAGTAAACAAGTGGCCACACAGTAAGTCTGCCATA
Source organism: Anabrus simplex (assembly GCF_040414725.1). Classification (NCBI taxonomy): domain Eukaryota; kingdom Metazoa; phylum Arthropoda; class Insecta; order Orthoptera; family Tettigoniidae; genus Anabrus; species Anabrus simplex. Next base: position 592,231,425 of record NC_090265.1, read on the forward strand.
ATATTTGATTTTAATTTTTTTTGCTAGTTGCTTTACGTCGCACCGACACAGATAGGTCTTATGGCGACGATGGGATAGGAAAAGCCTAGGAGTTGGAAGGAAGCGGCCGTGGCCTTAATTAAGGTACTGCCCCAGCATTTGCCTGGTGTGAAAATGGGAAACCACGGAAAACCATCTTCAGGGCTGCCGATAGTGGAATTCGAACCTACTATCTCCCGGATGCGAGCTCACAGCCGCGCGCCTCTACGCGCACGGCCAACTCGCCCGGTATATTTGATTTTAAAGTCTTAATAATAATGCTATGGGCTTTACATCCTACTAACTACTTTTATGGTTTTCCGAAACGCTGAAGAGCCGAAATTCAGTCCTGCAGGAGTTCTTTTACATGCCAGTAAATGCGCCGATATCAGGCTGAAGTATTCAAGTACCTACCAATACCATCGGACTGAGCCAAGATTGAACTTGCCAAGGTGGGATCAGAAGGCCAGCCCCTCAACCGCCTGAGCCACTCAGCTTTTTAAAGTTTTGTTTTCATTTTTAAAAAATTGTGTTTTTTTGGTTTATAGTGTACAGAGGCAGTTAACTGCAACAAATTGGTTTGCATTCTTTGAGAGAAGATCACATCGGTTCATAACTCACGGTCGGCTGTATGCGTCGATTCCTGATTCGTTTTCAAACAGCCACACAGTAAATTTATTTGTTCATTCAATTATTAATCTTTAATTTTAAGGTCTTATTTTCATTTAATTTTGCAAATCTAACTTGGGTTTTATATTTGGTTACAGTGAACTGGAAGTTTTGATCAAAACCTGACTTGCAAGTTATTTGGCATTTTAAATTTACCACACAAGCAATACAAATGGAGCTGTACTAGAAATTTGAGTTGTACGTTTTTGACACACGTTTATAAATTTTACTTTAAAGACAATATATGGAATATACAGCATATCTGCCAACTTTTAGAAACCAAAAAACGGAAGATTTTTAATTCTTGGATTTCATCATATATTTTCCACCATGTTCTAGGTAAAAAAGGTCAGGATAAAAGGCATACATATCTACAGTTACAATGCAAATTGACCATTAAATTTAAAATCTTAAACTAAGAAAACATAAAAATAAATGGTTACAAGAAAATATACCAAATCATTCTCATTTATGACACTTACATATGAATAATAATATTTATTTCACACCGACTCACGCAACAAAATGTATAATTCTGTATATTCACGCGTAATTTACACACTTTCCTGACGAAAAATACAGGCGAAAACTATTCACGGAATTCAGATATTTTCAAATTATTTACAATTCATTTATATTTAAAAGACAGATCAAATATAATATAAAAACAATTGGTTCAACTCATTTGCGGTTATCGCCATTTGGCGTAAAATTCGGGCGTGAGTTTTTTCTGAGAAGTCAAATAGGGTACATCAGGTAAGTTGGACCAAATACAGTAGAGACAATACGCGACACTCAGCGAGAAATCGAGGGACAGCTATTAGAGCTCTCTCTAGCGGATTGACCTGAGAACTACTGATTCTATCATAAGAGCACGTGTATTTGTGTGTGAAGTTTTTGGTGTTATTTATGCGTTTTAAGTGAGTTGACATAATTAAATAGTAGCGTGTGTCATTCCTTGATATCTCCTCTCAACATGAGAGGAAAGGTATATGCTGTGTTTGGCTGCAGTAACTATGAAGTAGAGAAGAATGCGCGGTCTTTCCTCCGTTCCCCTCGTGACAAGAAAATGTAAGTGATATTGTGTTTGCATATATTTTCTTCCAGTGACAAAGAGATTTTTATACTACTTCATAATCTTCTGACCTGCTCGACCCATATTTTAACTGGCTTAAAATATTGTACGCATATTTTAATGTATAGTGCAGCAGTTAACCTTCATTATCGATGTGGTATTGTAGGTGTGATCTGTGGTTTGATTTCATTCAGGAAAATACATATGCATATGAGTGTGGCTGGTCGTGTTCCAAGTTACCGCATTTGGAATGCCGAAATGCGTTGTCAAGCACCGAAGAAAATATGGGTGATTTAAGAAATGTACATATTTTGTTGAAACAATATGATGATGCAAATTTGCTTTACCCTAATGTAATGGTATTAGGGCAAGTATTGCTTATAGGGAAAGTTTGAATGTTTTTGAGGCTAAATTTATAGATTTTCCTTCTGTTAGTAGGCTTCAAGTTAAAAGGAAAATTGTCCAGCTCTTAAATGTAAATTTATTGAATCATGTGTGTAAGGAATGTGCCGATATTTTTGTTGACAAGTGTTTTAATATGATACAATGCTTTTAAATGAGAAGAAAGAAAAATCTAGCCGTGAACGTCCAGGCAGCAATTCTAAAGCTAAAAAAGTAATACATAAAAGAAAGATCAAGCCCTTTCACAGCAGTCCATTTCACATCTTGATTCATGTCTAATTTCAGTCTTTAAATAATAACCTGTTAAATAATTCTTCATTCATTTATCCAGAATTGCTTTAGCAACTTTGAAAAATATCCTGGATGTGGTGCTGATAAAACCAGATGAACTCTATAGAGAAACTGAAATAATAGATGGTATTAGTGATCATGAAGCTGTTTTTTGTCGTGGTTAAAAATAAATGTGATAGAAAGGAAGGACTTAAAAGTAGGACTTTTAGGCAGTAGCATATGGCTGATAAATCAGGCATGAGGCAGTTTCTAAAAAGTAACTATGATCGGTGGAAAACGGTAAATAATAATGTAAACAGATTCTGGAATGGGTTTAAAGAAATGGTTGAGGAGTGCGAAAACAGGTTTGTCCTTTTAAGGGAGGTCTTTCTGTCTGTCTGTCTGTCTGTCTGTCTGTCTGTCTGTCTGTCTGTCTGTCTGTCTGTCTGTCTGTCTGTCTGTCTGTTAGGTCATCAGCCCAGAGGCTGGTTGGATCCTCAAATAGCATCACCAAATAATATGCCGTTATAGGGAAACCACAAAAACCAATGGCAGTGAAAAAATGAGGCGTACTAGGCAAGATGAGGAGTGAAGTAGTTTGCCATTGCTTTCCTCACTGAGCCAGACAGTGCTATTGTAGCACAACTAACCCTATGAGCAACACCTTTCATGACACTCAGACACACTGGTTGTGCTCTGAATGTCATTAATCAGCACCACCCATACCCCAGCAGCTTCCATACTGTCACAGCCATGGATGAGACTGGGACTTCAGTGGAAGCTACACTTTGCTCTGGCCTGTGCCAAGAGATGGATGCAAAAGTACTGTAACCATCAAGAAATTACAGCAGGCAGCTTAAGGGAGGTAAGGAATGGTAAATACCCACCTTATTATAATAGAGAAATAAAGAGACTAAGAAGGAGGTGCAGACTGGAAAGAAATAGAGTTAGAAATGGCTGTGGAAGTAAGGACAAATTGAAGGAACTTACTAGAAAATTGAATCTAGCAAAGAAGGCAGCTAAGGATAACATGATGGCAAGCATAATTGGCAGTCATACAAATTTTAGTGAAAAATGGAAGGGTATGTATAGGTATTTTAAGGCAGAAACAGGTTCCAAAAAGGACATTCCAATAATAATTAATGAACAAGGGGAGTGTGTCTGTGAGGATCTTCAAAAGGCAGAAGTATTCAGTCGGCAGTATATAAAGTTTGTTGGTTACAAGGATAATATCCAGACAGAGGAGGAGACCAATACTAATGAAGTATTAAAAGTTACATATGATAACGATGACACAATAAGATACAAGAGTTGAAAACTAGAAAAGCGGCTGGAATTGATAAGAATTCTGGGGATATACTAAAGACAATGGGTTGGGATATAGTACCATGTCTGAAGTACTTATTTGATTATTGTTTGGTCGGAGGAGCTATGCCAGATGAACGGAGAGTTGCTGTAGTAGCCCCTGTGTATAAAGGAAAGGGTGATAGACATAAAGCTGAAAATTACAGGCCAGTCAGTTTGACATGCATTGTATGTAAGCTTTGGGAAGGCATTCTTTCTGATTATATTAGACATGTTTGTGAAACTAATAACTGGTTCGATAGAAGACAATTCGGTTTTAGGAAAGGTTATTCCACTGAAGCCCAATTTGTAGGATTCCAGCAAGATATAGCAGATATCTTGGATTCAGGAGATCAAATAGTCTGTGTCGTGATTGACCTGTCTAAAGTATTTGATTGGGTGGTTCATAGGAGACTACTGGCAAATATGAGTGCAATTGGACTAGGCAAAAGGTTGACTGAATAGGTTGCTATATTTCTAGAAAATAGATCTCAGAGAATTAGAGTAGGTGAAGCTTTATCTGACTCTGTAATAATTAAGAGGGGAATTCCTCAAGGCAGTATTATCGGGCCTTTATGTTTTCTTATATATATAAATGATATGAGTAAAGGAGTGGAATCAGAGGTAAGGCTTTTTGCGGTCGATGTTATTCTCTATAGAATAATAAATAAGTTACAAGATTGTGAGCAACTGCAACGTGACCTCGAAAATGTTGTGAGATGGACAGCAGGCAATGGTATGTTGATAAACGGGGTTAAAAGTCAGGTTGTGAGTTTCACAAATAGGAAACGTCCTCTCAGTTTTAATTACTGCGTTGATGGGGTGAAAGTTCCTTTTGGGGATCATTGTAAGTATCTAGGTGTTAATATAAGGAAAGATCTTCATTGGGGTAATCACATAAATGGGATTGTAAATAAAGGGTACAGATCTCTGCACATGATTATGAGAGTGTTTAGGGGTTGTAGTAAGGATGTAAAGGAGAGAGCATATAAGTTTCTGGTAAGACCCCAACTAGAGTATGGTTCCTGTGTATGGGACCCTCACCAGGATTACCCTGATTCAAGAACTGGAAAAAAATGTAAAGAAAAGCAGCTCGATTTGTTCTGGGTGATTTCCGACAAAAGAGTACCGTTACAAAAATGTTGCAAAGTTTGGACTGGGAAGAATTGAGAGAAAGAAGCTGCTCGACTAGTAGTATGTTCCGAGCTGTCAGCGGAGAGATGGCGTGGAATGACATTAGTAGACGAATGTTTGAGTGGCGTTTATAAAAGTAGGAAAGATCACAATATGAAGATAAAGTAGGAATTCAAGAGGACAAACTGGGGCAAATATTAATTTTTTAGGAAGGGGAGTTATGATTGGAATAACTTACCAAGTGAGATGTTCAATAAATTTCCAATTTCTTTGAAATCATTTACGAAAAGGCTAGGAAAACAATAGATAGGGAATCTGCCACCTGGGCGATTGCCCTAAATGCAGATCTGTATTGATTGATTGAAGTTAATATCTTAGTAACACTTTCTTTCTAGATGTAATTTATTTATCCATTTCCGTACGTACATTTTCATTGATATTTGAATTTAGCGCAAATTTTCAGGTCAAGCCACTAGGAGCGCCACTTGCGACTTGTCCCCCATTTTAACAAGGCTAAATCTGGAAGTGTCGCGTATTGTCTCTACTGTATTTAGTTAGACACGTGGGTTTGAAGTACCGACACTGGAAAATATTCTTCCTATTACTAGCTGATAACAAGTCCGGATGTGAAATAAACATGAACTATTGAATGTACAATTCATGTAATGTCATAACAATGACATACCGGCAGAAGAGAAAACTATCCAACACGAGAAGGGCCTGGCATCGAAGGAGGAACCCTGCTATATTACCCCAAACCGTTCGTATTCAATCTCGTAGGAGTGACGTGTCAATCTACCCTTTTTCTTGAATACGAGCGTGGATCACACGCGGAAATTTTGCTTTAGGCATTGTTTTTCGTTTTAGAACAATGTAAGGTGCAAGCTTTATGCCATCAGCTGTTACAGCAAACATTGCAGCACATCGTTGTTTTTTGTTTCCGGTAGCGCGTACGATAACACTGTATGATCCTTTCTTACCGATTGTTCGACTTTGTGTCATATGGAAACTGATTCACGTCTGTCCTGCGGATCCTATAAGGAAGATCAAATATTCTTTCACTTTACGCTTCTCAATCATAAAGCGGTAAAAATGGTTGAAATCATTCGTCATTTTTTTGGCATAATGTTGTTCTTTGTTGTTCCAATTCTCGTCATAAAGTTAATCAATCCTCGGCTAACCTTCAAATCCGAAACACTGATTCCATGTACAGCGGCTATTTCTCATTTTTAAAACACAGCATTTCGTGAGAAACGGCTTATCCAACGTTGCGTAACAAAATCATATATTTAAGCAGATCCTCCTCTACTTGCCGCTTTTTGGTCCGCGAAATGCTTTGCGAGACTTGATGGCCGCTTAAAGTGCACTACTGTTACCGCGGTAGGGCACATTTCATTCGGACACTGAATACTTGCTGCCCGTTGCCCTATTCCCCTATGTTTCGGCGTACCGTAACTGATCACCGCTAGTTCGTATGATGCAGTATTTCTCGAATACTGTGGACTGACAAACTATTTTGAGATCACAGAATGCATCGTACGGTACCCGAAACACCCGTAAAACTAGTGCAGTGGGATATCCTGCCGGCTAATAAAAGCAAATACAGTGCAGTACAGACAATACGGGACACTTTCGGACTTAGCCTTGTTAAAATGGGAGACAAGTCGCAAGTGGCGCTCCTTGTGGCTTGACATGACAATTCGCACTAAATTCAAATATCAATGGAAATGTGTATACGGAAATGGATAAATAAATTACGTCCAGAAAGAATGTGTTACTAAGATATTAACTTCAAAGTTGCTAAAGCAATCCTGTGTAAATTAATGAAGAATTATTTAACAGGTTATTATTTAAAGACTGAAATTAGACATATAATCAAGATGTGAAATAGACTGCTGTGAAAGGGCTTGATCTTTCATTTATGCATTACTTTTTTAGCTTTAGAATTCCTGCCTGAACGTTCACGGCTAGATTTTTCTTTCTTCTCATTTAAAAGCATTGTATCATATTAAAACACTTGTCAACAAAAATATCGGCACATTCCTTACACACATGATTCAATGAATTTACATTTAAGAGCTGGACAATTTTCCTTTTAACATGAAGCCTACTAACAGAAAGAAAATCTATAAATTTAGCCTCAAAAACATTCAAACTTTCCCTATAAGCAATACTTGCCATAATACCATTACATTAGGGTAAAGCAAATTTGCATCATCATATTGTTTCAACAAAATATGTACATTTCTTAAATCACCCATATTTTCTTCAGTGCTTGACAACGCATTACGGCATTTCAAATGCGGTAACTTGGAACACGACCAGCCACACTCATATGCATATGTATTTTCCTGAATGAAATCAAACCCACAGATCACACCTACAACAACACATCGATATTGAAGGTTAACTGCTGCACTATACAATAAAATATACGTATTATATTTTAAGTCAGTTAAAATATGGATCGAGCAGGTCAGAAGATTATGAAGTAGTATAAAAACTCTTTGTCACTGGAAGAACATATATGGTATGCAAACACAATATTACTTACATTTTCTTGTCACGAGGGAAACGGAAGAAAGACGGCGCATTCTTCTCTACGTCATAGTTACTGCAGCCAAACACAGCACATACCTTTCCCCTCATGTTGAGAGAAGATATCAAGGAATGACATACGCTACTATTTAATTATGTCAACTCACTGAAAACGCATAAATAACACCAAAAACTTCACACACAAATACACGTGCTCTTATGACAGGATCAGTAGTTCTCAGGTCTATCCGCTAGAGATCTCTAATAGCTGTCCCTCGATATCTCGCTGAGAGTCGCATATTGTCTCTACTGCATTTGATAAAAGCACGTTGCCCTGTATTTGGAATGCCCGCTTTCGCAATAGGAAGCCTGCTACTTTAGTAGTTGATATTTTTATTTCGAAACGCATCCGGACCTGCGTGATGTTCGAAGTTGTGGGTGCGTCAAATACGCGAACATTTCTTTTTCCCCTCTTTGGACCCAAAAATATTGGGATGCGTAAATTATGCAGGGGCGTTAATTACGAGAGAAAATCCGGTAGTTTCCTTTATCCATCGCCCTCTACTATAGCTGCGCTAATGCGCCTTCCCAATACAGCGATATGGGCCTAGTTCCCATTTTTACCGCCGAGCGCTGCTTCGCTGGCATTGAGACACGATTGTTCATTACAGCACACGTTACGTGTTTTGAACATTTCTGTTTAAATATATAGCCCATCACTCGATAAACATACCTGAATCACACCTTACACCTTAAAAAAGAAATCCAGTGAAGAACGTATCCATCCGAGCGAAAAAACCGTAGAAAATAATGTTAACGGTAGGTAGTAAACAATGTAGAAAATAAATAATTTCGCACACTTTTCTGTTTAAGTGTTTCGCGTTCTCATATTTCGGTCTTTCAAAGATCTCTGTTATTTATGTGGCTGTGTTATTTAAGAATACAGGAATAGCACACTCGCAAATAACTTCACTCAATAACTGAATGTCCGATTTTAGGACAACTCAAGTGAGGAAAATCACGCAGCACGGACATTAGTCAATCATAGACGCAACAGGATTTTTATGCACAAATGGTTGTACTTTCAGTACAAAATCATGAATAACTTTCAAAATCCACAGTGGCAAATCAGATGGGTACTGCAGCCTGCTGTTTTGATCTCTTATATAAATCAAGTCCATTAGCACTGTTGAACACCTTGTCAAAAGAATCGAACATTTTGTCCGGCTGCAGTGTTGCTACATTTGTGCACAAGAGTCTAGCTCCTGAGGGAGCAATAGTTTCATGTTTCGCCACATAGCGCTGTAAGAAAATAATCGGAGAACTTTGGGAAAGTTCGGGGAGTGAGCTTTAGTTTCAAGCTATGGCACGTAATGTTGCGAGCGCGCTGGTGAACCGGGAGCAGCTGAGAGACATGCTTGTACAACGTAAATAAACACAAACAGCTAATATTGATACGGAGTAGAGTTGGGCCAAGGCCAACTACAATTACATCAGACCGAAATCCAGAAAAAAACATGGCGGACATCGGTGGGCGATATGACAGTTTGAGGGGAAGGTTATACATGTTTATTCCGAGTCACCTAAAGAAAAATCACAAGTCGAACGTCATGAAATGCAACTCACTAACAAAAAATTTAAATAATTAAACACCAAAAGTAGCGTTATCGCGTACTGTAAGTCTAAATATAATTTCAGAGGGGAAAATAACAAAGGGAGAATTATTGTATCTACGTCAGGTTGAAACAGACACGGAGTATAAAAATATTTCACATATGAAACTCCGGTCAGCAAATAAGATAAATATAGATGTCAACAAAGAACATTATTAACCTTGCATGAAATACTATGCAACACCATTAACCACAGCCCATTATGTAAAACACGCAAACAAATTTCTCCAACAAAATTTCAACCCTCCAAAATCCACCTGTATTGTTGAGTAGGTGCAAGCGATATTTGTATGATACACTTGACCATCTAAAGAACTCATCACCTTAAAACTCACCAGAATTGATGGCACAATTGTATTATATATAAAAAAATCCTCACGTTCACTCACTGGAATTGGGGTTAGGTTTAGTTTACGCACTATCATTGTAAAACGTTGAAAATTAATTACACCATCCTTGCACCACCGTTTAAGATTAATTTAGTGTCTAAATCATAAATCTTGGTCATTATTTTCCGGATCTTTCCGGGACTGATTTAATTTTCTTTGTAGTGAAGTACGTTGGCTGATAGGGAAGTTTGAGTGGCACTCGAATTAGATCACCACCTTCTATGGGTATATAATATCTCCCCTAACAATACATTTGATTTCAGAAATGATAACATGATTAATGCATACAACATTATTAGGCCTATCATTCGGTTCGAAGTTTTCCTTACGGATGTTCTTAACCCAATTTAGCCTTAATACTAGGTCTTTTGGAAACGGGAACACTGAAGCTTGTGCCCTACCTCTTACTTACATCCAGGCACACAGCACACTATAAGCATATTGCATAGGTAACTAAAAATAAAAAAAAATACTTTCGGAGAAGAACACGAGAATCAACATTAACCTAATCACCACCGATATTGTTGGAATAAATAAGCTGTTTGTCAACAACACGACTTACACAAATCAAAACAAACGCATGCTAGCACTCCAGCTGCCGCCATTATGGACAGTTTCGATAGGTCGGCTAAGGTCTGAGGTATTGTAGTTGGTCTTGGTTGGGCATTACGATTCATTTTCAAGAATCGATTCGAACGATTCATTCATACATTACGAATCGATTCTCACGATTCGTTCACGATTCGTTCACGATTCTTTCCCAGTTCTTTCGCGACTCGTTCAAGCCGGACGGAGAACGATTCCAAAGATCCATAGATGCATGAAAGGTTTCTTCACTAGTCACTACTCTGTGTAAATACAAATATCACGAGCAACATTAAAGTAGACTGAATCTCTAATTGAAATTCAATTATTGTGTTTTGTCAAACAAAGTAATTCGTAATACTAGATTTCACCAAAAATTATAAATGAGTAGTTCATGTATTTTGAAGTTCGTGAGCATACGGATAGTAAATAGGCCTAAAACTGAGATGGAATGAAATCATCGACACGTGCCATAATGTTACATCATCAAAGTATATTCCAGTATTTCTATCATCATCGAGGGAACAGACAATGATGGAAACATACAACATCATGTATCCGCCCGCGGTCTCCACGTTGATTGGAGAATGACTGGGTTACTTCAGAACGTATGGCAAGGGCCTCCACGTGTTGATGTGTGGTTGTCTACCGTAGGGACTGTCATTACTTCGCCTGATTGCAGCCAGACTGTTTCCGGATGCCACTGATATCAACATGTAGATGAAATGCCATGCTGATATGGATTACGAAGCAAATTATATTCACTGTCTGCGAGGAATAAACAACAAGCGAATGACTTATCACATCTGGATTATTTGACATCTCATACATTTAAATAAATTACGGAAGGTTGATTGATTTGAGATTATGCCCAAAAGTTAAATACGTAATAAATCATTCACAGCAGCATTTAAAAGGAAAATTCACACTTTCAATATTTCAGTGAAAATTGAATTCTAGATGGGAAACATCGTTTTGAAAACCCAATATTTAAGAAAATAAAAAACTGATAAAGGAGAACTTCCAAGTAGGATTCCCATCTCTCCTCTTTTTTTGATCTTGTCTCCTTCCCCACTGTGGGTGGGGGCGGTAGAATAACACCCACGGAATTCCCTGCCTGTCGTAAGGGGCGACTGAAAGGGGCCCAAGGACTCTGAACTTTGGAGCGTGGGTTGGCAACCACGAGGCCCTTAGCTGAGTCCTGGCATTGAATCCACTTATTTATGCCCGGCTCCTCACTTTCATCTATCCTGTCCGACCTCTCTTGGTCAACACTTGTTCTTTTCCGACCCCGGCGCTATTAGGTTTGCGAGGGCTAGGGAGTCCTTCATTTTCACGCCCTTCGTGGCCCTTATCTTCCTTTGGCCGATACCTTCATTCTTTGAAGTGTCGGACCCCTTCCATTTTTTCTCTCTGATTAGTGTTATATAGAGGATGGTTGCCTAGTTGTACTTCCTCTTAAAACAATAATCACCACTACCACCATCTCTCCTCTTTTTCACTGCTGCTCGTATCATTGTGATTAATGGCGCGACTGTCGACAGTGATACCGCACATACAGTACCGACCGATCCGCCACCATGTGATGAACAAAGGCATGCATGCTACATTTCAGCTATTACACTTATCAGAGCTTTATTCATGTCCTGACGTCTAGGAGTTTTATTATTACGTCCAACACACCAGGCTCCACACAATCTCTATTGATGTGCAGCTTCCATTGAACCTTCACGAACGAATGGTGTCTTAGAGGTTACAGATACAACATGGCGGGTTAAGCATGAGGGCATGTGTCCCTGGTATTCTTCAATTTGAATTACTTACTTATATTAATTACAATGGATACAAATAGGTTCTTGCATATTTTTGACGTTTTGCATGTAAGATTGCTTATGCTATGAATTGGATAACGAACTACTTTGATGCCTCCGCGTAGGTGTTCTGCGACAGCATCAACCAACAAACGTTAACATGAGCACGTTGCTCATGATTACAACACGACTGGGTTTCTCGAGGTTTTATTGACCTGGATCGACATACTATCTTCTCAATTTTCTAAAGCCTAGAATCTCTAAGTGGTATTTTTTTTCTTGTCGCTAAACGTAGGATTAAAATAAGCTACATTTAGCGAGAAAAAGCTATGTTGGCAACACTGGTCACGTGATATCTTGACCAACTCAGTCCTCGGTGGTTTGCCTAGCTTTTGTGCGTGTTGTGTACGTGAGCAAAATGGATCGGAGTAATAGGAAAACAAGTTTTATTTGGAAATACTTTCTAGAGATAAGTCCCGGTCGTGCTAAGTGTGAAATATATTCCGGTGTTTATTCTTTTAAGGCTGGAACCACCTCAAATTTAACTAGACACTTAAAAACAAAGCATCCTACTGTTGCTATTAGGCCGGAAATGCCTCAGCCCAATACCGAAGAAGAAGGAGTTGTTGAGTATAGGTCATCTGTGCCTTCAACATCTGTTCTGGTGCCCTCAACATCTGCCATTGGACCTATACCCTCAACATCTACCGAAGAATCAAAGCAGCCACCAGCCAAAAGGCAAAAAACTGGACAGAGCAAAATGAGCGACTTTGTTTCCAGACCTCTTCCAGTGTCGAAAAGCAAAATGTTGGACAATATTGTGTTAAAACGTATTGTGAAACAATATCATTCGTTCAGAATAGTTGAACAGCCAGAGTTTAGGGAATTGCTGCATCATTTAAATCCAAATTATGTATTGCCTTCTCGAAAAACTTTATCGAATGTACTTCTCGATTCGACATATAATAATGTTAAAGACAAAATAAAGGCCAGCTCATCCCAGACTACAGCATGCTGCGTGACCACGGACAGTTGAACCTCAGGAGCGTCTGAAAGTTATGTTGCCTTAACTGTTCATTATTTGGATGGAAACTCCAAACTGTGTAGTGCCTTACTGGACTGTTTCGTGTACAACGAAAGCCACAGTGCAGAAAACATTGCCAATGAAATAAAGCGGGTATGCCAGGAATGGGAAATTGACAGTAAAATTGTTGCTGTTGTGTCTGACAGTGCACCAAATATGATTGCAGCAGCAAGAAACCTAGGATATCAACACACTCCGTGTTTTGCGCACACTTTAAATCTTATAGTGCAGAACGCTATAGGGGAAATTAAAGAGCTCAAAACCAAAGTGAAAGATGTGGTAGAATGTTTTAAGCGGAGTCCACGTGCTCTTTCTAAATTAAAAGGGATCCAGAAACAAATGGGACTTCCAGAGCAAACTCTTAAGCAGGAGGTGCCTACCAGATGGAATTCCACCTATGCTATGTTTCAAAGTGTGGTGAAAAATAGAGAAGCTGTTGTGTCAACTTTGGCGCTAGTGAATCCCGGGATCATTCTCTCCAGTGAAGATTTTGATGTTTTAGAAGAAATGTGCAAAATTCTCAAACCGTTTTTACAGATCACCGAGGATGTAAGCTCTGAGAAACAAGTGACTGTTTCCAAACTGATTTTATTTGCTCGGTGCTTAAATAATTATTTTGAGAAAATTGAAAATGTAAATAAGCCAAAAGAAATATCATCAGTGGTTGCAAACATTAAAACCGAACTTGATAAACGGTTCAAAGACATTCAAGACCGAACCATTTTAGCTGAAGCCACCTTGCTCGATCCCAGATTCAAGAAGCAAGCTTTTCTGTCTACTGCAGCGTACAATAAGGGGAAACAATCGCTTATCCAAAAAGCTGCATCTGTGAGAATTTCCTGCGATGAGGTAGTAAGGGAATCAAAGGAGCAACAACATGCAGAGGATTCAGATGAAGATTTATTGTGGGGAGAGTTCGACTCCAGTGTTAAACATTTCACAAACCCCGTTATGCCGCTGGCTGCCACGATAATAGAATATGATAAGTATATTGATGAACCATTGATGGCAAGGTAGGCGGATCCCTTTAGGTGGTGGCAAGAGAAAATAATTTATTACCCGAGGCTGTACCAGCTGATGTTAAGACGACTGTGTGTTGTTGGTAGTTCTGTTCCGTGTGAGCGTGTTTTTTCCAGAGCTGAAAATACTTTAACTGAGTCGAGAAGACGCCTTACGTCCACAAAATTATCGAAGATAGTGTTCCTCAATTATAATTTATAAACTCAAGTGAAATTCCAAGTATATGTTTTCCATCATGTGTCTACTAAATTTTCCAACATAAGGTATGTACTCATTGTTTTCATACATCATTGTTTCGATCTACTGTTATCCCTTCTACCTGTTCTTTGCTGTACCCTCTAACAGGCGATTCGTTCATCTCAGTCAAATATTATGTAGTTACATCAATATTTTATTTCTTTTACAGCGCAGTACGTTGTAGCCGTACAAAATGTTAGGAAATCGTACTTATTACCAGCTGTATTTATTAATGCTCATGTGGAACGATGACGAATAGTCGGCTATGAAACAGAAAATGTAAAACTGATGTTTCATCTCTGTGTTATACATACTGTAGGTGACTTGTACTGTAGGCCGGAAATGCCTTTCTTACAACAGCGTGAAGGCCAGGTCATAGGTGTTATAAACATACGTCCTCACCATTACCCTCATCTCACGCATCGCGAACTTCGGGACGGATCGGTAATAGTCGCTGCCAGCTTCGTGCGGAGTTGGCCACAACGACAGATAATCACCAAATTCAACGATTCACAACAAATCATTTGAACGACGATTCATTCTTACTCGGGCGACTCCAGATTCAACGATTCATTTGAACGACTACTCATTCATACCGCGAATCGATTCACACGATTGTTTATTTTGAGTCGTTCAAATGAACGATTCGTTCACGAATCGACCCAACTCTAATACGGAGTGCGACTCGGTCTTCTTTACTACATATAATACTAGGCCTATAAAATAACTACGTAAACGCATGTACCGAATGAAACTACAGCGAAGTCACCAAGTAAGGACTTTTGTCAACAAAACAAGAAGAAATTATAATAAAATATATATTACTCACCACTGACGACTAGCGTATGGAAGAACGGCGACTTGTCATTTTGTCACTTGTCGAAGCACATTACAAACGCGGGCACACTATAGGCAATCAAACACTTGTCAGCTGTCCGAAAATTAAGTTCGGGTAACTGTCAAATATGCATTACTAGGCTTACTAGATGCCCTAATGCTTCTGTACTACAAAATATTACTTCAGTGTGGTACCATAAAACAGTTTCTTAACCTATAAAATACTTTTTACTGAGGTGTATGTCTCAGTCAGTCTTAACTTAGATGTAGAATGGTTAATAATGCACTTGAATGAATTGATCTAATCATGAGCATTCAGAAACAGTAGGTACTGTTCATAGGGCATTTATTGGTTCCATGCAGAATGTTTGTCAACAGAACTGATGGAGATGGTTTGGTCACTGTACTATTTTTGTCGACCTTTTCTTCTTGGTTGAGATGAGTCCCAGTTGAGGTTCAATTTTTCTTTTCTGAGATGTGTTTGTTTGATTCTGTGGCATGTTAAAACTTTGAACTGCTGCTAATGTAGGCTTAATTGGTAACAATAACTTCTCTAAAGCCTCTGCTTCTTGAATGGTTGTAAAATTTTGCACCAATTCATTGATTTCATTTAAGTGAGATAATAATTTTTGTTTCCTGATATCTGACCACATTACGGGGTTTTGTAGTACTGGTGCTTTGAAAGGCTTCAGTAGAGATTTGTTTTAATAATACTTCTTTTTCAACAAATTGTAACTCTTTTTCAGAACATATTTGAAGGTGTTCTTGGCATTCTTTAGGCTGAACCACTACCTTTGAAATAATCTGGCATACGAGATGAATGTGTTTGCACATGTTGAATCGTATGACAGAATCAATGCACGTGTAAGAGTAGCTGTGAATGCATGACTTACAGTCATTACATACTAACTGGCACTCACAGTTTTGTTTCAGGGGGACAACTGTGTATATATCCGAACTGGATGTTGATGGAGTAGTCCATATGTTGCCTTCCTGTATAACTAAATCTTTTCTTAATGTCAGACTAGTTTTGTGTCTTTGCCTAAGGTCCCTCAGCTACCTTCTCACTTTACCTTTATGCATAGTGATGACCCTGTCAAACATTTTATCTTTGAGGAATCTCATTATTGCACAAATGGATTTGTCCAGGCGCTTTATTTTCTTTCCTTGCAAATATATATGTTTTATGCACTTGTGCAGGTTCTCAATGTGCATATTTGTGTTCAATCCACAGTGCATCCGATAGCTATATGCCCACTGTCTGGCTTTGGGAACATAATTTTCTAAAAACGATTTACCAAAATCATGGGTGTCAGAGTAATCCAATTAATATCTGAACAGCTGGCTCAGAGATAATACTGAATGTATTCACATCTCGCTCTTGAATAAGTGATCTTATAATTTTGTACACTTCTGCTTGTTTGTCTCTAGAATTGATTTTGCCAAGGTTCTTACGCCATGCCCGGTCAATGTGCCAGGAGCAATACAGTCTTTGATTTGGTTCCCCCATACCTTCAATCCAAGCATTAAAACATGAATCTGCCATATCTGACATAAAAATCTTTGGAGACAAATTGCCAAGCTGGTCTTTGATTTTTGAAAATAGAATCTTTAAGACTTCTTTGTCAGTTCTGTTTGTAAATAAAAATGAACATGGGAAACCCTGACTCATATCATCAATAATTATAAGAGTTATCAATTCAAAATCATACGCATTGAGTCCATGGGTACCATCAATGCATACAGCATCACCTCCATATTTCTCCAGCATAGAAGTTTGTGCATCATTCATTAATGCTAACACAAAGTCATTTTTAGCCAAGAAAGGATACTCTTCAGAAACCTTCCCCTGAGGTTTATAAAATAACACACAGTCCCCACTTCCTGCTCTCACCTCATTCACCCAGGCATCAACACTCACTGCATCATTAGAATGCTTCACAACTTCTGAGCTCAAATTATAAGACTTCTCAATGTTATGCAAGTCTTTTCTTGTGAGGAGATGAATTCTTTGCAGTTCTTCTTGGGTTTTCAGACTGCTTCGAATATCATCTAATATGACATCAAAAGGAATGTTTAATGCTATTTTAGCTGCCAAAGAACTCTTTTCATCCTGAGTTAAAAATAAATGCTCTAAATCATTTTCATGCCCCACATGAGTAGGTGAAAACACAGCCTCACACCTTTCCTCTTCAACTAAAGAAACTTTTATTGTCGAAGGGCAGAAACCATCAGTCTTTTTGGTGCCTTGGCTCTTTAAATGACGGGCACCCGACCTCTTTGATTCGAAGTGTCCTGAACGATGACAGTTGTAATCTACTGTCTCACTTTTTGCAATGTCCTCAGAGCCAAACATTAAAACATATTTCACAAGGTTCTTTGCTTCATAATTTCTCTTCCATTCCTTAAACTCTTCAAAACAATTAAACGACTTGCTTTCACTTATCACAACATTGTCATGAATATTGCGGAAATGTAACAATATATCTGACTTTTTAGAATATGTATGTAAACATACACTGCATGTAAATTTAATAAATATTAATAATAAATTTATTTGTTTTACGTCCCGCTAACTACTCTTTTACGGTTTTCGGAGACGCCAAGGTGCCGGAATTTAGTCCCGCAGGAGTTCTTTTACGTGCCAGTAAATCTACCGATACGAGGCTGACGTATATGAGCACCTTCAAATACCACCGGACTGAGCCAGGTTCGAACCTGCCAAGTTGGGGCCAGAAGGCCAGCGCCTTAACCGTCTGAGCCACTCAGCCCGGCACGCATGCAAATTTACTGGCTCTAGTAGCATTAGGGCCACTTGAGTTAATTTCTTTATGTGTACTATTAATGTGTCTATTTAAACATTGTCTATGCCTGTATAATAAACCACAGTCACTACACTTGAACATTGTAAAAATACACCTGAAATTATCCACATAAATGCATACACTTATAAAACAATAACACCCATCTATTTACATGTTACAGTGCTGGCTAACACGAGCACGGACAAACAGATAATCTATCGCCTGATGTATAATCACTTTAAATTAGACGCATTATAGGCACTTTCTAATTGTAACACATATTTACATGGTACTGAATGAAAACCTACAACCTGTTTTCCAGTCATTGACCGGGTCAGGGATGGAATGAATGAAGCAGATATAGGCTATTAGTACGATGGGGTCGCCACTCCCAAAGTGAATTATTAATGACTGATAGATGCTATGAAATGAGAATGGGAAAACCGGAGTACCCGAAGAAAAACCTGTCCCGCCTCCGCTTTGTCCAGCACAAATCTCACATGGAACGACCGGGATTTGAACCACGGTATCCAGCGGTGAGAGGCCGACGCGCTGCCGTCTGAGCCATGGAGGCTGTTACATGGTACTACTCTAGCTAATCCCCATGAGCGCGGACTAATGAAGAATGAAAATACTATTTAATGTGTCACCCGAATTTTCCTCCGGCGCTATGCGGTGTAACACGAAACTATGGCTCTCCCGAAGAATTATATTTATTTTCTTACGGCACTACGTGGGGGCAAATACACAGATTCTTTTCCATTCTGAGAAATTCAATCACCAACGGAACAAATGTATTTCGAAATGAATGAATTTGGGTTTGCAACTGCCCTTGAATGTCTCTTGCTTGTCATATAAACCTAGAGTTCAACTAGCAAATTCGATCGTTCATTTCCTTCAGGAAAGCAAAGGCTATGCCATATATGCAGATTCCAATAACGACCAAGAAGAAAAAGTAATTCGTTATGGGAATAAAGCGGTTAGGGGTGCACAGCTGTCAGCTTGCATTCGGGAGTTCCAATTCCACTGTCGGCAGCCCTGAAGATGGTTTTGCGTGGTTTCTCATTTACACACCAGGCAAATGCTATGGGGGCTTTAGAATAACACTGACGACCACGGGGCCTTGAGCTGAGTACTAGCATTGCTTCCTCTCACTTGTGCCAAGCTCCTCACTTTTATCTATCCTACCTGATCTCCCTTGGTCAACACGTGTTCTTTCCCGACCCCGACGGTATTAGAGCACTCGAGGCCTAGGGAGTCTTTCATTTTCATACCCTTCGTAGCCCTTATTTTCCTTTGGCCGATACCTTCATTTTTCGAAGTGTCGGATCCCTGATAAGTGTTATATAGAGGATGGTTGCCTAGCTGTATTTCCTCTTAAAGCAATTATCACCGCCACAACCTGGGGCTCCACCTTAATTAAGGCCACGGCCGCCCCCTCACTCCTAGCCCTTTCCTATCGCATCGTCACCATACGATCTATCTGTGTTGGTGCGACGTAAAGGCAATTGTAAATATATATATATATATACACTTGACTTTGCTTTCGACGGGTACCCATCCTTTTAACACAATTCCCTGGTTTAGAAATACCAAAGAAGACCTGCAAATGCTACATATCTCAGCTGAAGACGCCTTTAACAGAGATCTCTTCCGCAAGAAAATATTGACGAACGGGCTAAACCGAGACGAGCAACCGAAGAGAAGACACGGTGCCCCTTGGACAGAGGAGCGTAAGCAGGCCCACTCACAAAGAATGAGGGAAATTTGGGCTCTAAAGAAGGCCAAGTTCAGTGTCAAATGCAACAAGACTTAACGTGGTCCTTGATGGCCCCAGCGAATTATATATATACACTATGGAGTATTTTAATTTCTACTAGGACGTGAACTTTGCAGTCGCAACGACCTGACCCGTATGGGCTCTTCTTGAATTATTGTGTGATACATTTACTCTTCTTCATTAATCGTCACAGGAGTACCACTTTTCTATGTGCTTTTATGGGGAGTCCAGGATCTTGGAGGGAACCGAGACTTCGTCTCTACAGCAACACAGGCACTCAGAGTCGCCTGCATCTTCGAAGAATCCATTGAAATGATGGTAACAATGATGATGATGATAGAAAGGTGATGGAAAACATTTGCTTTTGTGTGCAAGTCATTCTCGTAATGACAATTGGAATCGTGCTGAGGAATGGAACGATAGCCGTAAATCAAGCGGCATTATTTTTTAACTGTTGCTCCTCTGTCAATTTAGTAGGCCTACTTGAAAAGTCCGCGCATGCAGAGGCCTTTATGTACGTATCTCGTACACAACGACCCGTTTCACAGCTGGTTCGCAAGATCCACTGCATCAGCGCGCTCCCGACCTAACGTGCCATAGCTTGAAACTAAAGCTCCCTTACGTAAGTTTCCGATGTCTTCCGATTATTTTCTTACAGCGCTATGCGGCAAAACACGAAACAATTGCTCCCTCAGGAGCTAGATTCTTGTCATTTGTGCTACTGACATGTATGTCGAATCATTTTTTGTATTGATAACATGTATTTGACAGTGGTACTTACATTAAAAAGTCGTGTATATCTGTATACGATTGGTCTTTTTAAATATTCTAGGGCTATTATTACTTCAGTCGCGAAAATATATTTCGCGCGCCGCACGTACATTTTCTTAAACTTAGATGGCTCGATGTTTTTGCGTGTAAGAAAAATGAACCGGTTTCACAGTTTCATTTGACTGCATCTGATACAGTTTATTGATAAAATCACCATTTATATCCTGGGAACCATCAAACATATATTTCTTGAGTAAAGAATTTCTTACTTCTTCAGAATGTGCGATTGGTCGAAAGCTAGAAGAGGCATTTCACTATCGACAGAATGACAGATATTCGGTTTAATGTATTTTGAAGAAGACAATCTTCTTATCATGCTAACATTAGTCTTATGACTGCGCAACACGAAAAACCCGCAAGCTTCGACTTCCTTTATTATTGTGAGTGTTAAAGTATGTAGCTCTGTACCTAAAAGCCTCTTGAAGAAGAAAAATGCTGTTGGTAACCTTTATGTTGTAGTCACAGCAGAAATTATAAAACTGAGAAGGTTATTGACCAGTGTAATTCGATTTCTACTTTCGCTTGCATGACAGTAATCTTGAGTAGTTTTTATTCGCTCAACATGGAACGAAGCGTCTTTCTGTTCAAAGGTGTCAAGTTTCTTGTCATATAACATTTGCTATTCGATGGACTACCAACAAACACAATCTCTCGCCTTCATTTAGGCGCTGACTTTCTGCTAAGAGGCGTTCCTTTACTAAAAGTGTTATTCCTGTCTCGCAGATTATATCTCCTACGTAGCGTGAAAGTGTGGATTTATTCGGTGTGGCAAACATATAGTTTCGATGACTTCAAATTGAAATTGAGAGAAATCCCCCCCCTTTTTTTTTTTGCTATTTGCTTTATGTCGCACGAACACAGATAGGTCTTATGGCGACGATGGGATAGGAAAGGCCTAGGAATGGGAAGGAAGCGGCCGTGGCCTTAATTAAGGTACAGTCCCAGCATTTTCCTGGTGTGAAAATGGGAAACCACGGAAAACCATCTTCAGGGCTGCCGACAGTGGGGTTCGAACCCACTATCTCCCGATTACTGGATACTGGCCGCACTTAAGCGACTGCAGCTATCGAGCTCGGTAGAAATTCTTTCTTGAAATAATATTTAGCCATTCATGACGTTGTTACTGATTGAAAGGAAATTCATGAAACGAAATTCCACTCCCCGGTCTGCTTTTCATCTTACATCAAGGCACACAGCAGTAAGCAATATTATGTACATAGACATTAAAACGGTTCACGACCAAGGAAACAAACCAAATAAGGAAAACAGATGCTCAAATTACACCAGCACTCTTAGCAATGATCACTGAGCGTATCTCTTCATGCAGACTAATGCCAGCTTTTCAGCGTTCCAAGCGCCTGAACTGGTAACTATGACGTGTTCGCGCGTTTACATTATGTGACCGGGCGAATGAGAAGGCGTATTAACGCAGTCATAGTAGAGAGCGATGCTTTGTTAGACGGTAAAATGAACGGAAATTTATAGGTCTCTCTGGACACTTGGAGATAACGTTTGTTATATTTTTTGGCCATAACGAGAAAAGAAAACACCAGAAACTGTCACCGACACAACCACCTTAAAAACATTCAACTCATTGAAATTATGCACTTAAATACGCGAAACTATCACATACAAAACAATTCAGTATGTCCCATACATGATTAACATGCGACTTTGACAGGGAGGGAAAGCACAGAAATGCAAGAAAAACACGAGGCCTAAAATTCCGACGAAACTTCCCACAGAAACGATGTTAAGAGCGCGCGAACACAATAACAAACTCATTCCTTCGTCCTGATTGAGTCTCTAGCTCACGCCAGCCTCCTCTCTTGCTTGCAGGACGATTGCCGCCCCCGAATCCCCAGCTACAAAAAGCTTACACGCTGCTGTGATGAGCCGTTGTCTACGAGAAGCACAAGGCCGGGAAATACAGCACACTAGACTCGTCCTCGAGATACTTCCGGCAATTGCCGCTAGAGTTCTCTTTACTGATCTGTCTCGCACGCTCATTGCAACACGTTCGAATATGAAAAACTATAAAAATTCATTAAAACTAGTAATTTCAGAAGGCAGCAAACAGATATGAGATCAAAGATAGACCAAGAGCAATTGTTTGACTTATTTTCTACAACGTATTTCTTACAATATGCTTAAACGAAATAAGTAATTCACGAAAGAAGCAGAGAAATCTGATAGCGAGTTTGTCACTTCTTACCGATTCCTTTAATTGTGCCTCAGAGTATCCGATAAGCGGATCGAGATTGCGGCCATAAATAACTTTGGGTTTAATCGCCCTTTCACCAATTATCAGCGATCCCATCTTTTCCTCCATACATCTGATATTTTGACATTCGTATTGAAGCCGCTGTCTGGTGAGCGATGTTATGCCCGTTACGCAAATATTTAGCGGCGTTTCACCGTATTTCTCTTTTTTCTTCCCGTAAAATTAAATTTGTGTTCGCCTCTGTGGTATAGTGGTTAGTCTGATTAGCTGTCACTCCCGGAGGTCCGGGTTCGATTCCCGGCCCTGCCACGAAATTTGAAAAGTGGTACGATGGTTGGAACGGGGTCCACTCAGCCTCGGGAGGTCAACTGAGTAGAGGTGGGTTCGATTCCCAGCTGGAAGTGTTTTTCCGTGGTTTCCCACTTCTCCTCCACGCAAATGCCGGGATAGTACCTAACTTAAGGCCACGGCCGCTTCCTTCCCTCTTCCCTGCCTGTCCTTTCCAATATTTCCATCCCTCCACAAGGCCCCTGTTCAGTATAGCACGTGAGGCTGCCTGGGCGAGGTACTGGTCATCTTCCCCAGCTGTATACCCCGACCCAAAGTCTGGTGCTCCAGAACACTACCCTTGAGGCGGTAGAGGTGGGATCCCTCGCTGACTCCGAGGGAAAACCGACCGTGGAGGGTAAACGGATGAAGAAAGAAGAAGAAAATTAAATTCGTTCTAACAGGAATAAACCTCCTAAATGACCAATGTTAGCATGCTTTTCAATTTTTTTGGGGGTCAAGTTCAGATACCGTATAACTTTTTTTTTCTGATTTCATTACCCGTATCCTACTTCTCAATTTACAGATTGCTTTTCTGTAATCTGGTATTTAATTTTCTCATTCGTGGATTTCTTTTTTAGATCTAACAGAGATACTCGTAGACTTTCCTTGATATAGAAACAAGACTTGTACTCCTTTTTCGTTTGTGGCTGACGTATGAAGAAATGACATGTTCATCATTATCTGCATCACAACATTTACTAAATTTTGATGAACTGGGCGATTTGGCCGTGCGGTTAGGGGCGCGCGGCTGTGAGCTTGCATCCGGGAGATAGTGGGTTCGAATCCCACTGTCGGCAGCCCTGAAGATAGTTTTCTTTGGTTTCCCATTTTCACACCAGGCAAATGCTGACGCTGTACCTTCATTAAGGCCGCGGCCGCTTCCTTACCACTCCTAGGCTTTTCCTATCCCATCGTTGCCATAAGACGGGGCGGGGCGACGTAAAGCCACTAGCAAAAAAAAAAAAAAAAAAAAAACTTTCCTCCTTTATAGTTCAGCTCTTGCTATGGCTCGTATCTTGCTGTTGTGTTTTAAAACAAGACAACAGAATGAAGTGAAAAAAGTCAGAAGCTTTTAGCTTAAAGAATCTTTGAATGAAAGGCCCGTTCTTGGAATACAGGAACATTTACTAGTTGATTTATTAAACGAGGAAGGAGATGGTTATAGAGACTTCTTAAGGATGGATTTTAGTACATTTGAAATGTTGCACCTTTTGGTAAGTGGACGAAATGACTTTTATAATACCGGTACCGATATGCTAAATACTGGCATATTATTAGTAATAATTCATTTTTTCCAGGTTGCTCCTCATATCTCCAAAGAAAAGTTGTATCAGTTCTCAGCTGCAACTGGCAGTGACTGAGATTTTTAGCTACTGGAGATAGCTCAAATCATTAGAATTCTTGACGCGTATATCAGCCTCAACTATTTCCTTGTTCATTCCAAAAGTTTAAAGCCGGCTTTACATTTACGAGTAACTCTTATACGAGTGGGCTATTCGGACTGACTCGGATAAGGAATCGTAAATGTAAACGATGACTCGTACGAACTCGTAGCCCGTATGCGAATAGCAATCAAAGTAAAGAGGCTTCCGACTTGCATCCGAGTTCGACTGTTTTAAAAATGGCGGAGACTAAATATTGCGTGATGTCTGGTGAAAATCTGGAGGAGTTCATTGATTGATACTACAGTGCGGAGTGCCTGTGGAACGTTAAGTGTTCTCAATATCGGAACATCAGTGCGAGAAATAAGGCCTATGAAGGTATAGCGGAAATGTTAAACATAACTACGGATCTAGTTTAAAAATCAACAACTTTTGGAATAAACAAGGAAATAGTTGAGGCTTATATACGCGTCAAGAATTCTAATGATTTGTAGCTATCTCCGGCAGCTAAAAGTCTCAGAGTCACTGCCAATTGCAGCTGAGAACTAATACAACTTCTTAACTGAGTATTTTCTTTGGAGATATGAGGAGCAATTTGGAAAACATGAATTACTAATAATATGCCAGTCTTTAGCATATCGGTACCGGTATTATAAAAGTCATTTCCTCCATTTACCAAAATTTACTAAAATCCATCCTTAAGAAGTTTCTATAACCATCTCCTCCCTCGTTTAATAAATAAACTGGTAAATGTTTCTGTATTCCAAAAACGGATCTTAAACCCAAACGCTTCTGACGTTTTTCGCTTCTTTCTGTTGTCTTGTTTTAAAACACAACAGCAAGATACCAGCCAGAGCAAGACGTTTTAGTCTGATTGGAGCCATATTGGAAACTGTACTCTTATACGAGTAAGCACCATACATGTAAACGCGTTTCCTACTCGGATACGAGTTACTCGTAAATGTAAAGCCGGTTTAATTGCTATTCGTATACGAGCTACGAGTACGTACGAGTCATCGTGTACATTTACGATTTCTTATCCGAGTCAGTCCGAATAACCTACTCGTAAATGTAAAGCCGGCTTAACACACACGTTCAGTTTTACACTGCGACTTTGGCTTGCGCATGCAAATCGTCAAGCAAAACGTAGCGTGTGTGGCCGCCTTAAGACGGTAAGGGTACAACCTTACTCATTCCCCCTGTTAATACTGAAGGTAGATATTTATAGTTATTTTCTAACTGTTGGGTTTGATTCGATGTCGCTAACCATGCGGTTTAGGGGCCCTACTTGCTGATAGGTTGTCTTACAGCAAATACAGTCTCTACTGTATTTGCTTGACTGTATTTGCTTACAGTTAATCAAGCACATTGGCACTATAGTCATGTTTTTTTTTCATGTCTTGCCACCGCTGTATTGTGAAAATTACGCATTGCATTTGTGGGTACAATTAAAACACATTTTCTTGTTCTTTAGGATTATAAATCTGGGTAATCTCAGGTAAGTAGAACTGTGACATGTTCGAATAATGCATTTAATAACGTAGTTGGTGTTAAACGATAAATACAGCATTTTAATAATACAGTCTTATTTCGTCCAATTCGTATGTCCAGAATGAAATTAGGATGATTAAAGAAGCAAGAAGAATCTGTAAGAACTCCCCCGAAAAGGAAAGCTGATGATGATGATTGTTAAAAGGGGCCTAACATGTAGGTCATCGGCCCCTAAAAAAAAGGAAAGCAACATTACGTCCTCTACAAAGATCATTTCAGTTGAAATGGATGGAAATTTCATTATCAACCTAACCTAAGCTTGTCTTGTCACGACATTATGGTTTGCAGACTTAACCTTTGTGTAGTCTTATCGACTTATGGCATATGTACATGTAACATATTTCCTTGTGTGTATTATTAAAATGTGGTTTCACGTAAGTCCAGCAAGTAATGGCAAAATTTCAAGAAGGGAGCTGAATTATTTACACTAGGCAAATATCAAAGAATACGGTTATAGTAATGCATGTATCAAAACCAACTTATTTTGTAATATTGTAGTTTTTTATTATTGTTATGTATTAAGAAGTGTAAAGAGATATTGTGCAAAATTAATTATGCTCCTGTATTGACCTATGCAGCTATCTGGTAAATGACAAGTAGGGAGGAGAGTAGAATTCAAGTCAGCTAAATGAAATACCTAAGAAGTATGATAGAAGTTCAAGAGAAAGAGAGCAAGAGGGAGACCTAGAACAAGGTGGGTCAATTTGATAAAGAGGAGTGCAAGAAGAAGAAGAAGAAACCTGAACTGGGATAAAATGACGGAAGAGGAATGGTGGAAGGAGAGAGAAAGTTGGAGAAGTGTCATAAATGCCTCGACCTGGCAGGAGCTGGATAAGGGGAAAGGAGGAGGAGGAGGAGGAGGAGGATGAGTGAGTAAATGAAGGTTAATGATTTTGGTGATATTGAATTAAAGTGTATCTTGTAGGCTAATGAAATGTCTAGCTAATACACGGTAATAATAATAATAATAATAATAATAATAATAATAATAATAATAATAATAATACAAATACACTTCCACGAATGGCGATGCCACTGGAAAATGAAGTAACGGTAAATTACCGGTAAACTAGCCAACCCATTAAATGCTCATTGAACAACCCCTATACAATTTCCAAAACAATTAAAATGCGATAATAACAATAATAATATTAACAATAATAAAGCTAAAAGTACAATTCAAAGTAGTCGTTGACATCATTGGAGCATGACGTAACTAGAAGTTACCGACAAACTAGCCAGCTGGCCTTATGCCAGCGACAGAGCATTACAGCACGCTCCACTCCTTGTTGGAAAAGCAAAGAGAGGGGAACCACTAATGAAGCACTTCATTAAGATAGCTTCTAACTTTCAAGTATTAAAGGGTATAAACAGAATTTAAACATAACTATTTCTACATTCCTAAACAATTTTCATTTTAAAAAATAGTGTGTTTCTTTTACAGATATGTTATAGTCTTAAAGGTATAATAATAATTAGTGTTTGACAGACTGATAAGCACTGGGCAAGTTGGCAGTGCGTTTGGGGGCGCACGACTGTGAGCTTGCATCCGGGAGATAGTGGGTTCGAATCCCACTGTCGGCAGCCCTGAAGGTAGCGCCCTACCCTAGGCACTCCAGTATATAACACACAACTTTGCGAAGAAATATATATGACTTGTACCTCAAAATCCTTTTAGAAGAGAGATGTGTTCATTACCACTGCCAGGGACCCACCAACCCTCCCAAAAATGTATGTTTACTTTTATAACAGAACGAAAGTTTTCACGCGCCATGCACCATTAGCCGGCCAGCAACGAGCACGGCCATTGGCCGATATGACGTCATTCCCATAATTCGTAACTGGCTGGTTCCGTTACCAACCCGTGCAGAATAAAAACGCAGCAAGAAACACACCAAGAAAAATATGTAATTTAGTAGCTGTAACCTATCTTTCCAAATCCAGGCCAAGCTCTGTCATGAGAACAGAAGGGGGCCACACTCCCTTCGAGAGGCTCTTAACTATCGCCGCGGCGCATACTGCCCGCTCGGCAGGAAAAGATGTAATTTAGTAGCTGTAACCTATCATTGCCAATCCAGGCCAAGTTCTGTCATGAGAAAAGTGGCCCCCTTCGGGGCCACACTCCCTTCGAGAGGCTCTTAACTATCGCCGCGGCGCATACAGCCCGCACGGCAAGAAAAAAAGTAATTTAGTGGTTGTAGCCTAAACCAAATTTTAGTAATTTAGTAGCTGTAACCTATCATTGCAAATCCAGGCCAAGCTCTGTCATGAGAACAGTGGCCCCCTCCGGGGGCCACACTCCTTTCGAGAGGCTCTTAACTATCGCCGCGGCGCATACTGCCCGCACGGCAAGAAAACAAATAATTTAGTGGTTATAACCTAAAACGAATTTCGCAACAGTCCGCTGGACATTTCCTTAATAGTTGGCAACAATTCGGAGATCGCTGACAGATCGTACAGGACGCTTCTATCGGCAATCCTGTGAACTAAAAATAAAAGAGCATCACCGGCCGCGGAGCTTCCGTGTACAGCAAGGATCATTTAAAAGAAATAGATCCGTTACTCCTGTATAATAAAGTTGGCTGAGAAAACAGGTCATGGAAGCTAGAGTGGCCACTTTCTCTCTGCCAACATAAGGAAATAAATCCCACGATAGTACCGCGTAGTAAACACGATGGTGATAGTTGTTACTTTGTTAAAATTTTAATTGTGATAGAGATAATGATTGTATTTCAGTAGGAAAGTTGTATCTAAAGCTTCACTCGTGTCTTTTACTTGAAAAGTAAATTGCAATTACCGTATTTGTATGTTGGCAATACTGTTATACCGCTAGCTTGTATCGTTGTTTCACCGTTCGCATTTTAATGTAAATTTCCATCTATTAACTGATAAATGCAACATTGATTACTGAAAATGTTAATGCAATTCATATAAAACCCCAAAACGCCCATACTTGCCTAAATCACGCTCTAACATAACCTCATTCTTTCGTTCGTTGAACCCTTCCCACGACTTTTAACTTATGTATGGGAATGGAAAACACGAGAAGGAAAGGATGAAAGTAAAACACAGCATAATGCACACAGTTTATATTTTGAATTTATTTATTCCAAACAGCAGGTAAGAAGCACAATCACACAGACGTTTACTCGCAACAGCTAGGTAGCTCAATGTGAAGTACGTTAATGATCATAATACTATTTCTTCACACTAAGAACGCGCATAATTATAATATCACACCATACTATCAAAAAACTCGTTCAATGCGAAAGAATCTCAACAAATTTTCGTCTAACAAGCACTACGGTATTACATACCGTATGACCAAGGTCCCTTCGCGCGCAACGATAACGGTGTTGTGTTTTGAATTTGTTGTACCACGCAACTGAATGTGTAATGCCAACCTCTGCCTTCTAAATTAACCCTCTAAAAGAGAATTTTAGTTTTCATTAGTTGGCGGAGATCGATTGGCCCATCTCAGAACTGCTTCGGACGCTCCCTATGAAGTGTCACCCCCCCTGGTGTAGCCTACAGCAAGCGGAGTGCCTACACTAGGGCTATGCCGCCACTTCCTTCCAACTCCTAGGCCTTTCCTGTCCTATCTTCGCCATAAGACCTATCTGTGTCGGTGTGACGTAAAGCCACTAGCAAAATTAAAAAAAAAAAAAAGTGAAAAGCTTGAAAGTTACATTACGATCATGAATAGTATAATTAGAAGAAACCTGGAATGGAACACAGTTAAGGAGGAACAGTGGTGGACGGATGGAGGAAGATGGAAAGGTATTTCATCAAGTAGGCCTATACTGCACCACGGTCTCGGTAAAAAGAGGACAAGATAAAAGGCATACATATCTATAGTTACAATGCAAACTGACCATTATATTTAAAATCTTGAACTAAGGAAACATAAAAATGATTACAAGAAAATGTACCTAATAATCATTCTCATTTATGACACATACATACGAATAGTAACATTTAGACGGATAAGTCAAGAACTGACTACAACTTACCAAATGGTGAAAAGTATTCACACGTAGGTGACAGAGACTGCTGTGTTTACTTGTTTAACACTGAACTGGCAGCTAACATTGCCCTCTTCAATAATGCACAGCCGTACTGCTGTTCATAACACTTTCTGCTTAGACTTGATTTGACCACTGATAGTTTACTGAGATTTTCTTCATACAAGGATGATCAGAATTGTGTCCTCGTCTTTTTTATCTAGCTGAACAATCTTTCACATTTGGCATTGCTGTGTGGGATTGTCAAAATTGAGAGCATTACTTTTGCGATTCTATCATATTTGAAACACACATCTCCACTTTGTATATCCCCTATAGCAGACCAAGAAAAATCTACTTTTTCTTCTTGTACAACAGATGGTCTTCACTTGGAGAGCACAAAACTGGCACTGTAATGCATCCATTGCTTCTTGGTCATCTTCACCATCTTTCACTGCAAATATAACAGGAAACTTGGAAACAAAATACTTTATGGCATTGAAGGAAGAAGTCTGCAAATAATTTATCTGAGCTACTTGAGCATTAACAAAAACATCACTATTCAAATTAAATTTATGAATAATATAATCACAAATGGCAATAAAATAGTTCCTGATGTGCAAATAAAAGTTTTTCTTCTCCTCAGGTGCCAGATTTACTACAAGACGAGATGTTGAGCAGCCGATTACTAAATCATCAGCTTTCTGATTCTCTCTCGTGTGATAGACCACTTCTAAAACTGTAGGATATTTTTTTATAACCACTGACTTAACAAACCTACACAGGATGTCCTTCCAACGTATCAGTCAGTTAGTTTTCTCAAAAGTAGGGATGATAAATGCCAAAAATGAGCAAAATGCTTTATTAGAGTTTGAAGACAGGAAAAAAAAAAAGAAGTCTCTCCTCTCGTGAAATACTGGCAGTGCAACTAGGCTCCTTTATTTTCTTCACAGATGAACCATGTTCCATTTCGGTATCTTCATGCGCCCTTAGCTTGGGAATCTGGAAATACTTAGGAGATATGTCTGTGCCATCACACCATTTTACCTTATCCTTAAAAAACTCTTCAGTGGCTCCCACTCTGAAATCAATCTTTCCAAACATTTCCCCAAGGGTAACCAGCATGTACACACATGCTTTAATATTTTTTTAACATCTGTTTACATTTTGAGATGATCTTTTCACTTCAAGCTTTTGTCTAAATAATAATAAATATCAATTAACTTAGCATCTCAAAAATTTTGACAGGGAGTATGCACCCTTCATGGCAGCCAAATTAATTTTATTTATTTATTTATTTTGTATGGCGTATAGAAGGTACAGAGAAACTATATATATATAATATACACTTGAAGTAGATAGAACAACAATTGGACAAAGGATCAATGGATATTAATATAACTTATAATTTAATGTCCCGAGAATTTAGCCAATTCACTGCCTCTTCACTTGCCGCATGAAGTTCGTGGTATCCTCCCTGGAAGCTCCGAAGTGGGCACATCATGACAACATAGGGGTCTGTCTGAGCCACATCACCGCAGTCGCAATGAGGGCTGGTAATTTTTGCCCACTTGTGGAGCCAGAAGTTGCATCTTCCAAGACCGGTATAAGCAAGGCAGTGAGTGATATACTTACAAGAGTGTTGAACGACAGCCAAATTAATCAAATGACATGGGCATCCGATAATAATATTGTTTTTGCACTGCTCTCTTAGTTTAGCAGGAACACCATTTTTTTCTTCCCATCATAACAGGAGCATTATGTGCGCTGAAAGCTCTACAGTTTGCCATTGGAATGTCATATCTTTTCAGAACATTCAGGAGCAAATTAGCAATATTAATACCAGTAGAGTTGCCTTCCAAATTTTCCATGTATAGCAAACGATTTTCAATCTTTTTCAATTCGTTGTTGAAAAACGAGATGATGATAGGATAGAGCTTACTATCTTTATCATTGCTGCCATCAGTTGAAATCACAAAAGGTTCAGTCTTTAAAGTTTGAATCACCTTACTATCTGCATCACGGGCCATTTCATTAATTATGGCAGATGTTTTTGTTCTAGCACACGCATATTTCAGATCATTTATGTCTTATACATTTTACCATACCGGCTATGATAACACAGATATTCATGAATTTGTATTTTTGTTGCCAAGACCATTTCAACGCCGAGCCACAAGAAAATGGGTCAACAGAATTTAATGAAAATCGGTATATAGAGTCGGGGAATAAGAAACTACAGTCTAAGCTATAAACAATTTTATTCACCCTGGATGAAATTGTAGTTTAGGGGAAAGCACCTAACATTAAATTTTTAAATACTGTACCTATGTTATTGGTCCTATCTAAAAGTACTACATAACAAAAATTATAGAGAATCCAATTTCTGATAATTTGTGTTTTATTCAGTTTTACCGTACCGACTATGAAAGGAGTGGTATTTCAGAGTTGGAAGAAAAGTAAACGTGAAGGCTACAAAATCGAAAGCGCATTGTTTGTTGTGATGTTCTTTGTCTCTTATGCTGCCACTCAACTCCGACAGATGGGATTACTGCTGCATACCGAGTAAACTGCTTGACTGAATGTTGGTGGGAAATAGCTGGGGAGTTAGAAAACCTTCTTCTTTAGCATGCCATTCCTCTGATTCATACTTTTTCTGATACTGCTGGTACGTAACACACTGGTTCATCATAGCATTCCAGCTATTTGATCCCTAATCTGATGCAGTTTTTTGAATGAGCAGTGTGCAAACTTAAGGCAGAGGTTCACTTAGTAGTAGTAGTAGTAGTAGTCGTCGTAGTCGTAGTAGTAGTAGTAGTAGTAGTAGTAGTAGTAGCAGTAGTAGTATGACCTGGTCTAGAATTACAATTTAGGCCTATTCCAAATTATAGCACCACAATTCACTAAATAACTCAAAATTCAACCCTGAAAAGAGCTGTTTCATATGAAAACCTTCTTCCTCTTCACTTTCACTAAATTCTACATTCATTTTATTGCAAATTAGCAGTGAAGAGGGGGTTTTTCCTCTGGCTTGGAGGAAAATTTGCTTCCAAGTCAGACAGTTTTTTTCCGCTGCCAGTGTAGTGAATTGAGATTTTCCAACACATCGGGTACTCCTAGGAAACAGATTAGTAAAAGGGCATAGTTTTTGCCCTGGGATTCTCCACTATTCGACCCCTGCTACCCACCCCCTGAAAAATGATGAAGAGTGTTCACAGATCACGGCTGTCTGCGGCTTGGTTATTCCTACTCTGGAACTTTGGCTGTTAGATCGGCAGCGTAGTACTGTATAATGTATATAACAAAATACTTACTTGTAATAGCATATAGTACTGTTCGTTAAAAGTGAGAAAATGTGTGGTTTTTCACTTGAATGAGTATTTCATATGAAAGCATTCCTTTTAATTGCGCTATTCCTACTGACGTCATTGTAATGACCTATGTTCATTTCAGTTGGGAAAACCAAGAAGACAGTCTTTCTGAGGATGTAAAAAGGCAGGTGGAGAGTGAGCGTCTGCCATTATAATGAAAAATCCCCAACCTGATTGTGACTGATGGTAGGCAAGCGGGCTTACCATTACAATGAAAATTCCCCAACCCAGTCTTCATATGAGAAAAGACTTCCCCATCGCGTTTCTAGGGTAACGTTAAGAGCTATGCAATATAATACAATCTTGCTCACAACGTGTACACTGTCTAACCTAGAATTCTGTATTCAATGTAGAATTCCATAACGAAGCACAAGTACATCAGCTAGTGTATAGAATAAACCAAGTTAATTATTATTCTAAAAATACAGTGTTTGGAGTGTAAATATGTAGGCTAAATTTAAAATTGTCAACATATATGTAGGCCTAAATATTCAGTAGAGTTTATGTATATATACAACTGAGGATGGAGGCACTTCCGTGTATGTGGGGCTTTCTCACTAAGTTTACAAAATGTTGTATGTTGGGTATTCAGCCCGAAGGCTGGTTGGATCCTCAACAGGTTCACCATTAGCTGTCATATATGGCCTAGGTGGCACTGAAGTGGTGTACTAGGGTAATGAGTGATGTAGTTTCCCGTTGCTTTCCTCACTGAGCCAGAAGTTGCTATTACACATCAATCTGCCAAGCCCACTGAAATGCGTGCACCAGCTGACCCTATGTGCGACATTTTCACACCATTCATAGCAGGGACTGGCTACATAAGGAATGGCATTACTAGCGTCACTTATACCTCGGCCACTTCCATATTGTCAAAGCCAAGTATAAGACTGAGACAGGTCAATGAAAGTAACAATTTTATTCTAGCCCATACCAGAAGACATAGTGCTCTGTGAACACTACATCTTGCCAGCAAAGGCATAAGTTTACAAAAGGAGTATTTTTATTACCCCACCTATTCAATCAAATTAATTCCACGATTATGTGGTTAAATAAACATAGAAATTACTAGATTTAAAGGGATATGTTTCGCCCTTCTTTTATTGGGCATCATCAGCCTTATTTAATCTTAAAACAAGCATTCGTCAGAGGACATTATCACTTATAACTCATAAAAATTGAACTGTGCATTTCTTGAAAGTAATGATACTGCGGAATAGTTGTTATAAAATAAAGATGTTGAGACATAACATATACAACACATGCTAAAATCACTTTAAACAATTTAAAATGTTTGTCTAAAAAGAAAATAATTTTGTGTCATTTTCTTTTTAGATATTCATGATTGATTTGTGTTTGTGATCAATATCTGGGCAAACTGAATTTCTACTTAATATTTTATACTGAAGTATTCCTTACAAATTATTCATTAAATGCTGTTTTATAATTTATGTCAGTAGAATCCAGATTTATTACACATTTTTTCAAATGGGCTAGTTCTTGTAGGGTTAATTTTTTTTTTACAAATTAGCTTTACGTTGCACCGACACAGATAGGTCTTATGGTGATGATGGGATAGCAAAGGCCTGGGAGTGGGAAGGAAGCGACCGTGGCCTTAATTAAGGTACAGCCCCAGCATTTGAAAATTGCGAACCATGGAAAACCACCTTCAGGGTTGCCGACAGTGGGGTTCGAACCCACTATCTTCCAAATGCAAGCTCACTAGTGCACCCTCCTAACCGCATGGCCAACTTGCTTGGTTTAAAGGGTTGATGAATGAAAATTGGAGAGACAGACACGCACAGAAACTAGCCTACAAGATATCTCACCATGTGATGATTTAATGGCTTTCACTTCTGCTGTGAGGAGATAAGATATTTTTTAACGAAGATGGGCTCGTGGTTGTCACACCGTCTCACAATAAAATGTTAGTAAAGAGCCTTTTTTTTTTTTTTTTTTGCTAGGGGCTTTACGTCGCACCGACACAGATAGGTCTTATGGCGACGATGGGATAGGAAAGGACTAGGAGTTGGAAGGAAGCGGCCGTGGCCTTAATTAAGGTACAGCCCCAGCATTTGCCTGGTGTGAAAATGGGAAACCACGGAAAACCATTTTCAGGGCTGCCGATAGTAGGATTCGAACCTACTATCTCCCGGATGCAAGCTCACAGCCGCGCGCCTCTACGCGCACGGCCAACTCGCCCGGTGAGCCTTTTTTTAAAGCATGTGGTGTGATACTTAAAAAAAAAATTGAAAAATATAGCTTTGTGTACAACAGGACTTCATTATTAGAAAGGTGTCAGTCCAGGCGTGCTTAGGTCAACAGCCTGAGCAGAGTGGTTAGTAGTTTAACATTGCAGTAACTCGCTGAAGGTTATCGGTGATGCTAGGATGGGAAAGGGCTAGAAATGGACAGAAGCAGCCGTGGTCTTAATTAAGGTCTAGCCCCAGCATTTGCCTGGTGTGAAAATGGAAAACCATGCTCAGGGCTGCTGACAGGATTTGAATTCTTACAGCCTTTTTGTATCTTTTCGTATGGATGAGTCTTTTCTTCCAACTATCATATTTCCTTCCATTTATAATTTTGAATTATATAAATACATCATACTATAAACCAAAATTCACATTGTTTCACATCCATGGCAGCATTCATACTGCACAGGGGATGAAAAATCGCCCCAAAACAAACAAAAAATACAAAATAGATTCTGATTTATTTTGTATAACACACATACAGTATGGATTTACCTAGAGTATGTGCCTAACGTATTACCAAATGTAGAAACTTTGCAGATGTTCTATTTTAAACGATACAATACGAAGGCATTCCTGATTTAAATACCATCTGTCAGCTGTACATGGTTGTTCTTGACTCAAAACCTATGAATTATTTTTACAGAATGATAGAAAATCTGAAATGCATGAATAAAGAGAACAGTCTTTCAGGAACAATTAATTTGTTTTTAAACTGCTAGTCACTTCTCTTCCATAAAAGACAGAAAGATAAAACACTGTATTGGTATAAGGTTTTACCAATCATTTTCTCGACCACTTAGCACCACAAATAGCTAGATTATAACGGGAGTGGCATAACTGATTTTGAAATCAGAATGAATTCTTTGTCAACAAATTGTATACAAATCAAAAATAGATCCATAATTTAAATTCATATGCCCTCTGAATATTCATTTATTTGTCTTTCAGTATTCTTTTGTTTTTTAGTGTACCTTCAGTTACCTTCAAAGCTTACTTTGAAAGCAATGAAACAGAGATGGACTGAAGTATAAATTTAATGCATTTGCTTTCTGATATAATACGGTAACTGTACTTAATAATGTCTCAGCATGGCAGTAAAAGTACTCCCTACGGAAAAAAATATATAAAACTTCTAAAGTAGTTGCCTATTCTCTGCAGTACCAATCAAACAAAAAATACAGCAAAACCTAATCACGCTTCGTTCATATTCAGATACAAATCATGTCACTGTACATTATATATTAATATTTTCACATATATATTAAGAACTCATATAAACTTTGCATTCAGTACAAGTCAATGGACACATTTTTACACACGGTCTTGATAAAAGAAAACGCAAATCTCATCCAACACCTTTTTACAACATTGTTCACAAAATGTAAACCAATTCTGGAAAGCACACTTGCACAAAACTGTACATTATTACACTGACAGTATATATACACGGAAGTTTCTCGTTTCATTCGATAAATTTCACGGATTCACTCTCGTATGTACAAACAAGTATGTTCAGGCAGTCAACTAATAACACTTCACTACTACGAGTTGGGAGGTGGAGGTCTTCGGTCATAGTCTCTGCGATAGTCCCTCTCTTTTCCACCACCTCGCCAGTCTGAATATCCTCCACCACTGGGACCTCCACCACCGCCACCACTACCACCCATAGGACCAGGAAACCTTTCCCTTCCAAAATGAGGAGGAATGTCATTTTGCGGGTATCCAGGTCCTGATCCAAATTGTGCAGGAGGTCCATAGTGTCCTCCATATCCAGAAGGTCCTCCTGGATGAAACCTGAAAAGAATTATCCAACATGAGTAACAAAGGAGTCAGAAACTATATAAATGCATTTTTTTACTTTCCTGAGAGTTACAGTAGAATATCTATATCAACATGTTTAAATGCTTTCACAGCCTATGATTATTGACATGATAAATAGCTCTTTTTGGGCTTCAGCCGCATCAGAAAAACCAGAGTTTGTAGAGAACTTTGCTCCACGTCTTCAGAAGAACATCTCGTCTCTTTACGAGGAAGACTTCTCCAATAACAACAGTTTGAATTTAAGTTTTTTTTTTTGGGCATACACTTGGTCTATTGTAAGTGATACTCTCGTGTTCATCACCACATGGCTCACTGTGCGCTAGCCCTCCGAATAGGAAGAGATGATGCAACCTTAGTTTCAATTAAGATGTTTTTTTTTGTTCAATACGAAAGGGCATTGTGAAATAAACAGCAAGGTCATCAGACAAAACAAAGACAAATGCAGTAGAAAAAATAAAATAAATTCATAAATTAAAAAATAAAGTGCAACGAAAAACTGGCAAGGATAGAAGAGAAGGTGGAAAGATAAGTGGTAAAAGTAAGACACAACACAGAGTGAACCATCTATTGATGAGGAAAGTACAAATTTTGAAAACACTGAAATGAAAACTTTGTTTAATAACAATAAAGAAAGGACAGGGAAGAGAACTAACTATGTAAATCCTTACTGGCTGGCAACCACGTATTAACTGATAGCCAGTGTCCCTGTTGAAAGTATTCGGATTCTTACAGATTTCCACTGCTTCCAGTATCATCCTAGAACTGTAGTGCTTGGTGTGGGTAAGAGTTCAAACATCTTAGAACACAACATCATGATACAGCGTGCTCAGCTATTGCCGACGTGTACAGCTGGTTTAAATCAATATTTCGTTGGTGTTCCTTGATGCGAGTATCAATGGATTGGCATGTTTGGTCAAAGTATACCTTGTCGCAAATGCAGGGAATTTTGTACACCCGACGGTGTAATAGTGAGGACAATTCGCCCTTGCTTTCACCTAAACTGCGAGCAAATTTTTTGACGGGGCCAAATACGGATTTTATATTGTGATTGTGGAGGACCATGGCAATTTGGTCTGCGTATTGTGG
Source organism: Anabrus simplex (assembly GCF_040414725.1). Taxonomy (NCBI): domain Eukaryota; kingdom Metazoa; phylum Arthropoda; class Insecta; order Orthoptera; family Tettigoniidae; genus Anabrus; species Anabrus simplex. The sequence goes on from NC_090265.1 coordinate 592,269,947, forward strand.
ATAAAAGGAAGGTAGGTGGTTCCCTTCATATCATTCTGTGAGCTTTGCTTAAGTCATCCTTCTGGGATGTAGGGCTCTATAAATTTGTACATCGCTGTAACCATTACACTTGAACGTGAATTTGGGTGTGCCAACTCTTCCTGGATAGCTGATGGCTCACAAATTTGTTTCCCCTTCATGGTGAGCGTCATGAGAATACCCCGTTTTTGTGCTGGATGGCGGTGAGAATCTGCACAGAGATAGCGATTTGTGTGGAAAGGATTACGACAGATGGTGTGTCCTAAGGAGCCGCCCGGTCTCTTTCTGACTAGAACATCCAAGAAAGGAAGGCATCCATCCTATTCCATCTAGATAGTGAATTTAATTGAAGGATCCTGATGATTTAGATGGTTTAGAAACTGGTGAACTTTTTCCGGACCTTGTGTCCAGACCACAAATATACTGTCAACATACCTCCACCAAATCATCGATTTGATGGTCACCAAATAAATAGCCTCTTACTCAAAATGCCCCCATGAAGAAATTAACCTTTACTGTGAAAGTGGACTTTCCATAGCCACACAACATCCGTCTGTCTGTAAAAGTCTGTAAAATTTCCCATCTCACAACAAATAGCTGGAAATTAGGCAGTTGTGATAAAACTTACTAATGTCCTCGGGGAACAGATGCTCAATGAGAGACATGACCGAGCCAATCGGCATTTTAGTGAACAAGGACTCTACATCAAAACACACCACCAAGCAAGTTGGCTGTGCGGCTAGGAGCACGCAGCTGTGAGCTTGCATACAGGAGATAGTGGCAGTGTTCTCCCCAGAAATTTTTGTCAGCCGGGTGGCAGGAATAAGTAGCTGGGTGGGAGAATACTACTTCAAAAATGAATGATAAAATTTCAATCTATTCCCCTGTTATCACGACAAGACAAAATAAGATTTTTCTTTTTCTACCATTACAAAATTGAAATTTATTTTTAGCATGACCGATCAAGCACAACGCTATGTGATAGTCAAGCAAAACACTTAAACTTCAATGTAATTATGCTGACAATAATGAATATTTATTTAAATAAACAGTTTCACAGTATTTATATTTTAATTCGAAACAACCAATAACTCAAATATGTGTTAATATTATGTAACTAGCACACATCTAGGTTATGTTAGCTAGGCGGTCTGTAGAAACAGCCGGGCCCATTAAAAAGGTCCTCGGGAGAACACTGAGTGGGTTCAAACCCCACTGTCGGCAGCCCTGAAGATGGTTTTCTGTGATTTTCCCATTTTCACAGCAAGCCAATGCTGGGACTGTACCTTAATTAAGGCAATGACCGCTTCCTTCCCACTCCTAGCCTTTCCTATCCCATTGTTGCCATAAGACCTAACCGAGTCGGTGCAACGTAAAGAACTTGTAAAGAAAAAAACACCTCACCAAAAGTGCACTGGATTGAAGGGTATGGTTAACAACTTATTAATGAAATACAGCGAGATCCTAATGTATGATTCAGTATGTTCTATACTGGGTAAAAGCAATTTACTTACAGTAGATATCATATACAGTAATCCTGAATACCATCTGCCATTGAATAACACCTGCACACCTGAATTTCTAAGGACATTTGGAAGAAAAAGAAATCGCATAATTACAGTAGAACCTTGATAATTCGAAATCGGTTAATTCAAAATCCCACGTAATTCGAAGAAGCTCTCGTTCCCAGAAACATGAGATACAGTTTTGCATGTTATTTAAATTGTTTAATTCGAAATACGGATAATTTGTAATTCGAAGTACAATGTCAGCCCAATTACCAAAATTCAGACTTTTAATTCAAAACTACATTTACATTTTAAAACAATAGTATGTTAGAGTAATTTCAACTCGAAATGTATCCGCGTCATAATAGAACGCGTGTTCTGGAACGTGGAGGGGTAGCTTTCCGCACTTACACTCACTTCGGTGGGTCTACAGAGCGCTTCATGATTGCCAAGTTGAATGAAATCGGAATTCTTTTGTATTCAAACTTTTAAAGAACGCCGTAATATCACGCAACAGGCAGTGTGGAGGAAAACAGAATGCGCGAACACTGGTGATGCCGACAGTTGACGAAAAAGCGTGGCTCATATAGTAAATTCGTAGGCACCGAACAATACTGTCATTGCCGATGAAACTGCATTGATTTATTTTAATGCGAGCCCAAACGGTCTTATAGTTTTAAAGGAGAAAGTGCCTGCCGGGGAATCGTACAAGGGTGGGGGATGGGAACACTGTAGTTGCAATTGCAATTGCAATGCACATGGAAGCGAGAAACTTTATCTCCTCGTCATAGAAAAGTTCGATAAGCTACAATGTTTTAAGGGCGTCGGGCACTTTCCATGCCAGTACAAAGCAGCTAAAAATGCAAACAGTACAGATATCCAAAAAATAATGCATTTGTACAGGGGAACCAGCATAATTTATCCTCGTCTTTGAATTGCGATTTTTTTCTTTCGTTGGGTGAGGTTATGTTCGTCAGTGATTTATCCAAGTGTATTATTTGAACATTGTAAATGCACCTTGTTGGATACATTTTGGAAATAGTTTTTCCATGGCATTGGAAAGGTTTAAGCTGTGAATCGAGGTGATTGCATGTACTAATGGGTCTTAGAATACTTTGTGACGCGGCAAGTGTTTACATTTCTGGAGTACGAGAGAAGTGCCATGGCGGGAAATCGTACAAGGATAGAGTCATAGGAAAGTTTGATTTTAAGGGCATCGGGTACTTTCTGTGTAAATACAAAGCATCTAAAATGCATACAGTATAGGACTCCAATGAATAAAGCATTTGCACATGGGAGCCAGCATAGATTTCTCCTCGTCTTTGAATCGTGCTTTTTTTTCTTTCTTTCGTTGCGTGAGGTTATATTTGCCAGTGAGATATGCAAGTGCATTATTAGAATACTGTATATGCACCTTTTTGGATACATTTTGGAAATAGTTCTTTTTTCATGGCATTTGAAAGGTATAAACTGGGAATCAAGGTTAACTGCATGCAGTAACGGGCCTTAGAATATTTCGTAACGCGGCAAGGGTTGTTACTTCTGAATTGCGAATTGGCGGTTAATTTGAAATCACGTAATTCGAAGTCCGATTTTTGAGTCCCAACGACTTTGAATTAACGAGGTTTTACTGTACTTATCAACTTTTATTCATTTCTGCAAGTGTGTCACAAAATTATTAATTTCAAACACTTTACAAGTAATAAAAACACTAAAAGTACCACAATGTGAAAATACACTAGTTCAATGTAAAAATCCGTCACGATTCGTCATTAGAACTACCACCATCGGAAGTTTGATCACTATCACCTTTCCATACACAGTCATCCTCACTACCATCCATAGAATTTAAAATTCCACATTTCTTGAAACTTTCTCTCGCCAAGGCATTGGAGATGCGATCCCATGCAATCTTTATCCACTTGCATAGAAGTTCCACTTCAGGTCGTTTTGCTCGTCCAGTTGGAGTCAGTGCGTGATCTCCAGCAGATGCCATCCACTCGGTGTACAGCTGTTTCACTGCAGCTTTGAAAGGCCGGTTCATGCTGTAGCATAGAGGTCAGCCCTCCTGAAATTATTGCCAGGTCAGTTTTTCCTTTACTTATCTATTCTCTTACGGTGCCTATTGTATTCACGCGATAACTGTTGAGCACAAGCAGGCTCTTCTTCTGCAATAAAGCTTCAGGACAACGTTGCCAAACACACTTCAATCAGTTCTCAATCATAATAATATTTATTTATTTACACTGTTTACACCCTTATTGGAGCACAAAAATCAACCTTATACAATAAAATCTTCAAAAAATAAGTACAGAGGATGGCCAAATTACTAGACTCAACGTCAATTTTGCAACTCACCAGTCCTTATTTACATAAAATTACATACCGTATAATCTCGAATACCACCCGCCACCGAATAAGATCCGTACCCTTATTATGAAAGAAAAAATTTTTTAAAAAAAAGTGAAGACAAAATTATTTACAATCTTTACCAACACACATCAAATGATTAGAAAATAAAAATAAAAGTACCTGAACAAATATTTCCAGAATGATATCCAACGAGTTCCAGAGGGAGTTCTGAGATCTGACGTTAACACCAGCAGGTAGATTTTTAGGAAGCGTCTTTCACTTGAGAACAATGTACGGCGGCAATTTGGTTCCGTCGGCGAGAATACATAACATTACCGTACACCATTGTTTTTCATTACCACCTGTTCTAATGGTAATAATTTTCGCACCCTTAACATTTACAGTCCTGTCCACTGGCATTTCAAAGTAGACTGACGTCTGATCTGCATTGCCAATTTGGGAAAGCAAATATGCATTTTCCTTCCGCAACCGAATTATGTGACGCTGAAACGACAATAACTTCTCATTGTAGGCACTAGGAAGATGCTGTGAAACTCGGGTACACCTTCGTACGCTCAACCCATTTCTTTTATAAAAATTACAAACCCATCCTCGGCTTGCCTTAAACCCTTCCGATGAAAGTTCCTTTGAGATCTCTAATGCCTTTAGCTGACACATTTCGGTTGACACACCACGTCCCAATTTCCGCCTTTCTGTCACATATTTATAAAGTTTTCTTCATATTCTGGAAACTGTACACTCAGTTCACGAAAAGCTCTATGATCACTACTATATGTTAATAGCACATTTTTCTTCTTTCTCCAATCGCGAATATACGACTCGTCAATATCGCATTTTCTTACTGGTGGCACAATTTCCAATAATTTTGACTTCCCGAACTACTTTCAGTTTCTCATTCGCAGTAAAAGATCGCAAACGCTTTGTGGAATTCATGTTGGTACTCCGAGAACGTGTGTGAGACTGACGCCAAGCGCAGAAGTAGCGTATACTGAGAGCGGAGAGAGCATTGTTGCCAAGCCGCACCTGCAGTGATGCCAGATTTACGCGCATTCGGAAAGATAAATTTCCGAAAATTTTAAATAAGACTCGCACCCAATTTTCAGCGATATTTTCGAAAAAAACAGTGTGGATGGTATTCGAGATTATACGGTAATTAATTAATCAATCCTACACAATGATCAGTACTTGATAACAGACTGGAGTCTTTGAGGCATACTGTACTATTTACCAAATTTACACAGTTTGTTCTTATTTCTGGGTCGTGATGCCAGATCTCGGTAAGTCGCTCCATTAAGGCTTGCTTGGTAGTGATGTTACTCTTCTTCAGTTTCATCTTAATTATAGCCCAGAGATTTTCAATACGGTTAAGATCTGGTGAGTTCCCTGGGCAGGGGAAAACACTGATCCTTCTCAGCCAAATAATTCAACACTGACTTTGCCGTGTGATAGGGAGCTCCATCCTGCATCATGACGAATTCCCCATTTGGAAACAAACCATTTGCTTTTGGCAGAAGTACTTCTTGCAATACCCTAGGGTACTGATACTATTAGTTCCCTCTACAATATAAATATCTCCAGGACCCCACACTGACATCATTCCCCAAACCATCACACTGATTGGGTGTATAAAACTTTGCTGAACACAATCAATGTTGAAATCCTCGTTCGATCACCTCCTGATGTATTGAGAGGATTCATCGCAAATAGAGAAGATGGATTCATCTGTAAAGATCTCCTGTAAGGAAAACAGACCCCTTTTCAACATTCAGCTTATAAGTGACACTCAAAGAGAGTGGAAAACAGTTCCATACATAACAATAAAATGATCTTCCAAAAATTTACTCTAGCGTGCCTCCTCAAGTAATTAATCCTTCTAAATGAACTTTGATGTCTATTTATTGTAGAAATAAGTAAATAAAAGGATTTAACTTTTGTCAGTCTAATGTCCAGTGCTTGGGGCCTCTGGCCCACTTAAGGCGCTTCACAGCCATTGAAGGAGTGATCTTAGCATTTTTTTCAAGACCGGCAAGTTTGAAATCCTTCCCTACCGAGTGTTCTTTGCACTGTTCTTGGCGACACATCCACTCCATACTCATACATCTTAAGGGAGAGTTCCTTATTAGTTGATTTCCTGTTCTGTACGAGAAGATTTTAAAGTTTTCTCACGCCCCTGTCACTATGTTTTTGTTTACGTCCACATTTCCCACTACGATTCCGTTGGTATTCTTGCCTTTTACCGCACTGTTTTTTTTTTATTCTGCTGACAGATTTTTGCGATATATTCAGTTTTTGTTCTATGACCCTCTACGACTAAGTCTTTTCTTGTAAAAGAACATGTGCAACTGCTATTTTCCGAGGAGATAAATCGCTTGCCTTACCCATAACCTCACTTTTGATTCATGACACAACTTCACACTAAAATCTGAAAATACAATGTCTGTTTAGTGTTTCCTGTATATAAAACACAGAAGAGAATAATTCTCTAAATTCATAGAAGCATTTAACTTCCCAAAACACAATAATTCATTTAATATTTACGAATAAATACTTCACGCTAAAGAGGCTGATTTTTGTAATCCACAAGATGAAGCTGACTGCAGTGTTACAACAACAAACCAAATAACAGAAAAATTATTTCTAAATATACCCAAGATATTGTTAAGTGAATAATATTAGCATTAGATATGTTTAATGAAGAGTATTTTATTGAAGAACTGTACTTATTCACTTTTTTTCACCTTGAGTCTAATAATTTGACCACAGATAATAATAATAATAATAATAATAATAATAATAATAATAATAATAATAATAATAATAATAATAATAATAATAATAATGTTATTTGCTTTACGTCCCACTAACTACTTTCATGGTTTTTGGAGATGCTGAGGTGCTGGAAAGTTGTCCCGCAAGAATTCCTTTATTTGCCAGTAAATGTACTGATACAAGGATGACATTTGAGCACATTCAAATACCACCGGACCAAGCCAGGATCGAACCTGGCAAATTGTGGTCAAAAGGCCAGCGTCTCAACCGTCTGAGACACTCAGACCGACAGCCTTTAATTAGCTCACTGTCCATCCAGCTGGATTCTTGGGTTTGAACAAAACTACCAGACAGCAAATTTCCTTTTGGAAGTGTTTTTGTTTTCAGAACCACACATGGAGGAAATTTGGTTCCGTCAGGTAACATGCATAAAATTACCATGCAGCATTGCTTTTTGTTACCAGCTGCCCTGGCTGTAATGCTTTTAGAGTCCAAAGCGAAACTACTGTTTAGTAGCACTTCGAAATAAATGGGTGTCTGATCAGCATTCTCAATTTGAGAAAGCAAAGAAGAATTTTACTTCCACAAACTAATAACGTGGCAACAGGGGGATGTTGTGAAACAGATATACGTTTTTGCATACACAATCTGTTTCTTCGATAAAAGTTCCTTATCCACGCACGGCTGCAGTAAAACCCTCCTTTTTTAAGTTCCTTTGCAATGACTTTAGTTCATGCATTTCAGTCGATACACCATAACCTACTTCACGTCTTTCAGTCATGTATTTATAAAGCCGTTCTTCAATTTCAAGAACCGTGCAATCTGCCCTCAGAAAGCTCTATGATCACAGTTACTTTTTAATAACATTTCCTTCTTCTTCCTCCAATTGCGAATACATGATTCACCAATATCATAATTTCTGTCGGTGGCACAATTTCCGATACTTTCAGCTTCCGTTACAACTTTATGTTTCTCATTCACAGTAAATGATCACAAACGCTTTTTTGAATTCATCACTTGTTGCCACTGATGCTTCTTCACTCAGAACACAAAGTATTAATCAATTGCAAAACAACGTGGTTCCAGTAACGCGGAAGTGAGCGATGTAGCAAGATTTCAGCCGTTGCCAAGTCGCGTGGCATGAAACCGCTGTTGACATGTTTTCAGATCTTTATGAGACCACAATACAAAAGGCTTAAATATGACCAGCACCCGAATTTAAGGAGCAATGTTTTTGTAAAAAAAAAAAATGTGTATGATTATACGGTATTTTGCCAGAGCATACATAGGAGAACCTATTGCACTAACTAATGGTCTGAAGGGAACATTCTTTTTATGGATTTTTGGTAGTCCATATAATCCTGTCGGCACTGCATCTCCTGAAGTCAGATGTGTAAGCTCCTCTTTCGAAACTGAGGAATGCCTAACAGCTTCGCAGTGGCATTGGACACACGAGTGGTAGGGTTACGTGAGCTCAATCTGTAAACAGGCTCTCAATACCCAATAGCACCTGTGGACCAAAAGCCCTACTCTAGGGGTGTTTATAATGCTGGGACACCCCTCTACCCAAGGAGGGCCCAAGCTCAGGGTAAAGACTTCAAAGGCATCTACAGTAGAGACGATGGACTTTGATACAGCGTAGATGGCAGACGAGGCAACCTAGTATTTGACCTAATGAGAGTAAAAGGTGTCTGTTCTTTGGGGGCAGATATCAGTTTTCAATGGCAGTGTCTGATCTGGAGCAGACGGCCCGTGCCCACCAGCTAAAATCAAGCATGAACTTACATAACGAAAACACAAGTGAACATAACTATCTATGGTCCGAGCTGACTAGAGCAAAGGCAAACCTCGTCATTCAGATTCTGGGGGACAAAGACATCAGGCAGGGAAGAGTTGGACCTTACCAAAACTCCTCAAACCCAAAAAAACTATATTCACTGGCACACTCACAATACAGATGATAATCAGCTAAACTCAAGATACTGACAGATACTTGCAACAGACTTGGAATCCTCATACTTGTACAGGAAACAGGATTTAATGATTTGGATCACTTTGACTCTGATGGTTATTGCATCTACAAGGTGAAGCCTGCAATCAAACTAACAAATAGTAATTTACACGTGTTAGGAACTGCATTCGTAGTACATTTAAACCTAGGAATTTCATTTTTGTCCGTATTGAACTGAGAAAGGATGATAGGAAAAACTTAAAACGGTCCACCTTTTCAATACAAAAATGTTATAGTTTTTTATAACATGTATTTGTACTTGGAACTAGTTTCAACGCTGATTTGCGTCATCATCAGCAACTGTAACATTTTTGTATTGAAAAGGTGGACCGTTTTAAGTTTTTCCTATCATCCTTTCGTAGTACATGACAGTAACCAGAACTCGGCGCAAGAGTTCACATCACCTTGAAATGCCTCTCCCTAACCACTGCACTGCACTGCACTGCTTGACGAGAGGACCATTTAACTGCCACCAGAAGACTACCTTATCGTTGCCGATGATCTGAATGGACACAAGAAAGAAGATCACATAGCCCGTGGTAGACATGGATATGGAGAGAAGAACGATGACGGCCAACATATTCTCGATTATGAACAAACTCATGAGGTGCTGGTGGTGATTAGTTTTAAGAGGAAGTACAACTGGGCAACCATTCTCTATATAACACTAATCAGAGAGAAAAAAATGGAAGGAATCCTATACTTCAAAACATGAAGGTATTGGTCAAAGGAAGACAAGGGCCACGAAGGGCATGAAAATTAAAGACTCCCAAGGCCTTGAGTTGGAGTCAGAAAAGAACAAGAGTTGACCAAGGGAGGCCAGATAGGATAGATGAAAGTGAGGAGCCTGACATAAGCAAGTGGAAGCAATGCCAGAACTCAGCTGAGGGCCCCGTGGTCGCCAACCCACGCTCCTAAGATGAGAGCCCCTGGGGCCCACAAACTTATGATCTTATGAAGATGACCTGAGTAAAAGTTCGAAACCAGTACTGTGATAAAGAAATGTTTTAGACACCTTATATAATAAAAGTATTGATTAGGTGGAAGGTTCCCGTCTTTATATTTGTGTAACGACTTCTGCATCACTGTAGGAATCCACCAAGGCTCTGTCTTATCACCACTGCTGTCCATTGATGTGCTGGACACTGTTACATTAGACCTGCACAAGCCAATACATGGACACTTCTCTACGCTGATGATGTCATGCTGACTGCGCAGAATAAGCTTGATCTCCAGTGCCAAACAGAAGAGTGGAACAACCACCGACTAGCGCAATACGACCTGCGCCTCAACAAAAAAGAAGACAGAATACATGATATTAAATCCTTGAGAAGTTGGAACCATCCACATTGACGGTGAAGATTTGTCATGAGTAGAGAAATTCAAGTATTTTGCCCGACTTACTGACGAGGTCAACATACGGATACATGCAGCCTGGTTGAAGCAGTGAATGACAACAGGCGTGAACTGTGACCATCGGATGAAATCTAAGATCTACCGGGCTGTTATCTGTCCTTGTAGGATGATAAATAAATAAATAAATAAATAAATAAATAAATAAATAAATAAATAAATAAATTAATAAATAAATAAATAAATAAATAAATACATAAATAAATAAATAAATAAATAAATAAATAAATAAATAAATAAATAAATCTATCTGTCCTCCCGCTCTCTACGGCATCAAGTCAGTTACAAATGAGACAGAACACCAACTAAGTGTCATGAAGATGCTTAGGTGAACAGCTGGCATCACTAGACTGGTTCACATTTTTAATGATGTTACTAGGAAACGTTTTGGCATTATGCCAATCCAGAAGAAAATGCAGGAAAGCCGTCTATGCTGGCTTGGGCATGTGTTGCGTGTAGAAGACGATACATTTGTAAAGTCAGTATATACGTTGTAAGTCACTGGAAAGAGGCCCAAGGGACAACCAAGACAGCGATGGTCTGATGCAGTGCACAACGACCTGTAGGCTGTAAATCTCCACCCAGACATGGCCGATGACCAACCTCCAACTAATGTTCCCACATTTTACAAAACCGCCATGGAAAATGACCACCTGGAAATCACCAGAAAGTTATCTCCATAAATCATGAATGTGAGAGGATGCAAGGTTTACATAGAGTCCAACCATCTCTCACAAATTAAAATTCGCTTTAGACCCAATCGAAAATACTATCAAAAACGTTGGCGGTAGACTCACTATTGCAACGGCGGCAGGGTTTTGAGGGTTTCGATAACTTACTTATTAAATTTGCTATTCTAGACAACTGACCACAATGTATTCACGATGACAGCTAACCTCCAACTGAGAGTGCAAATCAACTCAGTTCCATCTTATAACAGAGTATGCGTGTGATGTCACATATTTAGCACAAATTTTGTCTTACTTTGAAGCACTATTTCATGAAAATTACGCTTCAGATTTTAATTTTTCTCTTTTTGCAACAGGTAGCCTTCTCTTTTATCTGTCAAGTGAGACATTAAACATAATCGTAAGTTAATCAACCCAAAGGATTTTACATACAAAAGTTTCTTCAGCCCAAACAGGAATCATCAAGAAAATTCGGCCAACCACCACAGAAAAGTAAACATACAGGGTGGACCTCAGAATACGACAGTGCCCTGGAATCCTGTATTTGAGCCCGAAAAATTTGCCGCAGCCACCAAACATCAGAGAACTGGAGGAACCTTTCAGATATAGAGAAGTGAACATACAAAACAATGAGGTGAATCAAACGCAAATACCACCTTAAAAGATTGGAGGAAATTGATGACTTCAAAAGGAAAAATATGGAAAATTTCTACAGGACCTTTAGGGAAGAAATAACTAATTACAAGCCACCCAGCTTTTGTTTCCAATGCCCCGACAGAACACTTGAGACATAAGTGAACTGTGACATCCTGAAGGAGTTCTTCGAGAAGCTACACAACTGTAAACCACCTACAGAGAAACGCCATTTCTACATATCCACCCTAAATCAGGACTCAGTTCCAAGGGCACATGATGAGAAAGGAAATATATTACTCCTAAAAAACAATAAAGCACCAGAGAAAGGCAGCATAATCGTTGAGAGGTACAAGATAGGAGGTGAAATCCTGGTTGACCGCTTACAAGCCATCAATGTGAATATATGGGAAAGTGGAATCATACTTGCATCTGGGAAAACAGCCACTTAAAAAAAAGGGCCACAAAACGTATCCAAACAATTACCGAGGCATTTCATTTTTTTTTTTTTACAAGTTGCTTTATATCACATCAACACGGATAGTTCTTAAGGCGACGATGGGGTAGGAAAGAACTAGAAGTGAGAAGGAAGGGGCCGTGGCCTTAATTATGGTGCAGCCCCAGCATTTGCCTGGTGTGAAAATCGGAGACCGCAGAAAACCACCTTCAAGGCTGCTGACAGTAGGATTGGGGTTTGAACCTACTATCTCCCGAATGCAAGTTCACAGCTGTGCGTCCCTTACAGCATGGCCAACTCAGTGGTGAGTAATGATGTGGAGTCCTTGTTCACTAAAGTGTGAACTGGCTCGGTCATATCTCTAATTGAGCATCTGTTCCCTGAGGACATTAGTAAGTTATTTCACCACTGCGTGATTTCCAGCTATTTCTTGTGGGATAGGCAATTTTACAAACAGAACTTTTTGAAATATGATGTGTTGTCTCCACTCCTGTTCAAGCTGTCATTATATAAGATCATTAAAACATGGGAGAAATAAATACCAGGAATAAATACGAGAACAAAAGGTACATGTATCAACCTAAAATACCTAGCCTCACTGACGATCTAGCAATAATTACCCTAACTCCTGAGGAAGCAAGACGCCATCGAAAAGCTTCGTGAGATTTCCATTAAAACTAGCCTCCAAATTTCTTAAGAGAAAACTCAGTATTCCAAGAACCCAAACCTGGGATGACCTGCAACCAAACACAGCAACATCATACAAGTTAATCACTTCAGGTACTTGCATGAAATTATTGGAAGACTTGGCACCGAAACAGTAACCAACAAAACCCGTGCAGAAGAATTACATAAAACCTACACAATCACCTGGAGTATCTACAGCAAGAAATCACATTCAACCAAAGCCATACTCTGTTGCTTCCATAGTTGTTTTTCCAGAAGCATCCTACTCGGACAAGACATAATCATTAACCATCAACATCAAAGATATCGAGGAAATCGAAGGCAGATAGTGAGGAAAACATTCAGACCAAAGGTCCAAGATGGTATCTGGATGCGCAAAAGCTCTTCAGTCACATGAAAATGACATATGAAATTCTATTAACATACAGCACAAATGGATGATTCGCAACTGACCACGAAAATTTTCCTAGTCATCAATGGAACCTGACAAACCAAAGTAGTAGAAAACCAAACGGATCTCACAAAAGTCCATATTGATCCAATGGCAACTACATGGACTTCATATACTGTAGAAAGAAAATCAACTCACACAAGTTCACACCTAAGGAAACGACAGCAAGAAATCTGAAAATAAAAAATTCATGGACACAAAAAAAGTGGACAGATAGCGAGAGGATGAGGAAATTTCGGGAAGATAAGTACAAGAAGACTAATGCTAACTAATGGTTCTGTGTGTTCCTGAGAGGGATGAACGCAACAACAACAACAACAACAACAACAACAACAACAACAATAATAATAATAAATAATAATAATAATAATAATAATAATAATAATAATAATAATAATAATAATAATAATAATAATAATGCATGACTCATTTCAACTGCTATAGATTTTACAAGATGCCAATGGTCAGAATTACATGTCATAACCCAATGAATGGAGTTGTCACACGTAAACAGTCTTAAAACCACACACCTCAGCTGGGATTGAACTTGCTATATTGGGAACATAAGGACAATACCTAACCAAATGAGCCATTGAGATATGCAGGAGTGGTAAAATGGTACGGGTTAAATAGGGAGAAATCGGATTTTCCTTGACCTGTATGCATCTGAAAAGGAGATATGATCATGATAACCACCTTAATCTGTACTTTTAAGTATATAATTTCTGTAATTCTCAACGTAATATCTATCTAAGAGGAGACCGAGATGTCATTAGTTTAGAAATGAAGTAGTTACCACAATGCACTAACACATATCAACTCTTAACCATACCTTCGCTTATCCATCATGCGATGATTTCTATCTCTGTCCCTGTGGTAACCCGAGCCACCAGACCCAGGACCTCGTTGGAAGTTGTCAAACCTCTCTCGTTTATGGTCTCCACCAAATCTATAATCAGAAAAACAATACACACATGCAATTAATGTGGCTACTAAGAAGAGAAATGCAGTTATACACAGATAGGAAAAAGATGGAGAACCGTGACTTGCCATCTTAGAATGTTTGGACAAAGAACACACAAAATAAAGACATGGGTTCAAGATTTTCTGCTGCAGCCTTCGTCAATGGAAGATAGAATAAGATACTTTGGGATAGGGGGGGAATGGACAACACAAGAGAAAGGAAAAAAGAAGACCTTATCTAATGTTTCCTTAGACCGGAGCATCAGCTGATGACCAACTTCGGAATCTATAAGGGCAAGAGGGTGAGAAGTTGGGGGTAAATGTTTAATGACTTCAAAACTATCATCAAATGTAGTTTGATAGTACCAGGTGTGAATGGCAAAACCAAGATCCACATTAAGGGTTTTGTAGGTAATGCAGAGGCTGCATGTTTGTTTGGCTGGAGTGTTGGTAATTAAGGCAATCTAGAAAGTAGGGCAGAAACTGCAATGAAACTGGAAGATGATGTTGGATGAAGTAAAGTCATCACAACCATATATGGGATAAGACTTAGTGATGCTAGTCGAGAAAGTGGTGCTGGGTATTTGTAGATGGTAGGTCTTACACTAGTTCTGTTCACATGGGAAAAGAACCACAAGCGGGTGGTGGGCTGTCGTTGTTCATATGGAAAGATAATGTTTGTCAGGTTAAGTGAGTGCCTGGATTTGACTGTGGAGCTGTAAGAAGTATTTCACGGATGCACGGTGAGGATGAGAAAATTAACACTTGTTTTAAAATGTGATTGATTTTGTGGAGACCAGGATGATATATGGTAGTGAAGGGTACTGGAGTTGTTAGGTTAGGGAGTCTGGGGCAGAGTCAGGGATTGGAGAATCTGGCAGTCAACCACCTGGATGGGGTAACCCCAAGCAGTAAAGGTCTTTTGCAGGTTGTCATTATAGGAGGCAGGATTTTAGGAGTTGAACAAATCCATTTGCCCTGAATAGTAGAGACTGCTTCATGCGATGTGAGTGAAAGCTGTAATAGCATACCTAGTAGGTATCGGTGATGGTTGGTAGGTTTGACCTGTAACAGATTAAAGGATGATTGAACATGCACGAAAAGGTTATGGCTCGATCATCGGCACAGACAAAATTTTCTGTTCCATCTGGTAACGGCTGATCGTTGGTGTAAATGTTTTCCACTCCTCAAAGGGCCTTCATGGCCTATACAGAGATAGGTTTTGCTTTTACGAACTGCAAGTGTAAATCGTTTCTGTACTGGGCATCAGAGAGGGGAAGGAGGAAAGTAAGGAGAAGATGGCAGTGTTTCACGTTGGTACCAACATAGTAAGGCAATCAAGAATAGGTATCAACATAGCTGGGGATGTCTGGGATCTGGTTATGGCAGTGTAGGAAAAATTTAAGGGAGCAGAGATTGTTATCAGTGACATAATGTGTCCAAGGGATACTGAATGAAGGATAATTGGAGATTTAAATGAGACTAATGGAATGGGATCCCCCTGTCAGTGGAAGCGATAGAATAAAACCCTCGGTATCCCCTGCCTGCCATAAGAGGTGACTAAAAGGGGGAATCAACTTGGGAGCGTGTGTTGGCGACCATGGGGCCCTTAGCTGAGTCCTGGCATTGCTTCCACTTACTTGTGGCAGGCTCCTCACTTTCATCTATCCTATCCAAACTCCCTTGGTCAACTCTTCTTCTTTTCAACCCCAACGGTATTAGGTTGTGAATCCTAAGAAGTCTTTCATTTTCACACCCTTCATGACCCTTGTCTTCCTCTGGCCGATATCTTCGTTTTTTGAAGTGTTGGATCTCTTCCATTTTTTTTCCTACGATTAATATTATATAGAGGATGGTTGCATAGTTGTACTTCCTCTTAAAACAATAATCACCACCACCACCACCACCACCATGGGATGGCTATGTGAGAAACTGGGAGCGAGATTTGTAGATCCTAATGGGTAATTAGAAAGGAGATAGGGACCTGTGCACAAATGGCCTTCACTTGACCTGCAGTGGTATATATAAGTAAGGGGGTTTGTTTAGAATGTGCATGATAGGTCAGTACACAGAACATGTTCAATATACCCACTTTCTCGGTGTACAACAGCTTTGAGATGCACCTGTATGTTTGTGACCACTCTACGACACGTCCTCACTCAAACCTTGGAAAAAAAAAGTCAGAATGGCCGCTTGCAATTGTGGTACATTTTCTGGTTTGTGTTGGTAGATTATTTCCTTCAAATATCTCCAAAAGAAAAAGCTGTAGGGGTTAAGATCGGGGCTATGTGGTGGCCAGATTGAGCTGCAGGGAAAACTTTTGGGATGGGATATCTATGACACATCACACGGATTCAGAATGTCCACGCTGGAAGTCCAAAACGTCATTTGCTGTGTGCAGACGAGCTACATCTTGCATGAACTGTCTCTATTGGTAATCTTGTTCCAGCTGAGACCTGGACAATGACAACTAAAGGGGAGAGCAGATTTCAAGCCAGTGAAATGCAATTCTAAGAAGTATGATAGGAAAGACAGATTGAGGAACAAGGATGTGAGAAAGGAGGCCAGAAGTGAGAGAATTAATAGGAGTAAACTAAGTTGGTTTGGACATGTAAAGAAGATGGAGGAGAAAAGAATACCAAAACAGATGATGGAGATGAAGTTCGAGAAAAAGAGAAGGAGACCTAGAACAAGATGGATCAATTTGATAAAAGAGAGGTGCAAGAACAAACTTGGACTGGGACAAAATGATGGAAGAAGAACGCTGTAAGGTGAGAGAAAGGTGGAGAAGTGCCATAAATGCCCTGACCCGGCAGGAGCTGGGTAAGGGAAATGGAGGCAGAGGATGACTAAAGGCAATGAGTTGGGTTTATAGTACAGGGTGGTGCACGAAATGTCATACATCAAAAAGGGTTTGTAAAATGTGTAAATCTGGGCTCAGAACCATGTCCTTTTGTAAACAGCACATGTCATGTATGCGTGTTGGCTTCCAATTATAGAGCACGGGAGATGACGGGAGGACGATGCATGAGCAGAAGGTGGAAACAGTGTTTTATGTGGAAACAAAGAGTGTAACTCGGACTCAGGAAAGGTTTTGTGTTCATTTCGGCACCCGTTGGGTTCACTGCGGGGCAAACAGTTTATAGACTGGCCAGCTGAACTGAAACCGAAGGCAATATCATGGAGAGAAATCAGCCCCGTTCCAAGCCGACAACAGAGTACAGTTAGAAAAAAGTTGCAAATTTTGGTCTGGGAAGACTTGAGAAAGAAAGGAGATGAGTTGCTCAACTAAGTGGTATGTTCCGAACTGCCAGTGGAGAGGTGGCATGGAATATAATTTTTATTTGTTGTTGTTTGAGTCATCAGTCCATAGACTGGTTTGATGCAGCCTTCCATGCCACCCTATCCTGTGCTAACCTTTTCATTTCTACGTAACTATTGCATCCTACATCTGCTCTAATCTGCTTGTCATATTCATACCTTGGTCTACCCCTACCGTTCTTACCACCTACACTTTTTTCAAAAACCAAATGAACAAGTCCTGGGTGTCTCAAGATGTGTCCTATCATTCTATCTCTTCTTCTTGTCAAATTTAGCCAAATCGATCTCCTCTCACCAATTTGATTCAGAATCTCTTCATTCGTGATTCGATCTATCCATCTCACCTTCAGCATTCTTCTGTAACACCACATTTCAAAAGCTTCTATTCTCTTTCTTTCTGAGCTAGTTATTGTCCATGTTTCACTTTCATACAATGCCACGCTCCACACCAAAGTCTTCAAAAACATCCTTCTAATTCCGATATCAATGTTTGAAGTGAGCAAATTTCTTTTCTTAAGAAAGCTCTTCCTTGCTTGTGCTAGTCTGCATTTTATGTCCTCCTTACTTCTGCCATCGTTAGTTATTTTACTACCCAAGTAACAATATTCATCTACTTCCTTTAAGACTTCATTTCCTAATCTAATATTTCCTACATCACCTGCCTTCGTTCGACTGCACTCCATTACTTTTATTTTGGACTTATTTATTTTCATCTTGTACTCCTTACCCAACACTTCATCCATACCAGTCAGCAACTTCTCGAGATCTTCTACAGTCTCAGATAAAATAACAATATCATCGGCAAATCTCAAGGTTTTGATTTCCTCTCCTTGGACTGTGATTCCCTTTCTAAATTTCTCTTTGATTTCCTTTACTGCCTGTTCTATGTAAACATTGAAAAGGAGAGGGGACAAACTGCAGCCTTGCCTCACTCCTTTCTGGATTCCTGCTTCTTTTTCAAAGCCCTCGTTTCTTATCACTGCAGACTGATTTTTATACAGATTGTAGATGATTCTTCGTTCTCTGTATCTGATCCCTATCATCTTCAGAATCATAAATAGCTTGGTCTAATCAACATTATCGAATGCCTTTTCTGGATCTACGAATGCCATGTACGTGGGCTTGTCCTTCTTGATTCGATCCTTTAAGATCAGACGTAAAGTCAGGATAAATAAAATAATTTTTCCATTTCTGTAGTTAATACCGTGCCAGTGTTGCTCAAGCTGGCCTGCTAACTAGTCCTTTATTGTACTGATTTAGTGTGGGGCCAAATACATAAAAGAAGTAATACAAATATTTTGGTGAATTCAGTATAACAACGGCTCTTGTAAAGAGACACGGATGATACAAGTAAAAATGTATTTTGAATACAACTAAAATTCACTGAGTTGTTGATGTAACCTTACAAATAAAGTAAATTCCAGTAGCATGGCACTCTTATAAACATTAGCAATTAAACCGATATTAAAAGCACAAGCAATAACTAAGCCTAGATTCTTATGTACCATACTCAGTTAATAATTGAAGGCCAATATAAAAGAAATCAAAATATGCATGGCAGATGTCATAACTCCTCCTTTCTTGGCCTTTTTTCCCCAACTCTCTGGAGTCAGCACTAATATGGATTAAGCGATTTTACGGCTGGATGCTCTTCCTGGTGCCAACCCTATGTCGAGGGATCTATTCACTATTGCATGTTTCTGTAGTGGTTGGTAGTGCAATATGTTGTATGTAAATGAAGATATGTATTAAGACGATCATAAACATCCAGCCCCCAAACTAGAGGAATTAACCAAAAGCGGTTAAAATCCCTGGCCCAATCAGGAATCAAACTTCAGGCTCTATGAAACAAGGGCCACTATGCTGACCATTCAGCCAAGGAGCCAGGCACAGCAACTATTCCATTAAGTATTAAGAAACTTCAACCAATGAACCATATTTAAACAAGCATATTGACTGGTGTACAAAGATACTGGTGCACAAGCAAAGCAAAGTCACCTCCGTACAGGCCATGAAGGCCTTTGGAGAAGTGGAAGGTAAAGGCTTCCACCATTGTTAACCTCGGCATGTGATGGGGTAGAGTGGTTAGCTCTATGCCCGGCCGCCTTTGCCCCCAGGAATTAACCTGGTACTCATTTTTGGTGTAGAATGAGTGAACCTCAGGGCCATATGCACCTCTGGAAGTGGAAATCTTGTTTCTTAAATTTTACGACTTCCTGATGGGGATTTGAACCCACGTCCTTCCGGGCAAACCGAGCACGCCTTTACCGGCTCGGCCAGGCAGCCCCTAGATACTGGTGCAGGCAATTCTAATTTACAACATCAGTGAAATATCAGGCAAATCTCTTTTGTACTTCTAAGACACTAAGAATTGATCTGACTCTCTCATGTTAAAATTTTTTTTACCATAATGGCATGAAATGAAAAGAAAAATATGAAAATGGGTTTAAAAAGGACAAAGCACAATTTTGCAGTCTAACACATATTATGGATGTATGTATTATATATATATATATATTTTTTTTTTCTTCTGGAAATTCTTATTTCTCTTTTAATTGGAAGTCAGCCAGTGACAACAAGATGAGGTCAAGCCAAGAATTAATCTATTAATTACTAACTCTAAATCTCAATATGCATGTAGGCTACAGACACATTTTTGTTGTTGAAATTTTTGTGTTCTTCACAAACTTTACCATTTAAAAAGCTTGTAACAAGAAATTTATTTCCCCAGACATACTTCTGAAGTATAACAAAAAAAGAAATGATGTACAGATATGAAATGAAATGTTTGGAATACTCGGAGGAGAAGTGATGATATCAAATACCAGTACATTTTTCAACTCATAATAATAATAATAATAATAATAATAATAATAATAATAATAATAATAATAATAATAATAATCTATGGTCTCAGCTACCATGCCTTCTGAAACGGTGTCGCCGAAGCAGCCTGCACAATAAATTTGACGTTGTAACTTGCTGTCATCCAATGAAGCAGGATCCTACTGGATGGTTCCTACAGTTGAGTTAATTTTGTAGGATATATGCAGAATGTACAACCTGAGGTCTTTATTATGCCATTTGTTATGACATGGAATGTCAAGGTTTTTGCCTTTGGGATCATACCTGCGAACCACCAAGCCAGCTTGTCAATTAATATACCATACCTATTTGATGGTGGAACAAATGATAATGTGTTCTGACAGCAGAGATAAAATAACTTAATTTTAAAAGTGACATTTGTAATCAAATGCACTTCATAATCATACTTTTGTTTTTATAATTCTGAGCTTTAAGTAATTTTACTTTTACCTATTTTCTTTCAGGTAAAATATAGAATCCTATAATGCTGATTAATATTTGTCCCTGTGTTTGGATAGTTAACCGCTCTTGAAAATGTCAGTTACAGAACAACATAAGAACATAAAATTTTGTGTTTAGTTACATAACTCTCCTTATGAATATTTTTTGTGGTAAACATAAGGGTACCTCTTGTACTGCACAGAAGGAAATTACGGTAAAATTGAATGCGAACAAATATTGAGCAAAGTGACCAACAAAATTAATATTTCAGGATATCAGTGGAAACAGAAATATCAGTTGGAAGGGTGTTCACCTTGATAGTGCAACAGATAGCGCTATTAGCTGCCATCCTTGGGGTCCCAAGTTCAAGTTGTGGGACAACCAGAAATTTTAAAAGGGCTGGTATGTGTTTAAAATGATATATGCAGCTCACCTCCATTGGGGGTGTGCCTGAATAGAGCTGCATGACCTCGGGATGAGGATACGAGTTTATTTTAGCTGGAGGGGTTCACAGTGTTCTTCATGAATTATTTGAACATGCAGTACTTACATCACATTCATATCCAAGGATGATAACTGCTGACCAGAAAGGAACATGAACGAGATTCTTCATGATGATTTAATCAAGATCTTTTAAAAAAAGCATTTATCAATGTACATGAAATTTGGTGCAACCTGAATAAAATCAAAACCCATTTCTTCAGATATGTTCACTGTCTCATCAATTATGTACTTATTCCAGGAGAGTGTAGGCTACTGTAAAACTTGGAAAACATGTGTCACTGTCAATGAGAATTACTTTGAAGCAAATGTGTAAATTATTTCTGTGTGATAAACTCCCACTCCACCTTGTAAAATATGAAGTAATGAATGACATTTTCAATATTTTAACAAGTCAATCACTTGACTGTATTCAAAAGTCTAATAAGATTCTTAATTCCATGTGCAATAAGCAAACTTCTTTCCGAATCATTTTCCTCATAGAAAGGGTGACAATATGGTAAGTTATGTCTAATCAATGTAAACAACTAAACCGAAAGGATGAAGTACTGTGTCCACCCTGAATACTTCAAGAGACTGTTAACTTATTTATGCCATGGAACAACTTAAATATTATGAACAGATGAACCCTCTTTATCTGCATTTCTATGATAATGTAAAAACTACTTTGTATTTAAAAAACCATACCTGTCCCTCCCAGGCGGGCCACCTTGCCATCGGTCACCACCTCCATCTACAGGCATTGAAGCATTATTAGGTCGCCCTCCATGAGGACTAGTTATTGTTCTTCCATCTCCTATTGGAGGAAATTCATGGCGACTTGAATATGGAGAAGGCTGGCCTCCAGTGCGCTGTGGAGAGGGTCCATTAATATCTCTATTTCGTTGATGAGTGGGTGTACCAGGCATGCTACTTCCGGTGCTATCTTTGCGAACACGACCAGCTTCTTTACTACGTTCTCGATCTCTGTCTCGTTCCTGTTCCCGCGAAGAAGTTCGATCTCGCTGTTCGCTACTTGCTTTCTTACTTCGCTCCCTTTCACTCCCTCTATCTTCCTTATCATGGACACGACTGTGAACATCAATTGAAAGGAAATTTAGTTTAGGGCAGAAAACTTTCTCCAATATCCTAAACACTCACATTTTTGCAACTGATAGAGAACTCTTCACATAGTTTGGATACAGTCTTCATTAAAACTCTTTTGATGCTTGTTCTATTCACAACCTAATTTCATATGAAATGTCAAAGTTGGAACCTAAATAAATAACGTATTTTAACATTCCTTAGAAGCTGTGGAAGCATTTGAATAGGAAGGAATTATGTACAGATTCTGAATGAAATAAGGTCCACAATTGAATATAACAGTATTTGATAGTTTGAAGCCCTTGAATTGTATGATAAATCATAGAGAGAACTTATAAATCAAAGTATGAATGACAACCTGCATTTATCTAATTTAGTAATGTACACTAATTTCCTTTCTATCACCAGTAACTTTTTTTTTCACTTTTCAAAATTCTATCATTCATAATGGTAATTTAAAATCCATTTCTATTCTGTGGTGAATAGTTTTACAACCAATTAACAACTAGGAGAGAAGCATTCATTCAAAAGGTTTTCTGTTAGTTAATGGATTAATTAGGTATAATAAACAGCATCTGGAGTCCATCCACTCTCTATATTAGATTTTTATACCCATTGATATTTTAGTGTTATACAGTCAATATACCCTATCGGTAGGGGCCGTATTTTTTGGTAATAACGATATGCACGAGTTTTTTTAAAATCTTCTTTCTTTTCTATATATGACTTCCCAGGTACTAAAAATGCCGTATTTTAGCAAAATGAACTCGCTAAATATGATTTATTGCGCGAATAATCACGAAATATACACCACTTCGTGCGAAAAATGCAAAATGGCACCAGAAAAGCTCTCCAATAAACGTTTAAATGCTTCTGAGAACTTGACTATCATAGTTTCCTGCTCATTTGCTTGATAGTGCTGTATATTCTCCACAAATACACACAAAGCGGTACGCACTGTGTATTGAAAGTATGTGTATTCAGTTCCGCGATCTCTAAGGCAATCGATAAAAATCAATATCTGTTACAGATTATAGCAAATAGTGTTGTGGTCGTAACAAGATACAAGACCAGTCGTAGATACAGCAGTGTGCAATGAAAGTTCGTTACTTACGAACATGTATCAGCAAAAGTACAACATTCAATTATAAAAATGCCGAAAACTGAAGTCACAACAGGTTTTTCGAGGGCCGAGGAATACAACAGTGAGGGGTTCTATGTATTTGATGCTGCAAGAAAGATTCTAATGTATCGATAGTGTACCGGTAATATTCATAAAGTTGAAACTTGCGATATATACTGCAGAGAATCAGAATTAAGCAAATGAAACATAATTCTAAGCAGCAAATAATAATCGGCGATACTTTACAGATTGTAAAGGTGTTGAAAAATTATAGAGAGCAATTTGTAATATACAAAAAAAGCATTCATGAAAGCCAACATTCCTCTAGAAAAATAGGATAATCCTGGCATAAGGAAGAGAATGAATATAAAAGGAAAGATAAGTAATACTGTATTGACTGTAAAATATGACGGTATTGGTAGGCCTATTGTAAATAATCTTGATTTACAAGTTTCATTTCCGTATTGATAGTTCACTAATATATAGATAAGAAAAGGTTCCACCTTATCAATGCAATTTTATTATTAACTACAGGACCGGTTTTGACCCTAAACAGTCATCATCATCAGCTGTACATTGATACCTTTACATATGTCAAATAATAGTTAATGTGCCTTTCTAAATGGTGAAGCCATGGGGAAGCATTATGTCCAAGCATCCAAATTGGGCATGTTTGAGAGTAAAATGGTTAATATAATACAATTCAGGTACTTAGGTGTGGAGTTATCTTTTAGGCCTAAAATTCGTTTGTGGAACTTAACTTAAACTTAATTCTAAATTACAAGTACATTAAACACTTTAAAATACATAGTGCTTGTTAAAATCACATATTAAAATACACAGTACATGTTAAAATCCTTTATAATAATGCCTATAAAACACTTTCGTTGAAATGAATTTATACGTCTTGCGTAAGTCAATGTTCTTGTTTTGAGTCCAATATAGCTGCAGAATAAATCAGTGCTTGCGTTCATAGGCAGTGCTCTGTTAGGATGTCCTATTTTGTGTTAAAATGTCTCCACTTGTTTGGGTGGTAAAATCCCCTATTATTAACAAATCCAGTATATAGACGGAGGTAAATATGTGCAGCTGTGATTGGTATTATCTTTAAGTATTGGAGTAAATTGTGGTCTAAGTTGTGCGTAAGTATTCTGATGCAGAGTGGTGGCTCCTTCCTCGTCTATAACTGTATGCTGATACATGTTGTCTGTAAAAGACGGAAAAGTGGTGTGAGTAGAGTTATAAACTGAAGGAATGCCTATTGTGTGTGTGTGTTATCGTGAATATGTACTTACTATTGCTGTCGTGGTTGGGTTGCGTTGGATTTGACTGCCTGGTGTGTACTGTATCGCGCTCTCTTTGGGCTTGTGCCCACTGCTATGAGGGGGATGGATGGATGGGTAGGGAGACTTGCTGTTGTGGGGGTAGGGGCGGAGCTGGGCATGTCATTCGTCAGCACTATGACGCGTGTTATGTTCTGTTTGTTGATTGTTTTGAGATAGTAATTTTTTAAAGCGGGGATGACTTTATTGAAAATGGTATTGGTTTTTTCTGTAGTTTCATTTATGTTGTAATTGGGATTGGCGTATTGGTCTAACAATATGTATAACTCTTCTGTTATATTGAGCAAGGGGCCTTTAGGGTTTATATTTAATATTTTCATGTCATTTGCGATGTTTGTGAAGCTGTGTTTGTATTCTTCGATCTGCTGGCCTATTGAGGAAAAAAATTATGTTTTACGCCATTTAAATGTTAATTATATTGGATTGTGAAGTTTCTACCAGTACGTCCAACATAGCTGGTCTCACAATTGTTGCATTTGATACGGTATACTCCTGATTTATAGTACTTGTTGTTACTATTGAAAACTATAGAACTATATAAATAATTCAATCCAATTTAAAAATCCACAGCAATTGAAGCAATCTAGAAATTGAAGAATTTATTAAATTACTTGAATTCACCACTAATAACAACTATTTTAGATTTTACAATACAATCTACCAACAACAAGGCCTACCAATGGGGTCTCCTGCTACTGGCATACTGGCCGAAATCTACA
This sequence comes from Anabrus simplex, assembly GCF_040414725.1. Taxonomy (NCBI): domain Eukaryota; kingdom Metazoa; phylum Arthropoda; class Insecta; order Orthoptera; family Tettigoniidae; genus Anabrus; species Anabrus simplex. The sequence goes on from NC_090265.1 coordinate 592,295,315, forward strand.
TAGACTACTTAGAATACACATCCATTAGCAAAATAGACAATATAGGCTATTCTTTTGGTGCAGATTTGTTGACGACATTTTTGTCATCATTGACAATAGATTCACTAACGAAAATACCATACTGGAAATAGACCCCTGCATAAAATTTACAAAAGAAACTGAAAACAATCACACTTTAAACTATCTCGATATAACAATAACTAGACACGAAAACCACTTATCATACAAAATATATCAAAAACCCACACACACATCGAACACGATCAAAATAGACTCCATCCATCCCAATACTGATAAAAAACAGCTTATTACAGCATGATCTATAGAGCTTTCAACATACCGTTATCAGATGACGATTTAAAAGAAAAAATACGTCTAATTCACGAAATAGCTAAAAATAATGGATACAAGAAAGAAATTATCAATACAATTATTCATAAAATCAAATCTCAACCAAAAACCAGATTGACAAAAATAGACAAACCTAAAAAGGACTACATATTATTTACTTTCAAGAACACACACATATATCCCATAACTAACATCTTCATAAAACATAACTTAACAATAGCATTCAAGACCACGCACAATAGCACCAACATCTTACACAATACTAAAACAAACAATAGTAACAACAAGTACTATCAATCAGGAGCATACCGTATCAAATGCAACAATTGTGAGACCAGCTATGTTGGACAAACCGCTGGAAACTTCAAAATCCGATATAATGAACACATAAATGCCGTATTTTTCCGCAATAGGCCAGCACATCGAAGTATACAAACACAGCTTCACAAACATCACAAATGACATGAAAATATTAAATATAAACCCTAAAGGCCCCTTGCTCAATATAACAGAAGAGTTATACACATTGTTAGACCAATACGCCAATCCCAATTACAACATAAATGAAATTACAGAAAAAACCAATACCATTTTCAATAAAGTCATCCCCGCTTTAAAAAATTACTATCTCAAAACAATCAACAAACAGAACATAACACGCGTCATAGTGCTGACGAATGACATGCCCAGCTCCGCCCCTACCCCCACAACAGCAACTCTCCCTACCCATCCATCCATCCCCCTCATAGCAGTGGGCACAAGCCCAAAGAGAGCGCGATACAGTACACACCAGGCAGTCAAATCCAACGCAACCCAACCACGACAGCAATAGTAAGTACATATTCACGATAACACACACACACAATAGGCATTCCTTCAGTTTATAACTCTACTCACACCACTTTTCCGTCTTTTACAGACAACATGTATCAGCATACAGTTATAGACGAGGAAGGAGCCACCACTCTGCATCAGAATACTTACGCACAACTTAGACCACAATTTACTCCAATACTTAAAGATAATACCAATCACAGCTGCACATATTTACCACCGTCTATATACTGGATTTGTTAATAATAGGGGATTTTACCACCCAAACAAGTGGAGACATTTTAACACAAAATAGGACATCCTAACAGAGCACTGCCTATGAACGCAAGCACTGATTTATTCTGCAGCTATATTGGACTCAAAACAAGAACATTGACTTACGCAAGACGTATAAATTCATTTCAACGAAAGTGTTTTATAGGCATTATTATAAAGGATTTTAACATGTACTGTGTATTTTAATATGTGATTTTAACAAGCACTATGTATTTTAAAGTGTTTAATGTACTTGTAATTTAGAATTAAGTTTAAGTTAAGTTCCACAAACGAATTTTAGGCCTAAAAGATAACTCCACACCTAAGTACCTGAATTGTATTATATTAACCATTTTACTCTCAAACATGCCCAATTTGGATGCTTGGACATAATGCTTCCCCATGGCTTCACCATTTAGAAAGGCACATTAACTATTATTTGACATATGTAAAGGTATCAATGTACAGCTGATGATGATGACTGTTTAGGGTCAAAACCGGTCCTTTAGTTAATAATAAAATTGTATTGATAAGGTGGAACCTTTTCTTATCTATATACTATTGTAAATAAATCACCTGTTTGAGTAGTAATAATGTTATTGTTTTTATGACCCACTAACCACTTTTACGTTTTTCGGAGAAGCCGAGATACCGGAATGTTGTCCCGCAGGAGTTCTTTTACGTGCCAGTAAACTAGTGACACGAGGCTGACATATGTGAACTCCTCCAACTACCACTGGACTGAGCCAGGATCGAACTTGCCAAATTGGGGTTAGAAAGCCAGCGCTTTAACCATCTGAGCTACTCATCCCCGACCGGGGAGAAAGAGCATATCCATGAACGTCTTCCAGAACTATAAGACTTTGCAAAATGCAATGAAAGCACATCTGGTTGAGGAAGTGAAAGAAGACAGTGTTAGCATAATTTTCAGTTTTTTTTTATAAAAGACCACAGTGTATTTGAATCCAAGTGTTCGCAAGCATTATGGTTTCTGACGTCTAATGTGGTTAGCGAGAAGAGCTTCTCTGCTTACACAAAGACACTTTCTGACTGTCGCACAACTCTGCATTCTCATAATGTTGAAACCATGCTTAGTTTGTACTTGGGAGACAAGTCATTCAACGTCTAAAAATGTAAGCTATGTATAAATGAATATCACACAGCAGATCACCTAACTTGATTTCGAAGTATCAGTGTTTTATATATTTATTTGTATAACAATTTAAATATTTGGTTTTGCGAAGATTTAAAAACAATGATACATTACAAAAGTTTACTTTAAAACCCCGTAACACAAAGTTAGTTACTTTTACCCCATCGCTACTACAAGGAAGATTTTGCAGGAAACATCGATCAGTATAACAATTATTTCACGAAATACCTACCGAAATAGTGTCAGTTTTAATATCGAAATCAACAGTTTTATTTCACCAAAAATTAAGGCATATCGGGCTATCGCTCATTAATTTCAATACACCTAACAATTTACATCCAATTCCCTGTAGATACGGTATAATACCATGGTTATGCTTGAGTAAGCAAAGGAATAGTACAACACTTGAAAACATGTGAGGTTTATGTGTTAGTTTTCATCTAGATGTAGTATTACCCCAAAAGAATACAGTATTGTGTATATAAACAATAGATACCTGAACTGGTATGTTTGTTTACCTAGTTGATGACTGAAGGCCCATTCGATACAGCTCTGTTGTTCCCTGTAGCATTATGATTTCTGCAGTGTACTTCAAGCATTGCTAATATACATACTACTGGTACCTGGTTCCTGCATTTCAGTTCCTTAGTGACAGTTAACAGTATATTATGGCTCCAAGAGTGGAGATATCCATATAAAACATGCTGCAAATATAGCACTCAGACAAGCAGGTTCATCAATTTGCCAAACTGTGAAACAATGTAGCGTGTGTATAGGGGGAGTGCAATTAACCCTTCACCGCCAGACGAAAACAGGTAACAATAAGGGCAGACCACGATCAGGACAACCTCGCTAAATTAGATGATAAATTTATCAGAATTACTAGCAAGAGAAATAGGTTCGAAATAGCGCCACAAATTCAAACAGAATACGTAGAAATGACCACGAAACAAATATCTGTTGCAACATTAAAAAGGGGACTGAATGAAGCCAACTTGAAAGGATGTGTGGCAGTAAGGAAAACCCTTCTGAAGCTCACAAATAAAAAGAAGAGACTTGAATGGGCTAGAAAACATCGTAATTAGACACATGAAGAAAAGAAGAAAAGTGTTATTCACTAATGAATCGAAATTTGAGATTTTTGGAACCAGAAGAAGGATATTTGTTCACCGATGTGAAGGAGAAAAGGTAGCCCAGCACAGTGTTGTTCTTACAGTTAAACACAGTGGAGGTTCTGTTATATTTCAGGGTTGTTTGGAAGGAGATGGAAGTGGAGACATTGCTAAAATAGAAAGATGTATGGTTCAGAAGCACTACCACTGCATACTTCAGTATCATACAATACCACTCCCTGTGGGTGGGGGCGGTAGAATAACACCAACGTTATCCCCTGCCTGACGTAAGAGGTGAATAAAAGGGGCCCCATGTGCTCTGAACTTGGAGCATGGGTTGTGGACCATAGGGCCCTTAGCTCAGTCCTGGCATTGCTTCCACTTAATTATGCCAGGCTCCTCACTTTCAAATATCCTATCCAACCTCCCTTGATCAACTCGTTCTTTTCCGACCTTGACGGTATTAGAGTACTCGAGGCCTAGGGAGTCTTTCATTTTCACGCCCTTCGTGGCCCTTGTCTTTCTTTGGTTGATATCTTCATTTTTCGAAGCATCGTGTCCCTTCCATTTTTCCCCTCTGATTACTGATATACAGAGGATGGTTGCCTAGTTGTACTTCCCCTTAAAACAATAACCACCACCATCTCATACAATACTATGTGAATTGCGCTTAATAGTTTACGTAATAGTTTGCTCTTGAAAATCAAATCCCCTAAGGGTTACAGACATTGTTTGAAGCATGAGTTACTTCCTCTCCCTACCAAAGCTCATTTGAGATGACTATGCAAAGGGTTCAAATGTAATTATGGTATTAATGGGAATGCCGTAAAAGCAATTAAAGATTTTTATTTAAACGAGCAAGACAAAAACAAGCCGCTAGGTATAGTGATTTTTGATGAAGTGAAATTGAGAGAAGACATTAGATTTAATACAACTACAATGACAGTGGACGGATTTGTTGATTTAGGAGATGAAACTCCCTACGACATAAAGAACGTCCTTGCCAATCACACGCTTGTATTTATGTTTGTCCCTTTGTTGCACAGCTGGATCCAGCCTGCAGCTGCCAACGCTGCTTCCTAACTTGCCTTGCCTCGACTAAAGCAGGTTGACACAACGAAGACATGAAACTTATTCCACTTGCATGCATTGGTAGGACCAATAGTTGAGAAAAGTAGGCACAGTAGAGCTCTATTCAGCATTCTGATTTTGGTCCTTAGCGATACTGGTGCAGTAAATCATCCTCAACTGCAGGGACTATCTTAATTATAAGCTGTTAATATTGTTCTGTTTTGTTGAACACTGCTGACTGTCTTACTACAAGAATTGCTGTTTATCGTCAAAAATCTATTTAAGAAAAGATAAATCAAAACTCCCTTCAAGGGTGAGTTAAAACTTTTTGTATATGTCTTGGATAATGTGAAATGCATAATAGTTTCAACTATATCTCAATACTTTGTAAGTCATTTCAGAATTACTGATGTTCAAATCTTTTCAGAGGATAACATTAAGCCATTAAATTAGGGTGATTACCAGCTTCCTCTATTGAAATATTCCGGGACTGTACACACAGGCACATGAAAGGAAATAATTCAATGCTCATTCTGGCAACTGGAAGTCTTAGAGAATTTATCTCGTGCACGTTTTGTATAGTACAGTACAGTACAGTATAGTACAGTGCTGTTCACCCATAGCAGTCTGCCGCCACCGCCTATTAACTACGAGAGACCACTCACTTCCTCTTTCAATACTCTATGGTGGGGACAAAGGAGAACAAAAACAATGAGTAATAATAATTAATAATTTCGTGTGGCTATTTCTAGCCGAATGCAGCCCTTGTAAGGCAGACCCTCCGATGAGGGTGGGCGGCATCTGCCATTTATAGGTAACTGCGTGTTATTGTGGTGGAGGATAGTGTTGTGTGTGGTGTGAGAGTTGCATGGATGTTGGGGACAGCACAAACACCCAGGCCCCAGGCCATTGGAATTAACCAATTAAGGTTAAAATCCCCGACCCGGCCGGGAATCGAACCCGGGACCCTCTGAACCGAAGGCCAGTACGCTGACCATTCAGCCAACGAGTCGGACAAACTCGTGTCCTCATCCCGAGGTGGTGCAGCTCTTTTCAGGCACACCCCCATTGGAGGTGAGCTGCATGTACCACTTGAACCACATACCAGCCCTCCTGCCAGTTTTAAATTCCTGACAGTACCGGGAATCGAACCCGGGCCCCCGAGGACGGTAGCTAATAACACTAACTGTTACGCTACGAAGGCGGACAACTCGTGTCCTCGTCCCGAGGTGATGCAGCTCTTTTCAGGCACACCCCCATTGAAGGTGAGCTGCATGTATCATTTCAACCACATACCAGCCCTCCTGCCATTCTTAAATTTCTGGCAGTACCGGGAATCGAACCCGGGGCCCCGAGGACGGCAGCTAATAACACTAACCGTTACGCTACAGAGGCGGACAAACAATGAGTGATCTGATTTTAGTTGAGAGAGAGAGAAATGCAGACAACTGGAAGATGTGACAGCTATGCCAAGAGAAGATTTTGAAAGAGACCATAAAACTGGAGTATGGTAGCTAAATTAAGAGTTGGTAAAATAGTGAAATTAAAAGAGAAAACTAAAGGTATGGAAATCAAAGGAAAAGGGAAGAGAAGTTCCAAGAAGAACTGAAAAGAGAGAGAAAAAAAAAATCCTGAAGGAGAGGTTGGCAGTGTTGAAGAGGAATGAGTCAAGTTCAAACAAGGAATGGTGAAATGTGCATATGATACATGTGGTTGAGTATCAGGGTAAAAGAAGGAAAAGGTTGAATAAGAAGGTAAGAAATGCAGTGAACAAAAAACATGGAAGAACTGGATAGGAGACAGAAATATGGAAGTGCTAGAAAAACTTCATAGAAACATTGCAAAAGGATGTTACAGAAAATAAGAAAGTGTTGTATGGATTGGTTAAAAGCAAAGTAAACAGAAGAGAAGATAAAACAATTGTAAGGATAGATACAAGTAAAATTTTGATACAAAGGGAGGATATTCTCCAGCGATGGGGAGGAGTATTTTGCTAAATTACTTAATATCAAATTCAAAGAACTGGAGGAAGAGGAGGAACATGCAGAAGAAATGATGGAAGAAAACCAAAATGAAGATGTAACAATACTGGAAATAGAAGGAGCTAAAAAGAAGATGAAAATTGGCAAAGCAGCAGTGTGGGTGAGGTGACTACAGAGATGATAAAGGCAGCAGGACCAGTAGGGTTACATTGGATATACAGACTATTTTGAGTGATATGGAAGAAAAATGATTGGAGGAAGAGTCTGATAATCCCAATATTCATTTCACATATAGCAAAGATCTTTGAGAGGATATTACAGGGAAGACTGAGAATGAAAGTAGACAAGGAAATGGGGGAAGAACAATATGGATTTTGAAGAGACAGATCAACCTTTTGTAATTTTTGCATTAAGGAACATGATGGAGAAAAGATGGGAGTTCAGGAAGGAGTTAGTGATTGCAGATGTGTATTATTTTGAAATAGTTTCATTCCATTCATATATGATCAATGAGAATGTCCAATTTATGATGATTTTAACCCTTTCTACCCTGAGCCACACGATCGCTCGGATTGGGTTTTTATTTTATTAAAAGAAAACTAACCTGTTTCCCTGCACCACACCGGGCTGCAATGATCGTGTGAGTTCCGCGCTTCGTATTGCAGTTGTTTTTATTTCGATAGTTGGGCACAAGGAGGCAGCATAGTGTTTAAACTTTTGTAAACAAAACATACCATGCGGCCTCAAGTTAAATTGTACCTTTTAACTATCTTTTACATATTGATTTCATTGTGAATCTTTTTAAAACATCCTAGAATCATCATATAAGGTATACATATCCTCAACAATGCTACTTTTTGAACCTAGCGGTTATGATAAACTGTAACTAGCACGATGTTGCGGGTTAGGGTTTAATTTGAGGTAATGGTGTGTTTCTAACCTCAAAAGTGATCATTAGTATTCTGGGAAGATTTCTCTAATTAAGCATTAGTATACTTACGTGAATACAAAATACATGTATTTATATGAATTTTAGGGATATCAGATGAAGAAATAGCGAGGTTAACCTATGCATCTGATTGTGAGGATTTACTCAGTGAAGATGGTGATGATGAGTGGGTACCTGATCCTATATCTTCACATGTAGACAATGATTCTGATGATTCTCATCACGGTGGTGATATTGACGAAGAGGAAGAACACACAGGAGATAATGATTCTACTGATCATTCTCTAATCATTTATCTACACGTCAATCACCAAGTCCCCAAAAGGCATCGAACCAAAGACTACTTTTCAAAGAATATTCTACTTATATAAGTTCTATATTGATGTTTTATAACCTATTTTATTTCAAATATTTGATTCATTGTAAATAAAATCATCCACTTACAGAATTTCATATTCTTAACATGTGTCATTCAGAAAAGAAATGTGTTCAAATAAACCCTAACTAGCACGATCGTGCGGGTGGTTTTCCATGAGAACGGCAAAGAAAATAATTTTTTTCTATTTTTCCTGAAATCTAGGCTCAAAATTATGTACATTGAAGTAAGAAAAATATTCAAATTTCAAAGAAAATATCTCAGAGTGGAAAGGGTTAAACCAATGTGAAATAGATGTGTTCTTTAATACAGATGTTAAAAAAGTTAATTTTTTCACAAGAGGGAAGGAATATTATCATCCAATTTACAAAACTGTCACATTTCACCTCTTATAATGGCGTATCTGTGAGGTGCACTGGAGAAATTTATTTATTTATTTATTTATTTATTTATTTATATCGTGTCAGAAGCAGAGTTACTGGAGAAATAATATACTGGTGGAAAATGAAATCCCAACACCAAGAAGACATTAGTTTAGAGGAATGCAATTTAGGCTAACATTTATTTTATTGAAGTTTCGAGAAGATATGTGACATGGTGGTACATAAATAAACTCTGTAGTCACCACTATTTTGAATTCACGCAAACTTGCATGCACTGTATCGTACAGGTGCTGTATGTCATCTTGTGGCATGGAGTTCCACACCTATTGCACTTGGCCAGTCAGTCCACATACTGTATATCAGTTGACTATATTTGTAAGTAGTACAGGAGATATTATAAGTAGAATTTTGTAAACAATATAAATTTATTAAGGATGAGCTGGGTGTTTAATAGAAAACATTGTTAGCGTAAATTGTATAATACTGTATTATAGGAAAATTTTCTTCTCTTGTTAATTTAATATTAGTGCTTGACAATAATGTATTTTAGTGTACCATTTGCCACCGAGGTAGACACCTCATTTGCAAATAAAGAGATTTTGATTTGATTTGATTTGATTTTGAAATCAGCAATGGTTAATGCTGGTATTGGATGATGCTGGATTTGTTGTCCAATACGTGCTCAATTGGTAAAAAGTCTGGTGATCTTGCAGGCCAAGGCAACTGGTCAACACTCTGTAGAATATGCTCGGCGAAAGCAGCGGTATGAGAACGAATGGTATCCTGTTGGAAAACACTCCCTTGTTTGAATACTGCAAATGAATGGCAACACAACTGGTTCAGTCACCAATCAGACATAATAGAGCACTGTCAAGGTTCTTGGGATAATGTTAGTTCTCCTACTGTAAAAGGAAATCGCTCCCCAGACCAAAACTTCTTGTGCACGTCCAGTGTCGATGCTGCAGACAGCTTGGTTCCAAGCACTCACCTGGCAGCCTCCTTATCAAACTATGGCCACCACTGGCAAAGACAGAAACAGCTCTCATCATACAACACAACAGATCTCCACTCCACCCTCCATTGAGCTCTAGCTTGACACTACTGAAGTCCCAGATGGCAATGACTCGGAGTTAGTGGCATGAACTCTACAGGACGTCTTGTGCAAGCTGTCCCGTAAGTAATCGGTATGTATGGTTCGCTGTGTCATTGCCAACTGAAGGTCTAATGGCTGCTGCAGATGCAGTACGATCCACCACAGCCATGTGGCAAATACGGCAGTCTTCCCTTTCCGTAGAGGCCTGTGTGTGGCCGGATCACCATCTTCTTGAGAAAATGCCTTCCCCTAACCACTGGCGCAAACATCGATGCACTGTGGATACATCCCTGCCAAGTCTTTCAGCAATATCATGGAAAGAACATTACCTTCATGTAGCCCTAATACACGGTCTCATTCAAACTTACGAGGGATGTACCCCAGCTCGAACGGCTAAAACCGACTGGAAGTGCGCTTAACATATGAAGATATATCTGTTCTACTACCCATCAAGGGCATTTATCTGTAAAACCCCGCATTAGTGTACAATCAATGTTAGGAAGTTATGGCGTACGAAGTTTGCAGAAACACAATTCGCAGCAGAAACTACCGTGCAACAGGCAATTCGGACCATTATAGTAACAAAAAACAGATGTGGTGCAATATCATTTGGCAAAAGGTTGAACACGTGCTTGCAACAAGAACTCTTAACACATGCAGTACCGTGTTGACATAGTCATCTTTCCCACAATAGAAGATACTCTGTTGTCCTTTATTCGACGTCGAAGTGTAAATGTGGAGTTTCAATGAAGTGATTAAAACACAGCGGAATGGAAAAATATGCACACTTAACGAGGGCAATATGTAGACATACTACATTATTTACAATGTTCCCGCATTGCAATAGTCCAAACTCAAATGCCACGGTGATCACATTATCAAACGAAGCAACAGGAACATCCACATCATATCCTGTTCTTTGCCATGCGTATGTTAACATAGGTCTGCATCTTGGTGGAGATAGTCGGTTTTAGATGACGGAATGAAGATGGATGATGAAGTATCGATCATGTAAAGTGGCCTGCGTGGTATCTATTTGCAAACGTACACAATCAACAATGCGCCTGACATAGAGCTTTTATTGCCTAAAACATATACATTCAGAGGTTGACAGTATTTGGTTGTCTTTAGTGGCAAAATCTTTAATGTAATATCTTTATTTGGAAAACATTCTTCAATGGCACTGTAGTCTTTGCGTCCTGACCAGGAATCACAAAGTAATAGACATCTCTCACCAACATGTTCAGCGAGGACCGAATTAAAGAAAGCTTTTCATATGTGCTTTAGTCATTTTTCCACTTTTACTCGCTTCAACATGGATGTTCCCTGGACACATTGCTGTCAGACTCTTTGCAATCTGCGGACCAAATGTTCCATCCTTTTCCTGCAGACGAATGTAAAGCTTGTTCGCTAATTTGCCACTCATGGGCACAATTGTGTAACTATGCGTAGAACTATGCATAGACTGTATCAGACCAACCGTTGATTTTTCCCCTCTGTTTGAAAGTGAAAGTGTTGTAGAAGACGTTAGTTCATAAAAAAAATTGGCTCTGATCACTATTCCACACGCATTCCTTCATTATATTCCCGTCTTGAATAAACATGTTCACGTCTGCCACAAATGCCTCTGCTGTTTGTATAATGACATGCTCTTCTTCCATCTCTTTGCGAGACATAAACATAGTGATATGTCTGGACGAAATATTATATTCGTCTTTGAAGGCCCTAACAAAATGCAACGACGCTTCAAAATTGTCCAGAGAAACTGCTCAAGCGGCCTCCAGAGCCCACTCTTGAATGTGCCAGTAGTGGACCACTGATCCATTATCTCTAGCTCTGTCAAATTGTGCTTTTACAGACTCTTTTAAAGCCTTCAATTTTAATGCTTTGTTTCCCTTGAACAGACCTGGGTCTTGCCTTTTGCGCATCACATAATCTAAAATTGCAGTTTGATTTCGACCTAATGTAGCTATAACGCTTCATTAGTTTCTGATAAGAATTGTAACCGCGATTATAATAAACCTCATAAATGTTGTCCAATGTTCGGTCATGAATAGTCTGTATCACACTTGTTCCTACACATTTTGGGGGTGAAGTAGCAAAATCACTGTCACGTGTAGTTCCTTCCGTTGCTGGATTGTCGGTACGTTTGGAATCCTCATACTCATGTGCTGTTTCTTCTACGCCATCGGCCTCACAGTCACCATTACTCTCCAATGTGTCGGTATATAGTTCTGTTACAGATCCATTGTATTTCTGCGTTATGATATCATATAACATGCATGCAAGTGGCCCATCCTTCACTCCACTTACATCTTCACTATCCAGTGTGTAGCGTCGGCGTACCTTTTCGCACAGCAACTTCACAACATTCTCATCGTTTATTGGTTTCCACCTACTCATGTTGGATGTTTGTGTGTGCACTATACTACGGCACACTGCAACTGACTAACAGGCATTGCATGCACAGCTCTAATGCAGCGCGGCCTGTGCGCTGACAGTCAGATGGCGCTGACGACCGAACACGTACTTTTACAGATGAATGGCCTTGATAGCTATTGACATAGGTACAACTGTATACTTTAAGCCCACTTCCTATCGGTTTTAGCCGTTCGAGACGGGGTACTTCCCTTGTTAGTAAACTGCTGATAAAGGCATGTCTGACTCACCCTTAACCTCACAATGTTAACACCGGATAATGACTAACATTCACTACGTGTACAGCACGTATTTAAAGCAAACTTGCTTTGCAAGGTCATCATTGGCTGGCATGAAAATAGGAATCGGCGTCGCCTTTCAGATGTGCAAACATGCCTCCCAAATTTCTTTTATCTAGCACAACTCCTTCTTGGTGCTGGGATTTTGTTTTCCCAAATGTAGTGAGGTCTGAGTTCCTCCTTCCTATCTCTAGCCAGTCAAATTATAATAATCTAAAATTAATTTTGTAGGGTGCTATTCATGGTGATTCATTGGATGGATGGAGACATTAAGCTATGAATGGACCCTTTGATGTTATTCGACAGAAGTAAACTATGTGCCGACACTGGGTTTCACCCCCTCCCTACCTCAATATCATTTCAGATGTACAATGCACATGTTGCCTATGGGCATCAAATATAAAGACCTGCAACAGGCAGGCTGAACATGTCCTCAGACAATCCCTGCAGTAAAAGCCAAAATAAAAAAATAAAAATAAAAATAAAATAAATAAATAAATCAATCAATCAATCAATCAATCAATCAATCAATCAATCAATCAATCAATCAATCAATAAATAAATAAATAAATAAATAAATAAATAAATAATGCATGATCATTTTTTAAATGATATGAATTCAAAATTGAACCAAAAATAATTTATGCACATACTTTAAGGAACAGAGCAGAGTGGCCACACATTTTAATAGCTACAGAACCAAGCTCTGTGTTCGGTAGACTAGTGGGTTCGAACCCCACCATCGGCTGTCCTGAGAATGGTTTTCTGTGGTTTCCCATTTTCACTTTCAGGGAAATGCCAAGACAGCTCTAATTCCCAGGCCACAGCTTATTCCTTCCACCTCCTAACCCAATTTCAATCACTATAATTCATTTCATCTTTATTAGCTCCCCAATTGAGGTTGCGTCAGGAAGGGCATCCAGCTGTAAAAACATGCCATATAAATTCATCTCACCTCGTCCCTGACACCATAACAAGAACTTTAAGGAACTCAATGCGATTCAAGAAAATTATAACAAAGAATTCAACACAGTAAAACGTGCTTAAAGTGGAAACACAAGGGACCAAATTTTTTTTTTTTCCGAATTAGACAAGTTTACAACAATATATTATACTATTTCAGAACACTGGATATATGCTCTTTAAACTTATTACCATCATAAAAATCTATACAGTACTTCATAACACTAAGCTTTCTTCCACAATTAAACAAAGAAACTTGTTTTCTCTTCCTTCTAATTGTGTCTTTCTGAATGCAGTCCTGAGCTAAGTATATTACTTCAAGGAAAGTGGAAGAGTTAGATGTAATGGCAAATAGCTTTACGTCACAAAAGCACAGTGGGCCTGACCGTACGTTCGGATCTTGATTTGATCTTCACCTTCTTGCTCGTCTACTCCTTTTTCAGTCTCCTCCCCTTTCTCACTGCTAGAAGGGCTTTATCTGATTCAAAAATATGGTGTTGTAAGTTGCTCATCACTTCTAAAGAAGTCCTCTGCCTCGCAGAGAATGTTTCTTACTTGACACAAGTTGGATATTGCCAATGTGTTTTCAAGTACTTCATTAGTTCCACAATCCGTATCATCACTCTCTTCAAACACATACGTCAGTTTGTCCAAATAGTGACATTGATCATACCAGCACGAAAAATGCACAAATATGGTATGTAGGACTACAAAAGTTCCTAATATTTTCTTCACTGTTCAAGTAGATTTTAAAGCACTCTTTCATTTATTACTCCACGTTGAGGAGATTCCGCATTATACAAAAGTAAAAACATTATAACGCTATAAGCTTTGCTGGGACCAAGAAATTATTCCATAGTGGACAAGTTTCCACTTTATTCAAGTTCTGCTTTGAGCACGTTCTACTGTACAGTATATAGCAAACTAGTTATGTAGGTGGTTTACGTAAATGGAGAAGCGCAATCTGATTCCCAGGTGGAATGAAAGTATGAATAGGGCTGACTGTCCTTAATCTGAAAGTGAGTCAAAAGAACTGAAGAAAAGACATTTTTTTTAAAAAGAAGGCAAAAGCATGGGTCACATTAAACTCAAAAAGAGAATATGCGACAATGAAGATGTTCAATTCTTTTAGGAAAATTAATGTATCACCCAAGTGTTGAAGAATATAGAATGCCTGGTGAGTTCAACTTGTCTGACGTATCGTATACCTTGAACACCACCTGCCACCGAATAAGACCCGCACCCTTATTTTGAAAGAACAAAATTTTTTAAAAAAAAGAGGAAGTCAGAATTATTTACAATCTTTACTAAAACACATCAAATGATTAGAAAATACAAAAAAAACGAAACAAACATTTCCAGAACGATATCCAAAGAGCTCATTCATCATCATCACCAGTATCAACTTTGGAACTTTCATCACCATCACCTTCCCACAAAATGTCATCGCTGCCATCCTTAGCATTAGAAATGCTACATTTCCTGAAGCTCTTCCGTATGAGGTCTCCAGGGATATGATTCCATGCCGTCAAAATCCACGAACACACCAGCTGAACTTCTGGGCACTGAATGCGACCAGTTGGCGTCAGTGTATGATTATCAGCCGCCATCCACTCTGTACAGAGCTATTTCAAGGCTGCTTTAAATGGACGGTTCACGCACACATCCAGCGGCTGTAGCAGACGTCATCCCGCCTGGAATGACTGCTAGGTCGGTTTTCCCATCCTTGATATGTTTCTTCACAGCGTCTGTTGTGTGGCCGCGGTAACTGTCGAGAACAAGCAAGCTCTTTTGTCCCAATAATGAACCAGGGCGACGATGCCAGACACACTTTACCTAGTCTTCCACAAATGAACTATCCATCAAGCCGGAGTTCTGAGATCTGAAGATAACACCAGCAGGTAGGTTTTTAGGAAGCGTCTTTCGCTTGAGAACAATATACGGCAGCAATTTGGTTCTGTCGGCAAGAATACACAACATTACCGTACACCGTTGTTTTTCATTACCACCTGTTCTAATGGTTAACACTTTTCGCACCCTTAACATTCATAGTTCTGTCCACTGGCATTTCAAAGTAGACTGGCGTCTGATCTGCATTGCCAATTTGGGAAAGCAAATATGCATTTTCCTTCTGCAACCGAATTATGTGACGCTGAAATGACAATAACTTCTCATTGTAGGCACTAGGAAGATGCTGTGAAACTCGGGTACACCTTCGTACGCTCAACCCATTTCTTTTATAAAAATTACAAATCCATCCTCGGCTTGCCTTAAACCCTTCCGATGAAAGTTCCTTTGAGATCTCTAATGCCTTTAGCTGACACATTTTGGTTGACACACCACGTCCCAATTCCCGCCTTTCTGTCACATATTTATAAAGTTTTCTTCATATTCTGGAAACTGTACACCCAGTCCACGAAAAGCTCTATGATCACTACTATATGTTAATAGCACATTTTTCTTCTTTCTCCAATCGCGAATACACGACTCGTCAATATCGCATTTTCTTACTGGTGGTACAATTTCCAATAATTTTGGCTTCCCGAACTACTTTCAGTTTCTCACTCGCAGTAAAAGATCGCAAACGCTTTGTGGAATTCATGTTGGTACTCCGAGAACGTGCGTGAGACTGACACCAAGTGCGGAAGTAGCATACACTGAGAGCGGAGAGAGCAATGTTGCCAAGCCGCGCCGGCGGTGATGCCCGATTTACGCGCATTCAGAAATATAAATTTCCCAAAGTTATAAATAAGACCAGCACCCAATTTTGGAAGCGATATTTTCGAAAAAACAGTGCGGGTGGTACTCGAGTTTATACGGTATACGTGGCACAGTTAATTTATTTATGCCAGATGCTTTATCTATGAAAATTTGACTCTCTGAGAAATCAAGTACGGTAATGTATCTTCCCTGAGGCATACGTCAAAATATTTTCACAGGAAAAATTATGTTTTGGGACTGACTACTTAACATCAATTTCTGTTTGTCTGTATTAGGTTTATTTAGTGATATGTTTATGATACACACAAAACACTCAAGCACTAAAACGCACAATACTTTCATCAAGAAAATTAAATTACACTGCTAACAGAAGTATTGCAGTTCCTCCTGACATGGATAAATACTCCGAACTGAAGGACTGGTACTCTTGTCACTGTAAACAGAAATATCTGATAATTACATTAGAAGATGAGGTAGGATATATAATGAGTAACGATCACCGTTTACTGGGCGAGTTGGCCGTGCGGTTAGGGGCGCACAACTGTGAGCTTGCACCCAGGAGATAGTGGGTTTGAACCCCACTGTCGACAGCCCTGAAGATAGTTTTCCATGGTTTCCCATTTTCACACCAGGCTGTACCTTAATTAAGGCTATGGCCGCTTCCTTTCTGCTCCTAGAACTTTTCTGTCCCGTCGCTGCCATAAGACCTATCTGTGTCGGTGCGACGTAAAGCAAATAATGATAATAATAATAATAATAATAATAATAATAATAATAATAATAAAAAAGAATTAATCACCATTTATTAATAAATCTCTTAACACTGACTGGAGAAACATAACATGGGTGCTTTGTGAATATTTTATTCTTCATATTCAGTTATCTCCTGACTATAAGACTGTAAGTCAAAAACTACAGAAGATAAAAAATATTATTTCACCAGTCCCCTTGTACAACCATTCTCCATAATTGCAGCCATCAGTTCTTCTACTACCATTAATCCATCTGGGCAGGGATGATACTCATAATTACGCTTTACAGTGAGGCTCCGCTTTCCTTCCAACTGAGTAACAAAGCAAACTCCCAATTTGTGAATGCTGGTAGGAGTATCAAGGACAAAATGCTTAAGGTTTAATATCCACTTTAGGTGAGCAAAAGTAAAAGTAAAAGAGTAAAAGTGCACTACAAAATTTACTGACTGGTAACAGAATAGTAAGATGAGGAGGATGGAAGTATAACAAAATGAACTATAAAATATCACAGGAAATAGACCTAAAAGGAGTCTAAGAAGCATGTTAAGAAATGGATACTGTCTGACTTAGTCTTTTTGTATGTTCACGTTTATTCTTATCTCTCCTTCCTGTTACTCCCTCTGCCAACATTAGCCTGCCACTGTGTTTATCTTTTGTGTGAGTTCCTTTTCTGCTTCCTAGTCACTTGTCTTGAATATACATCTATGCAGCACACAATATTTAACAGATCTGTCTGTCTGTTAGGTTATCAGCCCAGAGGCTGGTTGGATCCTCAAATAGCACCATCAAAGGTTATGCAATTATAAGGAAACCACAAAAACCAATGGCAGCATCAAAATGAGGCGTACTAGGCAAGAAGAGGAGTGAGGTAGTTTGCCATTGCTTTCCTCACTGGGTCAGAAAGTACCACTGCAGCATGACTGACCCTATGAACAGCACCTTTCATAACACTTAGATGCACTAGACGTGCTCTGAATGATTTAACAGATATATTATACTATTAAACATTATATCATTGTCTTACTACACAGAAATATTCATCGAAGGGAGTCAACTGGTAGTGAATATTACATTATTTTATTTTTACAATTTGCTTTACATCACACCGACACAGATCTTATAGCGACGATGGTATAGAAAAGGCCTAAGAATGGAAAGGAAGCGGCCGTGGCCTTACCTGAGGTACAGCCCCAGCATTTGCTTGGTGTGAAAATGGGAAACTATGGAAAACCACCATCTTCAGGGTTGCCGACAGTGGCGTTCGAACCCACTATCTCCCGGATGCAAGTCCACAGCTGCGCGGCCCCAACTACATGGTCAACTCGCCTGGTAGCGAATATTACACTCGTGACTGTTGTCCAATAACATATTTTCCTTAATGGTTCCACTCATGTTCGGGAAGATATATATCTGAGGGGGACGGGGGGAAATGCATATGATTTTGAGTGGACTATGAGGATAATGAATTATCGAAAATGACAAGTTTCACAGACTCAAGGAAGGGATATTTGAAACTCATACTACAATATGTCATGTACTGAAAATTAAAAGGAATATTAATTTATTCAAAGTCTTTTAACACTTTCAGAGCTAAATAAATAATACAAATGAACATTAAATCATTTAAAACAACAACAACAACAACAACTTAGAAACTTACTTCTAGATAAATTACAAGAATAATTTTCCATTGCAGTTTCTCAAAATACAGTATTCCCAAAAAGAGCAAACTTGTAGCTTAATGTGGTTATTGAAATTGTGATCATAGCCATGGGAACTACAATTTTATGTGAAAAGTGAACCACATGGATTTGACTTTTCATTTCAACTGGGATTCGAATTGCAGCCCCCTCCCCCTGGTGAGGAGTCTTTCGCTGTGAGTCATCTAACTTTCTCGTTTTTCTTCCAAACAAAATTCGTTAAATCACAGCCATAGACGCCCAAGAGAGTTTCGGTTTACTTGGTCTGCCATCTAGCGGGCCTAGGGTAAAACGGAACGTTGAAATTGATGAGCAGACAACCAGATGGTGTCAAATTGAATGTCTGGACATGGTAGCTGAGGCCATACGATTATTATTATTATTATTATTATTATTATTATTATTATTATTATTATTATTATGCGTGAATAGTCCCTTTCGTTTGCGGAGGATCCAGGATGCTTTCATCTGTTGACTAAAGATCCTCTTCCTTTCTTCCATTCACTTGGTACCTGCTCTTTTTGGTACTTCATTCACTGGAGTAACTTCCCACTTGTCAATTTTCTTTCTATATATATTTTGATTCAAAATTTCTTCAGGTTAAATTTGTGCATTCTTCATGTCCGCTTGTGTTTGTTGTATCCAAGGAAAATTCTTCAGTTTATCAACTCTTTCAAGAACTTGGTGGGTTAGTCTGGTTTCTGGAAGCCTCTTAACATGTCCATAAAATTTTAGCCTTCTTTTCCTGAGGTCTGCCGTAATATTAGATAATTTTTCTGTGGATTTCTGGGTTTGGAGGCGGTACCCTTCTTCTATGTGTCTTGGTCCTAAAATTTTCCTCATGATTTTTCGCTCTTCTTTTAGGGTATTTTCCAGCTCGCCCTTTCTATGAAGCGTTAGAGTTTCCCCTGCATATAAAGCCTCAGGTTTGATTACAGTATTGTAATGTTTAATCTTAACGTGGAGAGACATATATTTTTTTGTTGTAGATTTCTCTTGTTCTCCCATATGCTCTTCTGAGTTTTTGGACACGGTTATTTTGGGCTATTTCCTCTTGTCCGGTTGGTTTGAGAATTTCGCCCAGGTATTTGAAGTGAGGGACTCTGTTGATTTGTCCGTATTTTGTATTGAGACTATGGATGTCTAGTTTTGCACAGAAAAATTCAGTTTTCTGGAAGGAGATATGAAGTCCGACCTTTCTGGCACATTCTTGGAGAATTTCAACTTGCTTTATTGCTGTAACTTCATCGCTGGACGAAAGGGCCAGCTCATCCGCGAAGGCTAAGCATGGAATTTCAAGCTTGTTTTTTTTTTTTTTTGTGTCCCAATGTTTACTGGGTTTCAGCTATTTTGTGCTTTCAGTTCTTTTTCCCATTCCCTCATCACCTTATCTAGGACGAGGTTGAAGAGGAGGGGTGACAGTCCGTCTCCTTGCCAGACACCAGTTTTTATCAGGAATTCGTCTGAGATTTCTCCCATGAATTTCACTCTTGACTTCATGTCAGTGAGGGTCTGCTTGGTCAAGTTTAGCGTTCTGGAGTCTTTCAGGATGCTGAATAGAGAATGATGATGATAACTCCATCCATTTTCTTAGTAACACCATTAGAATCTTTGTCACAGTCTGGAATTTTTTCCTTAAAGTTCACTAGGCTAGAATCTTAAATTTCCTCTTTGCTTCCTAGAAACTCGTTTTCTGGATGGTCAAGCAACTTTCTGTAAGAACAAAAAAGTTCACTGCAAGATCTGGAAAGTCATTCTCTAACGTGTCTTGATCATGCAATGACCTTTTTACATAGATAAAAGCAAAAGTGAAAAGGATGGAAAAAATAAGTTCGGTATGCTTATATCTTTTCTTCAGTGATTCTGAAACACCTGTGTCCACTGGCTGCAAGAACAAAGTAACTTTTGGAGGGTGGGAGGGCTAATAGTTTAACGTAGCACTGATTTAGATAGGTTTCATGGTGAACTATAGGAGAGGAAAGAACTAGGACTGGGAAAGAAGTGGCCATGGCCTAAATTAAGGTACAGCTCCTACATTTACCAGGTGAGAAAATAGGAAACCACGGAAAACTATCTTCAGGGCTACCGATACTGGAGTTCGAACCTACTATCTCTTAAACACAACCTAACAGCTACATGGCCCGAATTGCGCGGCCAACTCGTTTCAGAGAGAAAAAATTTAAAGCTGTTTAGCATGAGGCATGAGCAGACCCCATGCTGTTATTCAGTAGGAGTAGGCTACTTGCCAACACTGGGTTCCATCCTCTCCCTACCCCATTATCATCACCACACACCCAGACACAGAGGTCGCTCATGGCTGTCAACTAGAAAAGACCTGCACCAGAATTCTTCGACTGACACACAACATCACATCACATCAGCATAGGGGTGTGATGGGCAATGTCAAGGTGGTAATGCCTATTGCTCACGGTAACATGTTTCGTAAAATTTGTTGTACAATTCATTTTATAAAAATTTGGTGAAAACAAGTTGTGTTGCTCACGGTAAAATTATTTTATAAAATCCGTGGAAGCATCAGGATGGCCATCTATGAACTCACTTCTGAACTAAGATGTGTATGTGCTGCCATCTATCGATACACTTTTAAATCAAGAATCAGCTGTTCAACTTACATTGCTTTTGAGAGTATGGCTCCAACAAACAAAGCAAAACTTGCTGCTTTAGCTGCAATTATATGATGTACAGTGGGAAAAAGGAAGAAAAGAAATGCCACGAAATGCTGGACTCGGGATTGGATCAAAATAAGAGAAGAAGGTAGAGGATTGCTGTCTTTGGTCGAAATTTACTTGAGGTTAGAAGACCAGCATTCATATAGGAATTAGGCGATTGTGTTTTCTGCCTCTCTTCTTGCATTTCTGTTGTGGTAATGTGGCGTTTTAATTTCATGCAAACAAGGATATTTCTGGTATTCGTCCAGTAAAACGCTAACAGCTTCCTTAGTCCACCCGGATCCTGCCATTTTAGAAAGAAGTGTTTGTTTACCATCGAGCTTCACAATCTTCTCACGACGTAGCGCCAGCATCATCGTGATGTCAGCTTCACTGATTGGTTCGTTTCGTAAAATTAATTTTACGGAATAGAACGTCCTATTTTATGAAAAGTTTTATCAAAGTTTTTTACAAAACTTGAATTTGACCGTGAGCAACAGAAATTATATAAAATTAAATTATTGTACAATAAATTTGATAGAAAATTTTACCGTGAGCAACAGGCATAAGAGTTTTCTGAAAAAGATATTTCAGATTTAAAAATGTTCCCAACAAACAAACAGTTAAGTCATTCCTCAATAACTGTTCCAACTATCTATGTGACTACTGATTGGCTTCTGTAGCAAATAGGTACTTAATTTTTTTAAATATTAAAAGAGCCATTGTCATCTCTGCACTTCCCAACTTTTTAAATGAAGAGAATTTATTTCCTTCCGTGTAGGAAGAAGTTTCAACTAATGATTTACGATTGTGCTGGAGCATATCAGTATTGTAACTATTTCTTTCTTTCCTCTATTACTTAAAGCAAATTTTTCTTCCTTTGATGCAGATGTTCTTGAAGTTGGACCAAAATTTATAAGCAGAATCAAAATATTCTCTTCAATCAATTTGAAAAAAGAGAGAGAGAGAGAGAGGGGGGGAAAAATCCAATCCCACGTTAGCAAGAATTATTTCTCCTCAAATGCTCAGTTGCCTAATGCCAGTGCTTCTCCTACCTCTTGAACCAATCAGTATGAGAAGTAAATAACGTTTTTTTTTCCTTCTTCTTGTTGAATTTAAAGGCTCTGTTTAGCAAAATGGACTCTGTAATAGGTGTACCATTTTCTCTTTGCTCACTTTTTTTAAAAAAATCAACTTTGCTTCACAAATTATAAAGTAACTTGCCCACTTTCTCGTATTCACTTAATCTATCACCTCTTCAGCATCCTGCCTCCTATGGTCATTTATGTAACACCAAAATGTACTGTAATTTTATTCACTCCTACCATTTATCCAGTCTCTATCACACATTCAATTTAAATTCCTATCAACACATTGTGATTACTGTTTCCTTATTTTCTCATTAAACATTTATACTGATGTTTACACACACCACACATCAGTTAACTTAAAAACTAGCATTGCAAGTCGCTTGAACTCGATGTTTAACTAGGATGATATATCCTGAATTAGTTTTGACAGACCGAAGAACCTCACAGTTATAGATTAACTATGTCAAAACTGAAAAGAAATGGCTTCTATTATAACAAACTAAACAAAGAAACATAGGATCTCCCAAAAAAGCCAAGACTGTTAAAAATGGAAAGGAATATTATGACCTAATGACACCAAATACAAGACTTTCAGAAGCTATTACTAAAAATGGGGAATAATCTTCTTCTGTATAGGAGATTTCATTTACAAACAGTAGCACCTAACACTATGAGACCTTCGATGTTAGGCCCCTTAAAACAACCAGCATCATCAGCATCAACACTATGAGTTTTAAATAATTTTGTTCCATCACCTACGATCATTTCATATACTGTAATTTGAACCATGGGTATAGGATGAAAACGGAAAGCTATCAGATCCCTTAAATTTGTAATGTGAAAAACAAATGACAAAGTGGTGACATGTTTCAATAAGTATCGAGTTATCTAGTGTTCAGTTTCAGAATGGTTTACAGGAAACAGACATAAAATATCCATAGTAAGATTAAAAAATTATGATAAACTCTGATGTTACCTAGAATCAGCAGATTGATAGGGCTTCTTGTTGGGTGAACCTGCATGTCCGTCCTTTTCATGATCTCTCTCTTCTTCCAGGCGACGCTTATTTGGCCCTCGAGATCCTTCTTTTGAATCATTTTGACGAATTAACTACAAATAAGTAAAAGTTAATTTAAGAAGGTGCAAGAAAAAAAGAGAAAAAAGAAAAACTCAAAATCAAAGTATTTACCTCCTCCTTTTCCACCTTTTCTGTCTTAATTTTCTTATCTGGTACTTTTTCTTTTTTCTCAGAATCTTTCTTCACAGCATGTTTATACAATTTGAATAGCTTCTTGGCATCAAAAAGTGTAAATTTTGATACAAAATACCAAAGATTGCTGAAACAGAAAGAAAAATTAAAATTCAGAACAATAAAGAGATGCAACACGTTAAGCCTACTAGTTCCAATGACACCATTCTTGGATTCAAAAATTTATACACATTTGTCTCTGTCCTTTCTCAACATTTTTGTACAAAGCTGACAAATACCATACTGAAATTTGCAGTATTAAGACTCATGACTGAGAGGCCAAAGGCATGGTCTAAATAGACTACTGTAAACTATAGCTATCTGTCTTCAATCCTGACCTCCTGTAGGAGGCGCGTTGGTCAATGTGATATCATAGACCATTTTTTCCGTGATTCCCTGACACTTCCTCTTAAAAAACAACAATCACCACCACTACTCAAAGATCAGACAAAGGCAAACAACAGTGTTCCCAGGGAGAAGATAAGAGTAACCATAGTAAAAAAGAAACTGGGTACACAAACTGCAGAAATGGCGCAAGCAATGTACTGATTACTGTAACTGATTACTTTCTGGTGGAAAGGACAAATCACAGACAATTGATGAATGTAACAGCTTTACCAGGAGAAGCATTCGATGGAGATCAAGAGAGTTGTGACAGCAAAAATGAGAGTGGGGAAAATGGAAAAATAACGGAGATAAGAGATAGTAAAATAAAAGTGTGGAAATTAAAAGATAACAATGTACAGGAAGAATTTCTGAAGAGACTGACACAACAAATTCCAGTTACTAAAGTAGGACAGCCTCCCACAAGGCCAACCCCTTGTCCACGTCGTGGGAGGTGGGCAACGGTATGAAGTAGGGGATTGCCTGTAGTGGTGATGTACAGTGGGGACTATGTGTGCCCCATGACCGCTACGGTAGCTGAGGAACCCTGAAAAGTGATCGCTAACGGGGCTCTGGTGAAGACCTCAATGGCAGCAACAGCAGAGAAGGAGGCGAAGCTGGCGGAGGAGGCACCCATTCTTCTTGGGGATAAACAAAGAAGAAACCACTGCCTTGTGGTAAAGAGGGATCTTTAAAGGCTAAGAGAGATAACCCCCTACAGAAAAATCCTCCGGTCTAGCACAGACAGGAGGCAGCCCCTCCACTGGACTTAGGGTGCTGTGGGCTAATAACTCGCACACCTGAATTAAAGTCATTACAGAAACCAGACGAAATTTATGCCGGCCGGATTTTATGGAGACGACTTTTGCAATGAAATACAGGACACGAATTGGATTCTGGAATGTGAAAACTATGTATGAAACTGGCAGACTGAGAGAAGTAATGGCAGAAATGAAAAGGTATAAACTGGAGATACTTGGGTTGAGTGAAACAAGATGCACAGGCTACGGAGAGGTGAGGAGAAAAGAGGGTGGTGTCTTCATTTATTCTGGAAAAGAAGAAAATGAACAGCATTCAAGTGGAGTGGGTGTCTTACTCACAAAGAAAGCGAAAAATAGCATAATGGAATGGACCCCTGTGACCATAGTACAGTGTTATGCGCCAACAGAGGTAGCAGAAGAGGAAGAGAAGGAGGAGTTTTATGATAGGCTGACATCAACAGTGTCAGGGATAAAGAAGAAGGACATTGTGGTATTGATGGGAGATCTAAATGCAAAAATCGGTAGTGAAAATGAAGAAGAGAAATCATCATGGGTAATACGGAATAGAAGAAGGAAACAATAATGGCCAGAGATTCATAGACCTATGCAGTAATTTTGGATTGGTTATAGGTGGATTATTGTTTCCACATAAGAACTGCCACAAGATCTCGTGGGTGTCACCTGATTTCCGGACAAAAAACCAAACTGATCACTTGGCAATAAGTAAAAGATGGAGACATTCACTCCTGGATATGAGGAATAAACGTGGAGCATATGTAGGGAGCGACCATTACCTTATGATTGCTGATATTAGATTGAAGGTGGCAGCACCAGTAAAACAGGCAGCAGTATGAATAAAACGTTTCAACTCCGGGAAATTTGGGAAACTTGAGGTGCAAAATGAATTTAAGATACATTTGAATAACAGGTCTGAAGCCCTCGCCGAACAACCAGATGAAGAGGTAAATACTAAATGGAACACAGTCAAGGAACTCTTTTATGACACGTGTGAAGAGATAGTGGGCTGCAGAGAACCAGGAAGGAAAGAATGGATATCGGATGACACTTTGGAATCAATCCAAAAGCGAAGAGAGTGCAAGGCACTCGTCAACTCCAGTAGAACAAGAAACCAGAAAGCAGTGCCAATGAAAAAATACAGGGAGGCTAACAAGGAGGTTCAGAAGAAAGTGAGAAGAGATAAACAAGTGTTTAAAGACCAACTGGCAACACAAGCAGAAGAAGCAGCAAGAGTTGGCAACAGCAAAGAGGTATATGCCATTACGAGAAAGCTTTCTAGGAGGAACTTTTCAAGGCAGAAACCAGTCAAGAGATGCAAATGGAGTAGCCTTGACATCTGAGACACAACAATTGGAAAGATGGAGACATCACTTCATGGAAGTACCCAATAATCTTGGTGAGGAATCACGAACTGAGGAAGTTGAAACCATTTTGGAGGATCCAGACATCTCAGTAGAACCACCAACACGACAAGAGATTGCACAAGCAGAGAAACAAATGAAGAGTGGCAAAGCACCAGGTGTAGATAGCATTATCCCAGAAGCCCTAAAGATAGATCCAGATTTAACAGCGGAAATCATGGAGCCACTTCTAACACTAATATGGAATGAAAAACACCTCCCTCAGGAGTGGAAGAAGGGTGCCCTCATCAAGATACCGAAGAAGGGTGACCTCTCAGATTGCAATAACTGGAGGGGAATAATGTTGCTCTCATATGGGGGAAAAGTGATGTCAAGAGTCATACTGAACAGAATAAGCATAGCCGTTGACAGGAGACTATGTCAAGAACAGGCAGGTTTCAGAGAGGGTCGGTCTACTGTGGATAAGATTAACACACTAAAGCTGATCATTGAACAATTTCCTGAGTATCATACTTTTCACTGATTTTGAAAAGGCCTCTGACTCTGTTAACCGGAGGAAAATGTGGAAGGCTATGGAAAAGTTCAGAATTCCACGAAAGATAGTCCGTCTTATACAGGCAATGTATGATGGATATACTTGTCAAGTAGAACATAAAGGGAAGCTGTCTGAACCTTTTGCTGTAAAATCTGGAGTAAGACAAGGATGTCTATTGTCGCCAATCTTGTTAATCAAGACTGGATTGTATGCTGAGAGAGGCAACAAATAGAATGCGTTGCATTCAGTGGGGATTAAATAACCGATTGGAAGAACTGGATTATGCGGATGATCTCTGTCATCTTGCAGAATGTTTTTGGGACATGGAAATCAAACTGAATGACTTAAAAATAGAAGCTAAAGAAGTAGGCTTAAAGATTAATAACAAAAAGACTATGAAAATGCGCATAAACCATCATAACAATAGTAACTTGACTCTAGATGGAATGGATATAGAAAGGGTAAAGGAATTTTGTAACTTAGGAAGCATGGTAAGCAAGGATGGAGGTGCTTTTAGAGATGTGGTGAGTCGTATAAATAAAGCCAAAGGAGCTTTTGCACAGTTACGACCAATATGGAGATTTCCTCACATTCGTATAAAAACGAAGCTAAGGATTTTCAACTCAAATGTTAAATCTGTGTTACTGTATGGAAATGAGACCTGGAAAGTGACCAAAGACATTAGCACAAGGTTATGGACTTTTATAAATTGGTGTTTGTGGTACATTATGAGAATATGGTGGCCAAAGACCATCTCAAACAAAGGCCTTTAGGAGGACACAAGTCAATGTCCCATACAGGAACAGATGATGAGAAGAAAATGGAGATGGATTGGGCACACCCTGAGAAGACCACAAGAAAGTATCACAAGGCAGGCATTGAGTTGAAATCCACAAGGCAGTTGCAGGCAAGGCAGACCAAGGATTACCTGGAAGAGAACCATAGACAAGGAGATTGCTGGAGTTAACAAGACATGGAGGGAGGTGAAAGCATTGGCGGCAGATAGAACAAGCAGGAGAAATTTCGTCGAGGTCCTATGTTCCACCTGGAATTAAAGGAAATTAGTCAAGTCAAATAGGAAATGTGGAAAATGAATGGTCCAACTTCAAAAGGTAATTTGTGTGTGGGGCAGAGAGCGCCTGTGGTAGAACATCGGCAAGTGGAAATAAACAACAAAAAAATCATGACAAGAATGGAATAGATATAAAGAAGAAAGCATAAGCAAGCATCTTGATAATAAAAGGACATGTAAGAAATTGGTAAGAGAAGAAAAGTTGGGAAGAATTCAAGCCAGTGAACAGTGAAATTAAACACCTACGAAGGATGATAGGAAAGACAAGGAAAAAAAAGAATGAGAAACGATGTGAGAAAGGAAGTCGGAACGGAAAGCCTAAATGAGACAATTGATAGGAGTAAACTAGGTTTGGACATGTAAAGAGGATGGAGGAGGATAAATACCAATACAGATGATGGAGATGAAGGTCAACGGAAGGAGAGCGAGAGGGAGACCTAGAACAAGGTGGATCGGTTCGATAAAGAGGAGTGCAAGAAGAAGAAACATGGAATGGGACAAAATGATGGAAATGGTGAAAGGAGAGAGGAAGGTAGAGAAGTGCCATAAATGCTCCAACCTGGCAGAAGCTGGATAAGGGGAAAGGAGGAGGAGAATGATGATGATGATGATGATATCCAGTTGTTAATGGCCAGGAAGTCTATAACTCCAGTAACTGTTAGTGGATGTTTCCAGAAGAGTAGATACAATTATCAATGCAGGTCTTGAAATGTTCTTGCCCTTATCAATGTGTTTCTGCAAGTCCTGCTATTTCTTTGTTGTACTTCGCTATTTTCATTTTGACTACAGCCATTTTCCAGTCTGTCTTTGCATACCTTGCATGTTCCATGTACCCACAGTCAATATATATCTCAGCTGTAGGTTCTAAGTGCTTGGACCAGCAGCTTTGTTTCCCTTTGCAGCCTGGTTACAAACTGCCATGTGGTCAGTATCCAATTTCTCACTCCTTGACGTGGAATCAGGATAGTGCTGGATGTCACACGGATTGTGGATGCAGTGGATTCTCCTGCCATTCAGCATTGCAGTATCATAGCTAGTTTAACCATTACATGGTTGCGGCCCATGACTGTTTTCAAGCCTGCCATAACTGCTGCCCTATAACATGTCTATTGGTAGTAGCTCCAATGGAAGTCAAGATGCTACCTGAAGGATTCCAGTGGCATTTCCTCCACTGAGGGACCTTCACTCTCCTAATGGAGCTAATCTGCTCAGAGCTGTTGGCTTCCTTAGGGCGTCAGGTTATACTGCTGGCACCCAACCCTCAGCATTGAGACACTGGCTGTATGGCCTTTACTATAGCAGGGTATCCTGGTCAGACAAAACTGTTGCACCGTAGATAAAATATGCTGAGTTGCCTAAAACTGGGTGCAGGGATAGAAAATTCCAAAAGATCAGCAAATGTTAACTCTTTCTTCATGACCAGAACAAAGCTATCTGCTGCTTGCCTGGCTGCTGCCCCTCATGTTTGTTAATTTTCTATTTTCTATGTTGTGAGGTTCTAATTTGTACATGTTTATGGGTATGGCCTAAAAGTGCAAGTTGCCTATTTAGTTACTACACCCACAACAACTGACCACAAAACTGCTAGATAATTTATTTTGAAAAAAACTATGTAGTTTTATCATCACCTGGTAATCAAAGGCAAAAAACATCAGACACGAAGGTATATAATTTACAGTAAATTGTATTCTATCAATAGATTTTTAGTACACTCAACAATGAGGAAACCATCACTACATGGCTCCCAATCCAGAAAATTTCCAACCAAAATTTGAAATTAAGCTGTAACTTGTAATTCTATTCTAGCATATTAGATGCAATAAATAACATTTATATGTCAAGTTACCACAATGCTAACACTTCTTAATATATTTCATATTACAGCAATGAATGAATGAATGAATGAAGGAATGAATGAATAAAAATGCCTTCCAAAAAGGAGCGAACAACTGATAATGAGACTACAGAGGAATGAACAACCTAATTTCTAATAATGTGAAAATGAACTGTTTTCAAAAAAATAAAGTGAAACTCGACAAAAGCAGATCAATGATGACTGACTGACTGACATTGCCGAAGGGCCAAATGGTATAAAAACATAAACAAAGCTTTATTGCATAAATTACTATTACAAAAATATATAGGGTGTTTCTAAATTAGACTGACAAACAGATAGATAACCTTCGCTGTTTGTTTTAGGTCACACTGACGCAGGTCTTATGGTGATGATGGCTGGGATTGGGAAGGAAGCTTTTTTTTTATTTGCTTTATGTCACACCGACACAGATATGTCTTACAATGACGATGGGATAGGAAAGACCTAGGAATTGGAAGGAAGTGGCCGTGGCCTTAATTAAGGTACAGCCCCGGCATTTGCCTGGTGTGAAAATGGGAAACATGGAAACCATCTTCAGGGCTGCTGACAGTGGGGCTCGAACCCACTATCTCCCGATTACTGGATACTGGCCGCACTTAAGCGACTGTAGCTATCAAGCTCAGTAGGGAAGGAAGCAACCATGGCCTTAGTTAAGGTACAGCCTCAGCACTTGCCTGTTGTGAAAATGAGGAAACAAGGAAAACTATCATCAGGGTTACCGACAGTGGGGTTCGAACCCACCATCTTCTGTATACAAGCTGACAACCATATGACCCAAACCATGTAGCCAAGTTGCTTCTTCAAAAACCCAGAGCTGCAATCTTTCATTTCAGTATAAAAACGGTGTACGTCATTACATACAGTAGTTCAATCTTACGGGAAGGGACTGAAGTAATTATTTATGCAAGAATTGAATAGATTTCATTGTTCTCTAAGCAAGGAAGAATTAAATGGTATTGGAAGAAAGATACTAAGCACAGGAAGTCAACAGACAGGATGGAAGTTAACAAACTTGTGGACAGGTAATAATGAAGCATTGCAGCCCATGAGTTCCTTTACAAAAGAAAGTGCTCAAAAGGGGGTTACCTATTTGATCTCGAAAGTTTGTTGGTCTAATTTAGAAATTCCCAATATAAAACTTTAGGTACGGACTTTTACAGCATTCTTCCTTTTATTTTACTTACCTTCTCCATTCCTTCACTTTATCAGGTTCTTTGTACACTGCGAGACAGCGGTCAATTTGGCCACCAATCTGCAATAAGCACTGTCTCGTATGGTTGACCTGCTCATGCTCCGGGAGAGAAGTATCAGGATTATCAAGAGCAATCAGTGCCTTCTTCACTGGCCTCATTTTCTCCTTGCACTATAAGAGTTTTACAATATTGATCTCAGTATACTATACAGTGGAACCTTTAAAAATACTACTTTTGTAATTAAGTGCCTACGAAATTAACATATCTCTAATACAAAATGTTTATACGATGTCACTTTTGCAACAATCATATAATAATAAATAAAAATTTCAATAAATTCAATTTATTTCTTTGAAGGAAAGTGCTCCTTTTTGACACCTTTTTAGTAATTTATAGTGAAGTACTCCATCACTCATGTTTGAAAGAGCACTTGAAGAGAAGAGGCCAGGGTATTAGGTATGTAAGCATCTACCATAACAATTATTGCCATGTTCTTCCTTAATGAATACTAACCAGCCTCACCAGTCTGCTGGAACACACTAAAAATGGGCAGTGTATATAAATCAACAAGATTCTCCATATACACTTCCATTTTTCTTAGAGCAATAACATCAAATTAAAGCAAATTGTGTAAGGTTGTTTATCAATCCACATCATCAAAAAAGTCTATGTGATAAATAGAGGACTGTGACAGACACACACACACACAAAAAAAAGGCATATTTTGGAACTGTATTCAGTGAGTTAGATGAAGCTCTTGCACACTGTGAGGCCTGCAGAATATGCACAGAACTCATCAAGGGGAAAAACAACCTACCGACTCAGATCAAGTTTGTTTTTGGCGATTAATATGATTATTATCAGAAAGATCCAGGATATCGGATGGTATAGATTTGGCGTAACAGTGGCTATCACACGGATGAACAGAAGTCCTTCTTTTTGTGAGTAGTTTAACATCACACTAACACACAGGTTTTCAGCGATGCTCAGATGGAAAAGGGCTACGATTCGGATGGTGGCGGTCATGGCCATAATTTAGGTGCCTTGTGTGAAAATGGGGAAACCAAGAACAACCATCTTTGAGGCTGCAGACGGTGGAATTTGAACCCACCATCTCCTGAATGCAAGCTCACAGCTGCGCGACCCTAACCGCACAGCCAACTCGCTTGGTATGAACAGGAGTGGTGGTAGCGTCAAGTTCTGATGGATGTCAACTGTTATGTCAAAATTATAGAACACTACTGCAGTAGCTTGGATGAGTTTCTTGGCTCTGCACGAACCAGCCAGACCAAATCAACAAGGTATTTTGGAACACTACTCTTATAACAGAGAACAGGAATGAACTTAGGTTGCCCTCAAACAATGCACAGAGTATGGTAGGAAGACAAAATGGAGGGAAAGGACAGTGAAAAGCTGTGGAACACAGGAGGGCTAATGTTTTAAGGAGAAAGAAATTGAGGGCTAAGGGAACTGATGAGGGGGAGAATTCAGGAGAGATATCGGTGAGAAATTGGTATGAGCCACTGCTGGTACAAAAGCAGAGGGAAGATGGGGAACAGGGAAGTTTTACAATGAAGGAGAAAGGTAAGAGGAATGGGAAATGCAGAGTAGGTGATAAGAAGAGGGAGGTAATAATAATAATCGTATGGCCTCAGCTACCGTGTGCAGACATTTCAATTTGACGCCATCTGGCTGTCTGCTCGTCAATTTCGACGTTCCGTTTTTCTCTAGGCCCCCACTAGGTGGCAGATCGACGAGTAAACCGAAACTCTCTTGGGCGTCTATGGCTGAGATTTAATTAATTTTGTCGGGTAAACACCAAATGTGTCACCAGAGATCTTTTACATGCAGACATCGTACGACATGGAGTGTCGAATGGACTTTTTTCCGCCCTTCAAAACTCCGACTACCTCTGTCGGGTTTGAACCCGCTATCTTGGGATCCGGAGGCCGACACTCTACCGCTGATCCACAGAGGCAGCTGAAGAGGGAGGTGAAACAGGATCAAAAGGAAGAAAAGGGACGGGAATGCAGATTCTGCAGCCATTAGGGAAGATAAAGCAGACCAGGAGGGTAGGGGATCTAATGAGGTGGGTGGTTGAGGCTCTGTCCATGGGGGACTCTCTTTTCTAGGCACACGAGGAAGTGTGTGGAGGAAAGGGAACAGAGATAGAGTGTTATCCAATGTAGGGAAGGAGGAGGGTAAGGAGGTGGTAGTTTTTCATGTCAGTACAAACAACATAAGGCAAGCAAGAATAGGTACCAACGTAGTTGAGGATGCACGAGATCTGGTTACGGCAGCGTGGGAGAAGTTGAAGGGAATAGAGATAATTGTCAGTGAGATACTGTGTAGGAGGGATACTGAATGAATTGTGATCAAGGATTTATAACAGTAAAAGTAAACTCGTGTCCTCATCCCAAGGTGGTGCAGCTCTTTTCAGGCACACCCCCATTGGAGGTGAGCTGCATGTACCATTTCAATCACATACCAGCCCTCCTGCCATTCCTAAATTTCTGGCAGTACCGGGAATAGAACCCGGGCCCCCAAGGGCGGCAGCTAATAACACTAACAGTTATGCTACATAGGCGGACATTTATAACAGTAATATTAATGTTATTGTTTTTACGTCCCACTAACTACTCTTGGCAGTTTTCGGAGATGCTGAGTGGCCTGAATTTTGTCCCACAGGAGTTCTTTTACGTGCCAGTAAATTTATTGACACAAGGCTGATGCACTTGAGAACATTCAAATATTAGTGGACTGAGCCAGGATCGAACCTATCAAGTTGAGGCCAGAAGGCCAGCACCTAAACTGTCTGAGCCACTCAGCACGGCTGATCAGGGATTTAAATGAGACTATGGAGTGGATATGTAAGAAACTAGGAGTGAGATTTTCAAATTCTAATGTGCGGGTAAGAGATATGGATCTGCGCTCAAAGGACCTTCAATTGAACCGCAGTGATGAGTATTAGTTACGGAGGTTTCTTTAGAAGGGTTATACAGAGGAACATTCAGAGAAATAAGGTGGACTATGGAGCAGTGAAGAGTACAGGAAGCTGGAAGTCAAGCAAGGATTGACAAAACTGTAAAAGTAAAGTAAGGAAAGGAGTAGAATTAATGTAATATATACTAGATATTGTAACAGGGGTTGAATCAAGAAATTGAGAAATAACAATGGATTCAGAAATTTTCTCACAGTATTCTTACTGGTGAAAAAAGAATTTGTAAGCTATCAAAAAGTAAAAGATGAGAAACATGAAATTCTAGGTGTAAGGTTCATCTCTAAAGATAATAGGTAAAGTGAGATTTTTGGGATGTCAGGAGAGCGAGCTGGCCATAAACCTGCACTAATATTATTCTGTCCCCTAAAGCACAATGCACTGCATTAATTATATTATGAGTGGGAAGTGTGGGCCCAGTCTTGCTGGAAATATCTGAGCAACATTTCCGGTTCAGCCAGCTGAAGAAAAACTTGTTCAGTATTAATTCTGTTTCCGTCAGAAGTAACAGTATTGTTAAAAATGTTGGCCCTAAAATTCTTTTAAAACGAATAGTGCACCAAACTTCTATTTGAAGATCACGAAGAGGAGTTTCATGAATTATTCTTGGATTCCCAATACCAATACCAGTCATTTTGTAAATTTATACATCTATACAAATAAAACTATGCCTCATCACAAAACAGCATTAATTCAGGATATAATCTGCTACTGTTGATAGACTGAAGAAACAAATTGTAATAGTGTTTTCTTGTGACTTGATCCCTAGGGTTTGTACTTCTGCAACTTTGTAAAGCTTCAGTTCTAGTTTTCTTTCTGCCTACCAAAGAATTTGTTGAGCCAGTTTCCTTAAAGATTTTCAGGGTGATTGCCAAAGTCTTTCACGAATATTCTGATTAATTTTTTTGGTCAGCTAAGAAGGTCGATGGTTTAACTCATTTTTTTGATTAGCACTGAACCCACATTTTTGAATTTATTTACAATTTTCTTAATTCTGTAATGTGTTGGCAATTGTGCTCCAGGAAATTGTTTGCAGAATTCTCTTCTCACTCTCCCAGCAGATTTGTGCTTTAAAAAACTGCAGTAAACAAAATTTATTTATTTATTTTATTCACGATGTATGTTTCTGGTTTATGCCGTGTAATGGACTATATAAAAACACTCTCAACTTGTTTCAAAAGGAACCTTGCCTTTCTTCATCAGGAGAAATCAGAGAAATGAAACATGACGCATCAAAGGTTGCTAAGAGAAAGCAACAAGGAACTTAAAATGGTGCCCTAAGATGTAAAAGGGACGCCATTTTAGCCCCATGCTAGAGACAATGAATGGCAACAGTAAAGCATCATTTTCTAATGGTTCTGATAATAGGTAGCCATGATTCACCGAGGTTGTAGCCTGTATCACGGTTGAAACTATCTCGATGTTTACGTATTTCAACCACCTCCCTGATGATTCTAGGGCGATATTGTTTTATACGGGCAAGAACTTCCACTTCTTGAAACATGAGTGTTAAGGCATGATCAGCAACAGCTGATTTATCATGTTGGTTGAGTCTGATACAGCTGGTATGTTCTTTGATGCGAGAACATATTGTTCTCGAAGTCTGCCCAATATAAACCTTGCCACAAGTACAAGGAACTCTGTAGATGCCAGGTTGTTGCAATTTAGGTAAACTGTCTTAGTTGGTGGCAGGAGTTGCCTAATCTTAATTGATGTTTCAAAAACAGTTCGTACATGGTATCTATGTAAGATTTTAGCAATATAATCCGTCATGTTATGTCTGCAAGGTAAGCAGTTCCTTTTACATCATTTTTCTTAACAGACGTCCGATTATGCATTGATTTCAGAACCGTAGAGATCAAAGCTTTGCTGTAACCGTTGCTGTCAAAGGTGGTTCTCCAGGTATAAATTTCTTCTTGTAGAGCTGACACTTCACAAATCCTCTTGGCCCTGGTAGTCAGAGTTGTAAGTATACCATGTTTCTGAGCAGGGTGATGGTGAGAATCTGTGTGGAGATATCTATTGGTGTGTGTAGGCTTACGATAAATGCTGTGTCCTAAAGATCTGCCCTCTTTTTTGTGTGACAAGAACATCTAAAAATAGTATTTTGCCATCAGATTCGATTTCCATGGTGAAACAAATGGAAGGCAGCTGGCGATTAAGGTGATCCAGGAAATGACCAAGATTGTCTTCATTTCCGTCCAAGATCGACAAGATTGGGAGAATAAGGGAGTGTGTGGAAGAGCCTCCCAACTAAGCTCCTGGATAACAAATTAGTGGCATGTATTATCGTGCAACAGCAACACTTGATGTTGTCCCAGTTGGTTTTCTTGCATTGCGGCTGCAAGGCGTCTCAGCTGTTGACAATAACCATTAACAGGAAGCAACTCCCAGAACACGATATCCTCTGATAGTCTTCCTGAATGTAGTCAAAGAGTCACTCCGTTTTAAAACTATTAAACTATTTTCCTGCTGTGCTATCCCTGACAACATCATTCCCATACACAAAGCAAATAGTATGAGGTGCTTCGATTGCTTTTTGCTCTTCTGATAAACTTGAATAGAAGAATATATCAGAAATATTCCTTTTTTTGCCACTTAGCACTCCAGCTTAGACCTGTTTTTCTTAACACTTCACCTTCCTCAGAGCTGCACAATTCAAATTGTATCAACAAGCATAGCAATGACACTCCAAATGATAAACAAGCTATCTCAGTGGAGTCAAACATAACCAAACAATACGGACCTATGCATCAATCAAATACAATTTGCCAATAAAAGGGTTCATTTCCATACTTTTTGAATTATTGCATTTATTTACATACAGGCTCGCCATTTTTCTTCTTCTCAATTTTAACTTCCATAATTGGGGAAGGGTTCTATATGTATGAACTTCATAAAAATCCATCATTATGGGAGGGGGAGTTCAGAATAAACTATTTTACTTTGATGCTGAATAATATGAGACATTTAAGTAAAATAAACAAAGCTTAGATCTTTTAGCAACAATGTTCACCATCAACATCCTGCTTACTGATAAGTTCCAGGAAGACTGAAATTGTCATTGTAATGTGGTGGATGTGCATGGCCAATCAAACAAGGAGAGTATGCATTCCACAGAAGGTCATCTAATGACTATAATATTCCAGTCTTATTAAAACTCTTTCCAACAATTTTGAAGTGATCAATCCCCAAGCACACATAACCCAGTCTCAAACACACTGAAACAAAGGCCACTTGATTTTTCCAGCTTTTGTTGTATCCTGCATAACTTTTCCACCAAGCCAGAAGAGAAACCCCATCTTCATTGCTAGTTTGGAATAAATTGAATGTAGAATTTAATAAAAGTGAAGAGAAAGAAGCTTTTCTTAAGAAACGACTCTTTTCAGAATTGAATTTTGAGTTTAGTGAATATTGTGTTGCTATAATTTGGAAAAGGCCTAAATTGTTATTCGAGACCAGGCCATACCACCACCACCACCACCACCACCACCACCACCACTAAGTGAGGCTCTGCCTTAAGTATGCACACTGCTCATTCAAAACAGCACGTCAGAGTAGGGATTGAATAGCTCAAATACTATGATGATCCAGTGTGTAACGTACCAGCTGTATCAGAAAATGTATGAAACAGAGGAATGGCATTCTAAAGAAGAAAGTTTTCTAACTCCCCGGCTATTTCCCACCAATATTCAGTCAGGTTGTTATACTCATAATGCAGCAGTAATCCCATCTATCAGAATTGAGAGGCAGCATAAGAGACAAAGAACATCACAATAAACAATGATCAATGTAATGTTATTGTTGATCAATGTTATGCACTTTCGATATTATAGGCCTTCACATTTCGTTTTCTTCCGACTCTGAAATACCACTCTTATCATAGTCGGTATAGTAAAACTGAATAAAAGATAAATGATCGGAAATTGTATTCTCTATAACTTTTTTATATAGTACTTTAGATAGGACCAATAACATTGGTATTTAAAAATTACATTTTAGTCACCTTCCCCTAAACTACAAGTTCATCCAGGATGAATAAAATTGTTTACAGTTTAGACTGTAGTTTCTTATTCCCTGAATCTATAAACCGATTTTCATTAAATTTTGTTAACCCATTTTCTCGTGGCTTGGCGTTGATATGGACTTAACAACAAAAATACAAATTCATGAATATCTGTGTTATCATAGCCGGTATGGTAAAAATGTTTAAGACATAAATGGCCGGAAATTTAATTCTCTATAACTTTGGCTATGCAGTATTTATCGATACGACAACTATTAATATAAATATTTGAGAATTACATTTAGGCCTTCCCCTAAACTACCATTTCACTCAGCGTAAATAAAATTACTTATAGCTTAAGTTGTAGTGGCTCATTCTTCGATTTTGCATACCAATTTTCAGTGAAATAGGACCACTAATAACGTAAATGTTTAAAAATTAAATTTTAGGCCTTCCCTAAACTACCATTTCACTCAGTGTGAACAAAATTATTCATAGGCTCGATTGTAGCAACGTCTTCTTAGACTTTGCATACCAATTCTTATGAAGATAGGACTATTAAAAACATAAATATTTTAAAATTAAATTTTAGGCCTTCCCCTAAAGTACCATTTCCATCAGCGTGAATAAAATTATTTATGGCCTAGATTGTAGCGACTTATTCCCCGACTTTGCATACCGGTTTTCATTAAATTCTCTTTGGCCGTTTTCTAGTGATGCGTGTACATACATACATACATACATATATACATACATACATACATACATACATACATACATACATACATACAGACAGACAGACAGACAGACAGACAGACAGACAGACAGAAATTACGGAAAAGTAAAAAAGTGCATTTCCTGGTTACTGTGGACGTGACCGATACAGAAATACCATTCTTTTCAAATTCTGTGCAATGTACAGATGAAACTCTTATTTTATATATATAGATTTGGACCAATATTTAATAAGGAAAAAAACCTGAATGACGCGGTTGATATGAAAAGTCTGTTAATAGAGCAATTGCTAATATTGATACAAACTTTCAAATCAGATAATAGTCAATTCTTTAAGACATTTAATCTGAAAACTCCCACCACAAAAATAGACACAATTACTACTTCAATAACGCATAAAGATTCCCCTCAACACAACACGCCAAGGTCCAACGCCCCGCCTACCGTTTCCCCCCCTACCCCCACCTCAACAACAGATAAAGACTCCTCACCACATGATACTCCAATGCCTAACGCCCCGCCTAATATTTCTTCCCCTAAGTCCCCTACCCGCCCTTCACAACAGCTTTTCCATACGTATAACACCACGAAAGATAACAGTCACCGTAAGGTAACAAATACCACGAGGTTTTGTAGTAGCAGCCAAAGGGGTAAGTGAAACATACCATTAGATCACTGTAAAAACACAATAACACACAACATTATTCACGTTAATTTTCCTTTGTTACAGACGCACCATCATTCAAATATTGTGAAATAAGAAACAAATCAACACCTCAGGATTTTCGGATTGACGTCCCTTTTGACTAAACCCTCATAAAAACAAACTACTGCCAACGTAAAATTAGATCGTCAAAACAAGACTAGTTCAATGAAACTACCTAATTTAGCATTTTACTGTTCAAACTAATAAATTACAGTAGCATGCCTCAAAATTAATACCTGAAGCAGAATTCCAACGTATCCAAGATTTTAATCTTCAGACACCAATAAGTTTTAACAAAAATTATGACTCAAATTTTAACATAAGAAATCAATTTACAATTGTTTTTAATAAACGAGAACTTCCAAAAAAAAAAAAAAAAAAAAAAAAAAAAAAAAAAAAAAAAAGCCAAATTTTCAACATTATGTGTTTTGGACAAATTAACGGATATTCCAATTTTAGTATAGTCATTCATATTGTTAAACTATCAATGTGTTCACAAATTCCTATAACAATGACAGGTCTTAACCTTGAGATGATTACATAGGCTGAGGATGCTTGAAATCAAGCGAAACATGTCCCTATAAAATAGTGGTGTAGCATTATGAATTTCTAACAACATAAAATCAATTGTATTGAAAAGGTGGAATAAAAAAACCCAATATTGTAAGCATATTATAATGAAGTTCTCCTGAATAGACTGAAGTTGTTTTGACGCATAAATCACAGTCCAGCTTTAGCTCACCTTAAATTGTAAAGCTGTGATCCCCCCGCACAATCTTACGCACTTTGAATTGACCCCTATTTCTTGTTTGAACAATCCACTCTAACACTTTTCCATTGATTTCTGTGTACTTTCCTTCCCCCATTCCACAAAAAGCTTTGAAGTCCTTATTCACGAACTTCAGTTGGTAGTTCTGATTAAGGTAATTATTTTAGGCTGTTTGTCGAATTTGTGAGATGGCGCTCTTACAGAGGTGCCAACCTTTGAAGTGGATTTTCAGTAATCCCGTTTTTAACTCGTGCACCCTTAATCAGAAATACCAACTGAAGTTTTTGCTCCAATTACCAAGTCCTCATTGGCTTTCTGGTATTTCCTCCTCTTGAATTCAACACTCTCAAAAAGGAGGTAGATTCTGACTAAATAAAACGTGGCTGAACAAATCTGACCAATAGGTCAGTTAAAAGACCAGTAAGTTTCCTCCTAAGAAGATGAATGGCTGGAGCATCTTGTTGCAGAAATATATTCATTGAGTTAAAAGCAGGAAGTGTACTCTGAAGAAAGTAGCAAAGCAGTTTTGTGTGTGGGTCTTGTATGAAAGATTTCACAGTTTCAAACTGCTTGGTACTCTCATTTTTATGGTGGGTCTCACTACAAAACATGAGTGTCAAAGCTTCCCACTGCTCAAGAACTCTAGCAATAGACTGAAGAAGTGAGAGCCAACGGGTACTGACATATTTCAAAATTTTGTGACCCTTTGCCACAAACAGCCTGATAAAGTTTCAACGTGTTTAGCCTTTTAGAACTCTTATCAAGATAGTAATATAACTGAACCAGAAAGTTCTCTACAT
Organism: Anabrus simplex; assembly: GCF_040414725.1. Taxonomy (NCBI): domain Eukaryota; kingdom Metazoa; phylum Arthropoda; class Insecta; order Orthoptera; family Tettigoniidae; genus Anabrus; species Anabrus simplex. The sequence continues at coordinate 592,335,950 of NC_090265.1, forward strand.
TGACTGGTAATTGGGCTGCTGCTTTTTGTGCACAGATGTGGAGATGACATGAACAACCCGCAACATAAACAGAAGAATGCCTGTCCTTCACAAATTTGGCAACACCTTCATTTGCCCCTATCACTGTGTATGCATTGATAGATGAAAAAGAAATGCAATTTTCCCACGAAATGGCTAAAGAAAACAATTCACTATTAATAACAGAGAAAATTCCCTCACCTGTATTGTCGGTAAAAAATGAAATGGCATATTGCTTTTAGTGCCGGGAGTGTCCGAGGACAAGTTTGGCTCGCCAGATGCAGGTCTTTTGATTTGACTCCCGTAGGCGACCTGCGCGTCGTGAGGATGAAATGATGATGAAGACAACACATACACCCATTATGGTTAAAATTGCCGACCCTGCTGGGAATCGAACCCGGGACCCCTGTGACCAAAGGCCATCACGCTAACCATGCTAGCAATGGAGCCGGACTGTATTGTCGGTATTCTCTAACAATGACAATAGAAGAGTTGACATTTGGCCTCTCTGAGCATTAAAGAAAGAGACAACTATAGGATAAAGTTTTACTGCTTTGAATCCGTACTACCATCAGTAGCCAAAGAAAAAGGCATTATTTGCAAAAGGTCACTATTTCTTTTTTCTTTTTTTGCCTCAGATGCTGTGTATTGAACTAAAGCAGAGGTTTTAGTTCTCGCACAACCACATTTCTGATATTTTGATATTTTAGAGTCGGGGAACATTGATCTAAACAAATTTCCAGCGTGGTCTGAAACTGATAACGTAATATTATGCTCCAAAAGAAATGATGTGAACAGCAATTTGGCATTTGTTACCGCAGTTTCATTACTTTTTACGAAGAACGATGAAACAGACTGGTTTTGTAATTTTGATTCATCGTATGTGTGATGTTTCTTGGATTCTTATGTGTCTTCTGCAATCATCTTGTCCACCGTGAGCCACAGAGAAATCACACAAACACACACTGCAGAACACATGGTTTTCACTAACACGTGAAGCAAGTAGGCATGGCCATTCCTTTGTGTAACCGTCTCGATATTTCTGTAACACTGCTGTCTTCTTAGAAGAAGATGCAATTTGAACTTTGCTCAACTTCATTTTACAAAACCAATCACTTCTTTTCGAATCAACGACTAGGATAATTAGAATTGAAACGCGCTAAATATACCATTCGTTCTACGTACACAAAAGACAGAGAGCCGAATGCGCGCACTGGAGAACAGCAGAGCAAGGAGTAGTAAGGAGTAGAGTCTACCTCACGGCCGACTCGATGAGTCATTTCCAGTGTTGCCAACTTATATTTTCAAGATCCACTAAATACTACAAAAAATCCGCTAAAATTCTGCCAAGAAATCTGATCTCAAATAATTAGCAATAAAAATTAGCAATAATAATAATAATAATAATAATAAATGTCTGCACTCACTTGATCTGTGAGTTTCACTGAGATCAACCCCCTGCCTGCGAGCCGGCGAGCTAAAACTTGTAGGCGTTTTGGTGCTGGGTGCAAACTAGGTGAATCCCCTACCTCAAGGGCACACACAAAAGAGGCCAGTTCATTAAACGGTCTTTCTTCATAGCATAATTATAAATGCTACTCTCTCACAGTTTCATTATATGTCGTCATTCGTCAACTAAGAGAAAATTACCCTTTCTTCACGCATTACAAATTTATGATACTATGATCTCATAACATCAAATCCAAATATTTTTCCCTCATGTGACTGCTAGTTCCTGACAAGAAATACGCAATAGCTTGGAGACAGACTGGAGTATAAATTTGAAAAAACAAACAAAAACAAAAACAAACCATAAAATGGATAAAACACTAAATTCTGCTATAATAAATCTAGAATTCCGCCAAAAAATCCGCTGTCCGCTAAATGATGTATTTCTCCGCTGGCAGGCTTCTAATTCCGCCAAATTTAGCGGAATATCCGCTAAGTTGGCAACACTGGTCATTTCCGTGTCATTCTAGCTAAGAGAGCAGCGTATATCTATGTAGCTGGCCGTGATTTCACAATGCTCACGGGAAACAAACGGATGAATAAATAACTGCCAAATATGTTTAGTTGCCAACTCACAAACATTGAAACGAGGAGGGTTGACCAGTAATGCTCTAAGGGATTGAACATTTTTTACTTCTTTCCTTTTTCTCGTAGAAATTAATTTTTATCGTGACAATGTTGCTGTTCTGTAATAATTTCCCCTTCGACCGTAATGCCATAATCGCAAAGTGAAATCCGTAATCATTACAGACAATCCGTAATAGTTGGCACCTCTGCTCTTATATAATTTTCAGTATCATTTAAAAGAGGCCGTAAAATTAATTCTACGATTATTGGTACTCGTCATCTAAGGTTTCAGAATACACATGTATAATAAAGACTGGACGTGAGAAGAAATGTAACGTCTGAGCCAATCAGCCGAACACGTGGGCAACTGTGGGGGACGGTGATGTGAAGTAAGTCTGGAGCCAAGGCCACAATCTCATAGGATCTCGCTATGTTAGAGCCAGGAAGGGATGGGTTTTATTGCTATCACCGCACCATGTGATTCTAGACAGACAACGTTGTTGGATTTAGCACAACAGTAGTGAGGAATTTGTCAATTTTCAGAAATTTTGTGTTTTGACTCTCAAAACTTAAAGGGCGTATTATAGGCAATGGAGACTTACAGCAGAGTGAATACAGTAGTTAAATGATAACATTATCTATAAATTGCCCTAAATGCTGTTTGTCACTTTCCTAGCATAATAGAACGATGCAAGATTGTTGGTAAAGTGTGTAATGGATAAATCAAATGCATATTAAAGAGCAAGACATGAAATACACTCACCGGCAAAAAAAAAAAAAAAAAAAAAAAGGTGAAACACTACGTATTTCAGACAAATAATGGTTACCGTATTTACTAATGTATTAGACCCCCCTGGCTTTTTGAGACAAAAAAAAAAAAACCTCTCACATACAAGATCCCCCAATGTAATACGTCAGAGAAGAACAACAATTCCGCTTCGAAGCGGGTACAAGCCTTACTGCAGTTCCGATGACATCACACAAACTTGTGTGCGTTAATAAAATATTGGACACAACAAACGTATGAAATTAAACATTATGATAATAAAACGCATTACCACCACACCTGTAGATATCCATAAATGTGGCAAGCTTTCCTGGTGTTTTAATTTTTATTCTTCCAGTTGTAAAACTTCTAGCACTATCCGGGTACTTGATAGCATACTTAACCTAAACAATGCGGTCTCTCTTATCTCAATTACAGCTGTTTAGGTAAATCCTGATGTACGACCCGCGCAATGCAAAGACGCGTCAAAGTCATGCGGGGCATCTGTGTTTCATAGTTAAGAAATGTCTGCCTCTGTAGCGTAGGCCTACTGCAGCTCTGATGATATCGCACAAATAGGTGAATTAGTTTCATGTCCGACCCACGCAATGCAAGCATGCATCAGTCAGGCTATAATGTCTGTTTCTTGTAGTTAACATTGTCCCCCAGCGTTATGGTTAGCAAAATCAGCTGCTGTTCTCGGGGCCTGAGTTCGATACCTGGTAACGAACTGCCAGAGATTTAAGAATGGCAGGAAGGTTGATATGCAGTAAAAATGGTGCATGTGGCTCCCCTCCATTGGGGGCATGCCTAAAAAGAGCTGCTGGTTAAGCAATATTCACAGGTGTTGCTATTAATATAGCAGGTGAGATTATTAACAAAGTAATCATTTAATATGTCATAACTCACGCCAACATATGTAATTTTTGGAGAGAAGTAAGTTTAAAATGTGATAAAAACAATCCATTCATAACAATTGTTTTACTCGGCAATGTACCTAACAAATAATATTGATTTTACGTTCCCACTAACCACTTTCACAATTTTCAGTAATACCAAATAAACATACCATGCGTTAATAAAATACTGGAGACAACAAACGTATGAAATTAAACATTATGATAATAAAACGCATTACCACCCCACCTGTAGATATCCATAAATGTGGCAAGCTTTCCTGGTGTTTTAATTTTTATTCTTCCAGTTGTGGAACTTCTAGCACTATCCGGGTACTTGATAGCATACTTAACCTAAACAATGTGGTCTCTCTTATCTCAATTACAGCTACTGTATTTATGTAAATCCTGATGTGATAAATGTAGAGAACAAGCATGAAATCATCATTATCTTGATTTCCCGTTTCCAGCTTCCCAAGTCGGGTAGTGAATCAAGGACCTCTATTGTTGTCTGTCTCTCCACCACTCTTCTCCTTTTTTAAGTACATCCTTCTCTATGCACTCCCACTTTGAATCTGTCCACCTCTTTCGGAGTCTTCCACGTGATCTTTCCTGTTAACTTCTCTAAAAAACCTTTTTTTGGCACTCTCTTTTCTCCCATTCTCATCATCTGCCCATACCACTTTAGCTTTGTTTCTATCCTGTCTTGAAGGTTCAAGATTCCTGTCCTTTTCCTTATCTCTTCATTTCGAATTCTATAATTTCTGGTCTTGCCCTTGATACCTCTTAGGAATTTCATCTCCGCTGCCTGTATTCTACTCTCCTCTCGTTTTGTTGTAGTCCATGATCAGTATGGGTTCATAATAGGTTGAATACCACAAAATACCCCTCAAACTCTGGTAGAAGATGTTTGCTTGTTGTATTCTTTTCTCAATTTCCTTGGTCATCTTTCTATCTTGTGATCACACTTCCCAAGTACTTGAAACTTTTAAGTACTTCCAGAATTTTACCATTCAGTTTTATCTTTCCTCTTCCTCCCTTCCCCTTGTCATCACTATTGTTTTATTTTTTCTCTGTGCTTACTTTCATCCCAAATTTTTCTATCTCTTGATTCCATATATCTACTTGTTTTTGCACTTCCATTTCATCCTCACCCCATATCACTATATCATCTGCAAACAAAAGTCTGGCTTTTAACAGCCGCAGTTGTCCAAAGAATGCTTCAAGTCAATGTGTATTACATTCGGAAGTACAACTTGCAACATATGCTAGTTATCAGCTGGTGTATCGGCACGCTTTCTACAGCATGACTTTTTTCGGAAGGGGCGGCTTCTGTACACATACACCTAATGGGAATAACAGACGCCGTCTCCAGAAACCATTTGCAAATAGATTCTCACTTTTTGGACTCTATAGTTGGGGAATGAAACTATTTTTAAAAGTTCCAAAAAGACAGGCTCCTGAATGCTCTTGATGGCAGTGCATGGCTGACGAGATGGCAGTGAAGACAAAATCATTTACAATGACAATATGCCGTTAGCAGGGAAGTTGGCGGCACAAGACGATAATTCAAATGAAAGCCATGATCAGGTTTACTGTGTAGTAGGCTTACTGATCAACTGACAGAGACAAATGACTGGCCAAGTTCTTTTAATTAATATTGCAAAATATGATAAGATACCCATATCCCTTTTCTCTTCGCGGTCGAATATGAAGCGAGAGAATCTTCGTAATGAGTTTTTACGACCGAATGTCTTTCCTGACATAAATCTCATCAGAAGAGTTAATGAGATGAAAACGAATGTCGTGATAAAAGAGTAACTAAAACTGACTATATTTACTTCATATGTAAGCCTAAAACTCATGTGTTTACCATTTATTGTCTTTTTAAATTTAGAAATAATGCCTTCCAATGAAAATACCCGGTAAAACACAGAATACATTCATAAGTTTGTTAAAGAAGAGTGTGGAATGATTACATGTATAATTTATAGCTCTTTATAGCCTAGAAGTTGTGTGTTCACTGTATAAAATTTGAGGCTATCGTATACTGAAACTTCCTTTATTTCTTTTGGATGTAAAAGTGGAAAAAAGACACACAAAAAAGGGGGGGGGGGGTCTAATACATGAGTAAATATGGTAGTCCATTTGAAACATGGTAAAAATCAAATATTATGACATTACAACAATATGGCAATATATGATATGTTAATTAGCCCATTTCAGAAGTTTCAGCACAATAATTGATTAAAATATTTGATCTTGACAAACCCAACAGTCCACCAACACGAATTTGGAAATGATGTAACCTGGAGCTCTGCATAGTTTCGCATGTGGTCCATTTGTTCATATGTTTTCAACACTTTTCCACTGCCATAGTAATGGGTATTACCACCTCCAGCCGTAATTACAGCTGTGATTCGATCAGGCATGCTTGGGATGCAATCTCGAATGTTCTCTTATGGTATGAGCTCCCATTCTGCCTGGAGCACAGCTCAAAGTTGACCCAGTGTGTCGTCAGAGGAATGACTCCTAGCACGTCTCCCAAGCACATCACAGACAGGCTCTATCGGGTTTAGGTTGGGACTACGAGCAGACCACACCATGTGCTCAATTCCGACTTCATCCAGGTACTCATGTACACTAACAGCAATGCGTGGGCAAGCGTTTTCATGCATCAAATTAAAGTTCTTGTTGATGGCAGGTGTAAAAGGCACCACGTGATCCACTAAAATCTCCTCGATGTATCAGTGGGCTGTCAGAATTTAATTCTCTCCATGTGCGCATCAGTGGTAATCGCAGCCCAGACCATCACAGAGCCTCGACTGAACAGCATCCTTGCAGAGAAAGTACAGGGTGAACAATGTTCCCCGGACCTTCTCATAGTGTCCACAGAAATGTTTTCTCAAGTTTCCCTGACTTTCCCTGACCTACTAAGAAAAATTTCCCTGACTCACGAAAACTGAGCGTCAAGTTAATTCGCCAGACAGCATGTTTTACAAGGAACAAAATGGAAATTCCAGCCTCCGCCATTCCCACAGCTGGCCTAATTCTCTATCCACTTCCTTTATTTCAATTATTTATGGAAAAACAATTATACTGATGGGCACTGTATATATATTGTTTAAAGGTAACATGTAGGCCTAACATATACCTTTATCATATCATTTCCAAGGAACAAAGTATTAAAGTAGTAATACAAATATGAAAATAAAATTATTTTACCACAGCAATCTAATACTATTTCATGTGGATTTAAAACACTCTTGAGATCAAAAGTAATTACTGTAACTTGTGTTTCTAATGTTGGTGAATATAATGAATTCCAATTACTCTAGGCCTATATTCAAAACAGTTTTCAAATTTGGAGACAAATCAATCATAGGCACCATAGGTTTTTGACTTTGAAATTTTCTGAGGAAAGGTTCAACATTTGGCGAACTACTTCCAAAGCACTTAATTTTGCCTTAAGTAGTGGATTCTTCACAGCTTCTCCAAGGTATTGAAAAGGTATTAAAGGTTTTTTTTCGTTATCAATGTACTCTTTCACAGATTTGTCAGTGTGATCATATATTTTAAGAGCTTGATTAATACAGCATCCATTTTCCAACCATCTTATTGCAATGAACTTGTAAGGAAATGCAGTTCTTGTTGTTATGCCTATATATTTAGCATGTCGAGCAGGGCTGTCTTTAAAAAAAGATTGTGCAGAGATCTGAAAAAATTAAAAAGGTCCCAGTCAATTTTCGAGATCCCAGTTTTCATGGTCAATTCACTGAATGCAAACTGCATATGCCTATATCAAGAAGAGATTTGGCCTCGGGGTTTAGCACTTGCAAATTATTTTCAAGTTTTTAAAATAAAACTGAATTTAACATTCAGCCCATCCAATGAGACTTGCAAAATATTGCCTAAAGCTAGGGACAGTCCATGTATAAACCCATCTAATACACGATCCACAGTTGCCCTGCCATAAAATACACTATTCCAATACCTTGTTGCAACTTTTGAAGATTTACATCCCTAAACCTTATGCACAAGTCCATTTGTCCTCTTTGGACAAATATGTCTAAAGATTCATCAAAACAAACAACATAGTCAGCATTGTTTTAAATCATTTTGCAAACTTTCTTTAAAATATGGGGCTAATCCATTATTTATAACATAGGAAGCCTTAGCCTTGCTCATAGTAAAGTTCTGAGCAATTTTACTGTCTGGGAACATTGTTTTGAATGCTGCGGAGGTTTCATCGCAAGAGTCGAGAAACACCTTTCCAGTGCCAAACTGGAGAGCCCATATGGCTTCAGCCGATATAACATCATCTTTATTCACATTGCAAGTCTTTAAACTCCTTTGACTCGTTCCTGGCACTGCTAATTCCTTTGTAGCTGTGGATATAGTGCTAACTCTTGGCTGTGTATCTTCAAGCGAAGATGGAGTAGAGGTTATCTTTTCAAAGAAAGACATTGTTGGCTGGAACACTTAGCTTTCATTTATTTTATACGATTAGGTCCTTTAGCATGAGAAGTGACTGCTTGTTTGCCCATATTACTAAGTTTGAATGATTTACAACACACTTTATAATGTGCTGAAGTTGCATCATTTACCAATATGTCCAACCCACCACTCAGTTCGGGAAACACTTTACTGTCTAGCCAAAGTTTATTAAATGTACACTGCTTGTAAGCCATTGTCACTAGTTTCAAGAAAGCATCCTAGAACTGAAATAAAAAAGAATAACATACAAATGGATGAAAGAAATGGCACTGGGGCACAACAAAAATTGTAGAATTGTTATGCACTCCTTGTGAAAAGATACCTGAAAAAGAAATGCTACAATAGCCTGGGTTACAACAGATTAGAGCCACAAATTTCCCCTCAAATCCATCACTGGGGAAGATTTCCCTGACTTTCCAGAATTTTTGTCTTTTTTCCTGACCAAATTTTTTCCCCCTGACTTTCCCTGAATTTCCAGAATGTGGACACTATGCTTCTCCATACTCTCTCCCTTCCATCTGGTGACCTCAAACAGAATCTGGATTCATCCATGAATTGGACTGAGCCCCATTGCTCCACAGTCCAGTTTCGATGGGCATTGGCAAATTGCATCAGAGAGGTGCGATGCTGATGTATAAGCAGAGGTCCTGTGGCGGGCCTCTTGGATACAACCTTCTTCTTACTGTCCTTTCGCTGAAGTTCATGCTCCGTACTTGCTGCAAATGATTTCTGGCCCCCACAGCTGTTGTGTGTCAATCACAAAGAACTTGCATTATGAGAAAGTGCTCATCTCCTACAACCAGAACCGGGCCTCTTGGTATATTGTCTTCTCGGTACCTTTTAACAGTTCTGTACATGTTAGAACAATGCTAATGCTACGGCCCTTGCTGCATTTTTAGGTGAAAGAGCCATTATGACCTGACTTAGAAGCAAGACTAACTGTTGCAGATAAGCCGTAATGTCCACAAAAATAAGTGGCATGAGAATTCACAACAATAAACCTTAAGAGAGCTGTTTGAGGTTATTCTTATCAAAAGGCAGGAAACGGCAGTATTGGTGGTGTGATTGTCACGATCAGTACAATGATTCTGCTGAAACTTCTCAAATGGGTTAATTAATTTACGATACATTGCCATATTGTTGTAATGTCATAACATTTAATGCATACAAGGTTTCAAATGGACTAACATTAAATTTTGTCTACAATATGTAGTGTTCCCCTTTTTTTGTTGGTGGGTGTATTTTATTATGAAACATCATAGCACAGGATGAGAAAAAATTTGATGCAGGTTCTTCCTTACAAGAGTTTGCTCAGTTGGGTTAGGAAATTGAAAGTTTAATGCTGATTCTTCCTTACAAGAGTTCACTCAGTAGTGTCAGGAAGTGAAATTGCAGTAAGCTTCATTCAAATTCCACTAAAATGAAATGAATTTATATGTTTTCCAAATACTTAATCATCTGAACACCTTAGTTACACACAACAGGATTTGAGCAAGTCAAACATATATATGAAAATTGAAATACTTCTTACCTCATTGAAAACAGCAGGATCAAGATCACCGATGATTTCCAAAGCACGTGGTTCACTGTTAGCGGTAAAATGCATAGGACCAGTAGTTTGTTTCTTTTTCTTCTTTGTATCCTTCTTTTCTTCCCGTTGTTTCTTTTTCTTCTTCTGTTCCTTTTTATCCTCTTTAGAAGTGTCTTCCTTTTCCTTTTCCTTCTCTTTATTCTCCTCCTCACTCTTTATCTCTTCGCCTTCAGATTTCACTTTAATGATCTTTTCGGGAGGCTTTTTAGGAGGTTTCCTAACTTGAATCAGTGAATTGCTGGCAGATGTATTGGTATTTTCATCATTAGAACTGGGGTCATCATCAATTATTTCTTTTGTTAATGCAGGCTTGCTATCCCGCATTTTCTTAATCCGTTTTTGCTTTGGGACTCCTGCTCGAGCATTGAGCTAAAATAAAGAAGGATTATTAGAGAATTCCTTAATATAAAATTATAACAATATAATTATATTTACTGAAGAGAGCTAAACTACCAATTATAATTCTTCAGTATGCTTTTTTTTAATATTTAGTTGGTTTTTCCACATTTGATAACCAAGGACCAATACATACACTTATATACACTTATACCCATCAAAAACAGTTAAGCATATCTGCAATTTACCCACCAATGTCTAATATTTATGTGGTTTTTTTTTTTTTGCTATTGGCTTTACGTCGTAGACACAGATAGGTCTTATGGCAACGATGGGACAGGAAAGGGCTAGGACTGGGAAGGAAGTGGCCGTTGCCTTAATTAACGTACAGCCCCAGCATTTGCCTGGTGTGAAAATGGGAAACCATCTTCAGGGCTGCCGACAGTGGGGTTCAAACCCACTATCTCCCGAATACTGGATACTGGCCGCACTTAAGCGACTGCAGCTACTGAGCTTGGTCATACTTATGTTTCATTTATGGTTAAATAATAAGTACATAGTTTAAATCATGACAACCCTGCCTTGTTCACAGCTAGGGGCACTCCACTCACGAATGGAAAACAAATCTAGTACTCTAGAGCTGAGGTGATATCCAAGTAAGTTTGTCAGTATGCCTCGTCATATGGTGTCTATGGCATACTGCATCAAAATAACCACTTTGATGCAACAAAAGATGAGATAAGTTGACGTTTCCAGCATTTTCCACGTGAATCAAAGTATTGTCTCAAAGTTGTTGAAAAAGTTCCACCCAGGCACTTGTTCAGTAGCAGATCATCATCACGAGGGCCATCTACACAAAACAGCAGCAGCTCACGACCGGTATATACATATATCCGAATGCAGACACCTTACATGCACAGTTACTACTCTACATCACAACCTTCCAGATGCCAAAAGAATTACAGTAAAATACCAGCATAACAAAATTTTGGGGACCTCAGAAATTAATTTGTTATAGTGAAATTTTTTATACTGAAATAATAATAATAATAATAATAATAATAATAATAATAATAATAATAATAATAATAATAATAATAATAATAATAATAATAATTGCGTATGGCCTCCGAAGAGGCCTGGTGCAGGTCTTTTTCTAGTAGACGGCCTATTAGGCGACCTGCATGTCTATGAAGATGAGGGCCCTACCTAGGATGATTTCTAATGTTGAATACGCCACACACACCCAGCCCCCGAGCCATTGGAATTAACCAATTAAGGTTAAAATCCCTGACCCAGCCGGGAATCAAACCCGGGACCCTCTGAACCGAAGGCCAGTACGCTGACCATTCAGCCAACGAGTCAGACTATAAGTTAATTCTTCAGAATTTACCCATTGCTAAACCTGTTGAAGAGTCTTTGTTATTTCAATATGAATTTACACATAAAAAACCTTAATACTGTATTTATTAGTTGCTAGTTGCTTTATGTTGCACCGACACAGACAGGTCTTATGGGGACGATGGGATAGGAAAGGCCTAGGAGTTGGAAGGAAGTGTCTGTGGCCTTAATTAAGGTACAGCCCCAGCATTTGCCTGGTGTGAAAATGGAAAACCACACAAAACCATCTTCAGGGCTGCCGACAGTGGGATTTGAACCCACTATCTCCCGGATGCAAGCTCACAGCCGCGTGCCCCTGACCGCATGATCAACTCACTAACTCGACTGGTATTTATTTACATATTTTACGCCCACATTGGAGCACTTAAATCAATACATTTGAGTTTCTTCTTTTTCTTCTCCCAGAACTTTCTCATCCTCTCCAACCTGGAAGCCCTTTGTGTATCCGATATAGTATATTGTTTCTGTTCAACTGTTTTTAGTTTGAGACTTATGCTTTTGTTCTTCAAAATCCTCTTCTCTTTTCTGTCTTTGATTTGTTGCCGAGTTATACCCAATTCTTCCAAATCATCCTGAACTTCTATGAACCAATTATTATTGATTTTATTTTTCAAAAAGTAATCAAATAGTTGTTTCAATATCCTGGTGTCTGGTAGTCTTGATATGTGACAGAAAAAGGAAATTATTCTTTTACGCATTGTAGATATTACCGATTCACATTCACGATAGACAATACTGTTAGGCAACAATCTCCACTGTCCATCAACTTGGTGTTGTTTATTAAGAATTGTTCTAAGAATTCTTCTATCAGTTTTCTGTAATTTGTCTGCTGTAGATTTTACATTTAATTTGAATAAAGTTTCACTAGCATATGTTGTCTCTGGTTTAACTATGGAATTATAGTGTTTCAGCTTAGCGTTTATCGAAAGAGATTTTTTTTTTTAATAGGCTGGCCAGGTAAGTCTACGTGCTTGTTTAAATTTAGTTGTTCTGTGTTCTATTGCTTCTTTTTCATTTGTGTTCCATGTTATTATTTCCCCAAGATATTTGAATTTCTGAACAATTTAAATCTCTTTATTACTGTTCAGTTGAATAACTGGTAAATCAACTTTAAAAGTTGGAATCATTTCTGTTTTTTCAAATGAAATTTGTAATCCCAGTTTTTTGCTATAATTTCTAGTTGTTCAATTTGAAATTTAGCCTACTGTATTTGCAAGTAATGCTAAATCGTCCGCAAAAGCAAGGCAGTTGAGGTTAATATTTCTACCGATCTTGATAGTTGGTTGGCATTTCTTGTTCCAATCACGCATAACCTTCTCCAATGCACAATTAAATAACAATGGTGAAAGTCCGTCTGCTTGTCGAAGTCCAGTTCTTATAGTGAATGATTCTGATAATTCACCTCTAAATTTAACTTTTGCCTTCGTATTTTTAAAAGTCATACTAATGAGGTTAACAAGTTTTTGGTGTAAGCCAAATTCTTTAAGGCTTTTTAATAATGATTCACGATGAATACAGTCGTATGCTTTTTTAAAAATCTACAAACGTGATGACTAGACCCTTACTTCAAACTCTTTGGTGCTTCATTATCCATTTTAAACTAATGATTTGATCTGGGCAGCTTCTACCTGGTCGAAATCCTCCCTGATGTTCTCCAAGTTCTTGAATTCTTGTGTATACAATCTTGGATAAAATCTTGCATGTAATATCAAGCAAGGATATCCCCCGATAATTATTTGGTTCAGAGCAATCACCTTTCTTATGCAGCGGGTGTATTATCGCTGTATTCCATTCCTCGGGAAGCTTCTCCGTGTTCCAAATATCAATGATGTATTTATGTAGGTTTTGAATAGACTGGTATTTATTAAATGAGAGGAAAATTAGGATACATATATTTACATGACGTAATGATATAAGTACAGGTACTTGCACAAAGTTTTCAGCATCTCAAATTTTACTCTGTACTCCTCGACTTTTATTTTTTGAAAAATTCGGCGATTTTTTCTGAACACTCCCAGACACAAACAAATATTCAAGGTAGTCAGCAACCACTGCACTTGAATTTAACACAGATTCTGGCACATCACTTTGTGACAGAAGAAAATCCTGAAGACTATGTGCCTGCACAAGAGTCAAACTCTGTCAAACACTTTGAGGCACATCTTCCTCTTCCGCCTCATCATCACATGGATTCCTATCATTCATAATATCTGCCACAATATCTTCTTCAGTGATTTCCTTTTCCACTAACACATCACACTCCACGTTGACATAATCAAAGATTGACACTTGTTAGGACATCCAACTTTTCACACAAAAATGCTTCCAGTTCTCCTCTGTTTCTGCATCCAACTCTTCAATTTCTGTGATGCTGTCTTCTCCATAACCCACTCCAGCTTTTCTACTTTGTAAAGCAGTTCCTGATTACCTCTTCTTTCAGTGATTTCCATGCAGCACTGAACATCTGCATTGCTTCAAATAAGTTGACATTAATGTCTCTCTCTGAGGCAATGTTACATAGCATACGCCCGACCACACGAGCTCGGTAATGCTACTTCACCAGGTGAATTATTCCCTGATCCAGTGGCGGCAGAACTGAGGTAGTATTTGGAGGCAAAATTAAAACTTTCACATTCTCCAAATGGCGAGGTACACAACTGTGAGAGGAGCAATTGTCTAAGATGAGAAGAATTCTCCTCTTTTCGGCCTTCATCTGACGTTCCAGGCACAACAATCACTTTTCGAAGATCACTGATGTCATCCAAAGTTCCCAATTTTGAGAGGCTTCAGTTTATCCATCCCTGTGGAGTTGGTGCACAAAAGAGCCGTTATCCATTCTTTTGAGCTTTTGCCCCCAGAACACTTATTTCCCTTGAATTCAAGGGATTGTTCGGCATTAATTTGTACAATAATGCAGTCTCGTCTGCATTATAAATATCAGCCAATGAATAGTCTTTCAAGGCAGCTGATGTCTTCATCTGCCATGAAGATGAAACTTCCTTTGGCACACTGTTTGCTTCAACATTTACAACCATGTCGGAAATGCCATACCCTTCCCGGAACCTATGAAGCCAACTAGTACTCCCCATAAATTCCAGAAATCCTTGCATAACAGTGGGCCATTGACAGGAATGTTTCTGGTCCACATTTCGACAAATCACGTATTAACAGCTTAGTCAACCTCCTCATAGTCTGCTGTCTTCATTTTCTTTTGTTGTGAGCCAAGGGCATCAATATCAATATTCTGCTCTAACTAACTTTTCTGTTTTAGAAAAGTAGATAGTGTTGAAGGGCTGATGCTATACTTCTTCGCTTTCTCCTTTCTTTCCCCCCTTTCTCTACTTCCCGACGTATTTCACATTGTTCTTTTAAAGAAAACTGCTTTCGCTTTGTGAGCTATCAAATATCCAGGTGGAGATGGACATGCTCAAAGTCGCGTTCAAGGGTAATGGTTACAGCGATTTGCAGATTCATAGAGCCCTGCATCCCAGAGAAACGACCAAGCAAACCTCACAGATGGAAGAAGTGAAGGGAACTGCCTACTTGCCTTACATTCATAACACCACAGATCGAATTGTCAAGGTCTACATGTTACAAATTTCATATTTGGTCCGTATTGAAATGTACATCAATTTAAGATATTACCAAAATTTATTAGGATCAACCTATTCAATACAATAGAAATTTCAAAGTTAGGACTTACATCCTATTAAACTAAAATTTGAAGGGACATGTTTCGCCCTTTAAAAGGGCATCATCAGCCTTTTTACACTCATACTCAAAATTAAAATCAGGATCCTGATTGTCATGGTAAAAATATAAAATGAGAATATAAGATTAGAGTGAAATTATACAATACATATACAGGCTCAAATGCACGCAATGTGAAAAAGCATACATCGGGCAAACAGGCCGGAGCTTCCTTACTAGATATCAGGAGCACTATAATGCCAATAGACATAACAAATTTTCAGCCATGAGCTCTCATATGAAAGATACAGGTCATCATTTCACAAGTATCGAACAGGACTTAACAATCATCAAAATAGTAGGCAAAGGAAAATTAATGAACGAATTAGAAAACATTTACATATATCTGGATCAACATTACAACAAAGACCTAAATCTCAATGATGCCGTCGAAATAAAAAATCCCTTATACGAGACTTTACCCAATTTATTACAATCTTTAAATCCAAATTTAAATAAAATCCTTAAAAATCTTAAACTAACTTCCAATAAAGATCCCAACTTCCCCTTAAAGGTAACTCCCTCCGTCCCCGTTCCTGCTAATCTTCCACAGCCAACAGCCCGTAAGCTCAACCCTCCGTCCACCTCCTCTTCTCCATTACACCCCTCTTCCTCAATTCCACATCTTCAACAGCCAATAGCACACAAGCTCAATGCTCCGCCGATTTCCTTTCCTCCATCACACCCCCCTCCCTCAGTTCCACACAGATACAACACACGACATTAAAATCTTACTCGTTCCAAGACCATACAGACAACCAGTCCATACCGCAAAAATCGAGAATGTAAGTAATTGAATATATATCATTTCGCCTAATTAACCGTTTTTTCCTCTAAACTTCATATCTTTTATTCTCTTTTCATTACAGATTCTTCACCATATATCCTTCAATAGTTAATCTATATTCAAAACTACAGCCAACAACAAGTAAGAATGTTCCCATTTAACTATCAGTATACGAGTTAACAAAGATCTATACGGCAACATTCAATTATGAACTCTTTATAACTCCTTTAACAAAATTACGGAGACCGCGAACCCACTGCGTAAATAACGAGATTAATGGATTAGTTGGATACAACTTTATAATCTACATAGCGCCATACTACAGTTAAATATTATGACTTTTCAACAAGAAAGTTTCAATGTCATCTCAAGTGGCTACTAAGTTCCATTAACCTTCTCTTCAACATGTAAATCAAGTTGCTTCCAGCCGAATTTCACTCGAACTTTGATACGGCAACTTTAGCCATAGACCTTCTTGTTATTATGTGGTTAAGGCCTAGTTTGTCTAATTTATAAAATCATTTCAAAATTACTAATGTAATATCATACCAACTTCAATTTTTTTTCGCAAACATTTTAAATGAAGTTTTAATTGTGAATTATTATTCAAGAACTCAAGAACACAATTTCTCACATTGTATAATTTCACTCTAATCTTATATTCTCATTTTATATTTTTACCATGACAATCAGGATCCTGATTTTTATCTTTGAGTATGAGTGTAAAAAGGGTGATGATGCCCTTTTAAAGGGCAAAACATGTCTGTTGTGTGTGTCCTCCGCATCGCAAGCTCTGCGCCTACAAGCTCCGCAACCCGCCGCAGCACCGAAGTTTCTAGCAGCTACGAGGTGTCTTGACTGTGCCATAGCACGCTCACCAATGATGTCAGCCAGCAATAGATAAGGAGCTTCGTTCCGAGCCTCTCCAGGACTACCCCAATGTTTGACGACCAGACCACACCGCAAGTCAGACACGGAGGCATGCCTCTTAAAAACGTGTTTTGAACAGGTGGACAAATTGCTGGCCGTGAGGTTTCACCTCAGCGACATTGCCTCATTATCCTGATCCCCGTAGCCACGTCGAGCCCCGAGTATAGCATTCTGCTACTCCCTTTAGTCCTCACCAGTGCTCCGACATCCACCTTAGCATTCTGCTATTTGAATTCCCTTCAGTCCTCACCAGTGCTCCGACATCCACCTTAGCATTCTGCTATTTGAATAAATTAATGCAAGTTCCTTGCAAGTATAAACCTAGTACCAGCATTCTGCCTCTCTCTACAAGTTACGCTTGTAATTTCACAGAAGATAGTTTTCGACTATCAGGACAATTTATTAGTAAAACAGACTATCTTTTCAAGATAGAACTAAGTGTATATAGAACTCTTGTATTGTACAATTGTACATATGCAACAGACATTCAATTTAAGATTTAATTTCAACATTAACTACGTGCATTCAAACAAATTTCAAGAAGAATTCAGTTTTATCTCTTATATATATTGTATCAAATCACTGAAACAATAAACTTTATGTTGTGTCACTGAATACCAAGTTCGTTGTATACAACACAACAAAATTGGCGACGAGGTAAAGTTACGTGTCAGTCCCGCCAATTTAACAAAATTGGCGACGAGGAAAACCGCATTATCTACTGCCAATTTTAACAAATTGGCGACGAGGAAAAGTTCTTAGTGCGTGTCGTCAACAAAATTGGCGACGAGGTACAAGTAGATGGCCATATCGCCAATTTAACAAAATTGGCAACAAGGTAAAGTGCAGTGTAAATCTCGACAATTTAACAAAATTAGCAACGAGGAAAAGTTACGTTCAGGTCCCGCCACTTCAACAAACTTGACAACGAGGAACACTTTATTCATGGTTTCGCCATATCACCAGTCTCGCAACGGGAAACAAGTTTGCTACGCCAGCATTTCGCATTTGTGCAGTACAATTCTTCCCAGTGTTCGCCCCGTTCGAACTACGGATAGCAGGCTATCATTTCACGCCTCACATATGAGCACCTGTCCCTACAGTGCATTCTCGCTGCGCCACGCTCTCTCTCACTCACAGGCGAGCGATTGAAGGTCAAGCTCCCAGCTGGTCTACTTACACGCTGTCTCGCAAGTTGTGCTCCCTATCTCATCTGTCATCATGGCTACTACAGAACAGTTAGCGGCCATACTGCAGGCTTTGCCACAACAACAGCAACAATTCATGCAGCAACAGCAGACAACACTGCTTACAGCAATCGAAGCCCTCTCTGCACCTACACAGCCCACCGCCGTTCCTCAATTTTCTACGTTCGACCCGGAAAAAGAAGAATGGTCAGTGTACTTAGCCAGACTTCAACAACACTTCATCTGCCACTCCATCACGGACGACAAGTGCCAACAAGCTCTTTTTCTCCGTTCCGTAGGAAATCCTACCTGCGAACTACTCTAGAAATTAAGCCCAGAAGAGCAGATATCAGAAGTTCCCTTTACACAGCTCCTCGCTCGTATCACTGAGCATTATGCTAAAGATCCTCATATCGTTTTTTCAATGCAGGATGAAACCGCAACAGACTCACACTGAATGGATTGCGGAATTACGAGGTCTCGCCAAGAGTTGTAAATTTACCAGTTCCCAGGATGGCTGTAACACGCCTTACACAGACTCACTCGTTAGGGACAGGGTTATTCTACATACTCCCCATGACAAGGTCCGTTTCGATGCTGTAAGTAGTAACCCTTCTTTGGAAGAAGTACAGCATATTGCCACAATCTATGAGATGACTACCAAGACTGCAGCCTTCTGCTCCTTCGAACCGCAAAGTCAGCCCGCTCCCTTCCAAGCATGCCCGATAGGTTCATTCTCGCTCTTCTATGAAGAAGCACAATTCTCACAACACTCCTCAGCTCCTGCCTTCCTGCAGAGGATGTTTTAAGCATCACGAACGTCGTGACTGCCGTTTCTTCAAAGCCACATGTGATCGATGTCACAAAGTAGGACACATCAAGACTGTCTGTAAAAGTACGTCCCGCCCTGCCAGTACTCTACCGGCAAAGAAACCTAGTACGAAGACATGACAAGACATGGAAGTGGATCAGATTAATCTTATTCTTCCTACTAGAAATTCTAGCAAGATCATTATTCCGATCTCTTTCCCCGATCACACTACTAATTTTCAATTAGATACTGGATCACCTGTCTCAATCATCAACCTTGCTACATACCACACCTTGGGATCGCCGTCTTTCTCTCCTGCTGATGTCCAACTTGTTACGTTTAACAAGAAGAAAATTGACATTAAGGGCCAAATCACTATTCCTGCTAGCTATAAGGATATTCATAAGGTCGTTACCTTACTCGTAGTCAATAACAACACTGTCTCTAATATTCTAGGCATGGATCTATTCAATTTATTCGGTTTCCAAATTCATGACAACGTCAATGTAGTCTCAGCCTTACAGCCTACCTCTGATGTCACCGATCTCCTAGAACAATTTCCAGAAGTCTTCGACTCTACATTACGCACAGCCAACGACTTCACAGCTCATATCCAGCTAAAATCAGGAGCCAAGCCTCACTTTTTCAAAGCGCGTCCAGTCCCACTTACACTTCAGG
Source organism: Anabrus simplex (assembly GCF_040414725.1). Lineage (NCBI taxonomy): Eukaryota > Metazoa > Arthropoda > Insecta > Orthoptera > Tettigoniidae > Anabrus > Anabrus simplex. The sequence goes on from NC_090265.1 coordinate 592,355,674, forward strand.
ACCAAGTTACTCAAGAGTTACAGAGATGGATAGCAGACGGTATAGTAGTTCCCGTCAATTCCAGTAAATGGGCTACTCCACTAGTCGCAGTTAAGAAACCTAATGGCAAAATTCGCATTTGTGGTGATTTTCGCTCCACTATCAACGCTCAAGTTGAAACAGACGTTTTTCCAATTCCCCGTCCTGAGGACTTATTTCGCCGTTTAGCCGGTGGACAGTTCTTCTCCAAAGTGGATCTCAAAGAAGCCTATCTGCAGCTACTTTTAGACTAAGAATCCAAGCAGTGTCTCACGCTGAATACCCCTCTTGGACTTCTCCAGCTCTATTTAGCACAGCTTACCGCCTCCATTCCCGGTTGTGCTAACTATCTGGATGACATTCTTGTGACTGGCAAAGATAATAACCTGCATAATCTGCGCCTACTCCTTACCAAATCGAAGGAAAATGGCCTCCGAGCGAATCTCGCTAAATGTACATTCTTTCATCCTCAAGTTCACTACCTAGGTCATGTCCTTGATAAGAATGGCATTCGACCTAGCGAACGGAACGTCTCTGCCATTGTCAACATGCCCTCACCGCAGAACATCAAGCAGCTCCAATCCTTCATAGGCAAAGCGAACTATTATAGCAAGTTCATTCCACGCTTCGCTTCAGTAGCAGCTCCTCTGAACGCCTTACGCAAGAAAAATGCTAAATTTCATTGGTCTCAGCAATGTCAACATGCCTGGCAGACTATCAACAAGGCCCTTGTCCACGCTGTCAAGCTGACTCATTTTCAGCCCGGTAAGCTCCTCACTCTCGCCACGGACGCGTCTGATTATGGACTCGGCGCCGTTCTCTCCCAGAAGGATCGTCACAGACAAGAACGTCCTATAGCCTTCGCTTCGAAGACACTCAACGAGCATCAACGACACTACTCTCAAATCGAGAAAGAAGCTTTAGCTATTATATTTGGTATTCGCCATTTCAACGAGTATCTCTATGGCAACCATTTCCTCATCATTACTGATCACAAGCCTCTTGTTCACTTATTCCATCCTGGTAATAAGATCCCTGAACACTCTCTAAGGAAACTGCAAAGATGGTCCATATATCTGTCTGACTACTCCTATCACATTGTCTATCGTAGCACATCCCAGCATTGTAATGCTGATGCTCTCTCTCGCTTACCTGTAGGTCCTGATACTACATTTGATTCTCAAGAATCTGCATGTCTTCAGTTAGAAATAGAACTTGAAGACACAGTCTCCAGTTTTCCCATTGACGCTACTTGCATCACCAAGGTGACTCATTTTTTTTTTTTGCTGGTTGCTTTACGTCGCACCGACACAGATAGGTCTTATGGCGACGATGGGACAGGGAAGGACTAGGAGTGGAAGGAAACGGCCGTGGCCTTAATTAAGGTACAGCCCCAGCATTTACCTGGTGTGAAAATGGGAAACCACGGAAAACCATTTTCAGGGCTGCCGACAGTGGGGTTCGAACCTACTATCTCCCGAATACTGGACACTAGTCGCACTTAAGCGACTGCAGCTATCGAGCTCGGTCAAGGTGACTCATAAGGATAGTACACTAGCTACAGTACGTACTCATATCCGCAATGGTTGGCCTTTTCAAACCAAGCTTCCTACCAGCCTTGCACCTTATCATCGTCTACAGCATCGTCTCACGACTCGAGCTGGAGTAATACTATCGGAAACAGGAACCCTCTTCCGAGTGGTTATCTCACTTAGTCTACGCAGACAAGTTCTCGACTTATTACATGAAGGTCATTGGGGAATATCACGCACCAAGCAAAACGCCCGTCAACAATGCTATTGGCCCGGTATTGACGCCGACATTGAGCAACTCATCCGCCACTGTGACCCATATCAGATACATCAGAACGCACCGTCATCTGACCTAGCTCCATGGCCTCCTGCTACTTCTCCATGGGAACGAGTATATATAGACTTCGCTGGACCTTTGCTCAACTCTATGTGGCTCATAGTGATAGATTCTCTATCCAACTTTCCTTACGTCGTAGAAATACATTCTACTACTACAGAAGCTACCATTCGTGCACTTCAGAAGATTTTCACTACTGAAGGTTTACCTCAAGTGCTCATCTCCGACAATGGTCCCCAATTTACTGCCATTAACTTCCAGAACTTCTGTAAACATAATGGCATTCGGCATATTCTGGCACCGCCTTTTCACCCACAGTCTAATGGTGAAGCTGAACGTTCTGTACAAACATTCAAGAAAAGCATGAAGAAAGCTGTATCTTCAGGTTTAAGTAAAGATCAAGCATTACTCCAACTCCTAGGATGATATAGGACTATGCCTGGTTCTGACAACCTCACTCCAGCCCACAAGCTTCATAGACGCCCTCATCACACTTTGCTTTCTTTGTTACAGCCTCTTCCCCCCCAGCCGCAGTGCTCACAGCCTAAGTTCAACGCTCACGACAAGGTCTATGTCCGGACTTTCAAGTCCAATCCTCCCTGGATACCTGGTATCATCTGTCGTACCTTGGGCCATCGTCTCTACGACATCCAGACTGCAGAGAAACGCATCTGCCGCCACCAAGACCAGATCCGCCTCCACTATCGTCCATCTCCTTCTGTTGATTCACTTGTCCTGCCTAACAAATCTATTGCAGAACGAGCTCTGAACCATTTAATCACCATGGGTTCTTTTCAGGACAATTCTACGCTCCTTCGCCCAGGCCAGGCTCCGGATAACACAACTGACCCGGCCGACTCTCCAGCCCAGCATCGCTGCCGCCGCCAGCGCCGCTTCGCACCGTACCGGCGTAATTAGGAGGGGAGGGTGTTGTGTGTGTCCTCCGCATAGCAAGCTCTGCGCCTACAAGCTCCGCAACCCGCCGCAGGACCGAAGTTTCTAGCAGCTACGAGGTGTCTTCACTGCGCCATGGCACGCTCACCAATGACGTCAGCCAGCAATAGATAAGGAGCTTCGTTCCGAGCCTCTCCAGGACTACCCCAATGTTCGAAGACCAGGCCACACCGCAAGTCAGACACAGAGGCATGCCTCTTAAAAACGTGTTTTGAACAGGTGGACAAATTGCTGAACGCGAGGTTTCACCTCAGCGACATTGCCTCATTATCCTGATCCCCGTAGCCACGTCGAGCTCCGAGTATAGCATTCTGCTACTCCCTTTAGTCCTCACCAGTGCTCCGATATCCACCTTAGCATTCTGGTATTTGAATAAATTAATGCAAGTTCCTTGCAAGTATAAACCTAGTACCAGCATTCTGCCTCTCTCTACAAGTTACGCTTGTAATTTCACAGAAGATAGTTTTCGACTATCAGGACAATTTATTAGTGAAACAGACTATCTCCTCAAGATAGAACTAAGTGTATATAGAACTCTCGTGTTGTATAATTGTACATATGCAACAGACATTCAATTTAAGATTTAATTTCAACATTAACTACATGCATTCAAACAAGTTTCAAGAAGAATTCAGTTTTATCTCTTATATATATTGTATCAAATCATTGAAACAATAAACTTTATGTTGTGTTACTGCATACCAAGTTCCTTGTATACAACAATGTCCCTTCAAATTTTAGTTTAATAGGATGTAAGTCCTAACTTTGTAAATTCTATTGTATTGAATAGGTTGATCCTAATAAATTTTGGTAATATCTTAAATTGATTGTCAAGGTCTTCCGCAAACACAATATAAAAACTGTGTTTGGCAACACCACTAAAATGGCTCACAGTCTGAGTAAAACCAAGGCCAAATTGTCCCCACTTTTACATCCTGGGGTGTACGAAATTCCCTGTACTTGCGGTAAGGTATACATTGGCCAAACATGCCGGTCCATTGGTACCTGTATCAAAGAACATGAACGTAATATTCGTCTCAACCAACCAGACAAATCGGCAATAGCTGAGCACGCTCTATCGTTGGGTCATGACGTCATGTTCCAAGATGCTCGAGCTCTTACCCACACTAGACACTACAGGTCCAGGATTATACGGGAAGCTGTGGAAATACGTAGAAATCCTAACAATTTCAACAGGGACACCGGCTATCAATTAAGTAATACCTGGTTGCCAGCCATTAAGAATTTACGTAAGTAGTTCCCTTCCCTGTCCCTTCACTATTGTTATTTCCTCTTGGTGTTTTCCAAATTCATATGTTCCTCATCGTCAGATGTTTCATTCCAGGCTTGTGTCAATGTCATACAGCTGTCGATGTCATATGTTGCGTACACATGTTATGTGAACCTCTTAGACTGATTCTGATGGTTCGGTCATCTTTCGCTTCGAACGCTAGCGCTGTACCACGTCCTGGGAGCCATCTGGTGGCGAATGAACGTACCATTTCCACTTCTATTATAACGTCTAAATTTAAAGAGTCATTGTTTAAGAAGCCTTTCTCGTGGACAGTCGAGATTTCTTCTGATGACCCAGAGCACAGTTCTCTGTGAAGCTGTTTTCTTTCTACTGTAATTGGTAATTGTGCTATTATTAATTTTAAAAAATTCTGAATATCTTGTAAATAGTTTTAAAAAGGGTGCTGGTGTCTTATTGGTTCTGTTCTTAATGCTAATACCTCCTTCATAGATGTGTATTTTGTTTCTTGCAAATATCCTATTATTTAATATGTGCTGTTATAATGTCAATATATTTATTTAGTTACAAAGTGATCATCATGTGCATAGGTTATTGTTAATTTTAAAAAACCTCTTGACAATTCCTATAGTTGGCATATTTCATAACATGTAACTGTGCAGTCTATGGAAGCTAAATACATGAATGAATGAATGAATGAATGAATGAATGAATGAATGAATATGGCTAAGATCTAGTATGAGACATTTCTTGATACAGTAAAGGCATATGATAGTGTACTAGGAGGAAGGTATAGGAAACAATGGTAAGACAGAGAGTTGGCAAACAAACAATGGAAATTCTACATTCAATGTATGGCAAATGTTTTAGCTGTGTCCAGACCCCAGTTAGAGGACAGAATGGTTTACAGATGTTACTAGGCTGAGACAGGGAAGAATGCTGTCACCCCTACTATTTATAATGGTAATGTGAACGAATCAAAGTAAGCATTTGATGAAAGTAATGTGCTATTTGCCAATGATAATTGTAGTGTAGGGTACAGAACAACTGGGCATTATTAGTGACAAATTGTGAAATATAGTATGAGGCCAGTGAAATGAAACACCTAAAAAGTGCAATAGGAAAGACAGAGTGAGAAATGAAGATGTCAGGAAGGAAATGGTAAAAGGACTTATATCACCTACTGTCGGATTTTTTATTATGGACATTCGAGTTTAGGCTTTAATTACAAACGAACTAATAGGCCTACTGTAATGTGAGTTATACCAATATTTTCCTTGTTTAATTCTACATTAGTGTATATAAGTCACATTGTTTTCAACATTCATTAAATATTTTTTATTTGTGGTTGTAATAAATATTGCCCGGGTTTTTGGCTTCTTCTTTAGGAAGCGCTCGCTTAGGAGAATATACAAGGAAAACTAATTGTCTGATGGTAACGAAATTTTTATGTGTTATAACCACGTGTATTTGTAGTGTAATACTCAAGTTACAATTTTTTAACCACCCCGAAAAAAGTTCTTATCATTTTTCTAAAGCAGTGTTGCCGCGTTCAGTAGTAATCACGCGCACAACGAACACAGCTTTTTGTTTACTTTCCAGCTTTAATTTTATTTCCTTTTATAAATTTCACTTCCCATCATGTTTTCTCATAAGGGCTTAGGACTTCAATGGCAGGTTTAAAAATGGTTGACTTCTAATTTAGAAATATCACACTGTACAATTTTTACAAGAGTTATTTGCATTATTATTTACATATATTTACAATATTTAATTCTATCTATTTTCTTCATCTGAAAACTCACTGTGGTTCCGATGAATCGGTGCTGCTGTCATTCATGTTGATTATGAATGGCTCGAAATAAGGGACATTTTCAGACAGTCCATCTTTTTCCCGGTAGGGGTCTTCAATTTTCTTAGCGTGTTTAATACATTGTTTCCAGAGTTCAGGGGTCACGGTACGTAAGGCTTCTTGGCATGAAGCGTTAATTGCTTCCATACCTCTACCATTTTCTAATGTGTTAGCCATATTTGTTTTTGCTATTTTCCCTTTTACGGAAGCCCAAATGAGCTAGAGTGGATTAAGCTCGCAATGGGCCACTGGTAACCAAACAAGCTGTACATCTAGTCGAAGTCGTTTAGTCAGTTGTTCCAGCTTCTTTACCGGTGTTTAAAAATAAGGCCTGGCAAAGACAATCAGCTCTGATTTAGTGAATCTGTTATAATCGTCAACTCCAGGTGGTAGTGAAATATTCTTTGATGTAATCCAAGATATTATTTCAGGTTTCAACCATGACATGTTCAGGTTTTTAGATGAAGGATCGACCATCGTATGATATGGAGCTTGATCTATAACGACAGCCGACCTTCGAGGCAATAAACTCAGGACTTTCGTGAACCATTCTTCATAATGAGTCAAGTTCATCTCATTATGGTAATCACCACTTCCTTTCTTGCCAATAAAACAAAAGTTCTGCACCGTCAAGAAATCCTTCTTCACTTCCGATGTGTAAAATTATGATGCGTTTCCCAGCTCCAGGCGGTGTTTTTAACCCTCCACGCCATCCATAAATTTGCTGAATGTACCCTCTGTACAGATTATAGTTGTCAAAGTTGTTTTTTAAAGCTTCAACCACGTATCCTTGCCACCCATATTTCATAGTATGATTCTGTCTGCACCAGATTTTGTCTGCAAAGGTCTTGTAGCCCTGTGTTCTTAAGTCTCTAATTCGTCTAAGTTAGGTATGTCGGGATGCAGCAACTGAGGAAATTTATAAGAGGAAATAAAATTAAAGGTTGAAAGTAAACAAAAAGCTGCGTTTGTTGTGCGCGTGATTAATACTGAACGCGGCAACACTGCGCCCGATTTCACCACCCAGCCTGCTGTTAATCGCACCGTCCGGCGTACACAAAATCGTTCAACAATGATAAAGGTGTTTTAATTTATTCCACCTATTCAATACTTATATTATCACGTATAGTTGTTACATAATTAAATTCTTAGTTACATGGGACATGTTTCGCCCTCAATTAAGGGCATCTTCAGCCTAAATACAATAATCAAAAATACAACTAAATTAAAAGTGGACGTTAAATACAATCATCAAAAATACAACTAAAATAAAAAGTGGAAGTTAAAAGTTTAGTCTGTTCTTAAAATTCAGAACAATAAAATTGTGAAAAATGATAAAATAAAAAGATGCTAATGGAAAACTGTCTTATGATTAAACTATAATCTTGTCAGAGACTAAAACTTCTATTAAAATTCGAATTAAAACAGTTCATATAAAATATTGGAAAATCAAAGTGGTAGTAATAAAAAGCCAACGACATGAGGGCGTGTACACAAGCATAAACTTGATTGTCATGAATACAATCTTTTCAAGGCCGTTGATGAAATTCGTAGTAAGTAAGGCAGAAGCATCTATTGAAAAATTGTAAGAGGCCGTTAGCACCGGTAGGTAATAAAATGGCTGAATCCTTGCCAGAAAATGTCAACAGATGCAGAAATAAGTTTTATGTAAGTGTATGTTTTATGTAAGTTATAACACCAGACTTAGAGCCAACAGACGGGCAGCAACCAACTCAACAGTAGTTAAGAAATAACAACTTCCACTTACATAAAACTTATTTCTGCATCTGTTGACATTTTCTGGCAAGGATTCAGCCATTTTATTACCTACCGGTGCTAACGGCCTCTTACAATTTTTCAATAGATGCTTCTGCCTTACTTACTACGAATTTCATCAACGGCCTTGAAAAGATTGTATTCATGACAATCAAGTTTATGCTTGTGTACACGCCCTCATGTCGTTGGCTTTTTATTACTACCACTTTGATTTTCCAATATTTTATATGAACTGTTTTAATTCGAATTTTAATAGAAGTTTTAGTCTCTGACAAGATTATAGTTTAATCATAAGACAGTTTTCCATTAGCATCTTTTTATTTTATCATTTTTCACAATTTTATTGTTCTGAATTTTAAGAACAGACTAAACTTTTAACTTCCACTTTTTATTTTAGTTGTATTTTTGATGATTGTATTTAACGTCCACTTTTAATTTAGTTGTATTTTTGATTATTGTATTTAGGCTGAAGATGCCCTTAATTGAGGGCGAAACATGTCCCATGTAACTAAGAATTTAATTATGTAACAACTATACGTGATAATATAAGTATTGAATAGGTGGAATAAATTAAAACACCTTTATCATTGTTGAACTGTTAAATTTTCAATACGGACCTAAAATGAGGTTTATAACATGTAATAGTACACAAAATCTCCTTTCAATATTACTCTTCATAAATTTGGTACCACATTGTATGGTTACAATTGTTGTAGTTTCTGATAACCATGACTGAGTGCTTCAAAACAAGCTCAAGTATGCTGCTGTACGTTTGTCCTGGGCTGAGAAAGAGTTGCTTTAGAAAAATGATAAGAACTTTTTTCGGGGTGGTTGAAAAAAAATTGTAACTTAAGTATTACACTACAAATACATGTGGTTATAACACACAAAAGTTTTGTTACAATCAGACAAGCAGTTTTCCTTGTATATACTCCTAAGTGAGCGCTTCCAAGAGAAGAAGCCAAAAACCCGGGCAATATTTATTACAACCACAAATAAAAAATATATAATGAACGTCAAAAACAATGTGTCTTATATATGCTAATGTGGAATTAAACAAGGAAAATATTGGTATAACTCGCATTGCAATAGGCCCATTAGTTCGTTTGTAATTAAAGCCTAAACTCGAGTGTCCATAATAAAAAATCCGACACTAGACAATATTTCCGTCCATGGACTCATGATCGGAGCTCGAGGCACAATCCCTAAATTTCTAGTACAGGTATGGGGTTCTCTCGGTCTCAACCAGACATGACTTCACGACATCGCTATCGCCGCAATACGAGGTTCAGTAACCATACTCCGCAACCATCTATATAACACTTGAAGAACCATACATCATGCCACATTCCCAATTCGTTCCAAACTTATTCCTGAGCCTTGTGATGGGTATTTCTGTCTGGCAAATTAGCAAAATTAGAAGAAAAAATATTGTGTAGTGATGTACTTTATTCTTGTGGCAGCCTCCTCATGGAGGAAGTTGTATTAATAATTAATAATTAATAATCGTTTTTAAAAAACAGACAAAGATGTTCGTGTTAACAAGTGCTGTTGCATTCAAGATGGCGATCAAAGACATTCTCTCGCACACGGCCGAGTTTAACCGCCACATAATTCATTGTTGAAGTATGTGACAAGAAAACAATGTTTAATGCTCCACTGGTCCAAAATATAAGGCTTCAGCTAACATTTGTTTTAGAAATAATATGCTGATACTTTTATGGGCCCCAGTGCCAATGTTTTCATATTTGTGGTCTGGTGTTTCACACATCTTTTAATACACTGTTGTTATTTAATGAGCCCAACTGGAAAATGTTTTCTTATTTGTTCTCTCATTTTTTTCATGCCTTTTAATACTCTCACCTTTAGAAACAGTAGATAGCTTTTTACTTTTACTGTACCTGTACATACACAACATAAAATGCACGTATGCAAAAAAAAACAACATATTGTGTGTGTTTACATATCACTTTTGGATAGATTTTATGTGTGTATTCAATAGTACATTTTCTCGTATAGCATGTTCTCTTTCCTTATCCCCTGCAAAAATGTCTTAACGAGATTTTATTGTATATCAGAAGACATGTGAAGATGGTAAAAGATTTCTTAAGTATGGTTCAAGGTAGACAGGCAGGGTACAGCTCGAAAAATGGATAACTTGAATTCTAAAAAAAAAAAAAAAAAAAAAAAAAAAAAAAAAAAAAAAAAAAAAAAAAAAAAAAATTGCCAAGAGAACTTCTTGCCAATGGCTACAATGTTGCTAATTGTAAAACTTATTACTATATCTAACAAAACCACTACTGCATATGTCAAAATACAAAGTTATTAAAAAATTAATCAAAATTACATTTTTATGGCCTCTCACCACACCAGCGGCCATATCAAGTTGCTTTTGTAGAATTCGCAGCAGGTAGTCTGTGCGTGTTTGTAGGTGCTTGACCTGGGGTTTCTTGCCTTCATTAACCAAAATTTTGTCAGCAATACCCAAAGAAGGATCCATTTTAATAGCCTCCCATGAACCCATGCCATACTGATAGACACCCTGCAGCAACCTGGAGTCATCTTCTATTGTCCATTCAACATCAAAGCCAGATGGTTTCACCCTACAATGAGAAAGAATTTCATTACAATCAGTTTCAAAATTTTCGGATTCCCTTAAATATAAAGGAAAAGAAACATCTCTAAACAAATCATTACCATCAACATAAAGAGCACAAAATAAAGAGAGCATTTCTCATTGATGATAACCCTGATGCTTTACTATACAGTAGAACATCGATAATTCGAAATTGGTTAATTCAAAATCTTGTTTAATTCGAAGAAGCTCTCGTTCCTGGAAACATGAGGTACGGTTTTGCATGTTATTTAAATTGTTTAATTTGAAATAGGATAGTTCATAATTTGAAGAACAATGTCAGACCCATTATTGAAATTCAGACTTCTAATTTAAAACTGCCTTTATATTTAAAAAAAAAAAAGTCTTTTACAGAGTAATTTAAATTCAAAATTTCTCCGCGTCATGAAAGAACGCGCCTTCTGGAACGTGCAGGGGTAGCTTTCCGCACCTTTTTTTTTTGGAAGGGGAGTAAGAAAAGGCTGCTGTCTCTCCCCCATACTTTTTAACATGTATTTGGAAGAGATTATCCAGAAATCCATGAATGGAAAAAGAGGAGAGAAAGTTGGTGGCAGGAGAATAGAATGTATTAGATTTGCTGATGACATAGTCCTACTGGCAGAGAGTGAACGAGCTATGATGACGACGCTAACAGATCTAAATGCTGTCTGTGAAGAATTTGGAATGAGAATTAATAAGAAAAAGACAAAATGTATGGTGATAAGCACAAGGAAAGTGAAAACCACCATAAAGTTAGGCCAGGAAATAATAGAACAGGTGGATGCTTTCAAATACTTGGGAAGTGTAATAACAGAGAATATGAGGTGCAGTTGAGAGGTGAAAACTCGTATTGCGAATGCGAAGGAAGCATTTAATAAGAAGAGTAGACATTTTTGTGGGGGCATGGATAGAGACTTGAGAAAGCGATTTGTTAAGTGCTTTGTATGGAGTGTGGCAATGTATGGAGCTGAGACATGGACATTGAGAAAAGAAGACGAAAGAAGGCTGGACGCATTTGAGATGTGGATTTGGAGGAGAATGGAAAGTATACAATGGATAGAAAAAGTAAAGGATGAAGAAGTCTTGAGAAGAGTTTGGGAAGAGAGAAATATATTAAAAGTAATCAAGAAGAGAAAGCACAATTGGATTGGCCATTGGATGAGGAGAGATTGCTTGCTTATAGATGCTATAGAAGGAACGGTAAATGGGAAAAGACAAAGAGGATGGAGAAGATATCAGATGCTGGACAGTATCAGGATAGAATACAAGTATGAGGTAACAAAGAGGGTAGCAAGAGACAGGAGTGCGATGAAGCTATATTTCAAGGAGAATTAAGTACACATATGAGAGACATCGCTGGTAACACAACAAAGATAGATAGAAAAGTAATATATTGCAATAGGTAGAGTCTAGCATAAATGAACATGAAATACCTAAAGAAAGAGATATAAGGAAGACAAAGAAAGAAAGTCACTTTACAACACCGAAAAGTCACATTGAAATAAATAACTAACAGATAAATATATCGCAAGCAATATATTTAAATCGATGTGGGAGAAATCGATGTACCAATTCAGTGTCATAAAATGATAGTTGGAACTAAGATGGACGCAGTTGCCGTGGGAAGTATAGATACGGCACAGAAATTCAATCATCAATATCACAAAGTTAATAAATATAGTGTAATCGAGCCGAGAAATATCAAGGCGGCGCACAGTGGGTAATTTCTAGCATCCAGCTGGCCGAAAATAATATTTTCCACCCCTGTCTTTGGTGTGCATTTTCTGTGAGACGTGTTTATAAGACTCTTGGGTACAGTAATTAAGTACTGAAAGGTCGCGCCGTCTGGTTATCTTATCTCACCGAAGGCCTAAAGTGGCTCTTCTCCGTTAGGCAATAATATTCTGGCGAGACGAGCGCACAGTTATTTTTATGCGAGGGCTCAGTAAGGACGTCAAAACTAAATATTTCTTTAACGTGCAGTGTGATTATATTAGATGAAGGTATGTATTTTATATATTTTGTATCATATGCTGAAAATTACTATATTATTGTCCGGAATGTGCGCCTAAAATTCAGGTAAGGGTGTCCAAGCACTATCTAATTATAAAAACCTGAGCTGACTTTCAAAAGGGATTGCCTTCGATTTCTGTAATGAAAGTTTTTGGATGAGTTATCTATACTTTAATGAATAGAAAACTGTGATTTTTTGCTGCAACCAGGCGCGACCATGAGAGTAATTAATTTTTTTCAGAAGCCATGTACTCTGCAACCCGGAGGTTGGTTTTCGAGCTGTTGAGGAACAGCACAGAATATAAGCGGAACAATGATATTGTGAATATTGTAATTGTATATTTAGACCTTGAGGATTGTTCCGAGGATATATCCAAGCCAATATCGAAATCGGTCAGTATTTTGTGTGCTGAAATTCGATCACGCTGGACAAAATACAGTAGAAAACGGGACAAATTCTTGAAGTACAACAAAAGTTGGTTGGACCAGAAACTGAGCCTTGCAGGATGACATGCATCACAATGTCAGGATGAGCCTGCCAGTACTAGCACTCGAGGACGTCCACGTAACTGTTTGCAGAATTGAGTGAACGGTCTAAGAGAAGGAAAACTAGATCAGTTCTTGAAGAAAAATCACAAGAAAAGATAGTTTCTACCACTCAGAGATGAGTCTTCGAGCTTCTGGGAAAAAGGATGCCACTGATATTGTTGGTGAACTTTCATTTGCCTCTCCTCAACGTGCGACAAAAATGAAAAGGTCTTGCAATTTATTTTTGCAGGAACAACTGACAATGTCACCCGATCAGACTCTCGCTATAATAATTGATTTGCAATTGGCATCTAATCAGTACAAGGAACTGAGGGAAAATGCTAAAACATATAACTGTAACTTGTACCCTCCATATTATCTAGTGAGAAAAAGTAAATACGAATGTTACCCCAGTGATATTTTAATCACTGATTCATCTGCAGAGGTCCGATTACTGTACAAGCGATTCTTGACCATACAGTACACCGAATTTGCAAAATACACGGGAATATGTTGAATTTGGCAGATCAAGAATTTAAATATCACTATAAACTTGTAACGATGAGGGCTGTGATGGCAATTCAGATCAAAGTCGCTACAAACAGAGATTTTCACAGGGTCGATCATTAAGTGATGAGTCTCTGTTTTGTATTTCACTTGTGCCCCTTCAGCTTTTGTTTAGCCACCCAAACACCAGAAACCAGGATACAATTTGGCATAATCCTAGATCTTCATCATCTCGTTACTGCAGGCCCATTAAATTAGAGTTCCAGAAAGAAACAGCCGACTTAATGCGCGACAAGGTGCAATGTATCAGTGCCCAAGAAGAGAAGTTGTTGCCTACTACGGTAGTCCTGAATGATGAAAAAACAATAGTGGTTGAACATGAGCTACATTTCACTATGGTAGATGGAAAAGTCTGAAGTGCATTGTCTTCCTATCAGTCTTCCCAAAGGTGTTATATATGTGGCACATCCCCTAAAGAGATGAACAATATTCCTGAAGTGACTGAGAGAGTAATTAACCCAATAACACTTAAGTTTGGGTTATCACCACTTCATGCATGGATTCGATGTTTCGAATGCCTTTTATATATAGCGTACAGACTTGATGTAACAAAGTGGCAAATAAGAGATGCTGAGGAGAAGAAACTGATTGAAGTAAGAAAGAAAGAAGAATAATATACAGGTTCAGTTCAGGGAGGAAACGGGTCTATTGGTTGATACACTGAAGCAAAGTGCTGGCAATACTAATGATAGAAACACCGCTAGAAGATTCTTCAGGGAGGCTTCCACTTCTGCGGATATTACTGGAATAGATCTACATTTAATAAACCATCTACATGTCATCTTAGAAACTCATCGTGTGGGAATGCCATTGATGAAGTGGCATTTGGCATATACGCAAAGGAAACTACACAATTGTACTTACAAAAATACAAATGGTACTACATGCCTGTAACTTTGCACAAACTCTTGGTTCATGGAGAAGAAGTCATTGGGCACTGTATTATACCTATTGGACAACTCTCTGAGGAAGCCCAGGAGACCAGGAATAAAGATAATAGGCATTTCAGACAAGTATTCATCATGAAAACCTCCAGAAAGGACACAAATACTGACCTTTTCCATAGCCTGCTTATATCCTCGGACCCTTATATTACCAGCTTAGGGAAATCAAGGAAGAGGAAGTTGATACCTCTTTCACAATAAGTGCTCAACTTACTGTCCAAGCCTCCTGTATCTGGTTCTGCTCAAGGAGGTAATGACAGTGAAGCTAGCGATTCTGATGGAACTGCATCTAACGACTAAATTGTTTGGTAAGTACATGTATTCCTGCATCTGTTTTTAAACATTCTAAACAGCATGTCCCACTATTAACATCTATTTAATTTCTTAAAGCTATAACGAAAAACGATTCAAATGACTAAAATTACTATTTCTATTCTTGGCGTAATCATTTGTTTTTTTTTAAATGATTGACCACACCCTTAATTATCTCCAATTATAGCAGTTACATACTAAGTTTTATGTAAATTGGTCCATTAGTGTCAGAGATATGATTTTTGGCCGGCTAGATTCCTGAAATTACGCACTGTGCAGCAATGAGAAAACGAAAGGAATGATTGAGATTGTTACAGCATTATTATCACAACTTTACATAAAATACTCGAAGCAAAAGGAAGCATCGAATCTTCAAGGATAAAATATGCAAATATTTTGAGCAGATACCATTTATTTGGAGAGAAATAGTGAATCATTTGATTCTAGAAGGTTGATATTTCAAAATATTCCACTGGAACGCGTAAAAGAATCGCCAAGAAATTAAAATATTACATCAAGAAGGAGATAACGTAAGCACTACGTCACAAATCCCGAACGGCAGCAGCAGATAATATTTTAAGCTTGCCTGCAAAAGATATTAAAAATCACGGCAATTAGAGTCGATATATAAGAAAGAAATCAGAACAAATAAGTGAATTACAGGCAGACATATTGGTAATCTAAAGGAGAATATTCAGAATTGAATCTTAGAGATGTTTTACTTAACACAAATTCATATTAGAAGGCAGTGACAACCCAAAGATGACGAAACTGACCATGTATGTTTGTATTTCTGTTACATTTGCGCAAGACATGTCTGTCAACAAAAAGAGAGATGAAGTAAACACTCGATTTGTGAAGGATGAAGGCGGTATAATATTAACAAAGCCAGAAGAAATAAGAAATAATTGGCGAGAGTATTTGAGAAGTTGATGAACATGAGAACTAATGACAGTCATTCAATGGACCACCCGGAAAGGCAATTAGTTGATAAAGAAACGGATAAAGAAATTACAATGAATGAAATTGAAATAGCAGTAAGAAAGACGAAGAATGGAAAAACTGCTGGAATAGATGAAATTTCACTGGAGATGATAAAGGCAGCTGGAGCTGTAGGCCTGCAGTGGACATACCAAGTTCTCAGGATTGTCTGGGAGAATAAGTAGCTCCCTGAGGATTGACAAAAAGGAATAATCATCCTAATTTTCAAGAAAGGCTACAAGAAATTATTGAAGAACTAAAGTGGAATTACTCTGATATCCCATGTTGCTAAGATAATGGAGAGGATACTGGAAAGTAGGATAAGGTTGAGGATTGAAAATCAGATACAGGAAAATCAGTTTGGTTTCAGAAGTGGAATGTCAACAATAGAGCCCATTTTCATTATGAGACAACTAATGGAAAGCAATGGGAGTATGGGAATGATATGGTGATGGCATTCATTGACATTGGAAAGGCATATGACAGTGTCCCCAGGACTAAAGTTTGGGACAGTCTGGTGCAAAAAAGAACTGGGCAGGGATTAATAAAAATGATCATGGCAATGTACACGGAATGTTGTAGTTGCGTGCAAACAAAAGTTGGCAGGACAAGTTGGTTCAAAATCACTAGTGGGCTGAGACAGGTGAGTGTTCTATCACCAATACTGTTTACAACAGTAATGGATGACATAATGAGAACAGCAAAAGCAACATATGGAGGAAGAGAAATGAACATCATGTTACTGTATTTGCAGATGATATTGTGATTCGGGGAGAAGACGACATGAAGGTTCAAGAACAGTTGGATGTGGTGAATGGGAAGATTGAAGAATGTGGACTGAAAATAAGTGTGGAAAAGAGTAAAACTATTGTTATGACTAGAGGGGAGAAGGAAGGAAAAGGTCAGATTAGACTTGCAGACCAGCCCTGGAAGTAGTGGAGACTTTCAAATACCTGCAGAGTGAATTAATGGAGAATGCTCGACTGGATACTGAGATTAGTAAAAGGATTCAAGCTGGAGGTGGTGGTGATTATTGTTTTAAGAGGAACTACAACTAGGCAACCATCCTCTATATAACACTAATCAGAGAGAAAAAATGGAAGGGACCGACCCTTCGAAAAATGAAGATATTGGCCATAGGAAGACATGGGCCACGAAGGGCGTGAAAATGAAAGACTCCCTAGCCCTCGCAAACCTAATAGCGTCGGGGTCAGAAAAGAACAAGAGTTGACCAAGGGAGGTCGGATAGGATAGATGAAAGTGAGGAGCCTGGCACAAGTAAGTGGAAGCAATGCCAGGACTCAGCTAAAAAACCCGTGGTTGCCATCCCACGCTCCAAAGTTCAGAGCCCCTGGGGCCCCTTTTAGTCGCCTCTTACGACAGGCAGGGGATACCGTGGGTTATTCTACCGCCACCACCCACAGGATTCAAGCTGGAAGCTGTTTCTATTATAGTGTAAGAAACAGGTCATGGAACAAAGATGTGCCAATGGAAGCAAAGGGAACTATGTACAAGTTGTATTACGTACCCATAACAACTTACAGAGCAGAAACTTGGGCAATGACAAAGAAGGATGACAGTCGAATACAGGCAGCCGAAATGGTTTGAGGAGTATGATACAGAAGAGTAGAAGAGACAAAGTAAGGAATGAGAAAATCCAGGAAGAAAATGGAGTGGAAAAAATGAATGATAAAACAGGGATGAGCCGACTAAGATGGTTTGGGCACATACGAATGAAGGATGAAAGAATGCCAAAAAAGGTGATGGAAATGCAAATGCAAGGAAGGAGAGGCCGTGGACGACCGTGATTGGGATGTAAGGATAGAATCCAATGCAGTATTATAGAAAAGAAACTTGGACTGGGACACAGTGTTGGAGGAGGAGTGGTGGAACGACTGAAGAAAGTGGAGAGGGACCATATTTGCTCCTACCTGGCTACAGCTGGATAAATGGAAATGATGATGATGATGATGATGATGATTAGGGAAGTTTTACACACATTTACATTACAGAACAAATCTCCATCATCACATGAAATACATAAGAGATAATAATACGGTATATACACATCCACTTGCTATTTTCAAACAAACGCTGTCAGAAGATTTGGTTGAATACTGTGCCAACCCTTAAAACTAAAAACTATAACATTCCCTAAGAGGGGTGAAGTATCGTGCTGCAAAATGAAAGGATTGAATAAGACCTGCACCCAATTTTTGGAAGCAATATTTTTGAAAAAAAAAGTGCAGGTGGTATTCGGGATTACACGGTATTTATCGACTGACCAAAAACAAAACCCAACCCTTAATCTAAATGAAATCTCAGATAAAATCAACACCCTTTTGGAATGTTTTTTTCAATACAACTTCAAACCAAAAATACACAATCCTTAGCCAGTTTCATATCCCCTACCTTTCTAATTTTCTCAACTCCATCACCTGAGTTGGTCAAAGTTTTGTTGAATGCAAAATGGCAGGCAAAGTCAATCCTCGGATCGCACATGACTTGAGTGTAACCTCCAATTCATTGCTTAAGAGAGTGACCAGAAAATGTTGTTTAACAACCCATTGGTCCGAAGTAAGAGTGTGACCTGCAATAATACTTTTTACTGGCCCTGAGTAAATGTTTTCACATTTGTTGTCTAGTGTTTTTCAAACCTTTCAACACATGGTTGTTATTTTATAAGCCTCTGCAGAAAAGGTTTTTATATTTGTTTTCTCGTGTTTTTTACACGTTTCGATACTCTCCTCTCCTCAGAAATGCTAGAGATAGTTTTCACTGTATCCACAGACACGACGTAAAATACCCTTATTTAGGAAAAAATCATATCTAGTACCGTATCTTCTTGCATAATGCCCTTGCATAATTTACGCATTCCAATATTTCTGGGTCCAAAGTGGAGAAAAAGAAATCTTTACGTATTTGACACACCCACTTCTTCGAACATCCATCATGCAGCTCCAGATGCGTTTCGAAATCAAGATCTCAACTATTCAGGTAGCATCAGCCTTCCTATTGCGAAACCGGGCATTCCAAATACTTGGCAACGTGCTATTATCAGCCGGTAGGAAATACCACTGCACTAGTACAGTGAGAGAATCAGCGCATAAGTGAATAGTGACCCTCTATTCCAGTCTGGTACAAACGTATTTTACGAGTGTTTTGGAACGGGAGATGCATTTTGTGTGTTCTCAAAACTGTTTGTTAGTTCAGAGTGAGCAAGAATTCGAGTAATACTACACCATATAAACTCACGGTTTAAAGTCGTGCCGAAACATACGGGAATAGGGCAGCGGGCCGGAAGTATTCATTGTCCGAATGCAACACACGCTGCCGCGGTAACAGAGTAGTGCACTTCAAGTGACCAACAACTCTCGCAAAGCATTTCGCAGACCAAAACACGGCTAGTTTCTGAAAGTAGAGAAGGATCTACTTAAATATGTGATTTTGTTACGAACAACGTTGCTCTAAAACTAAAAATAATGCCCAAAGTAAAATTTCCGCGAGGGTTCTACGTTCGTATCCAAGAAAAAGGGTGGATGGACATGTCAATCTAATTAAGGGCATTTCACTTGAAACATGTATTTTCCAAGAAAACTATGCTAAGCAATTTATTTGGAACGGACAAATTCATGTAATTTCCCAAGACAATATCAACTGCCTCCTTCTACATAAATAAACAATCTACTGTATAATCTTAAATACCACCCGCACTGTTTTTACGAAAATATCACTTCCAGAATTGGGTGCAGGTCTTATTTAAAATTTTCGGAAATTTATCTTTCCGAATACGCGTTCCGAATGTGCGTAAATCGGGCATCACTGCCGGCGTGGCTTGGCAACAATGCTCTCTCCACTCTCAGTATACGCTACTTCCACACTTGGCGCCAGTCTCATGCACATTCTTGGAGTATCAACATGAATTCCACAAAGCGTTTGCGATCTTTTACTGCGAGTGAGAAACTGAAAGTAGTTCGGGAAGCCAAAATTATTAGAAATAGTGCCACCGGTAGGAAATACGATATTGACGAGTCGTATATTTGCAATTGGAGAAAGAAGAAAAATGTGCTATTAACATGTAGGGGTGATCGTAAGGCTTTTTGTAGACTGAGTGTACAGTTTCCAAAAACTGAAAAAAAAAAAAAAAAAAAAAAAAAAAAACACTTTATAAATATGTGACAGAAAGGCAGGAATTGGGATATGGTATGTCAACCGAAATGTGTCAGCTAAAGGCATTAGAGATTGCAAAGGAACTTTCATCGGAAGGGTTCAAGGCAAGCCGAAGATGGTTTAATAATTTTTATAAATGAAATGGGTTGAGCATACAAAGGCGTACTTCAATTTCACAGCGTCTCCTGGTGCCTACGATGAGAAGTTATTGTCGTTTCAGCATCACATAATTCAGTTGCAGAAGGAAAATGCACATTTGCTTTCCCAAATTGGCAATGCAGATCAGACGCCAGTCTACTTTGAAATGCCAGTGGACAGGACTGTGAATGTTAAGGGTGCGAAAAGTGTTACCATTAGAACAGGTGGTAATGAAAAACAACGGTGTACGGTAATATTGTGTATTCTCGCCGACAGGACCAAATTGACGCTGTATATTGTTCTCAAGCGAAAGACGCTTCCTAAAAATCTGCCCGCTGGTGTTATCGTCAGACCTCAGAACTCCAGCTGGATGGACAGTTCACTTGTGGAAGACTGGGTAAAGTGTGTCTGGCAACGTTGCCCTGGTGCATTATTGGGACAAAAGAGCTTGCTTGTTCTCGACAGTTACCGCAGCCACACGACAGACGCTGTGAAGAAACATATCAAGGATGGGAAAACCGAGCTAGCAGTCATTCCGGGCGGGATGACATCTATGCTACAGCCGCTGGATGTCTGCGTGAACCGTCCATTTAAAGCAGCCTTGGAACAGCTCTATACAGAATGGATGGCAGCTGATAATCACACACTGACGCCAACTGGTCACATTCAGCACCCGGAAGTTCAGCTGCTGTGTTCGTGGATTTTGACAGCATGGAATCGTATCCCTGGAGACCTCGTACGGAAGGGCTTCAGGAAATGTAGCATTTCTAATGCTATGGATGGCAGTGATGACGACATTTTGTGGGAAGGTGATGGTGATGAAAGTTCTGAAGTTGGTACTGATGATAATGATGATGACGAATGAACTCGTTGCATATCGTTCTGGAAATGTTTGTTTACTTTTATTTGTATTTTCTAATCATTTGATGTGTGTTAGTAAAGATTGTAAATAATTTTGACTTCACTTAAAAAAAAAAAAAAATTCTTTCAAAATAAGGGTGCGGGTCTTACTCGGTGGCGGGTGGTATTCAAGATTATACAGTATTTTTCAGAGTACCTTTTATTGCATGAAACTTTGTCTCCAGAGTTGTACAATGACCAGGGAACTTCCTGTCAGATTTTTATTATGGATGCTCGAGTATAGTCTTTAAATACAATGAACTGATAGGCCTATTGCAAAGTGAATTATATCAATATTTTCCTTCTTTAATTCTACATTAGGGTATATAAGACAATTTGATTTTGAAGTTCATTAATTACTTTTTTTGCGGTTGTAAAAAATGTTGTCCAGCATTTTGGTTTCTTCTCTAGGAATTGCTCAATTATGAATGTATACATTGAAAACTTCTTGTCTGATGGTAAATAAATTTTTATATGTTATAACCACATGTATTCTTAGTGTAATACTCACGTTACAATTTTATTTTTCAACCACCCAAAAAAAGTTCTCATAATTTTTCTAAAGCAACTATTTTTCAGCCCAGGAATGACGTGCAACAAGAAACTTAGGCTTGTTTTGTAGCACTTAGTTGTCGTTATCAGAAACCATACAGTGTGGTACTGAATTTATGAAGAGTAATATTGATGGGAGTTCATGTGTACGCCAGACTGTGCAACTGACAGAAGGCAGGGTGGTGTAACCGGGTGCTGTGTTGCCGTGTACACTTGCCAGGGGCAATTGTGAAATGGAATGGCCGTTACCTTGGTTTGCCCGCAATCTATTTTCAGTCTGCCTATGTTCTGCATGTTGGCCGCATCTCTTCAAGATGCCTCCAAGCCTGCCGTTGTCAGAGGGTGAACTTGCAATGGTTTTGAGTGCTATTCGTTTCTTTCAAAGTGAGGGGAGAACAGTAGGGGACAAGAAAGTGGTAGATTGTCTTGGATTATTGCTGTCATCAGTGAAGAGAGTAGGAGCCACCTCAAAAGAGAATGATGGAAATAAGTCATCCAGATCAATAAAGTAGTGTATGAGGTCCGGGTGTCGGAATCCTTCTCTATTTTTCTTTGGGGCCAATACGAAGCTATATACAAAAAGCCTCCGCATGAAACTGTTAGAAAATATGGCAAATCTTGAAGTAGCAGCTTTTGAAAGTACAGTAGAAGTCTGTTATATCAGATTTTTTGTAATAGTCAGGAAAACCCCCATACACATTAAAATCGATATAAAACTGCAATCAATTTGTTCAAAATGTGTTTTCGCGCATAATTTCCACACTACGACTTACTTGATTGTAATTTTTTGAAATCCGATAGTACGTGAAAGTGTGTGTTTAATGTCATTCTGAAAAAGTTGTAGTACCTTATTTCTCCTAATCCAAGATGACCTCCACATTTTCCTCCAAAAAAATTAAATCAGGCTTAAAAAGTGCTTTGTAAAATCACATGGAATGTCTTTCTTGTATAGTACGCATTTTAGACTATTTTTAGACGTCGAACATTGGCTTTAATTATGCCATATTTTTTGCAGGTGCACAATTATTCTCTATTTCCGTGGGTTTAATAAGCATTGACTTAAGACATAATATCGAAGAGAACCCGTTGAAAATATGCCGGCAAAACCTATTCCACGCACCTCTACAATTCGACAATCCACCAGGAAAATATTCTTGCTTACTATAAAACAGTTACTTTCACTCAGCGTCAGATATAACTCACCACAGCTGCACGCACATCTCGCTTGCCGGGTTCGGCCAACTTCAGCGGCTAGCTATGTATTGGCCTAATCGTGGCCCTTGAAGGTCAACAATTTTATTGCGCCGCGGTATGGCCATTCCGCCCTTGCGGATTTCGTGCACATACCTCACAATTTCATCTTCGACTTCTTTAAAGCATCCTTGCTGCACAGCACTGAATGCATTTTTTGTACAGTACGCATTTTTAGCTATCTTTGTCTTCATGCTAACGCCAAATATTGGCATTAGTTAGGCTATGCTGTATTTTCTTGCAGCTGCACAATTATTCTACACATTCGAGTGTTTGATAACCATGAACTTAAAATTGGCATCATAATATCGACGAGAACCCGTTAAAAATTTGCCAGCAATACCTGTTCCATGTATCTTTACAGTACGACGATCCATCACGAACACATTCTTGCTGTCTATGAAACTTAATTTTCACTTAGCGCCAGGTGCAGAAGACACATTATAAATCTGCTGTTGAGTAGCCATGGCCTTTCTAAGAATTCGGGGTTCGCATGTTTTGATGCCATTCTGCAGATTTGAGAAACATTTTTGTAGAAGCTAACAGAACGTCATTCTCTCTTCACTATTTCCCAAAATCCAGTGACGTTACACTTAGGCACTGTACAACCAGTTGCCGCGGCTAGCGATGTATAATAAAGCGGCAGTTGTTTATTGTCAATGAGTTTTGTGTGCGCTTGCGCGCGGGGGTGAAAAGAAGCAGCGTGGTTACTGCGGTACTTGACAGTGGTGTTGATTATTGTTAGGCCACAAATGCAAGATAACCCTTGCTTTTTCACATGAGATTCTGAGAATAAAACGTCGTCTTGGATTTGGAGAAATACGGTATCACTCCAGAGGCTTCTGTGGGAAACATTTCAGTATTCTAATCGAAATAGACTTTCAACCTATTAGGTCGTATTAAGGTGCGTCCACACCGAGATATTTTCATTAACTTTGTTAATAAACACTGTTTATGAACAATGTTCATGAACATTTTTGTATGTTAATAAACAAAATAGCGTGTTCATTAACTTTTCGAGCATGTTGATAAACAAAATTTCTTTAACTTTTGTGAATGAAACTTTTCATTAACTTTTTGTGTTTTCGTTAACATTTCGGTTCGCACATGAGCAAGGACGCAATTAGAGCACACAGATTTGCAGCGCAGCATACGATGATTTCTTATTTCTTCTAAAAATTGACTATCAAATCGCAAATGAAAGTTCTACTATACAGTAGCTTTAATTCTGTGTGATATTCTTTTAGCTGTGTTCTAATGTTGTTTCATTTCTAGCTTCGCTCCTTGCTGAATAACCTAACCTCCCATAATCGCTTATACATCATCAAAATAATATTATCGTAACTAGGTAGGTTAAATGAACATTTTCTTTATTTCGTATCTTTACCAATTCCTTGATATTGTTGTATAAAGCTTCAAACACCTCAGACACAATAACTGAAATTGTTTGTTTTGATACTCTAGACAAATAGGTATATAAGTGAAATGTCACCAGTTGCTAGGAATCTTTGAAGTTATAACCCAGGGATGGCGGACCTTTTCCAGGTAGTGTGCCAATTTAACTCTGGTTTATTATTCTTAACTGTTTACTGTGCCACTTGTTATTTTCTTTTAAGGAAAAGCTACAACCCCTTCCCCCCCCCCCCAACCCCACAACGACTTCCTTTCTTAATTCCCAATTATGTTTCATAATATGTTATTTATTCATTTAGTGATTTATTTATGTATTTAATTATTTATTTAATATGTATCTTATAAATACATTTTATTGCATGTTTCGTGGTTGTATTTTGCAAATACATAAAAAATACTTTTAAGTATGTATGTTTGGAGAATACCTAACATTACTTGTAAATATATATATAAAATAAGCTCCCATTGTAACATACTTTGTCATCAAATCTTATTAGATGTCTGTCTGAACAATTAAAAATACTAATATTGCAAATGGACTTTAAGTGAAATATCATTCTCACATTTAGTACCCATGTCCTTTATATTAGGTTCATAACTTCTTGTCTTCAATAACACACAAGAAGCACTTAGGTCTGAACCGAGACGGCTTCTAACTGTTGACTTCACAATGTTCATTATAGAAAATAGCTGTTCGTAGGCATATGATGACCCAAACAAATTGAGTAATGTTATAGCAAGTTTCTTCATCATCAAAAAATTTGTGGGAGGCTGTCCCATTTTTCACATATTAAGTTGTCTGGGTTCTGGAGAGAATATTCACCATTAACAGCACAGTCTATTTTCACCCATATACTGCTTTCTTCACATTCAATCAACTCCATTTCTAAATGGTCAGTAAAAATTGACCTTAATCTCACTCATTTGTGCAATATGAGGTTTTGTAATAAAGTGCAATGTGTTCTCCAAATCTCAAAATTGGGAAAATCGCTTGGAAATGATTTGTTGTGAATATTGTGAGACGTCAACATACTTCTTACAAATACCTTTTAGTGCGGCTGTTAGCTTGCATCCGGGAGATAGTAGGTTCGAATCCCACTATCGGCAGCCTTGAAAATGGTTTTCCGTGGTTTCCCATTTTCACACCAGGCAAATGCTGGGGCTGTACCTTAATTAAGGCCACGGCCGCTTCCTTCCAACTCCTAGGCCTTTCCTATCCCATCGTCGCCATAAGACCTATCTGTGTCGGCGCGACGTAAAGCCCCTAGCAAAAAAAAAAGTTAACTGATTTGCAAAACTTTGACATCAGTTCGAGTTGTACTTTAAGTGAAGGAAATTACTTAAAATTCCTTGTTTCAGCATCCCTGAAGAATACACGTTTTCTCTGGAATGATTTTATGATCTCAAACAATCTATTTGCAGTATGTCCCTTTCCTTGCAGTTCCTTATTCATAATATTGTATACTGCTATAAAATCACAGAGAAACATTCATTCGCAAAGCCAAATAGGGTCCGTGAGTTCTGGGAATTCTTCGTACTTTTCTATCATGAAGAAGTAAATTTCGTCCAAGAGTTCGACAAGCCTCTGGAGTACTAACCCATGACTCAGCCAGTGAATATTATTGTACATTAAAAGTACGCCATTGTGAGATTCCACTTCGTGTAACATTTTCAAGAACTGGCGATTATTTAGAGCATGTGCAGGTATGGAGTTCACAGTTTTAGTTACCACCGAGAGTACTCTTTCAAATGACTGCATACCTTCTTTCCTGGTGTAACATACGATGGAAGTATAAAATAGGGTGTTTAACTTTTTCTTTAAGAAATTTCACAAACCCATTATGAATACCCACCATACTTGAGGAAATATTCTGTAAATCAAACCCCATTTTTAATACAAGTTATTGCTTCACATCCTTCATTATATCTTTACCTATTGTCGTATTTCATAAACTCAAAATTTTAACTAAATCCTCCCCCATCACATTTCCATAAGGGAATCAGACAAAAACAGCAATCCTTTCTTGTAAGGTCACATCCGTGCTTTCATCAAGACATACTGAATACATCTGGGAGTTATCCAAATCAGCTTTCAATTGCTACGAAACATCTTCACACAATCTTATTATTCTAACCTTGACAGTACTTCGGCTGGCTGGCATTTCTTTTAATACTTTTAATTAGGCTCTTTGTTCTTTGTTAGGATAGCCTTCAGTTAATGTATCGGACATCAGTAAGAAAGTCTCTTTCAAAAACTCACCATCAGAAATCCCATGCTCTAATATGCAGTGAGACAGATGGAAAAAACCGCACTGATATTATTCCTTGTCCTGAAAGATAATACAAAACAACTAGCTTGTTTTGTGTATTGTCTTCTTTCTTCATTTGGCATGGAATGAACATTTAAATGATTCGTCTCGAAATGGCGCTTTACATTAAATGTGCAGGACATGACGGTTTTCAAGCACAAGCAACACAAAACCCTACTGTTTCTTTCTATCACTCCGAATTCCATTGTCCACTGTTCTTGAAGAATCCGGTCACTACCTTTGTGAAGTGTAAGTTTTTTACGGCACTGAAAACATGTTTGTGAGGTCTGTATACAAACAACATTCAATAAACAGTAAAACACAACGAATAATTACGCGCTACTGGCTACCACACACACTCACTCACTGACTGATGACCAGGTTTTCGATATTTATTTCTTACACATGAAACACTACGGTTGTTCGATCCACGGGATATGTATATTCTGTAGAACAAGATGTATATAAAATCTTTAATATACAGTAAAACCTCGGTAATTCAAAGTTGTTGGGACTCAAAAATCTTTGAATTACGTGATTTCGAATTAACCGCCAATTCGCAATTCAGAAGTACCAACTCTTGTCGCGTTACAAAATATCCTAAGGCCCATTACTGCATGCAGTTAACCTTGATTCACAATTCATACCTTTCAAATGCCATGAAAAAAGAACTATTTCCAAAATGTATCCAAGAAGGTGCACTTACAGTATTCAAATAATGCACTTGGATATCTCACTGGCAAACATAACCTCACGCATCGAAAAAAAAAAAAGAGCATGATTCAAAGACGAGGAGAAATCTATGCTGGCTCCCATGTGCAAATGCATTATTTTTTGGATTTCTGTACTGTTTGTATTTTTAGATGCTTTGTACTGACATGGAAAGTGCCCGACGCCCTTAAAACATTGTGGGTTATCGAACTTTCCTATGACGAGGCGCTAAAATTTCTCGCTTCCATGTGCATTGCAACGCACTACAATGACCCCCATCCCCCACCCTTGTACGATTCTCTGGATGGCACTTTCTCCTTTAACATCATAAGACCATTTGGGCTCTCATTAAAATAAAGCAATGCAGTTTCATCGGCAATGACAATATTACATGTTATAATTCTAATATTTTGGTCTGTATTGAAATGTCCAATGAAGTCAAATAAATAATAAAGTTTAATTATTCCACCTATTCAATACATAAAAAGAGATGTTAATAAAGAATTAAATCTGTAAATAAAATTATAGGGACATGTTTCGCCCTTTAATTAAGGGCATCTTCAGCCTAATCTCAATCTGAAAGTTAATTAATCAGGTACCTGATTGTAATTAAATTACATATGAATATGAAGATGATGTTGGAAATGTGTTTCAAATGGTGAGCGAAATGGTTGACAATAGTTTTGATATTCTTAAAATGAAACCTTAATAAAGTCTAATATACAAATAGTCGTAAATTTATGAACGCTTGTTTAAAAATTGGTAACAAATTGTATACTGGTAGTTTTTTTAAGAACGTAAATTTTGTAAAGAGACGTTTCCGTTGCTGACTTCAAGTGAGGTTTGAAATAAATTGTTACGTTGAAACAAGTAAAGCGGGGCCTTTTGATCGTTGAGGGTGTTAAGAGAAAATGTATTGGGTATTAAACAGTTCAAACGTCAGCATAAAAATTGTTGGACTGTTGAAACTTTCATGTGAAGAGATGACTATTCAACAGACTATTGAAAATAAATGAAATTACACACAACGTTTTTCTCTCCAACTCTTCTTTACGTCAACCAATTTCAACATTAATAAAGAGACTTCATATTTAACACAGCTACTTACCATCAAGCACTCTTCTTCACTCGTGTTCTAGAAGACTGCAGTTTCATCTCTTCACATGAGAGTTTCAACAGTCTAACAATTTTTATGCTGACGTTTGAACTGTTTAATACCCGATAAATTTTCTCTAACACCCTCAACCATCAAAAGGCCCCACTTTACTTGTTTCAACATAACAATTTTTTTCAAACCTTACTTGAAGTGAGCAACGGAAACGTCTCTTTACAAAATTTACGTTCTTAAAAAACTACCAGTATACAATTTGTTACCAATTTTTAAACAAGGGCATTCATACATTTACGACTATTTGTATATTAGACTTTATTAAGGTTTCATTTTAAGAATATCAAAACTATTGTCAACCATTTCGCTCACCATTTGAAACACATTTCCAACATCATCTTCATATTCATATGTAATTTAATTACAATCAGGTACCTGATTAATTAACTTTCAGATTGAGATTAGGCTGAAGATGCCCTTAATTAAAAGGCGAAACATGTCCCTATAATTTTATTTACAGATTTAATTCTTTATTAACATCTCTTTTTATGTATTGAATAGGTGGAATAATTAAACTTTATTATTTATTTGACTTCAATGACAATATTGTTCGGTGCCTAAATTTATTATATGAGCCACGTTTTTTCGTCAACTGTCGGCATCACCAGTGTTCACGGATTCTGTTTTTCCGCACACTGCCTGTTGCGTGATATTATGGCGTTCCTTGAAAGGTTGAATACAAAATAATTCCGATTTCTTTCAACTTAGCAATCATGAAGCGCAGTGTAGACCCACTGAAGTCAGTGCGGAAAGCTACCCCTCCACGCTCCGGAACATGCATTCTATTATGATGCCGATAAATTTTGAGTTGAAATTATTCCGTAACATACTATTGTTTTAAAATGTAAAGGCAGTTTCGAATTAAAACTCTGAATTTTGGTGATGGGGCCGACATTGTTCTTCGAATTACGAATTATCCGTGTTTCGAATTAAACAATTTAAATCACGTGCAAAACTGTATCTCATGTTTCCGGGAACGAGAGCTTCTTCGAATAGGCGGGATTTTGAATTATCGAGTTTCTACTGTATCCATGTGGCGTGCCATCGAAATCGTGTTCGCGTGTCACCTAATGACACGTGCGGCATAGGTTCGCCATCCCTGTTATAACCTATTTATATCTAAAAAGAAATAGCCTGTCATTAGTGGAGCCGGCTTTCTGATAATCTGTATTATTAACAATTTCAGACCCAATTACTGTCAACAAGAACTGAAAGTCATGTGGGGGCATTCTCAAGAGAATTTTGAAAGCCTGCTGCATCATGAATTAAAAGTTCAGACATAAGTGTTCTTTCCAAACTTAATTCTACTCTCCTTTCCAGTATTTTTCTTTGCCACACTTCGCGTCTGGGCTTTTCTCTAATTGTACTCACCAAAATAATGAAAGCTGCAGCTGTAAGTATTTTCTTCTTCCTGACCCTACAAATTGTAACCTTACAAACAGCTACTTTGGTGTGGAAGTTTGTTAACAAAAGTTTACTAACATGTGGAGAAATGTTTTCATTAACATTGTTTATTAACCTTGTTTCGTTACCATTGTTTATTAACTTTGGTGTGGACTAACCATTATGTACATTTAGTACGTGTTGAAGACATGCTAAGTACAGAACAAAAATGGCCAACCGGACACCAGTGGGATCTGAACCCACAACCTCCCGATTTCGCATCAGTTGCTCTACCAATTGAGCTATGGTGGCCTAGGCCATCTTTGTTCTGTTGGAAAGAATCTAAGCTACAGTTCTGGCACTACTGCCATCACACTGTAGAGTGCGTTTAAGTCACCTGTTGAGGGCTAAGTCAATGAATATTGAATTTTCATGACCGCATTACAATCAAAACAGACTTTCAACCTATTAGGTTGAGTTACGTACATTTAGTACGTGTTGAAGACATGTTAAGTACAGAACAAAGATAGCCAATCGGACACCAGTGGGATCGGAACCCACAATCTCCCGATTTAGCGTTCGTTTCTCTACCAATTGAACTATGGTGGCCTAGGCCATCTTTGTTCTGTTGGAAATGATCTAAGCTACAGGTCTGGCACTCTTGCCATCACACTGTAGAGTGCGTTTAAGTCGCCCACTGAGGGCCAAGTCAATGAATACAGAATTTTATCGACCGTATTGTAATCAAAACCGACTTTCAACCTATTAGGTCATGTTAGGTACATTTAGTACAGGTTGAAGACATGTTAAGTACAGAAGAAAAATGGCCAATCGGATACCAGTGGGATCCGAACCCACAACCTCCCGATTTAGCGTCGGTTGCTCTACCAATTGAGCTATGGTGGCCTAGGCCATCTTTGTTCTGTTAGAAAGGATCTACGCTACAGGTCTGGCACTACTGCCATCACACTGTAGAGTGCGTTTAAGTCACCCGTTGAGGGCAAAGTCAATGAATATTGAATTTTCACGACCGCATTATAATCGAAACTGACTTTCAACCTATTAGGTCGTGTCATGCACATTTAGTACATGTTGAAGACATGTTAAGTACAGAACAAAAATGGCCAACCAGACACCAGTGGGATCCGAACCCACAACCTCCCGATTTCGCA
Source organism: Anabrus simplex (assembly GCF_040414725.1). NCBI lineage: Eukaryota > Metazoa > Arthropoda > Insecta > Orthoptera > Tettigoniidae > Anabrus > Anabrus simplex. Next base: position 592,386,521 of record NC_090265.1, read on the forward strand.
AATATGTATCATGAAAACACATTTCAAACGTCGAATGTAGAGAAAAGATAACCTCCTCACTAAAATTTTACATGGGAATAGCCTTTCCGAAATGTAACTAGACGCAAGAAAATACATTATATACGCATTTATTACAAAAACGTGTTACCCCCTTTCTTTTCGAATTTTTATTAGAGAACAGCAATTGACGGATATTACTAATCGACTCCAACATCGTCTTTGAATGTCGATGAGACAGCTTGCAAATGCACATAGGGAGAAAACTATACCGTACCAAAGATGATCGATCGCATTTTGTGGCAAACGTTTCAGTTTTCTTATTCAAACAGTGCCACCGATCCTAACCTAACTGAACTATACGTATGATGAAAACATACTTCAAGCGCCACTAGCTATAAATTTATATGATAATAGCCTTTCCGTAATTTAACAGACGTGAGAAAATATAAACTAATCTCTGAAATCAATGATGCCCTCTGCCATGTCTTGAGGTGTATACCATCCTTACTTCATTGCAGTATTTAGCATTAAAATTACCGGTAAGCGATCGTTTATTCAGCCTTCATTTTTAACGAGTTAACAACTGTCATCGGACACGTTATATACACATCTATTACAAAAGAAAGTTCTCTTTCATTTCAAATTTTCTTCACGGAACAGCAGTCGATGGGTATTACTAATCGACTCCAACATCACCTTCGAATTACAGACTATCACTATAATTTTTGTTCTGTATTGAAAACAGCGATCTCACTTAGTTTACAATAGAAGTATATTTATTACCCCACCTATTCAATACAATTAATACCACGTTAAATAAACATAGAAATTCTAAATTTTAAGGGGACATGTTTTACCCTTCTTTTATTGGGCATCATCAACCTTATTTGATCTTAAAACAAACATTATTTAGAGGACATCGACATTTATAATTGATAAAAATTGAACCGTGATTTCTTAAGGTTAAAAACACTAAGGAATAGTAGTTATAAAATATTATGTTGAGACATGACATATACAACACATGTTAAAATCATTGTAAACAATTTTAAAATCTTTGTCGAAAAGAAAATTCGACCATATGTTAGCTTGAGGCAATTGTCAATACAAGTCTTCAATAGAGTAGATTGGTTTAAATGTTGAGGTTGGATTTTGTTTATTTTGCGAACAGGAGCTAAAGAATATTAGCCAGGAGAAAAGGCGAATGTTTTAAATTATCTTATTAAGTTGGTTGATCCATAAATTATCGTAATATATCGTAATATAACCAATGCAAAAAATATGTTCATGTGCTGGTTGGTATTTGACAGGTATGTTTGACTGTCTCGTGGAAGTGTAGTCCCTCTAGATGTAGAACATCGTGCAAAAGGATGTGGTTATATCATTCGCCATAACTATGCCTATCTTAGTGTATTAGCAGAGTTGGTTGATTTTATTACAATATATAATGGTTATATTACGATATATTATGATAATTTATGGATCAACCAACTTAATAAGATAATTTAAAACATTCACCTTTTCTCCTGACCAATATTCTTTAGCTCCTGTTCGCAAAATAAACAAAATCCAACCTTAACGTTTCAACCAATCTAGTCAATTGAAGACTTGTATTGACAATTGCCTCAAGCTAACATATGCTCGAATTTTCTTATGAAGAAGATACACTTCAGTGGCAGACAAGAGTTGTTTTTAGAATTTTACATGACACAAATTTTCTTTTGGACAAAGATTTTAAAATTGTTTACAATGATTTTAACATGTGTTGTATATGTCATGTTTCAACATCATATTTTATAACTATTATTCCTTAGTGTTTTTAACCTTAAGAAATCACAGTTCAATTTTAATAAATTATATATGTATGTGTGTATGTTTAGTCCTCAGCCCGAAGGCTGGTTGGATCCTCAACAGCTCCGCCATCAGCTGTCATAAATGGCCTAGGCATCACTGAAGAGGCGTACTAGGGAAATGAGGAGTGAGGTAGTTTCCCGTTGCTTTCCTCACTGAGCCAGCCGTTGCTATTACATATCAGTCTGCCAAGCTCACTGAAATGCATGCACCAACTGACCCTATGAGCAACATTTTCACACCATTCATAGCAGGGACTGGCTGCATAAGGAATGGCATTACTAGCATCACTCATACCTCAGTCACTTTCATCTTGTCAAAGCCAAGGATAAAGCTGAGACAGATCAATGAAAGTAACAATATTGCTCTAGCCCATACCAGAAGACATAGTGCACCGTAAACACAACGTCCTGCCAGCAAAGGCATCAATTATATATATGTCCTCTAAATAAGGTTTGTTTTAAGATTAAATGCTGATGATGCCCAATAAAAGAAGGGTAAAACATGTCCCCTTAAAATTTAGAATTTCTATGTTTATTTAACCACATAACGTGGTATTAATTGTATTGAATAGGTGGGGTAATAAATATACTCCTTTTGTAAACTAAGTGAGATCACCTTTGAATGTTGACGAGAAAACTCGCTAGTGAACATAGCAAGGAAACGATACCAAAGGTGATCGATCACCACATGCAACATAATCGCTGGGAAGATAAATATCTGTAACAGAAGAGAAAAAAAAAAAAAACAGCGCGCGCTTCATCGTTCGTAATAACGGATGCGTCAGTGATAGGGCTCTAGCTGTAACCGAAGGGTAATACAGGGTTTAACATAGGAACTTTGAAAAGGACAGGCAAAAATTGTCATTATAACGGGGTACTCGTTATGTGCCATACTCGCTATAGCGGACTTCTACTCTAGTTAAAAGCTTGGGATTCAGATTCAGGAAACTAAACAGAAAACAAGAGCTAATGGAATTTGTGGCACTACTGCATCCTGGCATACCTACATTAGACGAATGAGATACAGTAAAACCTTGTTAAGACGTTTCTGCAGGGGGCAAGAAAAATGAACGTGTTAAGCGAGAATACGTACTACTGAATATACAAATAAAAACTATCCAACAGGGATATGGAAACACTACATACGTTTCTTTTTTTTTCCAACATGAGGGCATTTTACGTCGTGTATCCTCGAGTACAGTGAAAACTATATCTAGCATGTCTAAAAATGAGAGGAAAGTATTAAAAGGTGTGAAAAACAAGAGAGAACAACTATGAAAACATATGCACGGGGGCCAATAAAAATGTCCAAGTATTATTGCAGATCACACTCTTTCTAAAACAAATGTTAGTAGAAGCCTTTTATTTCAGAGCAGTGGGTTATTAAACATTATTTTTCGGTCACACTCTTAGACAATGACTTGGAAGTTACACTCATCCATGTGCGACCAGGAGGAATCAAGAGGAATGAGTTTGACCGCCATTCTGAAAAACTTCAACCTATAGTCGAATGATTGAGTTGAAACTCGAAGGTACAAGTTCAATATTCGCAACCTCTGCATGCTTAAAGATGCAGATGCCAGTCCACTTTCTGAAATATTTTAATTTTGTCTTCATTAGTAAGGAATTTCACGACTTTTTCCATATCCATAACTAGGCTATCTTAAGACTAATTTGCAGTACGCTAGTCAATTTCACGCGATTATGTTCCTAAACCAGATAAAGGCTACTGTATCATGCAACAAAATTTCACTGTACCATTCAAAACAAAATAAGTTTCTAACTTCTGAATGGAATGCGAAATACAAGCACAAATAGGCTCACTTTTTCCGTAATCACGTAACTATGGCGACAGCTCTTACCCGAGTTGTAAATCATGTTTCTTTCACAAGGGATGACAATAACACTTTCAGGGCTAGGAAAAATGTAATCGTACTCGTAATAAGCAGTAATAGCGAAAATTCATGACGCTATAGGTATGTTTATATGTTCCTAATCCAGACATAGGCTACCGAATTATGCGACAAATATTTGCTACACTTCACTGTAACACTCAACACAAAATAAATTTCTAACTTCTGAATGGAATGCGAAATACAAGACGAATAGACTCACTATGTTATTCACCAATCTTGCTGCTAACTGGCAAGCAAAATTGAACATTTCTGTGGCTAATGGCTTGCTCCCTGAACGTGCAAATTATCCTGTGAAGTTCACGAACGCACTTACGACGTTTCACTGTATTTATGAGCACAGGGCTACAAGATCTTCTTTACAGATGAGACCTGGTGCAGACAGAACCATACAATGAAATAAGGGCAGGAAAAAAATGTAGTTGATGCTTTAGAAAATGACTTTGACATCTATAAGCAATGCAGAGGGTACATCCAGCAAATTTATGGATTACGTGGAGGGTTCAAAACACCATCTGGAGCTGGGAAACACATCATAATTTTACACAACAGAAGTGAAGAAGGATTTCTTGACAGTGAAGAACTGTTTTATTGGCAAGAAAGGGAGTGGCGATGACCATAATAAGATGAACTCAAGTCATTATAAACAATGCTTCACAAAAGTCCCGAGTTTATTGTCTCAAAGGTCGGCTGATGTTATAGATCAACTAATGGTCGATCCTTCACCTAAAAACCTGAACATGTCATGGCTGGAACCCGAAATTTTACCTTCGAAAACATCAAAGAATATTTCACTATCACCTGCTGGATTTGAGGATTACAGTGAAACCTCGATTCTCCGTTTTTCGAGGGACCATGAAAATAAAACGTACAATACGGGAAAACGGAAAATCCGGGAATGAATGAAAACCATCAACAATTTGGCTAAACATCACAAAAATGAAATATGTATAATTATAATCTTACAAAACTCCTAAACCAAACCAAACTACAGCCCCAGTGGGACTTTGCCTGCCAAGCGACCGCTGCTCAGCCCGAAGGACTCCAGATTACGAGATGCGCATGGTCAGTGCGACGAATCCTCTCGGCCGATTTTCCTGGCTCTGTAGATTGGGGTCGCCATCTCACCATTAGATAGCTCCACAATTAAAGGTAATCACGTAGGCTGAGTGGACCTGGAACCAGACTTATATCCAGGTAAAATTGTCTGACCTGGTCACAATCGAACCCGGGCCTCTGGATGAGGCGGGCATGTTAGACCACGAAACCGCATTAATTACCGGTACGCGAGTTCAAAATCTCGATACTTTAAATTCAGTTTTACAGGGGAATCTTCGTCAGTTTCCCGTGAAAACTTCTTTCAGTTCAGCGACTTTGATTAGGCTAGCCAAACTCTTCGAAAAATCTAATAACGCCAAGCCAAATGACAATCGACCACAAGTACGGTAGTTTTTAATTCTCTCATCTAATAAAATAAAGCACATTAGATACGAAAGCACCCAAAATGAATGCGAAATCCGTTCATTTCTTAATCTTTCATTGTAATTTGGTCTCCGGTATACTGTTCGTAGTCAGTTTCTGGAAATCTTGTGCCGCGCAAATTAGGCCTACGTCGACTTTTAAAGGTTATGTTGAACTCGAAAACATGGTTTCGAATGTAAGTATCGATTCTTAAAAGTTCTCGAATGCCTTATATTCAATTCTGCGCGTCACAAATCCAATCAAATTGGAAAGATAAAAGAAATATCAAAACTTCAGAAATTACGGTTATTCGTGACCTTGAGGTCATCTGGAAAGCACCCTCGCTGCACATGTCAGTACGAGTTTGAAATTATACCAACTATTTAAAATGTAACGTGCGCAAATAAAACGACTGCGGTTTTTGGTATTTTAACACGAAAACGTAAAATTTCCTGTCTTACATCAGGACCTAAACAGTAATAGGCAATTCCAAGACCTCCCATGGCTTTCTTTTTTTTTTAAAATTACATTTAGGTGCAACATGTGTTTTGGTCTCGCTAACATAATCATGTACGATATCAAAAATACTGAATTTGGGTTAAGAAGCAGTTTCGATTCCTGCCTGAAAGCCCAGTTACTCTGCAGTGCCCTGAGCAAAGTGCCAAAAACCTCTTCGGCAGTACGATCGAAAAAAGTAAAAATATAAACATCTAACCCTGGACATAATATGGACGTTTTATAAGTGCGAACATTTGACGAAACTCGTTCCGTCTTCAAGCAGAGCTGTCGAAATGCTCCGTGTCTCCTTGCAATTGTTGTCGCCACTCTCTGCTTTATGATTTCCGAGATTCTCTAAACAATACCACCCGAATGCGATGCTAAGATGGTCCCTTATGCAAGTTCACCGCCGATCGCTTTTCCAGTACCGGTACAGTACTTGCTTTAATTAATTAACGCCAAGATCCATAAATATGCCATAGCCGTCCTTTTGTGAGATACAGTTTATTAAAAAACTATTGATCGAGGATTTAGCGTTGATGGGACTGGAATTTCTGGACGGTTGATCCGGGAAATCGTTTCTTCGAGGAACGGATAATGCGGGACTTTTACAACGTGATTTAATTATGATGCTCGTGGGACCACGTAATTTGAACGCATATTCCGGGAAAACGTATTTTCCGGGAACGGATAATCGAGGTTCCACTGTATAACTAACTAAATGAGAGCTGACTGTCCTTGCCAGGCCTTATTTTCAAACACCAATAGTATAGTCCGCACTGGACATGTGAGCGCCATCAGCTGCATGCTCGAATTGCCCCTTTAACGCACAAAAAAGCACAGTTTTCCGGAAAATCACTAGAGTGATGACAACATACACGAAAATTTTTACAGGAAATTTAATTCTAAATCTTGTATATACTGTATGTTCATTTTGTTTGTATGACTAATAGTCTGCCTGTTATGTTGGTTTTAATCGGTTAAAGCATGCACCAGAACACAGAAAAGCTTTTTCCCCCTCGAAAACTGTTTGGAACTAGGAATAAACAGCATATTAACTTTGTGTAGCAAATAGAATTCTTAAGTTCACACGGTAGGTTCCATTTTTAAGTAGGACTAACCGTTTAAGAAGCATATTCCCTTGTAAAGGTCCCAGGTATACAGTTTCCTCTGACCAATAAAGAAGTGGAACAACTAACCAAACAACTTCGAACAGATGTACAGCTTGTTTGGTTACTGTGGCCCAATGCAAGCTTAATCCAGTCGAGCTCATTTGGACTTACGTAAAAGGGAAAATAGCAAAAACAAATATGGCTAAAACAATAGAAAATGGCAGAGGTGTGGGAGCAATTAATGCTTTATGTCAAGAACCCTTACGTACCGTAACCACTGAACTCTGAAAACAATGTATTAAACACACTAAGATAATTGAAGACCACTATTGGGAGAAAGATGACTATCTGAAAATGTCCCTCATTTTGAGCCATTTGTAATCAATATGAATGACAGCAGTACTGATTCATTGGACAATAGCAATTTTTCAGATGAAGACAATTGACAGAGGTAAATATTGTATATGATATTGTAAATAACCCTTGTAAAAATTGTGCAGTGTGACATTTCTAAATTAGGAGGCCAACCATTTTTAAACCTGCCACTGAAGGTCCAAAACCCTTATGAGAAAAGGTGATTGAAATTAGAATTTGTACGAGGAAATAAAATTAAAATTTGAAAGTGAACAAAACACTGTGTTTGCTGGATGCGTAATTACTACTGAACGTGGCAACACTGCACTGGATTTCACCACCCCGCCTGCTGTTCATCACATGGTCCAGCGTACACAATACCTCCCAACATACATTCAAGTACCACACTGTATGGTTACAGTGGTTGTAGTTTCTGATAACCATGACTGAGTGCTTCAAGTTTCTTGTATGTTTATCTTGGGCTGAGAAAGAGTTGCTTTAGAAAATGATAAGAACTTTTCTTGGGGTGGTTAAAAAAATTGTAATTTGAGTATTACACTACGAATACATGTGATTATAACATATAAAAATTTCATTACCATCAGACAAGTAGTTTACCATGTATATATTCCTAAGTGAGCGGTTCCTAGAGAAGAAGCCGAAAACTGGACAATATTTACAACCGAAAATAAAAAATTATTAATGAACTTCAAAAAACCTAATGCAGAATTAAACAAGGAAAATAGTGGTATAACTCACTTTGCAATAGACCATAGGTTTGTTTATAATTAAAGCCTAAACTAGAGTGCCTATAATAAAAAATCCGACAGTAATATTGATCACACAGCCTAACACACAATAATCTATGTATTATCCACTTGACAACCTTTACTCCTTTTGTGTTTGTCCTGTATTCCTAAACTTTTACAACCTCTACTTAGCCTTGTTTACGTTTTATCCCTTTTCCTGCCCTTGTCAGGCTTTCTTGATATCCTGTATTTCCCACATCGAGACTGAAGATCTATGAGTGTTGATGCCTGTCCTCCTGATGAAGCCGGGATGCACAAGCTCATCAGGGTTGAGAAGAGATGGATGTTGTGTTTTCATGTTTGTCCTTGTCTCCTCATTCTCTTGCTCCCTCGTCACACACTGACCCACCTTTATGTTCTTGTTCCTCCTATTTACTTGTCTATGTATATGACTTGCATAATGATCCATTTTAACTTTAAAATATATAAAATCTTAAAATAAGGTAGGCATTTGCCCCGTTAAAATTATCTTTCCTGTTTAAACAAATAAAAGGAATAATCCAAGAGTAAATATAAAGGAAAATGGAAGAGCAATATTACCTTGCTTCCAAAACCCACTTCTTTCTCTCCTCTGGATCAGCAGGTAAAAGTTTGTCCAAAGGCTCCATTTCCTTTTCACAAGCTTGTACAGTCTTAGCATTGACAGACACTCCAGCTACTTTGAATGTTGGTGCTCGAGCTCGTTTCCTTTGAGGTGGACCTACAAACAATATTACAAGCACTGTAATGTAAAATTGTAAATATTTTAATTTCATAGAGAATAGAATGAATGACGAGCATAACAAGAAGAACTTGTATGAATTGATGTTCACCGATATTATCAATACTACTGAAAAAGTAATATGGGGAACCAAGATTGACCACTCTGCAAATTATCTGTAGTTTCTAGAAGTGTATGTACTTAAGATTTGCCAAATATTTCTTCTAGCGCTGTGAGTTTTCCATGATAATAATCCACCAATATGAAAATATGAACACCTGAAAGGCTGCTTTGTTACAGTGGTTCAGACAAGAGATGACAGAAGGCATTTCAATCAGTGGGCCAATGCATTGTGTAAAAGCTAATGAACTGGTGGTCTGGATAGAAGATTTCAGTGATTTTTCAGTCTGGCTAATCTAATTTAATACTAAGCACAAAATAAGGTTAGAAAACAACATGAATTGGTTACAGTATTATATATATATATATCAACAGAAAGGAAACTTAAAACTACTTCTCTGAAGTGTATGGGAAATCAAACAACTCATGCTGTTTTAAGAACAACTCTCCACAAAATACACAAATATAAAAAAAACTAACAATGCCTGAGGCTCCGTCTGTGAGAGATGCGGCCAAATTATAATTCTTATATTTCTTGGAATATTCAACTTACCAGAAAAACATTTTAGAAAATCTTAAGCACAGCTACACATAACCGTATATGCAACAGCTTGTTCATTTCAACCCCTTGATAACCACTGAAGGGCGTACGCCTCTCCAATCTATTTCCAATCCTTCCACAGCTTGATGTGAGGAGTGGTTGACCCTATGACATGTTGATAAATAGCAATAGCAAAACAGAAGTTTGTGGGGAACTGCTAACGCTTTACCCAGAATGTATAGCTATGTGGAATGAGAAGAATACATGGGATGGAATACATTCTCTTCAACTGCAGTCCGTCAATAAGGTCATATCTATCACATTTCTTTGTAGCGACTTCACCAGCAGAAGTGTCCGCTGCATAGCTTGGGAATCATTCAGGTTGCACAACAACTTTCAAAGTGAAAGAGAGACAGAAATTTGGGGGCATCCAAAGTTTTAAAACTCGATTGGGTGATGGGTTGTTTCATGTGATTGACAACTACATTGATGGGTCTCTGGGGTCTTGGACATACCCAAAATGGTGTTATTAATAGCAGCCGCCTGGTCATTCTTAGGCACGAGGATAGCTCGTTCGCAAAGCCAATCAGTTTCCTTTGCTCGACAGATGTGCTATGTCGAGGTACATTTGGATGATTAGTTCACTGACTTAGGGAAAGACATACACAAGCCTTGCGAGCAATAGGAGAGGACGTGGACTTATACGGAAGGATACTCGCTCCTAAGCTACTGCGTGCCTTTCCAGAAGACATCTGTCGCCGTTGGCTCATTCACGCCAAAAGACACAACACGTAAGAAGGGAATCTCTCGAGACTAATGGAATTCCTTAATCAAGAGGTCGAAGGAGCTATTAACGCAAAAAAACTACAGGAAGATCTTTTTCCTGCAGCATCTCACATATCTACAGCCACCGCTTTTCAGGTGAACACAAAAGCAAAATATGCTGCGAGAAGAAGCAAGCGAGAAACGGCACCATTTTGTGTGTATTGTGAATATGAAGGGCACTGGGGCCAAGACTGTCAACAAATACAAGACCCCAAGGTTAGAACTGATGAACTTAAGATGGTAAAATGTTGTTTCCTGTGTCTCAGGAAAGGTCACAATAAGGATAGGTGTTTCAAACGAGGAAAGGCATCCTGCAACCAGTGTAAGGGTCTCCATCACGTACCTATCGGCAGTAAAGCAGACACCCTGCCTTCTTCCGTTGGCAAAATAGAAGTCACTGCTTCTAACTTCACATACCTTCAGACTATTCGCACGTGGATCAAAGGACCGACAGGAAAACTGAAACTTATCCGTTGTGTCCTGGACACTGGTAGTCAGTCTAGCTTTATTCATCATTCTCTGATAGATTCATTGGAACTCAAAGTTAATCATAGCTAGACATTGGAGTTAACCACCTTTGAATCACCTTCTAGGACTTTAACTTCAAGAAGGAACGTCTCATTTGAAATGATGGGATTTTTGACTAATGCTCGTATTACATGTTATAATTCTCATATTTTGGTCCGTATTGAAATGTACAATGGTCAAATAAATAATAAAGTTTAATTATTCCACCTATTCAATACATAAAAAGAGATGTTAATAAAGAATTAAATCTGTAAATAAAACTATAGGGCCATGTTTCGCCCTTTAATTAAGGGCATCTTCAGCCTAATCTCAATCTGAAAGTTACCTGATTGTAATTAAATTACATATGAATATGAAGATGATGTTGGAAATGTGTTTCAAATAGTGAGCGAAATGGTTGACAATAGTTTTGATATTCTTAAAATGAAACCTTAATACCCGATAAATTTTCTCTAACACCCTCAACGATCAAAAGGCCCCGCTTTACTTGTTTCAACGTAACAATTTATTTCAAACCTCACTTGAAGTGAGCAACAGAAACGTCTCTTTACAAAATTTACGTTCTTAAAAAACTACCAGTATACAATTTGTTACCAATTTTTAAACAAGTACATTCATAAATTTACGACTATTTGTATATTAGACTTTATTAAGGTTTCATTTTAAGAATATCAAAACTATTGTCAACCATTTCGCTCACCATTTGAAACACATTTCCAAAATCATCTTCATATTCATATGTAATTTAATTACAATCAGGTACCTGATTAATTAACTTTCAGATTGAGATTAGGCTGAAGATGCCCTTAATTAAAGGGCGAAACATGTCCCTATAGTTTTATTTACAGATTTAATTTTTTATTAACATCTCTTTTTATGTATTGAATAGGTGGAATAATTAAACTTTATTATTTATTTGACTTTAATGCTTGTATTTCAGTTGGTGCTTTCGAAAGTCTCAACACCAATACACCACCGCATGACAACGGTCCTGGCTTCACTCAACAAACTCAAACTAGCAGATCCGCAAGACGAAAGAGAACTTCCGATAGAAGTTCTCATAGGCGCAGACCACTACTGGAAGATTGTGACTATGAAACAACCAATGAGAGTATCCCATTCTCTTGTTCTACTGCCTACTATATCTGGATACGTCGTTGGCAGAAACAGATCCGGCATTACAGTCAACCAGATAATGGTCCATCATATTTCATTTGCTGTAGATGAAATCTCCGATAACAGTGTACGTCAGTTTTGGGAGTTGGAAACCATCGGCTTTAAGGAACATCAAGGGCGAGGACTGTCACCCAAGGATCACGCCATTCTCCAAGATTTCCATAACACCTACCGTAAGGAAGATGGAAGGAGAGTTGTCTCGCTGCTTAGGAAAGAGGGCGTTCTCTTTTTGTCCAACTTCACCAAAGCAGAAAGGCGATTCTCATCATTAAAAAATAGACTACAAAGGAATGATGAGCTGAAGTCCATTTACCATAAACACATGCTAGATTATATATGGAGAGATCAAATAGAGGCTGTTCCTCACAACAACTGTTCTGGGGATGTGTTTGACATTGTGAAGAAATCCAACGTGAGTAGCACAAAATACTAAGTCTTCGATGCATCCTCCCACGAAACAGACTCTCCATTACTGAACGACGTGCTGGAAATGGGCTCTAACCCGTTACCGGAAATTCCTGGTACATTGTTAAGATTCAGAAAACACTCCAAGTCAATTGTATGCGACGGCCAACAAGCATTCCTACAATTAACACTCAATGAGGATGATAGAGATCTTACGAGATTTCTATGGTATCGTGTCGAGCGGAGGGAGGACGGAACCTGTGACACATCAAACGAGCTGATATCCTATCGCTTTAAGTGCTTGTCCTTTGGACTGACGTCTAGTCCATTCCTCCTGTCGGCCACTATAAGGGAAACTACCACACTGAATCGGGACAGATATAGAGTTGCATCAGAGCTAGCTGACAAATCTATGTTTATAGATGACTTCACTGCAAGTGCTAATGATGACTCAAACGTAATCGCTATATATCAGGAACTCACCGCGCTCCTACAACAGATTAAACTCCCACTCTCCAAGTGGGCAACTAACTCAGAACCACTAAAGACGTTATGGCGCAAGGTAAAGCTGGAGGAAAGAAGAGTGATGACCGTTCTGGGAGTAGACTGGAATACTGTTGAAGATTGTCTCTTCACCAACAAGGAGAAGATTACTATTGATCTTATGCACAAACCAGGAACCAAGAGAAACATTCTTCATGCCACCGCTCAGTTCTACGATCCTCTTAGACTTTTCGCACCAGTAGGAATTGTTGCTAAATTAATCTTTCAGGACACCTGGCTTACAGGTTTAACTTGGAAGGAGTTACTACCTGCGGATATAGCAAAGGACTGACATTCATGGATTAGCAAACTTCACTTCCTGTCATCTATAAACATCCCCAGATGGATCGGGATGGGGCAGACAAATCACGAATCACATATGCACGTATTCTGTGATGCCTCTGTGAGGGCATACGGAGCAGTTATTTATGTGACTTCAACACGGGACTATACTACACCCGCTTGCATAGTTTCCAGAAAAAACAGACTAGCACCAGTGAAGAAAGTGATGCTTCGAAGATTAAAGTTGCTTGCCACACTTATAGGCACTCACTTCCTGCGCTATTTTTGTGAGGAAACAGGTTTCGACCTCAACAGGGCCACTCTGTGGAGCGACTCTTCAGTGACGTTGGGATGGATAAAAAAAACGACCCAAATAAATGGAAGACCTTCGTTGCCAATCGTGTAACAGAGATAATTAGCCAATGGCGACACTGTCCTGGAGACCAAAACCCTGTTGATTATCTCATGCGAGGTATAGACGCAGACCAGCTACTATCCTTAGAAATGTGGTGGTGCGGTCCCTGCTGGCTTACTCACAGCGACATATGGCCACCTGACATAACAACGGAACACTTACCACTTCCAGAGATCAGAAAGCTGGCAAATGTGTTTGTAATCACCACTACTGAACCCGTCCTAGATGTAATAAGGTTCAGCGCTTACTGGAAACTACTACATGTCACAGCGTGGGTATTTCGATTCATCCAAGCTCTCAAAGATAAAACAATCCGTTCCAACGTATTGACAGCCGCAGAACTGCAATCCACCCGAACATACTGGATCAAAAACGTCCATCAAGAAAAATTTCCTGCCGAGATAAGCACACTGCAGCGAGGTGTACAGCTACCCAATACACCTAAGCTTGCACGCTTCAACCCCTTCATGGACCAAGGTGTAATTCGACTAGGTGGGAGACTCCAATGTGCAGAGTTGACCAACATGCAGAAACACCCAATTATACTGCATGGTGAACACCACTTCACAAAATTGCTAATTAGACACATCCATATATGACTGCACCACTTAGGAGTTTGCATCATATTAGGAGATCTATGACAAGAATACTGGATTCTCCAAGCTGGACGAACAATTAAGAAAGTACTCCATTCATGCCTACCATGCAAGATAGCTCGAAACACTCGCTTTAGCGAGATAGAGGCCCCCCCTACCACTTGATCGTGTACAACTTACAGAGCCATTTTCTGTAACAGGTGTGGACTTCGCTGGCCCCCTGTATGTTAAATGGGGCAGAGAAGTTAAAGAAATAGTACATAGTTCTGTTCACTGGTGCCTCCAGTTGCGCACTCCAAACTATCTACCGATATGTCAACAGAAAAATTCCTGATGGCTTTGCAAAGATTCATTAGCTGACGGGGTATACCCCACACCATATACTTGGACAACGCATGCACTTTCCCTGTAGCGAATATGGAACTCATGGCCCTCGAAGACGTCTTGGTAGACTCCAGTATGCATCACTACTGTGCTCACCAAGGAGTCCAATGGAAGTTCATCGCGCCATGGGCGGCTTGGTGGGGAGGATTCTGGGAGAGGATGGTCGGTTCTACCAAACGATGCCCGAGGAAGGTTCTAGGACGTTCACAGCAGGACGAGAAAGGCTTGTACACAACACTTGTCAGCGCAGAAGCCGCCCTTAACAGCAGACCGATCACCGAGGACACAAACACTGGCGATGTTCTGACCACATCTCACTTTCTAGTCGGAAAAAGGTTAACAGCCATCCCGTTTGGAGCAGAACCCACCATAGGGAAAAATTTGACATCGAAAATGAGGCAGCGAGTTCTTCAAGATTTTTGGAAACGTTGGAAAGCAGAGTATCTTCTCCAGCTGCGAAGCTACCACGAGGTGAAAATACCACACAATCAACAGGGTTCGCCAAGGATCGGAGACGTTGCCCTCCTCCAGGAGGACTCTAGGCCACGACACATATGGAAACGGGCGAGAATAGAGGAGCTTCTCCCAGGGAGAGATGGAAAGATCCGAACAATCATCCTACGCCAGTCAGACGGCTCAAGAATCAGTCGACCGGTGCAGCTGGTCGTTCCTCTGGAAATCGACCAGGGTGGGGAGGAGATGTGACGGACTCAAGGCGATACCGCACGCTATCTAGCGGTTGTTGTAACGTCTATGTATGTGTTTATGTAGAGTCTGAACCTGGGGGATTGTTAATAAAAGGAGACTAGCTTGTAATAAACACGGTGTTGTTACTCCACAGAAGGAAGGAAGGAAGGAGGGAAGGAAGGAAGGAAGGAAGAAGAAAGATAAAACTGAATGGACCAGGCGAGTTGGCTGTGCGGTCAGAGGCGCATGGCTGTGAGCTTGCATCCAGGAGATAGTGGGTTCGAATCCCAACAACAACAACAACAACAACTGAATGGTAAAATTCTGGAAGTGGTTAAAAGTTTCAAGTACTTCGGAAGTGTGATCATAGAAGACGGAAAGATAACCAAGGAAACTGGGAAAAGAATACAACAAGCAAGCAGCTTCTACCAGAGTGTAAGGGGTATTTTGTGGAACCAAAATGCCCCGAATAAATGTAAGAAAGTATTGTATTCAACCTATTATGAACCCATACTAACCATGGGTGCCCATACCCGGGGGCAAGGTGGGGACCCCCCCCCAGCTCTAAGGGAAAGGAAAATATCTAATATAGTCAGCTGTTTTTATTTCAAGAAAATGGTTTAAAAATTGGTATTACGTAGAAGTGGTAGGGGATAGCGTGTGTGGTATTCTACCATGGAATACAAGTCGACATTTATCTTCCAAAATATTAAAAATACTACATACCCCCAGGTCTAGCCCCTCCCTACAAACTATCCTATGGGCGCCCATGATACTAACCTATGCAGCTGGATCGTGGACTATAACAAAACGAGAGGAGAGTAGAATACAGGCAGCGGAGATGAAATTCCTAAAAGGTATCGAGGGCAAGACGAGAAAGAATAGAATTAGAAATGAAGAGATAAGGAAAAGGACAGGTATCTTGAAACTTCAAGACAGAACAGAAACAACAAAGCTAAAGTGGTATGGGCATATGATGAGAATGGGAGAAGAGAGAGTGCCGAAAAAAGCCTTTTCAGAGAAGTTAACAGGAAAGAGACCACGAGGAAGACCCTGAAAGAGGTAGATAGAATCAGTGTGGGAGTGCATAGAGAAGAGGGGAGGAAAACCAGAAGATGTACTTAAAAAAGGAGAAGAGTGGTGGAGAGCAGGCAGCGATGGAGGTCTTTGATTCACAACCCGACCCGGGAAGCTGGAAACGGGAAATGAAGATGACGATGATGATGAAGATTTTACAACAGGCCTCCTTCTTTCGATTGCCCACCCAATACCTCTTTGCTATCCGTCCCTTGTTAATGATGGTGACTGTTGTTTTTAAGTAGCAAAATAATGTGATCATCAAATATATTGCCTTTGCTCTCTCATCATTTTAACATGTCAACAGCAGCGAGTGTTGAATAGTTTCACTAAATACGTGGCATCCTTTTCCATGTTTCCTTAATTTACAATGTTTTTCTAATTTAACATGAAACATGAAGTTTTCTTTTCTTTAAATCCCTCCCACAGCATTTGCAGGTTAGAACCTTCCAGAAAAAATTATTCATATTAGGAATTTGATTAATCTTACCTGAAGCATTACTATCTTCATTTATAACATCATTCTCTTTGGTAGCTTGCATCTCTGCAAAAGCAGCTGCACATCTTTCTTTGATAAGCTCACCTAGGCGCAACAAATCAGGAAGGGGCTTCTCTTGAAGCTCTGCATCACATGCTATTGCTTCTAACCTCTTAAGAGGAGCTGGAAATTTCTTGAAGCTTCTAACAAATCTTCGAATCTACAGGCAGAGGAAGAAGATGAAAATAAATGAGAATAGAAGTTAATGGAAATACTCCACCAAATAACATTTATTTGGTTAATCACTGAACAGCTAGTCATATTTGCTTTACAAAAAACAAGTGGATTCTGGGATGCATCAGGAAGCACATAAATGAGGACTAGCAGGAGATCCTTTTCCTACCCCCACCAAAAAAAAAGTCTTAACAGTACAGCAGCTTATGGAACTAACGTTCACCTAATCAAATTTAGGTACCCCTGCAATAAAACTTGCACATAATACCATACCATACCTCAGCATCAGTGAATCCCTTGATGACCTCACGAGGAGTTGCTGGGGGCCTTCCCCTCTTTTTAGGACGTTCTTCATCACTTCCAGCTTCACTGGATTCAGAATCTTCGTGTCTCTTACGACGCTTCTTTCCACGCCCACCTTCTTCACCTGAAAAAGAGGAAGCCTCTATTATGGTGATTGCAGGAGCTGAAGTGGCAATATTTAAGTGAGAAGGTGAGTTACAAAGCAACTAATAGATATGTTCTTCACGTATCATAATATATTAACCTGACTACATTAGCCACATAACAAAAATGTACCCGTCCTTCACCAACATAATTCACATATTTCCCTAGCTACTTCTAAATGGTTTATTGAGTTTAAACAACAGATGAATTGTACTGGTTGAGCAGACTGGAAGAGGAGCCATTAAAGATATAATCCCTTATGACAATGGATGCAAGAGGTACAAAGCAACATAATTTCCTAAACACTCCTGAATAGAATAAGGTATGAATTAGAGTAAAATTCTGTCATGAGATTCACCTCTTGTTCTGGTTGACAAATGAAGAAGACTGAAGGGTTGCAGAGTCTGTTACTGAACTAACTAGGGTTGTGAAATACATGGAATGATTGATATATGCTCAAGATGAAAAGCTTAACTAAGAGGAAAATAATGCAAGTTTAATAAACGGACTGTTTTTAGCAGGTAAGCAAATAACTTTTAATACACATATCTACAATCTGCTGAATGCGTAATCAACATTCTACTGTATTATAAGCTGAAATACAACAGGAAAATAATGAAAACGAGATAAATTAAGTGCCATGTTTAAATAAGACAATTCTTCTTCTTTCTTCGATTTTGGCCATCCAAGGACTACGGAAAGTAACCCTATGCATTCATCTTAATACTTCTTTTTTTGACTTCCAATAGTTCTTCATACTTTCACTTTGCTGCTTCCTCCTCTCTTGTGCCCAGATATTATTACCTTTTCTCTTTTCCTTCTCCTGGAAACCCTTGAAATTTTGTATCAATCTTCTGAAAGTTGTTCTGTCTTGTATTATATTGTCAGTTATTCCAATATCTGTCATAATCTGTCTTCTGAAAGTTGTTCTGTCTTGTATTATATTGTCAGTTATTCCAATATCTGTCATAATGAAATTCATTTTATGCAATATCTTTTTTTACTCCTTGGATCCACTGGTTGTCATTCTTGCTCTTGTAAACATGGTTAAATAGTCGTTTTGTCAATCTACTGTTATCCATCCTCATTATGTGATTAAAAAATGTAATTCTCCGCTTTCTGATTGTAAAAATGTAATTCTCCTCTTTCTGATTGTGCCTGACAGCCTTTCATTTTCTTCATCCTTGTATAGATCTTTATTCCTCTTATGTCTAAACTCTCCTTCCTTCGTTTTCAATGGTCCCCAAATTTTCCTAAATATTTTCCTTTCTTCTCCATCTCTTCTACTGCACCAGTTTTCATAGAGACCATGCATCTTTTGGCATACAGACTCTCTGGTTTGATTCCTGTGTTGTAGTGTTTGATTTTAGTTTTCATTGCGAGATTCTTCTTATTGTAGGTATCTTTAGTGAGCTGGTATGCTAGTTCAAGTTTTCTTGCTCTAGATCTGTTTGCTTCCTAACAGAGTTGAACCTGAATTATTTCACCTAGGTATTTAAATTTAGTAACCTTGTTGATTTTCCTGTAATCTGTTTTTAGCACTGTGGGTGAATCCCTAATATTTGACATGAATTTAGTCTTCTCAAAAGATATCTGAAGTCCAACTTTTCCTGCTATTTCTTTCAGAAGGTTGATTTGCTTTACAGCAGTCTCTATACTTCCAGAGAGGATTGCTATGTCATCAGCAAAGGCCAAACAATTTACACCAACCCCTTTGTGGTATGAACCTAATCTTATCTTACGATGGAGTCCCCTTTCTTTAAATCTTTCTTCCCATACTCTTATTACCTTTTCCAGCGTGATATTGAAAAGAATCGGGGAAAGCCCATCTCACTGCCTGACACCAGTTTTAATTTCAAATTCAAGTGAGATCTCTCCCATAAATTTCACTCTGGACTTTGTTTCAGTCAGAGTTTGGCTAATGATACTGATTGATTTTGTGTCAACTCCAAATTCCTCTAAAATGCTTAGTAGCGAAATTCTGTCTACTGAATCGTACGTGTTTTTGAAGTCTACAAAAACTGTTCTTTGTAACCCTGTCTCGTATTATACTTTTCAGGTTTAGAATCTGTTCTGCACATGATCTGCCTTTTCTGAACCCATCTTGGTATTCTCCAATTTGTTTGTCTATTACTGGTTCAATTCTATTATGAAGACCTTTTATATGTAACGGCTACTAGGGAGATTCCTCTGTAATTGTTCACATCCATTTTGTCACCGTTCTTATATAATGGGCGTATCAGTGTGTTCTTCCAATCATCAGGGATTTTCTCTGTTTGCCAGATTTCTTATATTATGTTTGTCAGTTCCTGTCTTGCTTGATTGCCTGCTTCTTTCCACAATTCTGCAACAATCAAATCTTCCCCTGCAGCCTTATTGCTTTTCAGACTTCAGATTATGTAATTTATTTCTTTCTCATCTGGTGGTGTTTGTGGTTGACTGAATTCT
The DNA here is from genome assembly GCF_040414725.1 of Anabrus simplex. Taxonomy (NCBI): domain Eukaryota; kingdom Metazoa; phylum Arthropoda; class Insecta; order Orthoptera; family Tettigoniidae; genus Anabrus; species Anabrus simplex. The sequence continues at coordinate 592,406,407 of NC_090265.1, forward strand.
GATCTTTCTATAGGTTCTTCGCAGTTCAGTAGTTTTCAAAATAATGTGCCAAAATTTCACAACTGTCCTTGTTGTTTAGTCCAATTTTTCCATTTTCGTCTTTAAAACAGATACTGGGTGGTTGATACTTTGTTGTTTCCTCTTTGAATGTTTTCTAAAAATTTCTTGTATTATGGTTAGTGAAATCTTCTTCAATTTGCAGGTAGCCAACTTCTTTCATATTTTCTCTTCACATTTCTTATAGTTTTAGAAGTTTGTTTCCGCACTGTCTTGAAAGTCTGAAAATTCCCAGCTGTTTTAGAGGAGTGTCACCTTTTCCAGGCTGTCAAGTTTCTCATTTATGGCCTCTTCACATTCTTCATTCCACCACCTATGCTTCTTTTCCCTCTTCCCTCTTCAGTGGGCATAGTTCCTGTGTAGCTTCAGTTATTTTTGTTCTCAGATCCTCCCAGTTCTTCGTACTGTCCTTTTCTAACTTCTCTTTGAATTTTTGGTTTACTTCAAAGATGTTTTACAAGATTTCAACATCAAATTCAGCTGTCCTGTTTGTTCTCTTGTTTTATGAATCTCATTTTTATGATCGTAAGGTAATGGTCACTTTCAATGTTGGCTCCTTTTTTTTTTTACCTTGACATTTTGGATCTCCTTTTTGCTCTTAGCAGAGATAGCTACATGGTCAATTTGGAATTCCGAAGTGTGGGTTTGGAGACTGCCAGGTTTTTTGTTTTCTACTCAGCTTTTTAAAGTAGGTAGACATTAGTTTGAGATTAAAAGCCTTGCATAGCTCTACAAGCCTTATTCCATTTCTATTGTTCTTTTGTGTGCCAGGAACTCTCCTATAATCTTCTTATAAATCCTTTCTCTCCCAACTTGTGCACTGAAGTCTCCAAGTAACACTGATGTGATTTGCTGGAATTTTGTGGATTTCGTTTTCCAAGAGTTCCCAGTACACTTCCACTTTGTCAGGATCTTTCCTGTTATCATCATTTATTGGAACATGAGCGTTATTTAATGTATAATTTTTATTTCCACATCTTATGGTCAAGAGAAACAGCCTTTCAGAGGGTGAATAGAAGTTTTGAACTGATTCAACTATGCTCTTGTGTACTATGAAAGCAGTTCCTAGGTGGGGGACATTCTTCATTATTCTCTTCCCGGTTTTCTTTGTATATTCTGTAATTTTCTGAGTCTAACATGTTACTGTCAGTATATCTGGTTTCCTGAAGAGCAAGTATTAAGATTTTCTGGACATCTAGAATTTTGATTAGTTCTTTTAGTTTTCCAACTTTCAGAAGTGTTATTTAGCGTGCCAAAGAAGTATTTTCGTTTTGGTCTCAGTTTGCTGTTAGTTGATGGGTCACCAGTAGAAGGCTCCAATTACTTCTTGCATGCTGTTCTGGGCTCTCCAGAATCCTTAGGCCCAGTTGCACGGTATACTGCCGGGGTGGATTGACGTTTCCAATTACCACCTGGAGTACTTATTCCGTAAGTTTGCATCATGCATAGGTTACTACACTTTTGTGGGGAACGGCTTGTTGACCATTCCAAGATTAAAACTACAGTTGTGAGCCACTCAGTTTATTTCTCAGCCGCACCTCACATGGTGTACAGACGCTGACCACAACACCGCTCGATGTGAGAACAGATGTGTGTGGATTTGTTTTAAAGGCAGTTCATCCACCTCCTTTGCCGTTAGGATTTGTTGTCCTTCTTCGCCACTGGAGCTGCTGACTCCTTCATTTGATGACACTTGAGGTCGGTCGGTCGGTCAGTACTGATCTGCATTTAGAGCAGTCGCCCAGGTGGCAGACTCCCTATCTGTTGTTTTCCTAGCCTTTTCTTAAATGATTGCAAAGAAATTGGAAATTTATTGAACCATAGCAGGGTATCCTGGCCAGACAGGAATAAGACAATTCATTGAACAGAAAATGAGTGTCCCAACATCTTGCCCTTTTGTCACACAGTTGTGGAGTTCACATTAGCGTAACCGATTCCTATGTTACTTGGAATATTATTTACAATACTCTGAACCGAGAACTAATCTTACATGCAGGAAAGATGAAAAAGTTATATCTCATTGTAAAAGAAACTACTAACTTATTTGGATCAATTTAATTCCTGAATAAGCATTACCTTCACTTTCAGATTCATTGATTTGTTGTAGAGTTTTACGACTGCGTGGTGGTAAATATAAATCATCCATTTCCTTTTGGCGTTCTTCTTCCTCTACTTTCTTGCGTATTGTCTCTGGTATTATTTCATCCTGTCAACAATACACAACAAACTAAAGTGCAAGGTTTTTTGACATTTTAACAAAATTAACATATAGAAAATAAGTTTATAATGTTGCACTGTGACATCTCTGTTCACATTTTAATCTGCCCAACCAAAATGAGTTTCCAACTGCTTAGTACGTACATGTTTATAGCAAGATAAGATACAATACAATCATGAGATCAAGGCTTCAGAAATTTTTGATTTGAATATATCTCTAAATTTGCTACAATACTAGGAGCACTTCAGAAAACCCAATGGTAACAAAATCAGGGAATACAGTTCTGTGCTACAGCTAAAAAACTATCATATTCACATCAAAAATTGAACTATACCACAAGGTAATCAAAGAATTGATTTCACCTAGTGGAGACTGCGATTTTGTACAGTACTGAGTGGGCCATGCTGCCATTTTCACACATATTCATCTATACCTTCGATCTAAGATAAGGGCGGTAATAAAAATGACATGCCACACTTTTTAACATATTGTGTTCAATGCTTATATTTTAGAAATTATACAACCTAAATCTAAGTGACTTACACCATAGTGTAAAGGACATAATTGTGGATATGAAAACATAACAAGCTCATCCAATGATCATATTCACAGCGGGGGAAAACAAAATGACTACCGGTTGTAGAACCATTTCGTTTTACTATCAGCTGTAACTTTGAAATGAGTGGACATATTTTGATGACTGAGGTGTCAGTTGAATGAGAATAAAGAGTTCTTTGAAGCTTAATAGACTGCATTATTATTTGAAAAAAGTGGATAGCGCACATGTAAAGTTAATTCCAAAATGTTGAAGTTTGTCCTTCGAAAAGTCAAAATAAATTGATGAAAGGGCATCAGGATGTAAGATGACATTGAAAAAAAAGAAAATACTGACATCTATATCACCAAAAATACGTTCACTGAGTACAAAGTTACAGCCGATACTAAAACGTACTGTAATGATGCAGCAATCAGCGCTATTTTGTTTTCCCTTGATGCACTGTGATGATGTCATCAGAGAGTGGGAGTGTTATGTTATCTCATGCATTTGTTTCTACATGATGGTATATTATTATTATTATTGTTATGTTTTATTAATTAATTGGACTAGTTTTGACCTCTATACTGTGAGGTCATCCTCAGCCATAACGTAAGACCATGATTAGAACAATATCAAAAGTATTTGAAGCACACACTCAAAGTTGAAACACTTGTATGTCCTGAGTTTATGTTGTCATGAAAGCAATAAACTGTGCATATATACATTGGATGATGATATTGATCAAGTGATTATTGCAAAGTTGAAATGAGGCTTATTGTGACGGGTGAGTCCCTCATTAAGAATTGATGGAGTTGACAATTAATAATACCATACATGAACATTGGAACAATAAAGCAAAAATGATGGAGAATTAAAAACTTGATTGCTGCCCAACATTCTGAAATTAAAATACTGTCCTCGCATGCTTGATTCTGATTCGAGATAATATCATTTAAACATCGCACTTATACAAAACGGCTCGAGTAGAAGCGAGTTCACTGATGAACATCTAACCAGAATTTATGTTTTTTAACATGGCTGAGGGAGACATCTACAACTTGGATCAGTGGACTATTTGATCCAGTGTAAAAATCTTTATAATTTTCAAATGGATCGAGTATGAAAAAGGGGTCTCCTGATAAGTAAGCCACAGTGTGGATATCATCTGCGGAAACGCAAGTTTCGAACAAGCTGATTGCCATTTCATACCAATTTTAATGTGTACTTTTACACAAAAGTCAGATATAATGACAAACCACTATAGCGAGTAAAGTTTTTGCTGTTATGCATTCTCGCTATAACAGACTTCTACTGTATGTGCATACAAAGGACGCTTTAAAGAAGTTGAAGATGAAATTGTGGGGTATATACGGGGGGGAAAGAGGAAGGAATAGACATAACATGATGAGATGCGATATGAATACAGGCTCACAAAGTCGCACAAAAAAAAAAGAGGAATTACCGGGAACTTTCAAAGGCAGCAATGAATGTTGCACAAGAATGAAGAGTCTTAATGCGCTAGTATTGTGGAATCGCACAACCTTCGCACAGCGTCTGCCAGGCACCTATGAAGAAAAACCTGCCGAGTTCCATCAATACATAATAGAGCTGCAAAAGCAACATTCATATTTGACTGGACATGTTGGCAATGCTGATAATACACTACTTTATTTTCACATGCCTTTTTACACAACAGTGGAAGACAACGGAGCAAAACGTGTATTGGTACGTACTACAGGAACTGAAAAATCATGCATCACAGTAATGTTGCATGCGCTTGCTAATGGAAGGAAGATACCACCATATGTCATTCTTATCTGCAAAAATATGCCAACAGAGCAGTTGATGCGTGGAATAATTTTTTGATGCTACGAAAAAGGATAGATGGTAAAAGAAATTTGTTGATTGAGTGTGAACAATGTGCAACAGAAGGCCCCTCTTAAAACAACATGGGATGTTGGTTCTAGGTGCATTTAAGGGCCATCTCAGTCAACATGAAAGAAGAAATCAAAAATCAAATACAGACCTTATTCTTAGCCTAGGAGGCATGACGTCACAACTGCACGTGCTGGATGGGGTGATGATTAAGCCATTCAAGAACCACGTGAAGCAGCAGTACACTGACTGGTTACTTGGTGGTGGTGGTGGTGGTGGTGTGGTGGTGGTGGGGGGGGGTCATCCCTCGATTCCTACAGGGAAGCTAAGGAAGCCATCAGTAGTTTACATGGGGAGTGGTTCCTCACAGCTGGAGGTCAGATCTCCAAAGATTCAACTATGGAGGGTTTTAAGAAGATGGGAGAAAGGATAACATTCTGCAGAAGGACGTTGAGACCAGTGGCAGTAATTCAGATGTCTCAAACGACAACTCCAGTGACAATGATTATAGGCACTAATAGGTTAGAAAGCAAATGTATTTCAGCAAGTTGCAAGCACCTAGCACGCACATGGTTCTGCAGTGGGATTTCAATAAATGTTAGGTATATGGACTATGAGAACCCCTAAAATTCATGCAACTCACTTACATAGTTGTTGAGCAGGCTAGATGATACTTGCAATTTGCTTAAATATGTTTGCTTTCTAACATTAGTGTATAAAAATTCGTACCCTAGTTATTCATTTCGTATAGCTCCTTCATGCAAACAATAATCATATAAGTACTTCAGATATGGTACCATATCCCAACCCATTGCCCTTAGTATATCCCAGAAATATTTTCAATTCCAGCTGCTTTTCTAGTTTTCAACTTTTGTATTTTATAGTAAATGTCAGTTATCATAGGTAAACTTTAATATTTCTTTAGTATTAGTCACCTCCTCTAACTGGACATTGTCCCTGCAACAAACAATCTTTAAATACTGCTGACTGAATACTTCTGCCTTTTGAAGATTCTCGCACACACACTCCCCTTGTTCATTAATGATTCCTGGAATGTCCTTCTTGGAACCTGTTTCTGCCTTAAAGTACCTACATTTGCCTGGTGTGAAAATGGAAACCACAGAAAGCCATCTTCAGGGCTGCCAACAGTAGGGTTCGAATCCACTATATCCCGGATGCAAGCTCACAGCCGCGCTCCCCTAACCGCTCGGCCAACTCGCCTGGTCATGTTATCGCTAGCTGATTTCTTTGACAGATTCAATTTCCTAGTAAGTTCCTTCAATTTCCCTTTACTTCCACAGCCATTTCTAACTCTAATCTGCATCTCCTTCTTAGTCTCTTTAATTCTCTCTTATAATATAGTGGGCCCTTACTATTCCTTACAACCCTTAAAAGTACAAACCTGTTTTCACATTCCTCAACAATTGCTCTAAACCCATCCCAGAGTCTGTTTACATTTTTATTTACCGTCTTCCACCGATCATAGTTACTTTTTAAAAGCTTCCTCATGCCTGTTTTATCAGCCATATGGTACTGCCTAAAAGTCCTACTTTTAAGACCTTACTTTTTATCACATTTATTTTTAACTACGATAAAAACAGCTTCGTGATTACTAATACCATACTGTATTTAGGCAAACTACCCTTACATTAAAAAAAAAAAAAAAAAAAAAAAAAAAAAAAAAAAAAAAAAAAAAAAAATGCACAAAATTGGGGTGAAGGGTTTTATTTGAGTCAATATTTGCATTTCTTTCTTTTTCTTTTCTTTTTTTTTTTCTTTTTCTTTTTCAAAATCAGCCTTCCTAAAGTTAGGGTGCGGCGATTATTCACACATACAGAATGTAAGATCACTGCTGTTATAGGAGTGTTGAAAAAATTACAGGACATAAGACAGCAGCTTTAGAAGCATTTATTTCTCACTTATTCATTTCTCTACTTTATATGAATGTAATATGGGATTTGTGCAGAAGAGAATAAATAAATGAACTTGAAATACTTTTTTTAAGGGGGGCATAAGATTAATTTATACATACAACTTTATATACAAGGACGCGAACATCTTACCTGTCAGAATGCATAACAAATACTCTGAAGCACTACTCATGTACAGATTTTAAAATGGTATGATCTCCTTTAACACAGAAATAATGTGCAGGAAAGACATTCGTAACTATTAAACTAGATCAGTAGATCAGATATACACTGGCCATGTATCTTCTTCAAGGTATGGAATAAAAACTACACCATATTCTGCCTCAGCATCATATAACAAATCACCAATTGAGATAAGGAGTATATTTTTCTTCTCTGTTTAGGAAGTCTGTTTTTAGATATCTATATATATAAAATAAGAGTTTTGTCTGTACATTGCTCAGAATTTGAAAATAATGGTATTTCTGTATCGGTCATGTCCATAGTAACAAGAAAATGCACTTTTTACTTTTCCGTAATTTCTGTCTGTCTGTCTGTCTGTCTGTATGTATGTACAAGCATCACGAGAAAATGGTTGAAGAGAATTTAATGAAAATCGGTATGTGAAGTCGGAGGATGAGTCTCTACAATCTAGGCTATAAATCATTTTACTCAGGCTGAGTGAAATGGTAGTTTAGGGGAAGGCCTAAAATTGAATTCTCAACTATTTATGTTATTAGTGGTCGTATATTAAAGAAAATGGGTATGCAAAGTTGGGGAATAATTTCCTACAATCTAGGCTATCAATAATTATATTCACGCTGAGAAAAATGGTAGTTTAGGGGAAGGCCTAAAATTTAATTCTCAAATATTGTTATTATTAGTAGTCCTATCTTGATGAAAATCGGTATGCAAAGTCAGGAAATAAGTCGCTATAGTCTAGGCTGTAAATTATTTTATTCACGCTGAGTGAAATGGTAGTTTAGGCGAAGGCCTAAAATGTAATTCTCAAATATTTCTTATTAGAGGTGTGATCGATGAATGCTACACAACTAAGGTTATATAGTATTAAATTTCCTATTATTCATGTCTTATACATTGTTACCGTACTGGCTATGATCACAAACATATTCATGAATTTGGATTTTTGTTACTAAGTCCATATCAGCGCCGAGTAACGAGAAAATGGGTAAACAGTATTTAATGAAAATCGCTATATTAGTCAGAGAATAAGAAACTACAGTTTACGGTATAAAATATTTTACAAATCACAGAGTCGAAAGAAAACTAAACGTGAAGGCCTACAATATAGAAAGCTCCTAACATTGAAAAATGAAATGGCGTATGGCTTTTAGTGCCGGGAGTGTCCGAGGACATGTTCGGCTCGCCAGTTGCAGGTCTTTTGATTTGACGCCTGTAGGCGACCTGCGCGTCGTGATGAGGATGAAATGATGATGAAGACGACACATACACCCAGCCCCAGTGCCAGGGAAATTAACCAATGATGGTTAAAATTCCCGACCCTGCCGGGAATCGAACCCGGGACGCCTGTGACCAAAGGCCAGCACGCTAACCATTTAGCCATGGAGCCGGACTCCTAACATTGATCAACAATACCATTACATTGGCCATTGTTTGTCGTGATGTGCTTTGTGTCTTCTGTTGCCCCTCATCTCCGGTAGATAGGACTACTGCTGTGTACAGAGTATTTTTTATTTGATTTACGTCGCACCGACATAGATAGGTTTTATGGCGACGATGGGATAGGAAAGGGCTAGGAGTGCCTTAGGTCTTAATTAAGGTACAGGCCCAGCATTTGATTGGTGTGAAAGTGGGAAACCACGGAATACCATCTTCAGCGCTGCCGACAATGGGGTTCGAATCCACTATCTCTCGGATGCAAGCTCACAGCTGCGCACCGCTAACCACACGGTCAACTTGCCCAGTCGTACAGAGTGTAACAGCCTGCCAGAATATTGATGGGAAGTAGCTGGGGAGTTAGATAACTTTCTTCTTTAGCATGCCATTCCCCTGGTTTATAAATTTTCTGATACTACTGGTATGTAACACACTGGATCATCATAGCATTCGGGCTATTCAATCCCTACTCTGAGGCACTGGTTGGAATGAACAGTGTGCATATTTAGCGGAATAATGGCAGATGAGTGTTCATGGCAATCTGTGGCCTGGTCATCCCAGCTCTGGAACTTTGGGCTATTAGATTGGCACCGCAATCTAACGGCAGCACTGTTCGTTAAAAGTGATAAAACGTGCGGCTTTCCATTTGATCCAGTATTTTATATGATAGCATTGCTTTTAATCGCTACATTCATACTTACGTTTTTGTAATGATGTATGTTGATTTCAGTTAAGAAAACCACAACGTCAGTCTTTCTGAGAAGTATGTTGATTTCAGTTAAGAAAACCACAACGTCAGCCTTTCTGAGAATCCCGTAGCGAAGCACGGGTACATCAGCTAGTTTATTACAAAAATACATACAGGTGTACTATTAATGCCACATTTAAATACAACTGCTAATTATTTCCAGTGTACTGCCACTATTGTAATGATCAACGTATATTATCTAACATTTTTACCATTAATTGTAAAGCCGCAACTGTAAAGGAAAGTCCCTGCCTTGAGCTAACAGCTCACTGGAACAATACACAGAATGAATGAATTAATTAATGTATAAATAAATAAATAAATAAATAAATAAATAAATAAATAAATAAATAAATAAATAAATAAATAAATAAATAAATAAATAAACAATATTATGACTTCACAAAGCAATTTTTAAGCCTCATTTAATATCTTTGAAGGAAAAAGAAGGGATCGTCTTGGGCCTACACCTTAGGAGTTGGAAGGAAGCGACTGTGGCCTTAATTAAGGTACAGCCCCAGCATTTGTCTGGTGTGAAAATGGGAAACCACGGAAAACCATCTTCAGGGCTGCCGACAGTGGAATTCAAACCCACTATTTCTCGGATGCATGCTCACATCTGTGCACCCCTAACTATGCCTCTTTACCCTCCTCATGGGCAGCATAAAAATTATCTTGCTGATTTTAGGAATAACAATCCTTTGCTGTGGTTTTTAATGTTGTTTTGTACAGTAATGAAAAGCTTAAACATTATTCAAGGTGTAAACTTACCCAGTCCTTACTCTCTTCATCCACATGCTGATCAGTGAGAAGTACTTCTTTATCCTCCTCGGGGGCAGCAAAACTTGCAACTTTGAAGGCAGACAATAACTCATCACCCACAGTTGCAGGAGCTTCATCACGAGTTTCTGCTCGCCTTAGTATTTCATCTATGTCGCACTGTTCAAAATAAAATCAGCGATAAGGAGCACAGAATCTTCCAAACATGCCTTGGAGGAACCTTCTTTACTGTAAAGCAAGAACCTCATTCACATGAAATGATTTCCACCGTTATTGATTCTAATGAATGCATTTCAACTGCAACAGAACATTTCCTTCTTATCTTCAGAACAAGAAACCATTCAATACATGTTTCAAAGCCACTACATTGCTCCAATATACTACAGTACGAAGTAACATGATTCCAATATCTATTCAGCTTTCTTTTATTAAGAGAAACTACTCCCATCTTCATCATCATCATCATCACGCATAGTTTCCAGTGTTGGGTATGCTGATTTATTAATACATGTATAATTAGTGCTTAAACAGGTCTAGAAACGTTCAATAATGTTTTTGACAATAAAATACATTGTGTTTACCAAATCTTGAAGTGGAATAGATGCCTTATTAACTCACTGGCATATACAGATGGGTCCAAAACATGTAATAGCACATGAGACACAACATACAGACACGGCTCCCAGTCATGTGGGAGAGGAGTGTGAGCTTGATCAGAATAAGATCTGAGCACCTCAGATCTTTTCAATCAATCAATCAATCAATCAATCAATCAATCAATCAATCAATCAATCAATCAATCAATCAATCAATCAATCACTCAATCAATCAATCAATCAATCAATCAATCAATCAATCACTATTGATTTGCATTTAGGGCAGTCGCCCAAGTGGCGGATTGCCTATTTGTTGTTTTCCTATCCTTTTCTTAAATGATCACAAAGAAATTGGAAATTTATTGAACATCTCCCTTGGTAAGTTATTCCAATCCCTAACTCCCCTACCTATAAACAAATATTTACCCCAATTTGTCCTCTTGAATTCCAGCTTTATCTTCATATTGTGATATTTCCTACTTTTACAGACATCACTCAAACATACTCGTCTAATGATGTTTTTCTGCTTTTCTGTGGACTTTTTCCAGTTCTTGAATCAAGTAATCCTGGTGAGGGTCCCACACACTGGAACCATACTCTAGTTGGGGTCTTACCTGAGACTTATATGCCCTCTTCTTTACATCCTTACTACAACTCCTAAATACCCTCATAAACATGTGCAGTGATCTGTACCCTTTATTAACAATCATATTTATGTGATCACCCCAATGAAGATCTTTTCTTATATATGAACACCTAGGTACTTACAATGATCCTCAAAAGGAACTTTCACCCCATCAACGCCGTAATTAAAACTAAGAGGACTTTTCATATTTGTGAAACTCACAACCTGACTTTTAACCCCGTTTATCATTATACCATTGCCTACTGCCCATCTCACAACATTATCAAGGTCATTTTGCAGTTGCACACTATCTTGTAACTTATTTATTACTATGTAGAGAATAACATCATCTGCAAACAGCCTTATCTCTGATTCCACTTCCTTACACATAACATTGGTATATAATTAAGAAAACATAAAGGTCCAATAATACTGCCCTGACGAATTCCCCTCTTAATTACTAGAGGGTCAGGTAAAGATTCGCCTACTCTAATTCTCCGAGTACTGTTTTCTAGAAATACAGCCTCTTATTTAGTCACTCTTTTATCTAGTCCGATTGCAATTTTTGCCAGTAGTCTCCCATGATCTACCCTATCAAATGCCTTAGATAGGTCAATCACAATACAGTCCATTTGATCTCCTGAATCCAGGGTATATGCTATATCTTGCTGGAATCCTACAAATTGAGCTTCAGTGGAATAACCTTTCCTAAACCCAAACTGCCTTCTGTCAAACCAGTTATTCATTTTGCAAACATCTCTAATATAATCAGAAAGAGTGCTTTCCCAAAGCTTACATGCAATGCATGCATGTCAAACTGACTGGCCTGTAATTTTCAGCTTTATGTCCATCACCCTTTCTTTTATACATAGGGGATACTATAGCAACTTTCCATTCATTTGGTAAAGCTCCTTCATGCAAACAATAATCAAATATGTACTTCAGATGTGGCACTATATGCACCCCCATTGCCTTTAGTATATACCCAGAAATCCTATCAATTCCAGCCGCTTTTCTAGTTTCCAACTTTTGTATCTTACTGTAAATGTCATTGTTATCATAGATAAATTTTAATACTTCTTTAATATTAGTCACCACCTCTATCTGTACATTATCCTTGTAACCAACAATCTTTACACACTGCTGACTGAATACTTCTGCCTTTCGAAGATCCTCGCATACACACTCCCCTTGTTCATTAATGATTCCTTGAATGCCAACATGTTATCCTTAGCTGATTTATTTGCTAGATTCAATTTCCTAGCGAGTTCCTTCAATTTCTCCTTACTTCCACAGCCATTTCTAACTCTTTCCAACCTGCACATCCTTCTTAGTCTCTTTACTTCTCTGTTATAATATGGTAGATCTTCACCATTTCTTACCACCTTTAAAAGTACAAACCTATTTTCACATTTCTCAAGAATTGCTTTAAAACCCATCCCAGAGCCTGTTTACATTTTTATTTCCCGTTTTCCACGGATCATAGTTACATTTTAAAAGCTTCCTCATGACTGTTTTATCAGCCATATGGTACTGCCTAAAAGTCCTAATTTTAATACCTTCCTTTCTTTCACATTTATTTTTAACTAAAACAGCTTCGTGATCACTAATACCGTCTATTACTTCAGTTTCTTCTCTATAGAGCTCCTCTGGTTTTCCCAGCACCAAATCCAAAATATTCTTCCCTCTAGTTGGTTCCATCACTTTCTGAATCAGCTGCCCTTCCCATATTAACTTATATGCCATTTGTTGTTCATGCTTCCCGTCGTTCGCATTACCTTCCCAATTGACATTTGGTAAATTGAGATCACCTGCTACTATCACATTCCTTTCCATATAGTTTCCAACATAGCTGATTATCTTATCAAATAATTCTGAATCAGCGTCAGCGCTACCCTTTCCTGGTCTCTTAACTCCAAAGGCATCTAGTTGCCCATTATCTTTACAGATGAGCCTTACACCTAGAATTTCATGTTTGTCATCTTTAACTTTTTCGTAGCTTACCAATTCTTCTTTCACCAGAATGAATACTCCTCCTCCTACCATTCCTATCCTATCTCTACGATACACACTCCAGTTCCGTGAGAATATTTCTGCATCCATTATATCCTTTCACAGCCATGATTCAACTCCTATTATAATATCTGGTAAGTTTATATCTATTAAATTACTTAATTCGATTGATTTCTTTACAATACTTCTACAGTTGACCACTAACATTTTTATGTCATCCCTACTTGACTTCGGTTTCCCTGTACCGTTATCACCGCTCCCTAGGCCACCCTGTTTCCCTAAATGTACCTGTCTATAACCCTTCTAAACAAATTTCCTAACTTATACGTACCACTGCAGTTTAAGTGAAGGGCACCTGAGCGCAGATCCCTGTCTCCTACCCACCCATTAGGATCTAGAAATCTCACTCCCAATTTCCCACATACCCACTCCATAGTCTCATTTAAATCCACAATCACCTTTGAGTCAGTATTCCTCCTACACATTATTCCACTGATAAGAATCTCCACTTCACCCGTGCTGCATTTACCAGATCCCACACACCTCCAACTATGTTGGTACTTATACCTACTTCTCTTACGTTGTTAGTACCAATGTGAAACAGTAGCACCTTCTCTCCTTTCCTTCTTTCCCTCTTCCTTCTCTTCTACTTTCCTCAACATCTGCTTCAACCTAATTCCTGGATAACACTCTACCCTGGTTCCCTTTCCTCAACACACTTTGCCCATATGTCTAACCATGGAATCCCCCATGACCAGAGCCTCAACCCTACCCACCTCATTTGATCCCCTCCTCTCCTGGTCAGCCCTATCTTCTATCACGGCTGCAGACGCTACTTCCCCCTCCCATGACCCTGTTCCACCTGTCTTTTCCTATCCACTACCGGTACTCTACATTTCCCTTTCCTACCTTTTCCCTTCCTCCTACTTCCACACATCTCAGCAACAGTTCCTGTTCCTCATTTTCCCTTGGATGTTCTACCTGCAGTGACTCGTATCGATTTCTCACAGACACCTGTCCTGAATTCTGATCCTGAATAGAGCCCTTAGCCTTCAATCTCCTTCCCCTTAAAACATTAGACCACCTGTCTTCTATAATTCCCCCCTTTTCTTCCCATCCCTCTTTTACACCTACCGTATCCTATACTTTTTTGAGGGAGGCCTACTTTCCTTCCTGTCCTCTAAGCGAATCCTAATTATCTCCCTCAAACTCTCCAACTCCTCCCTCATACTCTTTAATGCCTGGCCACACTCACAGTTCCTACACTTGCACTCCTTAGCAATTCTTTACGGAATGAGAAGAAAAGGAAAAATAAAATAACTTATCCTGTGCAGCAAAACAAAAATGAAAGGAAAGAAATATTGTCTAGGATATTTCACAAAGATCACACAACATCAAGGTAATTAATTAATATAAGCTACTACTGCACTACAATACTACTTAGTTGTACAAATTTTTTTTCTATAACACCCTAATAGAATGAAAGTTGCTCTTAATTATTGAAAACCAAAAGTAATACACAAGAATTAGGCCTACAAAACTCTAAACTGCAGTTAAGTCTACCCTCATTACTGCAACAGAATTCTAGGAAGAGAGTTAAAATACAGATACCACAGATACTATAGTACACAAATATTTCACAGCAATAGAATAAACACACTAATTTATAATAAGACACCTACTATAATATACTATAATAATTTTAAACTACGTTCAGACGTATCCGAATTACAACAGGTTATTGAAATGAAATGGCGTATGGCTTTTAGTGCTGGGAGTGTCCAAGGACAAGTTCGGCTCCCCAGATGCAGGTCTTTTGCTTTGACGCCTATAGGCGACCTGCACATCGTGATGAGGATGAAATGATGATGAAGACGGCATATACACCCAGCCCCCGTGCCAGCGAATTTAACCAATTAAGGTTAAAATTTCCGACCATGCCGGGGATCGAACCCGGGACCCCTGCAACCAAAGGCCAGCACGCTAACCATTTAGCCATGGAGCCGGACACAACAGGTTATTACTAAGCACAAACAGAAATGGAAATTACAATTAAAGTTTGAAATTTGCAAGACTACTCAAAATAATAGAATAAGCACTCTGATTTCTAATAAGATACTACAATACACTACAAAAGTTTATAAGCTACATCCAGACATATCCTAATTACAATAGGTTATTACTAAACTTAAATAGAAATGAAAATTGCAATTAGGCCTAAAGTTTGAAATTTGCAAGAACTACTGAAGGATTACCAACAAAGTTAAATGCATGGACAGCAGATTATTATTAGTACTACTTTATCCTACTATGCTCTATTAGAAATGAAACCTTGTGTTTGGTTAAATGCTAAGTATCGAAAGGGTTACCGTACACAAAGAAAAACACAAATATAACAGGCAAGACACTATATAATATAGCGTAACTTCACTACAATTCTCAACTGAAATGTGGTTATGTGATTATTACAGCTGATGGGTTACTATTATTTTCCCTACTTCATGGGACGGAGAATAAAGGTGTCCTTAATTACTGAAAAAATAATTTCTCAAAAATATTTCTGTCAAAACTACTCCTACTACTCCAGCGACTTGAATTGCAATTATTGGGATATAGGAACTTTATTATTATTAGCAAACTGCTCATAAATACTGAAAGATCGAGGGAGCGAAATATAAATTACGGATACTTTAACTACCTACTCAGAACTACAAATGATCGGAACCACAAACATTTGTTCACGACCGTAATCAACAATGCAATATTTGAATATGAAGTGCTACATTAATCAATAACAATACGACGACTGTTAACTATTTTGCCAGTGAAATACTGTATATTTCTGTTGAAATCCTTTCTTTAAACAAAATTTAAAACAGTATCGCATTATTTAAAGAAGTCATTACCTTTGTGATAGGTGGGACGGCTGAACTGCTATTTGAAATACCCTGTCAATTACCTGCACTAATATAACCACTGCCAAAGTTACGACTCTTTTTAATATCCCGTCTTTGTAAGTATTTTATCAACAAACATACTGATATTTTAATAATAATAATTTTTTTTTTTTTAAATTTCTTCTTTCATGCAGTCCTAAGTTACAGTTTGTAATCAAGCGAACACCTACAGAACTACCCAGTGTAAAAATTGTAAATAAATACCACTAATCTCAATTACTATTAACAAACACTAAACACCAATATTTGTGGAACTAAATGTATCACACACACACAAAATTTGCTGAATTTCTACAACTATTAACTACTTTATCACTAAGATAATACAGACCTAGTGCATCCAAGAGAGAGCACGATATGTTATATCCATTCAAAAGAGGAAGAACTGCTCGTCCTCATGAGGAAAAGTGCATAATGTCTAGCACAATGTCTATTAGACATCAAATGGAAAATTCTAAATTCCCATGGAGGGAATTAGATATTTTTCACCAACAGAGCATGTCAAAAACATATCAGATGTAAGGCTTTACAGGCGTTTGCTCTATTAACCAGCGTTTCGTCTTAGGTCTGACACTAGACTCGTCAGAGTGGGATGTGTCAGACCCTGACCGGTGTCTGTGTCTAGTGTCAGACCTAAGACGAAACGCTGGTTAATAGAGCAAACGCCTGAAAAGCCTTACATCTGATATATTAGACATCAATCAACAATCAATCAACACTGATCTGCATTTAAGGCAGTCGCCCAGGTGGCAGATTCCCTATCTTATTCAATGAGTGTGAGTATCTGTCACGCTTGCCTCACCCAACCCAATGCCGATTGCAATAATCCTATTGCATACAAGGCTGTTGTTACCAAACAGAGATATTACTGAAATTCTGAACAGAAACAAGAATGAAAGTGAGTCAGAAATGTGATATTGTGAAGAATGTTTAAGTAGTAGTGATGACAGTGACAGATCAAAAAATTCTGAAAGTGATGATGCACAGCCTAGCTCAAGTAATGAAAATCAGAGCAAATGAGGGGAAAAGGAAGCAAAAATGTCATTTTCAGGGACTTTTCCTTTTTTCAATTCTAAATAATGGAAAATGACATATCCTTTGAAACCACTCGTATTTCGTGGAAAATGGAGGTTATCGTTGTAATATCCACTTATAGAATTAATTTGCATTAAGAGAACTGACCTTAAAGTTCTTCAATCATTACAAGATGTAAAGAAAAGTGAAAAGAAATTGTTTGAAAATCATGCATTTTCTTTTCAACCCATTCATCGTGGTTACAATATTCTGTTGCCTCTATATATAGTGTGAGGTTTACATAAAGAAAAAATGCCTAAAATGAAGTGATCCATTGAAACTGTTGTCACATATCACCTAACATCCACAACAATGGCAAACTTGAAATAGTCTCAAAAAATAACTTGGCATGAAAAGAGTAATATGAGGTTAATAGGAAATATTTTATTATTTTGCTATTCCCCCGAATTTTTATGTTACCCGCATTCATTTTTTTCCCACATCAATCCCCCTTTTCCTCCCTCCCCCTCGACAAATAACACATCAAGGTTTTAATGTATTACAGTCAAAACTGATTAAGACGTCCCTCTCGAGCGCATTTCGCTGGTTATTACATAAAATCAGCTTCATGGTCCTTATCGCACTTAAACAGATTCACAACTAAGTATTTTTTTATTTTCCACCTTGACAATACACTAAATTGCTTAAGGCAACTTATTGGTTAAAAGTGGTACATCCTTCGTATATTATCAACATCTTAAGTTAACATATGTTCATTTTAAGGACACTTCCTCTAAAACATTGATACTTTGTCATTATATGAATGTTTCATCTATGTTATGTGGCTGAAGATGTTGATAATATACGAAACATGTACCACCTTTAACCAATAAGTTGCCTTAAGCAATTTAGTGTATCGACAAGGTGGAAAATAAAAAATAGTTGTGAATTTCCCTGGTTATTACATCATTATTCCAAAGTCCCAGTCCATATCCTATTAAATACATGTTAAAGAAACCTGGATAACACATTTACATCACTCGTTAGTACGTTCCTGACCATGTTGCATGCATGATACTCCAGCGGCGACTGGCCTGGATGAGGATTTGGTAGACAACTTAATTTTACAGCCAAAGCATGTCGGCCCCTGCAGCTGCAGGGAGCGTCGTTCTCAAGCCAGTCTTTGATGTGGGCGTGTTTGTTTGGATCGCACAACAGGAGCTCGTGTGACATATTGGTGCTTAATTTTATGATCGTAAGTGCATTGTGTAACAATGTACATACTGTACGTACCTATACAGCTGATGTGTTTGTGCTTAATTTATGTCCTATTAAACACCTGCGAAAGAAACCAGGATAGCACATTTATGTTGCTCTTTAGTAAGTTCGTAATATTCCCACCATAAAAAATTGAAATTAGTGTTATTGGCCACATTGCACACACAATGCACCAGCAACGACTGGCCTGGGTGAGGATTTGGTAGCGAACTCAATTTCACGGCGCTAGCGTGCTGGCATACAGCTGCAGCGAGCGTCAGTCAAGAATGAAGAGGTGGTGTATAACACAAATAAAACGACTGTGGGATCATCTAACAGGCAATATACTTAGACATGCTGGGTTATCGAAGAAAATAATAGACTGTTCCTTAGAGAAAAAAAATAATAGACGATGATCAAGATTAGAATACATGGCGCAAAAATTAGATGACACGAGATGTAATTAATTTTTGTAATTGTATTAATAATATGTATTAATTTGTACCGTCAACTACTAACCAGTTACCTGATTTTTTACCTTGAGGTGATATTTTGACTGATGATGCCCTCAATGAAGGGCGAAACATGTCTCAAGTGGAATCAACAATAAATTCCTAATTTATAAAATTTATATGTATTGAATAGGTGGAAAAAACTAACCTTTTAGCATCCTACATTCAGTATCTTCAATACGGATAGCAATGATTTTTATCACTTGCAAAAAACTATTTCCAAAATGTATCCAACAAGGTGCATTTACAGTATTCAAATTCACGATACAGTATTCACTTGGATAATTCACTGACAAAAGAAAACAAAAGCATGATTCAAAGACAAGGAGAAATCTAATCTGGTTCCCCTGAGCAAGTCCTTTATTCATTGGATTACTGAACTGAATGCATTTTAGATGTCCTGTATTTGCATGGAAAGTACCTGATGCTCGTAAAACATCGTGGTTTATCGAACTTTCCTATGACGAGGGGAGGAGGTCTCTCGCTTCCGTCTGCATTCGAACACAGTAGAGTGACTCACCTATCCTTGTACGATTTCCTGCCAAAGTACTTATCTCATAATTCAGAAATGCAAACCCTTGCGACGCCTCAAAGTATTCTAAGACGCATTCATGCACATAAACACCTTGATTCACAGTTTAAACCTTTCAAATGCCTTGGAAAAATATATTCCCAAAATGTATCCAATAAAGTGCATTTATATTATTCAAATAATGCACTTAAATAAATCACTGGCAAACATAACCTCACGCATCAAAAGAAAAAAAACCTGCACGAATCAAAGACGAGGACAAATTATGCTGGCTCCCTTATGCAAGTCCTTTATTCATTGGATTACTGTACTGAATGCATTTTAGATGTCCTGTACTTGCACGGAAAGTGCCCGACGTCCTTAAAACATTGTGGCCTATTGAACTTCCGTATGACGATGGGAAGAAGTCTCTCGCTTCCATGTGCATTGCAACACAGTGCAATAATCCCCCTTGTACGATTTCCCGGCTGGCACTTCCCTCCTATAAAACAGTAAGTCTGTTTGGGCTTGGCATTAAAAAAAAAAAAAAAAAAAAAAAAAAAAAAAAAAAAAAAAAAAAAAAAAAAAAAGCAGTTTCATCGGCATCGACAATATTCAGTGCGTACGAATTGATTATATGAGCCACGCTTTTTCGCCAACTGTCGGCATCGCCAGTGTTCACGAATTATGCTTCTCCACACACTGCCTCCTAAGTGATATTATGGTGTTCCTCAAAACGCCGAATACAAAAGAATTACGATTTTACTCGAACTTAGCAAATATTAAGCACACTGTAGACACACTGATGCGAGTGAAAATACTGAAATCTAGCCCAGCACTTTCCAGAAAACGCGTTCTATCATGACGCGAATAAATGTCAAATTTAAATTACGCTGAAAAAATAAACTACCTTTTTAATATAAAGGCAGTTTGAATTAAAAATCTGAATTTCGGTAATGGGACCGACATTATTCTTTGAATTACGAATTATCCATATTTCGAATTAAGTAATTTAAATAACATGCAAAACCGTACCTTATGTTTCCAGGAATGAGAGCTTCTTCGAATTAGGCGGGACTTTGAACCAATTTCGAATTATCAAGGTTCTACTGTATTGAACACATCAATTCACAATTCCCTATCATCTACAATGCATCCTGGAATGTGAAAAAGATCAGTCACCTCGATTACAGAATTCAGTTAGTGCAGAAACTCATTGAAATCCATGGAAAGACTGCAGATTCCTGTAAACCTGGTAGACCTTCCAAAACACCTCCCTCACAGAGACTTACTGCTCAACCGAGCTCGATAGCTGCAGTCGCTTACGTGCGGCCAGTATACAGTAATCGGGAGATAGTGGGTTCGAGCCCCACTGGCGGCAGCCCTGAAGATGGTTTTCCATGGTTTCCCATTTTCACACCAGGCAAATGCCAGGGCTGTACCTTAATTAAGGCCACAGCTGCTTCCTGCCACTTCCTAGGCCTTTCCTATCCCATCGTCGCCATAAGACCTATCTATGTCGGTGCGACGTAAAGCAATAGCCAAACTTACTGCTCGACATTTCATTGAAAGACTCCTTCCCACAGTGAAGAAAGCTAAACCTTACAAAAGGTGTGTGGTGTGGGTGCAAAAAACTGGAAAATGGAAGGAAACACAATTCTGATGCAAGGAATGTGGCGTTGGGCTCTGTGTAGATGGGTGTTTCAAAGTTTATCACACCAAAGCCAACTTTTAGGCAAGTTAAAGTTCTTTCTTTACTTTTTTGTAACAAAGTGTTTATTGTGGTGTGTATCTCCTCAAAATTTGAGTTATTTATATCGAAACATTGTCGAGATATAAATGTTTATTTGAAGTACTGTTACATAGCTGCTGCTTGGCCATTTAAATTGCCGCCAGTAGGCTCTGGCGAGAGAATTTTATTCCCGGCTTGAGGAGTTCAAATGTATTATTTCATTATTTACTTTATTAATTATAATTGTAAGCACTTGTTTCTTTGTTTTTATCATAATTATTTTAAAGTTCAAACCTAACCTTAAATTAAACAGCGTAATTTTTCTTACTTTTTAGCACATTCCCTCTTCAAGATGGTATTTTTTCTTTTTCGGTCGCCATGAAAACGTCCTAACCAGTTTTGACTGTATTCCTGGAGTTATACTAGCTAGGCTATGTATTACTACACTATTAAATCATTCTTATTGTTCATTTCCTCCTCCTCTATTCGTTAATCTATTCTGTTTTTGCTTAATGAATACTCACAGTGGGTTCTTCATCTCCATCTTCTTCATCCTTGAACAATTCTTCAGCTCCGAATTTCAGAATAGCAGTAAGTTCTTCTTTATTAAAAGGTGTAGTTGTACTACTAGACTTTTTGTCCAACACAGTACGGCCAGTAGTGTCCATTCTTTGAATTACAAGATGATCAAGAACCATCTTCTGTTTTGCCTTCTCGACTATCTCCTCTTCAACAGAACTACGAGTAACCAAACGGTAAATATTGACCTGGAACACATTAAAAAAAACTGTATCATTAAAAATGAAATGATACATTGAAACTGCTATCACATATAGCCTAACATTCACAAATGACAAACCAAAAATAGTCTGTAAAAAATTATAAATAACTTGGCATGAAAAGAGTAATACAAGATTATCATGCACACAAAATGAAGAGGAAATAACTGCCAAGAGATATACTCAACTCCTTTCTGTTCTCTTTGGTATCTGACAGCAGGTTATAGAGTGAAAGATGCATAACGAATAATCTTGCGGTATGACAAGAAATAAAGAATTTCTTGTGAGATAAAACAGTGAACAGAAGGTGATAAGCAATGCTACAAGGAATCATGCACTAATAAGTCTGTACACAACAGAGGGAAAAAAGTTTCTGTTTGCATACCACTATTTCATTATTTGAAATTTAAAGAGCCTCCCATTCAGAACACTTAAAATTGTGCAGTCAGAACAGTGCTTGTGTATGCCAAAATGCAAAAGATGACATGGTAATGTTTTGCCTCTGGACATTACTTGCTCATTTGCAATCATGGTGACACTGGAAAAGTGCCCAATTGTAATCTATATTTAGCACAACTCACAAAATGGTGAATGAAAAGCAGCAGCTCATGTACTATTAATACAGAGCTGCAGTAGTATTAAAAAAAACCCTCTCTTGTGAATTTTGTATGTTACTACTCAAATATTAAATTTTAGAAGGGAATGAACACAATCAGAAATGTCAAACACATGATAATTTTACAAAAGAGAATTAAAATGAAAACCACTTCTAAGTTCAGTTCATTTTCACAGATCATATGTTAATACACTAGAAACTCTACATGAAATTAAAAAAAGAAAAAAAATATTGCTTGAAGGAAGAAGCCCAAAAATCCTCACAATGTGTACCCTGACCATCTTTAGCAACAGAATACAATACAGTGCATTAAGATAAGAACAGTATACCATTGTCTTATGCGATAAAATCCCGAATACCACCCGCTACCGAATTTTGAATTTCTAATGGCAAAATTTGGAAAAGAATAAATCATGTTTTCTTGCTGTTATTTGAGTCATCAGTCCATAGACTGGTTTGATGCAGCCCTCCATATCACCCTATCCGGTGCTAACCTTTTCATTTCTACGTAACTGCTGAATCCTACATCTGCTCTAATCTGCTTGTCATGTTCATACCTTGGTCTACCCCTACCGTTCTTACTGCCTACTCTTCCCTCAAAACCCAACTGCACAAGTCCTGGGTGTGTTAAGATGTGTCCTATAATTTAATCTCTCCTGCTCAAATTTAACCAAATCGATCCAGTATCTCTTCATTCGTGATTCGATCTATCCATCTCACCTTCAGCATTCTTCTGTAACACCACACTGTGAAAGCTCCTATTCTTTTTCTTTCTGAGCTAGTTATGGTCCATGTTTCACTTCCATACAATGCCACACTCCAAACAAAAGTCTTCAAAAACATCTTTCTAATTCCTATATAAATGTCTGAAGTGAGCAAATTTCTTTTCTTAAGAAAGGCCTTCTATGTTTGTGCTAGTCTGCATTTTATGTCCTCCTTACTTCTGCCATCATTAGTTATTTTACTACCCAAATAACAATATTAACCTACTTCCTTTAAGACTTCATTTCCTAATTTAATATTACCTGCACCACCTGACTTCTTTTGACTGCATCCCATTACTTTTGTTTTGGATTTATTTTCATCTGGTACTCCTTACCCGAGATTCTGCCCATACCATTCAGCAATTTCTTCAGATCTTCTGCAGTCTCAGATAAAATAACAATATCTCAGCAAATCTCAGGGTTTTGATTTCCTCTCCTTGGATTGTGATTCCATTTGCAAATTCCTCTTTGATTTCCTTTAGTGCCTGTTCTATATAAACACTGAAAAGTAGGAAAGGGGGAGGATAAACTACAACCTTGCCTCACTTCTTTCTGGATTGCTGCTTCTTTTTCAAAGCCCTCGATTCTTATCACGGCAGACTGATTTTTATACACATTGTAGATAATTTTTCATTCTCGACATCTGCTCCCGGTCACCTTCAGAATTTCAAATAGCTCGGTCCAATCAACATTATCAAATGCCTTTTCAAGATCTACGAACACCATGTATGTGGGCTTGTCCTTCTTAATTCGATCCTTTAAGACATGACGTAAAGTCAGGATTGCTTCACGTTTTTACATTTCTTCTGAAGCCAAACTGACCTTCTCCCAAATCAGTTTCAACTTGTTTTTCCATTCTTCTGTAAATAATACGTGTTAAAATTTTGCAGGCATGAGATACTAAACTAATGGTGCGGTAGTTTTCACACTTGTCAGCACCGGCTTTCTTGTGAATAGGTATAAGAACATTTTGCCGAAAATCGGATGGCACGTCTCATACATCTTACACACTAAATGGAATAACCTTGCCATGCTGGTTTCTCCTAAGGCAGTCAGTAACCCAGACGGAATGTCATCAATTCCAGATGCCTTGTTCCTATTTAGGTCTCTCAAAGCTCTGTCAAATTCTGACATCAAAATTTGGTCTCCCATTTCATCAACATCAACAGCCTCTTCTTGTCCAGAACCATATCATCTACATCTTTACCTTGATACAACCATTGGATATGTTCCTGCCATCTGCCTGCCTTGTCTTCTTTCCCTAGAAGTGGTTTTTCATCTGGGCTCTTAATATTCATACACCTAGTTTTCCTATTTCCAACGGTTTCCTTGATTTTCCTGTATGCAGCATCTACCTTTCCTAGGGCCATACAACTTTCAACATGCTTGGTTTGCACTTCTCCTTCAGCCATTCTTCCTTAACTGACCTGCACTTTCTACCCACTTCATTCTTTAATTGCCTGTATTCCTTTTCGCCCTCTTCATTTTTTGCATTCTCGTACTTTTGTTGTCCATCAATCAGGTCTAGTATCTCCTGAGTTATCCACTGATTCTTAGGTGATCTTCCCTTTCTTCCTATAATTTCTTCAGCAGCCCTAGAGACCTCATTTTTCACAACTGTCCATTTTTTCTCTATTTTGTTTCCTTCGGCCTATTTAGTCCTTGTGCAACATGTTCCTTGAAACAGTCCCTCACACTCTTTTCTTTCAACTTGTCTAGATCCCATCTCCTTGCATTCCTTCCTTTCATCAATTTTTTCAACTTCAAGTGGCATTTAATGAAATGACCAACCAGTTGTGGTCAGTCCATGTCTGCTCCTGGGAAAGATTTGCAATCCAACACCTGGATTCTGAATCTAAGTCTATTTGATACCTCCCAGTGTCTCCAGGTCTCGTCCAGGTATACAGCCGTCTTTTGTGGTGTTTGAACCAAGTATTAGCAAGGATTAAATCATGATCGGTGCAGAATTCAACCAGCCGATTTCCTCTTTCATTCCTTTGTCCCAATCCAAATTCTTCTACTCTATTACCTTCTCTTCCTTGGCCTACCACTGCACTCCGGTCTCCCATCACAATTAGATTCTTGTCACCTTTTACATATTGTATTAAATCTTCTATCTCTTCATATATTCTTTCGATTTCTTAATCATCTGTTGAACTAGTAGGCATACAGACCTGCACTATTGTGACGGGCATTGCTTTGAGGTCTATCTTGACAACAATAATCCTTTCACCATGCTGGTCATAGTAGCTTACCCGATGCCCTATTTTCTTATTCATTATTAAACCAATTTCTGCATTTCCCCTGTTTGATTTTGAGTTGATAATTCTGTAGTCGTCTGACCAAGAACCCTGCTCTTCCTGCCAACGTACTTCACTTATAGCAACTACATCTAACTTTAGTCTATCCATCTCCCTTTTCAAATTCTCTAACCTCATGTTTTCTTACCAATTTTTGAAATTAGTGCAAATGTCACAAAATTGCTCATTTAAAACATTTTACAATTAATAAAAACACTAAAAACACAACAATGAGAAATAAAACTAGTTCAATGTACAAATCAGTCACAACTACCACAATCAGAACTTTGATCACTGTCACTTTCCCATACATTGTCATCCTCACTACCATCCACAGAATTTGAAATTCCACATTTCTTGAAACTTTTCCCCACCAAGTCGTTGGGGATGCAATCCTGTGGAGTCTTTATCCATTTACATAGAAGTTCTACTTTGGGTTGTTTCACTTGTGCAGTTGATGTCAGTGTGTGATTGCCAGCAGACGCCATCCACTCAGTATAGATTTGTTTCAATGCAGCTTAGAAAGGCTGTAGCATAGAGGTCAGCCCTCCTGGAATTATTACTAGACCAGCTTTTCCTTTACAGCCTCTGCAGTATACCTGCGATAACTGTCGAGCACAAGCCATAAAGCTCCCAGGTGACACTGCCAAACACACTTCACCCAGTCCTTAATTAGCTCATTGTCTATCCAGCCAGATTCTTGGTTTTGAACGAAAATACCAGACGGCAAATTTCCTTTCAGAAGTGTTTTTATTTTTAAGAACCACATACGGAGGAAGTTTGGTTACCCAGCTAATATCCAAACATTACCGTGCAGCACTGCTTTACCACCTGTCCGGATATAAACGCTATAGAGCCCTTAATGTGTACCGTACTGTCTAGTGGCATTCTGAAATGAACGGGCATCTGATCAGCATTCCCAATTTGAGAAAGCAAAGCTGTATTCTGCTTCCGCAAACAAATAATGTGGCGATGAAAGGCCGTCAACTTTTTTCGTGGGCAACAGGAAGGCGTGAAATAGATGTATGCCTGTATTCATTTCTTCGATAAAAGTTCTTTATCCACCCACGGCATGCAGTGAACACTCCTTTTCAAGTTCCTTTGCAATCTCTAATGATTTTAGTTGACATATTTCAGTTGATACACCATAACTCAATTCACATCTTTCAGTTACGTATTTATAAAGCCGTCCTTCAATTTCAGGAAACTGTGCATTCTGCCCTCGGAAAGCTTTGCAATCACCATTAGTTTTTACTAACATTTCCTCCTCCAATCACGAATATATGATTCATAAATATCATATTTTCTGCCGGCAGCATGATTTCCGATAGTTTCAACTTCCATTACAACTTTTAGTTCCTCAGTCAAAGTATATGATCGCAAACACTTTTTTGAATTTACCATTTGTTACTACTGATGCTACTTTACTCAAAATACAAAATATTGATCAACTGCCACACTATGTGGTCCCAGTAACGCTGACACGAGTGACGGAGTGAGATTTCAGCACGCCACGTAATATGTAACCGCGGTTGACGCGTATTCAGAACAATGAATTATGAAATCATGATACGAAAGGGTTAAGTATGACCTGCACCCAAATTTTCATTTGCCCTTGTCCAGCTGTTGCGAGGTCGAGGTGTTGATGTGTTGCCTCTCCTTCCACCACTCCTCTTCAGTAATTGTATTCCAGTCTAGTCTTCTCTTTCTTACACTGTTCTTGACAAAGTCCATCAATCTTGCTCCGGGCCTCCCTCTTGCCTTCTATCTTAGCCTCCAACAACTGTTTTTGTATCCTTCCCTCCTCCATCCTCATAACATCTCCATACCATCTCAATTTATTCTTCTCCATCCTATCACTGTTTTTCTACCCCTATCTCTTTTCTGACCTCCACATTTCTTACTCTGTCTCTCCTTGTCTTCCCTACCATACCCCTCAGAAACTTCATCTCACTGGCCTGAATTTTACTCTCATTTCTTGCTCTCAAAGTCCAAGTCTCTGATGCACACGATAATATAGGGGTATAGTGCATCTTGTACATTATCTCTTTGCATTTCATAGGAACATCTCTGTTCCACACCAGGTTTCTTATATTTTGGTAGAACGTAATTCCCGCTTGTACCCTTCTGCTGATCTCCTCATCCAACCTTGCATCTTGCATTATTTCACTTCCCAAATATTTGAAGTATTCAACAACCTCAAGGTTTTGTCCCCTGATACTAACGATTCCTTCTCCTTCTCCTCTTGTCATCACCACAGTTTTGCTCTTTTCCATACTGATTTTCATACCATATTTCTCTAGTTGGATTTGCACCTTCTGTATTGTTGACTCCCCAGATCGCTATGTCATCTACAAACAATATTTTCATCTCTCCTCCATATCTTGCTTTGTTTCCTTTAGAATTTCATCCATAACCATTGTACACATAAGTGGAAACAATGCACTTCCCTGCCTTACAAACGAGTTAGCATAACTTGCGATCGCAATTGCAAAAACTTGCTGGTTTGTATTTAAGTGTTTTACATGTAGATTACAAAAATGCGCACAATATGTGCCATCAACAATTACACTGCACTTTACAATCATGCGCATCTTCAGGCACCGAGTTCAAAATATGGGTTGCTGGTAGCTCTTGGCAAAAGATTATGAGGACGAGCATGTCCACACAGCATAAAGTGCCGAAAACAGAGTTGATTATCACAGGAGGAACACTTCATGAATGCTTGCAATAAGCAGTCTTCCTAGTCACACGGCTTTTGAACACCAAAAATAAGTTCGGGTGGTGATTGAAACCTCTCTGGCCTTAAGTCATCATTTCCAGCTACAGTTCAAGAGTACCGAACAAAGTCAGCGAAGACTGGAGAACAGAACTGATTGTGTAGAATGCACATCAGCAACGAAATGGAATCCCTCGACGAGGGTGTGAACTGATAGTCGTTAAGGATAATTGTGATCTTCAATCCGCTTCAGCACTGCCTTGAACTGTCGGAAGAATAGCACATCAAGCAGTTGAATGTAAAGTGTGCACCCAGGAAGGATGGTTTTGACTGTATACACCATATTTTAAGGTTGGATAGCATCGATATGCGTTCTGTCACGATAGTCCCAAGGGAATTAACCAGAAGAAGAGACTCCTGTGCTGCATATGGGAAGCAGACATCTTGAAAGAATTGCATCATGATTTGTTTCGTGATTAGGCTGGACTTTGAAGCAACTTGAACCAGATTTTGTGGTTTCAGCCAGTGTTGCGCTACTCGCACTGACCATTAGGTTCCTGGTAAATAACCAGCAACATGGGAAACAGGTATCCGAAGTAACGGGTTGGATGGTGTAAGAATGAGTGGTTGCGTGATTGATTACTCTGCAGAGTTCGCGATGAGTGAAGTTATTTTTGTATACCATTTTGATCGGTATTATAAATCTGTATACGTTCCATGGTATTCAATAAGGACATTACCTCTTTGCGAAACTCGTCACATTGTTCCTTCTCGTCACCATCTGTATTCCAGGTTTTAGTGGTTACACATTTTGTTATTGCCCGTGAACCAAGATGGTGTCTTTGTTAAAACCGTGCAATCCATCCATGGATAGATCCAGTGAATCGAGTCAGTCCTATTTCTCGAGCCTTTTCTAAACCCCAAGCACGAATATCCCTGTCATGAACATTAGCGCCTAGAACAGTTCTCGCCACCCTGAATATTTCAGCTATATAATCGCCAAGCAGGGGAAGTTTTGGGCACTGGCCTAGCTCCCCTTTTTCTACTACGTGACGTAAATATTGTACATAATGTACGTCTTGCACCATACAATATCGTTTCTGTACTGTATTGAAGCTTATCGTCTGGTTTTCCCAGAATCCTGGAATTAAATTATCTCCTTTGCCTTTTCAAAAGATACAGCACGCCACCTCTTCCTCTCCGGTGGGCTTGGCAGATACGCAGACGACTGACTTCCATAACTTTTTATTAGTGACTCCTCCTCACAGTCAGGTTCTGGATCGTCCATAATGTTTTCACACAATCAGATATGTCTTCCTCTGCGTATTCATATTTTTCAATATAGTCTATTGTATTTTCTTGAAGTATATTATTACCATTGTTTGCCACTGTTTCGTCTATCACACTGATTATAAATGCAGCTGCATTTCTCTCACTTACTGTAATTTCTCTGGATCTTCATGTGTGTTTGTAATGGCTAACAATTATACTCACTATATTGGGAGGACTCGCTACGAAATTGGAAACATCACAAACATAAGGAACTTTATGAACGGTTGAAGCAGATACAACACAGACGGAGGTCCCTATTACACTAGCTTCCTTGCTCTTATGCAGAATGTGTCTGGTTCCCAAAGATGTTGCATTGGCAACTTTGTCGGGTGACCTTGGACGCGGCGCAGCATGTGTCGACCATAGCATGCACGTAAAATAACTAAAGTGGCTAGAGGAAATGTTTACGGTGTCTAAAGTTACTGAAGCCACGATATCATGTTAGATATGGTCTACTTTGAGCAGAATAGCGAATCTTCGTAACTTACAGTGTAATTGGCGATGGCACTTAAGCTATACAGTGTTGCAATCAGCACCTCAAACATAGTCATACAAACCACAAATCACCTGCAATTGCGATCCTAAGTTGTGCTGACTCCCTTGTTAGTCCAGTTGGTTTCTAAACCAATCTGTTCTCCCCACTGGAGTCTAGACAAAACTGGAACAATTCTTATACATTGCTTTCACTAGTTCTCTTGATAGCCTTCCACATCCTTTTCTTTCCAAGGTTTCCCCACACTCTTTTTCTATTAACACCATCGTATGCCTTCTGTATATCAAGGAATACCATCACGAGATCTTTTCCATATTCCCACTGTTTTTTCATCAGTAATATCATGGTAAATACAGGGTCTATCATTGACCTGCCCTGCTGAAATCCATACAGCTCTTCTTCTAAAATTCTTTTCACCCTTCCTCATCCTCCTTTGTATTATTCTCTCCAATATTTTGGCTAATTGTGACAACAGTGTAATTCCTTAGTAATTGTAACATTCTTTCCAGTCCCACTCGAGATGACAATAGCTCGCACTTTCAGCGTTTCTATGATGACTGTACTGTGTTCCAGTATTGGAAAGCTATCTAGCAGTCTCAGAGAGAATACCTTTCCCTATTTACTATAGATTGCAGGAATTGTAACGACTTTGTAACTTCTGTTATTCTTGAATAATTATGACAGTTTACTGATGATATAGATTAAATGTAAACATGGCTTCTGCTTCATTTTTGCTCACGGAAATTGATATTTTAGAACAGTTAGGACAGTATTCATGCTCTCAACATCCAGAAACAATTCAACCTCAGTTATTGACAGAAAGAAGCGAAACTGTGTTGAACAATTAGAGAAACTAAATGTAATTGTTGACTACATATCAAAGCTGGAAGATTGAAGGCGCTGACTGCTCGGACCACTACAGATCATAGTATGCTTTTATAGTGAAAAGCTTGAAATGGTGATGGAAAGTGTACTTCTGGCTATTGCAAGTGGCTATAATTGACAGCTTTTAGCTCTATAAAGATTACTGCACTGCAAATCGCATGGACATTCCTTCACACAAAACCTTGCGAAAACAGGTGATCAATGGGTTGGTTGGCGAAGTACGCAACAAAGTTCAAAACCGAGGAAGACCATCTACTTCTGATGTTGAAGAACATTTTTTTTGCTAGGGGCTTTACGTCGCACCGACACAGATAGGTCTTATGGCGACGATGGGATAGGAAAGGCCTAGGAGTTGGAAGGAAGCGGCCATGGCCTTAATTAAGGTACAGCCCCAGCATTTGCCTGGTGTGAAAATGGGAAACCACGGAAAACCATTTTCAGGGCTGCCGATAGTGGGATTCGAACCTACTATCTCCCGGATGCAAGCTCACAGCCACGCGCCTCTACGCGCACGGCCAACTCGCCCAGTGAAGAACATTTGCATGGTAAACTGCATATCAACAACAACCTACCTGGAAAACAACATAAAGACTGCTGTCTGTTCAAATAGGAGCAAGTAACATGGTAGAAAGGAAACAGTTTACTACTGTAAAACGTGTTCAAGAAAACACAGTCTACACCCAGAAAACTATTTTGAAAAGTACCACACAATGAAAAACTACAAGGATTAATGTATTTTGTGTTCTAACTGCAAGTATGTAACATGTAACATAATTATATTTTGTATTAGATAGTTTTGCAGTGTTCACTTCCTGAGATGTTCATAGTGCAGACATTAATTCGGAGTGCAGCAGGAAGCATACGCTAAGGGTAATGGAGTTCAAAAGATTAAACATTGGTATTATTGCACTTCACACCAATCATCAGGTACTTGCTTTTTCCTCCATATACACTTTAGCAGCCAATATATAACCAATGTAGAACAATAGGTACTGCCGCCTTTATCATTTCCACACACATTTCATCCATCCCTACAGTTTTTCCTGTTTTCATTTGTGTAACAGCCATTTCCACCTCTGTCATTTGCTGGATCATCCTCATTTACCACTGCACTTTCTTCTGCATCATTTCTCACATTCACAAGTTTAGCGAAATAATCTTTCCACCTATTCTTTATCTCGTCTGGGTCTGTTGTTATATTTCCATTCCTTCCTTCACTTGTTTGTGTAATTTTTTTTATCAATCCATGTAACATACAACAAGGAGCAACATTTCTGTAAAAAAAAAAATTTTTTTTTTAAATGAGGGGGTGGTATTCAGGATTATACGGTATCTCCTTCATCGAAATACTGTAGCTTAATAACCCAAGGTACAAAGATAAGTTCCAAAATCATTTTAGGAGACCTGCTGTTGCATACTAAGCAACCTGTAACAAGTATTCCATTATAAAGTAATCAACAGATTACCAAATCCAGCTCTACCTCTCGTTCTGTCCCAAGATACTTAAAAATTATACTTCATTGTCAAGCCTCCTGTGGGTAGGAGCAACAGAATACATCCATAGTATTTCCTGCTAAGAGGCATCTAAAAGAGGAACCCAAGGGCACTGAATTTGGGAGAGTGGGTTGGCAACCAAGAGACTTGTACCTGTGTCTGGCATTGCTCTGCCTTACTAGAGCCAGTTCCATCCCACTTTCAACTTTTCTATCCAACCTACCTTGGTCAGCTCTTGTTCTCTTCTGGTCCCGATGGTATGAAGTTTGCGAGGCCTCGAGTCTTTTAACTTCACACTCTTCATGGCTCTTCACTTTCTTTTCCTGATACCTCCATTCTTCAAAGGGCCAGACCTCTTCCCCCATCCCCTATTAGTGTTAAGAGAGAGGATGGCTGTCCAGTTGTACTTTCTCTTAAGACAATAATCATCACCACCGCCTTCCTTTCTAAAGTTCAGAGTAGACCAAGAACAGAGTAATACACAGTTCCTCAGCCTCTCCTTTTATATCTTTCTGTTCATCACTACAACCTCTTCTCTCATTCATAGTGTGTGTCCAACCCTTGTCCCACTTCTTTACGGGGTCGAGTATGAAGTGAGATGAATCTTCATAATGACTTTTTACAACTGGTTGCCTTTCCTGATGTCAACCTCATCAGAGGAGTTAATGAGATGAAATGAATGATGTGACTTATGCTAGTAGGAGGGAGAGGGTGATACCCAGTGCCGACACATAGCCTACTCCTGTTGAACAGCACCAAGGTGATTGATCAGGGCTTAACATCTCCATCTGACCAATGAATCACCATCAAGAGCATTATACGCCCTTACTCCGTTTGAACACTGTTGAGAGGATTGGAATTGAATCCTGACTTATGGCATGCAGTCTAGTGATTATAAATTGTATACTACCATCTTCCCTACCTTGCTGCCCAACATTCTGATGGTGAAATTTTTTTCCACCAACAGGACTCGAACTAGCTAACCACGGTGTCAAACCATATAGACTTGATGCCTTAGCGATCATGGCCACCAGGCTTCTCCCATTTACAGTACATTATGATCAAACAATAATGTAACCATGATCTATTCAATTACTTTAATGATTTAGTTTGTAACATTGAGTTATCATCATAGCAGATACTGAAACTGGAGGGGTGAAGGGAATCATATTTTGATTATGATGGTCTGAATTACTGGGAGAAAAGAATTCTCATGCAACTACAATGAATATTCAATAAAAACACTTCTTATAACTAGGCAAAACCATACTTTTTTATTGTAATTTTAATGACACATTCTAACTAACATTCTGAATCAGAATAGGGACAGAAGCACTTGATTTGAGAAATGGAAAAGATCCATAGGAAAGCAGCATGATTTGTTCAGGGTAATTTCCAACGAACTAGTAGAGGTATGAAATGTTAACAATCTTAGGGTTGGGAAGAACTGGGAAGAAGACGAGCTGCTCAACTAAAAGGTATGTTCCAAGCTGTCAGTGGAGAGATGGTGTAGAATGATGTCAGTCAACAAATAAGCTTGAATTGAGTTTTGAAAGTAGGAAAGATCATAATATGAAGATAAATTTGGAATTAAAGAAGACAAATTAGGGCAAATATGCATTTATTGGAAGAGGAATTATTGATTGCAATAAGCTGCCAAGGAAGATGTTTGATAAATGTCCAACTTCTTTCAAATCTTTTAAGAAAAGATTAGCTGAACAACTGATGGTGAATCAGCAACCTGGGGAACAGCCCTATATGCAGATCAATGGTAAATGATGATATTGTTAATGATATACCTGGTTCTTCTGCCCAATTCTGTGTGCTCTTGCCTGAGCCTGCAGATCATTTTGTGGATTCCAATCAGAGTCGAAGATGATCACTGTGTCAGCAGTAGCTAAATTGATTCCAAGTCCACCTGCACGAGTTGACAGAAGGAAGCAGAAGTCCTGTGACAAAGATAAATATTAATGTTTCACTGTTATATACATCTAGACTTAAGACATGATCCCTGAGAAGATTTACAAATTTTTAATTGTTATTAAGTGAAACTCATTCTGTCTCTTATCTCTAATGAGGATAGCAGCAGGAAATGCTGAAAATGTTGTAACGATTTTCTATTTCTCAAAAAATGTGTCTACGTAATCCTCTTTATTAACCTATTTATCCCCAGCTCTAACTGATAAGTGATAATGCTGCTCACCAGGTCAGTTCTAGGTACCAGAAAATTTTACACCTTAAAGAATGAATATGACTTTAATGTAATTTAATGTATAATTTTAACCTAATGTGATCAAATACCAATTCACTAAAATATAGATATTACCATATTCCAAAGTTTCTAGAATATTTTTATGCTGATTCCTTCAATTTCACATGGAACCTATGAATAACCATTCAGAAAAGTGCTTGAAGATGTTTATGATAATATATACAAGAACAAAAAGACTTGGGAAAGCTTTAGATTTGAATCTTGACTGATGAAGGATATTCTTAGTGAATTTTTATTATGAGAGAGATATTTTGAATTAAAAGTTTCTCATCAAAGAAATATTCAGTAAATTTTGCAAATTCTGATCTTAACAAATCATCGGTTATGTATATTTTAATGTCAATTTAGTTAGCAAATTGACAACACCTTTCCTGTTTGGTGTATGAACTAGCTAGCATTTTAACATTTTTACTCCCAAGTATCTTTCCTGCTTATGCATGTCCCATCCCGGGTTATTTTGGATAATTTCACACTAGCTGAAATAAGCTAATATTTATTTTATATTTACAACTATTTACGAAGTTTTATGATCAAAAATGAAATTAAACATTATCCCTTCACACTTTCATCGAAACTTCACTACTGTGTGGTAAATTTCCATGCAGGGGTGTACACAAAGTGAAGCACTACACTTGACACATTCATATCTAGTTTCCTTCCTCTTATGGCTTGTCTTATTTGTCCTGGAACACACTACACATTCTCTGGTAGGCCCTTTCTTGCTCGCTGTAGCTGGTATAGGAGACAGGACGTGTCTTTCCACAAGTCTCATTGGTGGTGGACAGGATGATGGACGGCCTCCATTCCTGGTAGTTTACTGACGGCTGCCAAACTGCTCCAGCATTTGACGAATGAGGTTCAGTCTGAACTCCTTCAGGGACAAGTTTGATCCTGTTAACATCTTCATTATTATGCAGGTATTCCTAACAATAATGTCCAGAATATGAAAGAAAAGTTTTTTGTACCATTTGATACACTTTCTTCCAGACTTGATGAAGCTGAGCTGCATATCAGCAGAATCCACTGGTTCCATGTTTTCATTATAATCCACTATCAATTCGGGTTTTAAGGTCTGCTTATCACACGTTGTTACGGTCACCATTTCACTGTCATGCATTGCTGAAAGTGTATATTCTCTCTTGTCACACCAGCAAATAAATAACAATTTATCAGTATGATGAACTTCTGTCTCTCCTTTCTTGAGTTTCTTCTCAACTGGTCCTGGCAGGCCTTGTCTATTTCTTCTCACAGTTCCACATACATTTGTACATTTCTCATGGAGTTTCTGACAAAGAAATGGAGAAATATACCAATTATCAATGAAAAGCTTGTGTCCCTTGTCAAAATATGGCCTCATCAGTGTCAAAACAACCCTTCCTGATATTCCAGCCTCTTTCAATTCCTCGAAGTCAATTTCTGTATATTTACCAACATATATGATAAAATCCAGAATGTAACCAGTTTCACAGTCAGCTAACACAAAGAGTTTCAAACCAAACCTCGACCTCGACCTTTTTTGATGGTATGTACTGAAGGAATGACACACGGCCCTTGAAAAGCACTAAAGTTTCATCAATGGCAAGGTTTTCAAATGGCACTATCACTTTATTTGGATGCATCAGAGCTGTTATTACTGGTCTAATTTTATGCAGCCTATCTCCAGGTGTCATCGTACTGTTGTCATTGAAATGTAGCATTCTTAGAATCATCTGATATCTGTTGCGACACATGACGTTTCCAAATATTGGAGTATTTATGAGAGGATCTAGGCTCCAGTACTCTGCAACACTGGGCTTCTTTACATGACCCATCAACATGGTTAGAGAAAAAAAAAACAAAAAAACAATCAATTCAGCCTCATCTACATTGTGCCATGCGCTCATTTGCTGTTGTGAGACATTAGGAGTTGCCTGCACCTCGCAAAAATATTTATTTGTCTCTTTGATATGTGGGAAAACAAATCCTTTGTGAATAATGTAATGAACATTTCGTATTTGGTAGAATGTTTGTTGAGGTTAAGTTCGTCCCTAATGTCAGACTGGGTTGGGTCAAAATCATGTTTTATTGGTGTAAAATTAGCATCATTTATCCAAGTTCTACAAGAAACTGTATTTGGTGGCACTACCCTCGGTCGTTTCTGCACCACGTGATCAGGTTGGATTTCTAATTCCTCCTCCTCCCCACCTTCAGATAAATCACTCCTACTATCACTCTCCACAGAATCATTCACTAATATATCATCTTCACTATCCTCGTAATAGTCAGACTTGTCATCATTAACTAAAACATCTAAAATATCACTTTCCGTCAAACTTTGTTTATTAGTGCTTGTGAATGCAGCTATGTTGGGTGACTCAAGATAGCTGTCAAAGAATAGTATAGGGGTCGAGACTAAGTATACAGTGTTTGCGATGTATCGAGATAGTTGTGTTCTTCTCTGAGCATTGTCAGATGATGCCATCTCACGTTCAGCGACAGAACTGGAACATACAACTAAATTCGGCACCGGGAGAGAGCGGGGCATTTGAAATACGAGTTAACTCGTGGTTGGGACAGCGGAAGACACTCGGATGTCCGAGTTAACTTGGGCGTGGGAGTGAAAAGGTTAATGAGTTTAGACTGTGCAGACATCCATTTTTAACATGTTCATTTTATGGAATTATCTCACAAATTCAGAGTTGTGTCAATCGCTCTTCTTTATAGATGCATGCAATGCACGCAAATACACAGTTCATCGTCTTCTATATAAGGTGCTTCATTTCACTCACACTATTCCATTTTGGTTCTCTATCATATATGGTGAACCATGAAATTACCAGCACTAAATAATTTTATTGTTCATTCCAAGAATTTAGTTACGACATAAAAATACTCATTTATTGAGAGTCAAAATCATGTTTGTTTCTTCTGTATGGAAATGGAGTGTTGGTATGATTCTGAAGAGGCTTTCTAAGGAAAAAAGGGAAAAAGAGAACCTATATATATTTGCAATTTATGTGAGTTAACACAAATCATCAAGATCAAAAATAATTTCAAAAAATAATCCTTGGTATAAAAATTATAAACCTACAACAATCTAAGCATTAGTTGATAAATTTTGGGTAAGAGGATAGTATGCAGAAATAAAATTTGAGAAAAAGAGCATAGAATTTCCACTGAAGAAACTCACCCTGTGTGAAGAGAAGTAACATACTGGTAAGCCATGTTCTTTGGTGAACATCCTAATCAATAAGTATATCGTCGCTGCTGGGACAAAACCTCTTATGTGAAATATTTTAGCTTAGAACTTTTACCGGTAAGGTTCTGTCATCTAAGGTGCAATATTGTGTGAATATTGTCAAGGCATTCTCGCTCTTCATAATGTATGTGTTGCGGGTCAGTATATCTCCAAAAATATTTTCACATAGGAGGTTATGTTTCCTTCTACAATCAAGATGCAAATCTGAGTCCTCCTGCTTACCTAACACAACACTTTCAATATTTTTTAAAGAAAAGGAAGAAAGATATAAAGAGAAAATACCTGTGAATTTTCAGCATTGAAATGATCTAATGCCTGTTTACGAATTTCTCCTTTGATACTTCCATCCAATCTCTGAAATGGAAAGTGGCGTAACTGCAAGTATTCGCTCAGAATATCCAACATGCAGACCATCTGTGAGAAAATAAGAACACGATGCCCAGTCTCTCGCAGACGTATGAGTAATTTGTCCAGCAACACAAGTTTTCCAGAACCACGGATAATTTCCTGGAGGAAGGGGGGAGAAAAAAATGTTAAATGTGCAACAAAAATGAAGGCTGATACCGACAATAAAATGAATGATGTAAGATATTCACAAAATACCCGAATATATTCTTCCTGTGATGTTCTATGATCACTATCACCAGCCCTTATAAGAAAGGCATGATTGCAACACTTCTTCAATTCAATCACAATATTGACAAACGATGAAGCTGAGCCTTTAGCACCTTTTCGCAATGCATTATAATTTTTCGTAAGAATCCATTTATAGTATTGCTTCTGAAGGGATGTCATTTCAACCCGAAGGATTTGTTCCACCTGAAATCAAATTAAAACACATAAACACAGGTACAAATATTTTTTAAAAATTTAGTTAGTTTATAAAACATAAGCATATTTTTATAGTTAGAAATCAATTTACACAATATTCAAAGCACTCCTTAACATGTGGTTGGTCACAAGGTGAGCACTGTGCTTTACCTCCATTTTCAAGTATCCATGGAATCAATAGTTATACGGCTGGCAATCTGAACCCTCACCTACGTTCCTCTTGCAGTTTTACAGAGGAATAAACACACAAAGTGTGAAAAAACTGCCCACAGACTCCAGTCACAACCGTAGAGTGCATGCAATTTGCCTACTGTGGACCAATTCAATTCATATTGAACTTTCATGACCATATTGTACTTAAAGCTTAGATCATTTCCAACAGAACAAATATGACCAGTGCCATCATAGCTCAATAACTAAGAGTATCCAATGCAAAGTTGGTAGGTTGCGGGTTCAGATCCCACTGGAGTTCGCTTGGACATTTGTGTTCTATACTTAACATCCCTTTGGTATGTATTATATTTACTGAATACAATCTAATATGTTGAAAGGTTATTTTATCAAGAACTTTTTCTATTTGACTGAAACATACTCATATTGCAATATGTCTACAAAACAACGTTTCCCCAGTCTGTAAATGTAAATTTTATACAGCACATCTGTGCACTATATAGACATTTTTAAATAACTGCTTAATATTTATAAGATATTGTTATATTTATATACCGTATATATATCCATTTTCAGAAGAAAATGTTAAACAAATTATTATTATATCTTTTAAAAAATAACACAAAATAAAGCTCATTGAAAGCTGTATCTTATCTATTTTTATACAGTAATATTTCCTCACTTTACAGGTTGCCTAAAAGAAAGTACTGGGCAAGTTGGCCGTGCGGTTAGGGGCGCGCAGCTGTCAGCTTGCATCCCGGAGATAGTGGATTCGAGCAACAATGTTGGCAGCCCTGAAGATGGTTTTCTGTGGTTTCCCATTTTCACACCTGGCAAATGCTGGGGCTTAATTAACGCCATGACCACTTCCTTCCCACGCCTAGGCCTTTCCTATCACATCCTTGCCATAAGACCTATCTGTGTCGGTGCAACATAAAACAAAAGAAAAAGTATACTTAATACCACCTAAAATGCTAATGGTTGGGGCCAGGGAATTTCCTACAGGGATTGACTAGACCGGTAATGCAAGAGCAGAGTGCTTCTGCAGTTCAGTTGAGCTCCGATTGTGAATGTGAGTGGTCGGACATTAATTTTCGGTCCCTGTTCTTGTCATAGTTAAACTCCAGCGTTTGCCTGTAGATTAATGCTGCCATTGACATTACGATTATCTATTCAACTGAAAATATATATACATGAAAATGAAGATGTGCTTATTAGAAATGGGCTCTTGTTAATTCGTGTTGTGCATGAAAGATATTCCAGTGCGGATGATCATTTTCAAATGACACATCATTTGAAAACAGCACAATGGCTAAAAAATGTTTTACTAAAAAAAGTGATAAAACAGTGTTTGCTAAAAGTAAACATCCCAAATAAAGCAACTTACTCAACTTCAGGGCCCCCTTAAGAAGGACCTGTGTGAAACTCCGAGTAGTGATGACATTCCGTTACACAAATTAGAACATCCTAAATTATGCTCGATCCTAGAAACCCACATAAAACGGACCATACCACACAAGTCTCTATTCGCAAACATTGTACGTATATTGGGTATTCAGCCCACAGGCCGGCATTCTAGGGAAATGAGGTCATCTCCCGTTGCTTCCCTCACCAAGTCAGCAGTTACTATTACATATCAGTCTCCCAAGCCCATTGAAATGAATGCACCATCTGATCCTATGAGTGATATCTTCACACCATAACTGAGGAATGGATTACTAGCATCACTCATACCTCAGTAATTTTCATATTTTCAAAACCAAGGATGAGACTGAGACAGGTCAATGAA
Organism: Anabrus simplex; assembly: GCF_040414725.1. NCBI lineage: Eukaryota > Metazoa > Arthropoda > Insecta > Orthoptera > Tettigoniidae > Anabrus > Anabrus simplex. The sequence goes on from NC_090265.1 coordinate 592,447,071, forward strand.
AATAACAAATTTATTCTAGCCCATTCCAGAAGAAAAAGTGCACTGTAAACATTAGGACTCACCAGAAAAGGCACTTTGCAAACATTATATTAATTTATGAAAAACAGTGTAAGAAATTCATGATCCTATTAAGATAATCTCAAATGGGTTCGTTTGGATAAAATTCGAGATGTGTGTAACTGATCTGTATGTAAAATGACTGTAGGTACACTTGGTCAAAATTAAATTTCAAAGGCTTATCTTCCAACAATGGAAGAAATAGCAGCGACAAATCATACAACATCGCAAGTGTTCAATAACGCAATGTTGTTATTGTGGTCAGAGGGAGTTAGGTATGAAAATTAAGTTTCGTTCTTATCTGATGCTATATGATAAGGCAGGAGGAGGGGATAAAAATTGTTTATTATAAAATTATTCATGTAACATGCTTGGTACACCTAAGTGAAACTGTGCGCTTAAATTTTCCTATTGTTAATTGGCTAATGTGTTCACATGTGTGTCTACCCCTTAAGTTTCATTTTTTAATACAGGGCTTGAGATGATGTGAGATGAAGTTATATGGCATGATTTTACAGCTGGATGTCTTTCCTCGTACCAAACTCAATCAAGGGCCTAATTCTTCTTCTTCTTCTTCTTCTTTGAGACCACATTGGATCACTTTAATCAACCCCCTGGTTTGTCAATTTCATGGTAGGAACTGTCTGAGCCTTGCAGTCCTCCCAGTACTTCTTCATGCGTGTTGATATTCTTGTCCTTCCTTATGTAGAGAATATTCTAGTGGGGATTTTCTTCTTTGCGAGTGTAAAGTCATATTTTTAAGTGTTGTGTTTACTTTTTTCTTATCCATAGCGTCATCGGGTGTAAGGCCAATTTCTTTCAAAACCCCCTGATTTCTTTTATCCATCTGCATCCACTTGTAGTATTTTTTTGAATCAAGACTGTACAACACTAGCTGTTTCAGAAGTCGCGAATCTGGCATTCTCAGGATGTGCCCAGAAAATGGTATCAGTAATGGGCTCTAATTTCTGATATACAATGTTGTTAGGTACTATTTGCCATTGCCCATCTTGTTGATAGCTTTTATTGATACAAGTTCTTTCAATTCATCATTCAATCTTCTGTAATCTGTTAGTTTTGGATTGTTCGTTTAGATGGAATAATGTTTCTGCGGCATATGTGGCTTCTGGCTTTATGACTGTATGGTAATGTTCGATTATTGCATTAATGGATAAGCATTATTTTATTTTTCTAAGTTTCCCATGTTATTTTTTAGGCCTTAAATAACGTGTTTGCCCTTATCTGAATTTAATTGTGATACAATTTTAATTTTAGTACCATTAATATGTATTTCTTTTAATGGTGTTGGTTTTTGGAACATAATTTCTATTTTCTCAAATAAAATTTTAAGGCCAATTTTATCTGCAATGGTGTGAAGCTGTGATATTTGAGTTTTTGCTTCATCTAAATCTTTGACCAGTAACGCCATGTTATCTCCAAAACCAAGGCAATTTGTTTGAATTTTCCTACCATTTTAATATTTGGAGGGCATTTCCTAAACCATTCTCGCATTACCATTTCTAGTGCACAATTATATAGTAATGATGATAAGCCATCACCCTGCCGTAACTCAGTAGTTACTTTGAATGGGTCAGATAATTCTTCTCAGAACTTCGTTTTTGATTTGATCTCAGCAAGACTTAATTTTATCATATTTACTAATTTAGGATGTAATCCCATGTGTCATAAAATTGATAATAAAGATTTCCTGTGAACACAATCACGTGCCTTCTTGAAGTCGATAAAAGTTATCACCATATCTCTATTTCTTTTTCTGTTGTAATCTATTATCAGTTTGAGGCTCATAATTTGGTCAGGGCAACTCCTCCAAGGCCTGAAACCTGCTTGATATCCTTCTAGTTCATTGTCAAGTTGTACAGAAAATTTTACAAGTAATGTCCAGGAGTGAAATCCCTCTGTAGTTATTAGGATCTGCTTTGTCCCCTTTTTTAAGTAGTGGATGGATGATGCCTGTTGTCCAATGTTCTGGGAATTTTACTGTAATCCAGATATTGACTAGCTGCTGATGAAGGGCAATTATTGCTGAACATCCAGCATATTTCCAAATTTCTGCAAAGGTCTGATCTTCTCCAGGTGCTCTAAAACTCTACATGTCATTCAATGCTGTGTAAACTTCTATTATTGTAGGAGGGTTTATATTCTCTGTTTGGGGTTATTATCGGTGTATTGACATTTGAGTGAAGGAATAGGGATATAGGCACGGAAAGTTCGTGCCAGATAGCACTCCTGTAGTACCGGGTAAGCGAAGGCGATTGTCTTATGTTTATCCCAGTCAGCTGCGAGTAATGCATAGAATGTTACCGAGTTTTGTGAGCTAAAGCCAACTGTATATTCTCTAATATTACTCCACGACTGTATTAATTAACTGTATAGGTATATCCCCTAGTATATTACGGACCATTTTCAGCATTTAAGCGTTAAACAGTTGCAAAGATATGCTAAAACTAGCAGGAGGAAGGAAGAATTAATACAGCGGTATTAGAAAATTCTAACACGCTTTATTATCCAAATAATGAGTAGGAGTCGGCATGCCTTTTCTAAAGATTACAATTACTTGAGTACTGTACACTGATAAATATATAAATATACCTCCACAAGACTTAAATCATAAATAGAGATTTAAATGCACACTTGCTCCCCTTCTTTATAGACTTCGATTCATGAATTTTTTAAGGTTGATGGCTTACGTGAAACTGCAGATACAGCCTACTCTACCACCAAAGGCATGTGAATTTCTTGAGTTTCCCAGTGCCAGTTCCTTTGAAGATTAGACCATCAGCCATAAGGTGAAGATCACTATCATAAATTTGCATCTGATGGATTACTTCGTATTTAGAAAATCGGAAATAGATGGAGCACTTGTTTCCAACTACAAATCATTGTATTATGCTGGATCCAGACTTTTCCGTGAAAAGTTTGTTTTGTTTATAAAAGGTTAATTTCAATCGGGTGAAATTCTAAAATGCAGTGCTGTGAAATCTGAGTACACAAAACGCAAGACCTATAATGTGAAGCTTATTTTAGGAGTACCTGGTGACATTATAAGAGGGGAATGTGAACGTTTTGCTGGAGCAGGCCCCAAGGCATGTTACAAGCATATCACTGCTGTAAGCTATGCATTAGAGCACTTCCCCAAGACTGGTATTATTCAGTGTTCAGAAACATGCAGCCAAAATTCATAAACTTTTCAACCAAACGGTTGAGGCCAGTTAGCCCTATGAAAGTGGAATGTTTGCCCTTGGAACAAGTTTTGCTATTATAATCTCAGTTGCAGCAATTATAACTCTAGTAGAGGGGTGTTTCTGTCTAAAAGTGAGGGGGCTGTTTTCAAGAACATTTTCTCTATCAGGCCAAATTTTCAACTCTTTAAATCGGCTGTACATGAAATTAATCCGAACATTAAATATTCTCCCAACAGTAGTTTTATGGATTCCGAAGTTAAGGTCTAGTTCCTTGTCAGATTTTTTGGTCCTTAGCTTCATAACTGTCAAGAAGAAACACAGTCTGGGTTCAAGAGGGAATATCTGTAAATTGTATCTGTTTTCTCCCAGAACAGTAAACACCAAATTACAATGTTGGACGTCTACAAATCCTGTTTTATTATTTATAAATTTCATTTTCCGTATTGACAGATTCAAAGTATAGATAAGAAATGTGTTTTTCCACCATTCAATACACAATTTATTTTAATAGATTAAACTAGTACCGGTTTCGGCTCTTTAACGGCCATCATCAGCTAGTACATGATTTGTTTTAGCCATTAGACAATTCACAAGTTGTTATTGTATTAGGCATCCGGATGTCTAATGGGGGATGGAAATGTATACAATAGCATATAATTAAAATATCAGTAGTCAGGGTAAAAAGTTACAAATTAGAACATGAGTATGTAAAACATATTAAAAACACACAGGCCACAATATATAACATTTAAAAAGTTTCAACACATTAAAATGGTACGTATAGGTAGACACTTGTTAAAATTTTCAATTCATGCTACATAGATTCCATTCTTCTGTCCTCTGTGCAACAAGCCTTCAAACACATCGGCACAAGACTTCCACAACAACTATAACTACAACAACAAACGTAGACGAGAGAGGTGTTGCCACCAACTACTTCTAAATACAAGCTCGAGACCTGCTGTGTGCTCCACTGAAACTTGCCATAGTATATCACAAGTTGGGATATATAACACAACAAAATTTCTTCATGACAAAGGCCCATATCAATAAGACGTACACCAGTTTCAGAATGTTCTCAAAGATCACCTTACGCAGCTAAAATCAACATAACTTAGAAGCAAAGGAACTGCACAGAGGACAGAAGAATGGAATCTATGTAGCATGAATTGAAAATTTTAACAAGTGTCTACCTATATGTACCATTTTAATGTGTTGAAACTTTTTAAATGTTATATATTGTGGCCTGTGTGTTTTTAATATGTTTTACATACTCATGTTCTAATTTGTAACTTTTTACCCTGACTACTGATATTTTACTTATATGCTATTGTATACATTTCCATCCCCCATTAGACATCCGGATGCCTAATACAATAACAACTTGTGAATTGTCTAATGGCTAAAACAAATCATGTACTAGCTGATGATGGCCGTTAAAGAGCCGAAACCGGTACTAGTTTAATCTATTAAAATAAATTGTGTATTGAATGGTGGAAAAACACATTTCTTACCTATACTACAAATCCTGTATAAAGCAATATGGCATCAGGATTACGCATTGTTTCCTCAACAACCAAATTACCTGTAGTATTTGTTTGAGTACTGATGTCTTTGAAAATGGGAGTCACAAATGTTACATTCACTTCTTCGGGTATGTTCATGATTCCTTCCCGTACTTCAAACGAGGTGATTTCGGTATATTCCGATATTGTAGGCTTATCGTGGTGCATAAACCTCTTCCTTGTTCGTGGTCCACGGAAAACGCAATGGAACAGCGCCCGGTTTCAATCTTGCTCTCTCACCTTTAAATACAAACGCATAAATTCGGTGGTTGTTATTGAAATGCCTAATCAGTTTATAGGTAGAAACTAGGAACTATTTCCCTTCGTAAATCGCACTTACCCAACAAAGTTTTCGTGAAATCACCGGGTTGAAAATAATGGAAACACAGTTTAATATTTTCTGTCAGATTCTTCTCACCAAAATTTGTCCTTCTAATAACATGTGACCATTTCTTACTCATTTCTTTATTTTGTGGAAACTGGCGAATCGAAAATGGGTTTCCCTGATTTTTGCAAAGAGGAACACTGCAATAGCTCAGCATAGTCATGCAAATAACATTTTAAACAACTTAAATTCATGGATATTTAGCAGCACGAGTACACAGGAGACAAATGAAGAACACATTGTGCTTACCCAGTACAACAGCAGTGCGCTCTATCGGTGCTAGTTCTATACATCCCTATTCTGATGGTTCTTCACAATTTAGGAGCATTTTGAAATATTTAGCCAGGATTTGTGCATTGTCGTGATTGTTGTGGGCTAGTTCACCATTTCCATCTTGTAATAATAAGGTTGGGGCTTCATACTTTGTCAAATGTTTTTTTTTTTTTTTTTTCCTTTCTTAATTTTGTAACAATTCTGTGAATGTGATATTTTGAATTCATCTTCAATTGGGTTCAGAGTTTCTTTAAGATACTGTCTTTTTATTCTTCTTAAGGTTTTAGTTGTACTTTCTGCTCTTTAACTAAATTTTGAAAAATGCTTCAGATTTTGCGGCTTACCTAATATGAAATGAATGATAGTGAAAGAAATTGGGTAAGAACTTGGAAGGAATTGGCGGTGGCCTATGAATAGGAACTGTTCCAGCATTTAGCTGGAAGTGAAAATGGGAAATCACAGAAAATCATTCTCAGAACAGCCGACAGTAGAGTTTGAACCTATTCACCACTTGAATGGAAATGCAGAGCTTGGCTGCATAGTCATAGTACATTAACACGTGCAGCTACTCCGCTCAGTAATTTTTCATCATCATGTGTAAAAAAAAAAAGGTTTTCCTTAAATCTCTGACTAGAATCAATTTGTTTAGACAGTTGGCTTTGGAAATTCTACTTCCTTCTGAACCAATCATTACGAAATGGAGGATCTGGTTAGAGGCTGCTATATATTATTGTAAAAATGTTTGACATTACTGAGAAACATACTAAAAGAATTAAGTGAAAATGAAGCAGAAAACATTGTTGAAGTAAAGGGAGCTATATGAAGGGAAGGAAGAAAGGAGGCTTTAATTTACATTAAGTCACATTTCAACTGCATTTCTACAGCCATCACAGAGCTCGAACAAAATGCCATACGATTTGTCACAAAAATAAATCTAACAGAAAATCTCTTACTAAGAGCTTAAATCTGCACCAGGTGAAACTGCAAAGAAAGTAGAAAAATTTAACTATGTACTACATAAAAGTATGGAGTACCACACATCATTACAGTATAATGGCAATACCTTCTCTAGTAAAACGGAGAAAAAATTGTCGGATATTAAATTGTTGCTGGAAGAAACAGCAAATGCACAATATGCACCTCTAACATCTGTTTTTCTCAATACAAATCAATTCTTGGAAGTAACAGAGAATTGTTTCTGTTTCCAAACATTAAAATGATTACTGTTAAATATTGCAATGGGAAGAATTATTTTCAATTCAACAGTATTTACCTATGTATTACATAAAAGTTATATTATTGAAGTATATTGGCAATATCTTGTCTGGCAAATCAGACAGCAAATTGTCCGATATTGAAGAAATATCTATAAGTTATGATTTTCATTTCCGTGTTGACGTGTAACTATAAAATGAGAATTAATTGAGGGATGTTCCACCATTCAACACAATGTACAAAACATGATATTTATTGAGCAAAAACTGGTTTCAATTCCCTTGGAATCATCATCAGTTCATGATAAATAATTAAAAAATCAAAGCATCCTAATAACAATCAACATGAAAACTGCCTTAAGTACATTTACAATGATTGACATAAAATACATATGACCATAAAACATATTAGTATTTACAGAAAGTTTTTGGAACAAGTCACAGATAACTGCAGATACATATGACAAAAAACACCACACACAACCGCACATTAATATTTACAGAAATTTCTTGGATTTGGGTCAAAGATAATTGCAGTGCGTTTGTGCACTGTTGAACAAAGCTTTAGGAAAATGGGTAAAAACTTGGGAGTTGCAGAATAACTGTGAGGTTCTTATTTATTACAGTGGATATAAAAGACATATGTTAAAACGTTCAGATATTCTTAGCTGAAACGTTGGTGGATGGTAAAAACATATACAGTGAACGCTGTTTAAAGCTCTGTTCAACAGTGTACAAATGCACTGCAATTATCTGTGGCCTAAATCCAAGAAGTTTCTATAAATAAATTTTTTTTTTTTTTTTGGTCATATATGTCTGCAGTTATCTGTGACCTGTTCCAAGAACTTTCTGTAAATACTAATATGTTTTATGGTCATATGTATTTTATATCAACCATTGTAAATGCATTTAAGGCAGTTTTCATGTTGATTGTTATTAGGATCCTTTGATTTTTTTATTTATTTATTGCAAAGTGATGATGATTCCAAGGGAATCAAAACCAGTTTTTGCTCAATAAATGTAATGTTTTATACATTGTGTTGAATGGTGAAACATCCCTCAGTTAATTCTCATTATATTGAAGAAATATTGTCACTGGAAGAAGTAGCAAACTTAAAATATGCGCCTATAACATCTGTTGCAGCTGAACGTTGATTTTTTTCAATACAAATCAATTCCTAGAATGAACAGAGAATCATTTCTGTTTCCAAACATTAAAATTATTACAGTTAAATACTGCAACAGAAAGAATTATTTTCAATTCAGCAGTAGTTCCAGTCCACAAATTTGTTGAGTTTTACAAGAACATTTTTATTGCTTTTATTGCTTTGGTAGATTATATGTTAGATTTTCAATGGATGAAAAGATGAAGTTTTTGATAGTAAATATTTTATGGTTTGTTAATGCATATTTTCCTGTTTTAAATTGCATAATCTGATACGTATTTTGCATTTTTTAAATTGCATAACTATCTGGGCCCTTCTCATAACCACACGAAGATATCTGTAACCTTTAATTACAATACTGTAATGAAGATCTTTCTTTATATTATCACCAAAGTACTTACAGTGGTTCTCATGAGGTACATTCACTCCAGTATGGTAATTATAATCAGCCAATCAAGTGGTAAACTTGAGCACAACCAACAATGGATTAGTAGTGGATAATTTTAAGCAAGTTTCATCCAAAACGATACATTACCAAACAGGCCACAAAAAACATTTATGACTATTACAAAGAGATTATTTCTAAAGATGTCTACTGTGACTTTTCCCTAAGCACTTGGCTGTTATCTAGCTTTTGAACCCAAGATCCTGAGTACTACATGCAGGACCATTAGTACTGGATGAAATTAACATATCTATGGGACAAGCTAAATATTGAACTAGTGATACATTACTGATTGAATTCTGAGTAATGCAGACTTCACATCTACATTATCAGCCCAAGTAATACAACACTGATGAGAACTAGTTTCCAAAATCATATTCCTCCTCCAAACTCAGCTGCTAATACAGCTAAGTTGGTGGGTAACAAGTTGACTTATCTTGTCGACCACAACTGCATTAATTACAAATGGAGTTAAACATTTGTGAACTTGTCTTGATAACTTATGGTGTCTGTGCTGGCATGTGCACTTATAATTAACTGGGGCTGGGATTGAAGAGAAGGTAGGTAGGTGTGACCTACATGCTAGGTACTATCCCTGCACGTCAAATCTCGAAGATAAAAACAAAGCTGAGAATAATGAGCGAGGTTTTAACTCATGCCTCTTTTGTCTTCTCCGAAAACTATAAAAAAAGGTAGTTAGTGGGATGTAAAAAACAAGTAATATTATTTTCTTTTATCTTCACATTGCAAATGCACCTCTTTATAAAATTAATCTTCTTAGTGCCGGCTCCCTTACTGCTGTGGTTGCTAAGATTGCCAGAGAGAAAATGCCTATTATGCAGCACCGAAGATAAAAGCATATCCTATCCTCACTTTTCAAGGTATCTCATTGTAGTTTACATTTTCTTGTAGCTAAGTGATCCCTCTCTAGCTGCCTCTGTGGATCAGTGGTAGTGTCGGCCTCCGGATCCCAAGCTAGAGGGTTCAAACCCGGCAGAGGTATATGGATTTTTGAAGGGCGGAAAAAAGTCCATTCGACACTCCATGTCGTACGATGTTGGCATGTAAAAGATCTCTGGTGACACATTTGGTGTTTACCCAACAAAATTCATTAAATCTCAGCCATAGACGCCCAAGAGAGTTTCGGTTTACTCGGTCTGCCCTCTAGTGGGTCTAGAGTAAAACGGAACGTCAAAATTGACGAGCAGACAGCCAGATGGCGTCAGATTGAAATGTCTGCACACGGTAGCTGAGGCTATACGATGATGATGATGATGATTATTATTATTATTATTATTATTATCCCTCTCTTCACTCATTATATTAACATCACAAAAATAATTCATACTGCCGAGTAAAAAATTTAATTTGTTCCTGCAATTCTTGAAAAAATTTAAAACTCAAATTCGGATCTCAGTACATTCTAGTATTTTGACTGTACTCACCTAAGTTTGGTATTCCTGTGCACATTGATGCATTGTTTACCAGTTTGTAAAATATCAATGTTTTAAGAATAATGGTTCATCTAAAAATATATTAAAATACTGACTTGGTCTAGCATCAGGAGGAGGTGCACGTTTGGGGCCAGGCGTCTCAAGGAATGCACGAGAGGGTTGAAATTGTACGTCGTGATCGGAATGAATTTTACGGAAATCGGGAATCTGGTCATCATCGTCATTACTGTCTCCACCAACTCCATCATTATTCCCGTCACTATCATTACCGTCTGAATCGGAAATTTCATTCATCACTGTCACACGAGTAAGTCGAATAACATCACCACTATCGTCATTGTTTGAAACATTACCGGCATTATTATTACTCTCAGTATCATCTGAATCATTGCGTGACTCGATATAATCACAGTCATCACTCAATTAATTAACATATTGTAGCAAATCGCCCTCAATTTCAAACACAATACGAGAACTAGTCGCCATTACTACGAACACATGGTCTACAGGTACATGCAAAACAGCTGAAATAGAAAAAAATCATAACATCAACACAACATGCCACACAGAGATTCTGGTGGTAGATTTAGAAACTACATAGTTTCTACTACAGAGTGATGCTGACTGGAGCTGCCATCTGTCAGATATGTTCAAACTGTTATTACGACTTACATAGACAGCTGCAACATGGAGCACGATGGCGCTCCTGGCACTTTTCGCTAGCCTACAGAGGAGAGCGATCGCGCTCCCCGGCACTCTAAGAGTTAATATGGCCTCATTTACAGTATTTTGATTTTACACCAGTTTGGCTGTTTGCATATTAATTTCAGTGCTTTATTCTATGCTACCAGATATGATAAACACAGCAGAATGTAACTACTAAGGAATTTATTATCAGCTACATCGACCTACCTTGGCGTCCTGGGAATTGGAGTGGCCAGGTATCTGAAACCTCAACAAGCTGAGAAGAATTAAGAAAAAAAAACTGCTGTGTAGCGGTCCACTTTCGGGCCTTCACAGAGAGAGGCTGAGGATAGGTCATGGAAGCTCTTAAAGGGTAAAGAAGCAGTTCCACACTTCAAGTTTACAGAGTATTATGTGGCTTAGCAAAACTCTTTAAAAAAAATTCATTTCCAAATTCCTTTGTTCAATAAATATTTTAAATTTTATTTTGGATTTTGTTTTCACTTAATTTGTTACCTAGTTCTAATTTTTCTTGAAACAGCAATCACCATCATCAGAACGCGGTTAACCTACCTCTTGCTGATTTTTTGCAGAGTTTTAATTAATGTTATTGGGGAAGTATGAATGTATTACCATAGATCTTTTACATGTCAACATCGTATGATATGGAGTGCCAAATGCAGTTTTTCTCCACCCTACAATCTTGCACTCCCAACTATATCACTAATCCACAGAGGCTATAGGAATAATAATGTTACTAGTTTCATGGCCCATTAACTACTTTTATTGTTTTCAGGGTTATAGGTTTAATGATTAGAACTAGAGGGGGAAAAACCATGAGATTTGTCCTTTCTGGAAAAAGTTTGGCCTGAGATATACAATACTCTGATTTAACGTGTTTTTAAAGGTTCTGAGAGTAGCCCTAGGAACCATTTTTATAGCTAATTTAGAATTCATATTCATTATAGTCTACAAATTCAATATCATTGATTATTTTAAATATTATTCTGGTATCACTGTTTCATCTAAATTAAGCTATTTTAAGCTTGTTAATTTTAGTTGAAAGTAACAGCTTCATAATTTTTACTGTGTTCCTTGTCAAATATTATTTTATATATTATCCAACTAAATTGTAAGCTTTCTCAGCCTGGGCAACCTCAATTAAGGAGAAAAGAGAATACAGTTCATTCAGAATAAAATATATACAGTATATATAAAGAAGAATTCACTGAACTTCATACCTTAGCAGGTAGTGACTTCTCAACATCTTTTTTGACTCTCCGAAGGATGAAGGGTTCTAGTTGTTTGTGTAACTTTGAGTAACCTTTCTGAGCTGAATTTGCATGATCCTTCTCAAAGTCTTCCCAAACATCAAACCTACAGGAAGAAAACAGTTAATGTTGCCAGCTAATGTACATAATGATGGAGAAAAATAACACTTAAGGCAACACTCCCGAGATAAAAATATATTTTTACCTAATGCATGGATTTTCACAAAACTTTGTGGGAATGTCACCTACATAAAAGTAGAGATATCATAAACATTTCATTCATATACAATTAATAATTTTTTCCCCAAAACGGTTTTAGATTTTTAAAAAAAAATTTAATTCCATCTTTTTTATGAAATTTACCGTATAATCCCGAATACCACCCACACTTTTTTCCCTAAAATATTGCTTACAAATCTTGGGTGCGGGACGTATTCAAGCCGTTCATTGTTGTAAATATCTACTATGTTTACATGGAGTATTGAAATAGATTTCAATACGGTTACTAAACTCAATATACTACATGTAAACGGGCATTCAGGTCTTATTGTGTTTTAGTTGCGTTCTGGGGATTTTAGTTTCTGTCATGTCATGATTGTTGGCTATAGGTGCAGGACTTACATGGCTTGAAGTCGATGCGACACTTTCCTGATGATTCGGCAACGATCTAGTGTCCAAAAGATTTAAGAAATGTGGGATTTCAAATTCAGTGGACGGTACTGAGGACGATTACTTGTGGAAAGATGCCAGTGACGAAAGTTCCTTGGGTCAAGTTTAGCAATCTTCGCTTAGCTAAGGCTGATTTACTGTATGTTTATGCATATTGTTTATTCCCTTGGATACAAGCAATCAATTATTACATCCCTCTGTCTTTCAATAATAACAGTATCTTGATATGAAACTACAAGACGTTACTTGCTCGCGTACTTCACAAAAGTAAACAAACTGGCTGCCACAGAACCCACAAAAAAGATTAAACATACAAGAATACCAAAACTTATAGCTGTCGGCACCATTGTAGTACCAGCAGGAATACCAATACAAGCATAAAATGTTGCTCAATGACAGTCGAGTACTGAAATATTAGTCCGTAACAGGCTTTATAAATTCATTCAGAAATATGGTAGATCTTACAGCTTGAGTCTGTATAAATATATCAGGAGGGGGGCTGTTGGCCCATCCCATGGATGCATAATTGTAAAGAACAGGCATATTTGATTGAATGGAAACACGACAATGACATCATTACCTAACAAAACAGTTCAGCAGATGCCACGCCCATTTCTGCTGTGTGCAGACTTGCAAATAAAGCATTATTAAAGTGATAAATTGTTTGATTTCAACACAATAATTTTGTGACAAGAAAGAAGAAACTCAATCCTTTCAATTTCAGTCATAAGAAAGAAAATGCCAAAATTACTAAAATATCGATTTTTATCTCTGGAGTGTTGCCTTAAGACTTACAATTGTGATTAGCAGCAAGACTTCAATACAATGGCCTACTAGAGAACTCCAACGCAGTACCAGCTTTTACCATGAACACATAGGTTACTAATTTATAAAAATGTTTCTAAAATAGTAAACTAACATTACTGATTTGAGTTAACCATTGATGTTATAACAGTTACCATATTGGCTAAAATATGCAATGGCCTCATTTGCAAGGTAATGCTGAAGGTTTGGAAGGTAATCACAAGAAATATTAAATACGAGTATAATTAATGAACGTAACCACAACATATTCAAGCTCTCCTATAACTAAGATAATTTAATAAGCCCTAAAGTAAATCTAAGAAAAAAGTTTTATTTTAATATAAAATATTGTGTACAACAACAAAGAAGATCTCGATCAAAGCAAAACTCAGGCACTACCAGACAGTGATCCACCCAGAGGCTTTATACAGTATGTAGCTGAATCTCTGCATCTGATAAAAACAGGATAAGCCAAGAAGTTGGAACTAGTGCACAGAAAGATTCTGTGGAAAATACTGGGACCTCAAAGAAAAAGAGGGATCATACAGAAAGAAAGGAAACCAAGAGTTATACCTCAAGATGGAAAAGATCTCGGATACCATATGGAAGAGGAGAGCCATGTTCTTTGGATATATCTACAGGATGAATCCAGGAAGACTAACCAATCAGATAATTTTTTTCTGAGACCAGGAAAGCTACGGTGCACTGGCATCAAGGGGTGAAGAAGAAGAATCTGGAAGAAATGGGAATATAAGGAACGGAAGGGAAGTCATAAACAGAGATGCTTATAAGTCAAGGACTTAAGCAGGGATGTAAATTATCACATTATCACCAATATTGTTCATATTTTTCATTAATGATGTATTATATAATCAAGGGAAGGATAGAACATGCCCATTTATGAATAATAAAGAAATTCCTCGCCTAGTTTTCTGCTCTCTCTAAGGCTAGGCAGTATGTGAAACAAGTCCTAATAAAACTGTTGAATGTTGCAGAATATGGAATCTGAAAATAAATATTAAGAAAATACAAGTAATAAAAGAAATTCCTCGCCTAGTTTTCTACTCTCTCTAAAGCTAGGCAGTATGTGAAACAAGTCCTAATAAAACTGTTGAATGTTGCAGAATATGGAATCTGAAAATAAATATTAAGAAAATACAAGTAATAATATGTAAAAAAAATAAGACGTGCTGAAATGAAACGGTTGGTCACTTTATCCAGCACAAGGTGTTTAGAGAGGAAGATGTGTAATAAATAATAAATTTTGCAAAATAATTATGTGGCTTCCAGATTGCATGGCCAACTATGGAGTTAGAAGACTATGTGAGGATATAAGCATTCAAGCAGATATAGCCATGAAAGTATTGGTTAAGATTAAGAAGGGGAGAAGGGAGGGTTATACTGAATTTAGCATGCAAACAACAGATGGAAAACTTAAATGATGATTACTGGCTAACGAAAGTGAAGATAATGTTCGACAGAATAGGAATGGGAAGCTAATGGGGCAAAGAGATTCAGTATAAAGATAAGGAATTCAGAAAGAACGTTTAAGAAGCCTTTCTCGTGGACAGTCGAGATTTTCTTCTGATGACGCAGAGCACAGTTCTCTGTGAAATGTAAAGAATTTCATCTTATTTTCTTGACACGGCATAAGCCCAAAAGCCTATACAGTATCATGTCTATGAGTATGGGCCGTGAAAGCATCAATGGCAAAAAGAACGTAATAGTCAGAGTTGAGAAACAGATGATTCTGGCAGAATGTGGAACTAAAGGGACACTGCTGGAATTTTGTAAAATTATACACAATATGGCAATAAGGAGAGAAAGGCTTCCTAACAGAAAAGTGAGAGGAATGGTGTGGTGGCTAATGAGAATTTATAAAAGTAAGGGTCAGAGAAAGAGAGAGAGAGAGAGAGAGAGAGAGAGAAATAACAAAAATCAATGTCTACTCTGTGGCGAAGAAATGGAAGAAGCACATGTATTAAGAGTCTGTAGGGCAACAGAAGCACTGAGAGTAAAATATCTGGGAAGTGAATATAAAATAAAAATAGAAAGAGAGGGAGAGGGAGAATTCTATACAATTACTAAACTATTAAATAAAGAGTGGATCGCACCAGGAAGAACAGCAATTTTTTTTTTCATTTTAAAAAGTATGTGAAAAAAGGAAATTTTACCTTCTATTCATAATTCAGCCATTAAATAAGGCATGTTGTTAATGGTACGATACTCCAAAAGACTTGTGACACAAAAGTAAGCATTCAATAAGCTAAGGAAAGGGAAGATACACGTTGTACTAGATGATATAGCATTGTTAACGACTAGGACAAAATAAATGATATTTAGTGTAGTAATAGTCAAATAATTATAAGAGGCAAATTTAATGCATGTATCAAACTTTAATGAATTGCAATAAAAGTGTGTCCTTTCCCAAGTTTCAGGCGATCCGGAACTAGGGGATGGGAGTGTTGTAGTATTCTAGTCTTGCAAGTTGAGGAACAAGACCACCAAGAGTTTTCAAAAAAAGTTAGATCTTGTACCCAAGCAGTGTGAACAGAAGAGAGGAGGAATTGCAGAGTGAAAGGATGAAGGAGTTCTGGACGAGGGAAGAACATTGTGGACTTTCCTCAGTTTTATTACATAAAGTTGATAAGCAACTAATTTATCGGCATAATCTGAGTATAGGTATTGTGCAATATTCGTGTGATGTCCTAAACACAACCCCAAACACTGCACCATTCACTTACACCATCCCAGGCTAGCCCTAAATTCAGTTACTGGAACATTTAACTCACAGGACACCTCTTAGTGCATTCATTCTCGTAAGTTTACAACTTACTTGATAATCCTAGTTTTGTTTCCCTAAAACAAATTCAAATAACATGTCATTAAATTTTCTTCTCTTTGATCTTCTTAACGCATTTCAAGATGTGCCAGCAATTTTTAACATTTCTTCCTCTTTCCGCCACAGCACATGACACTCAGGAAAAATAAATATATAAAATTTATCATTTATATGTCTCAGTAACTACTTTTACAGTTTGCGGAGGCACTGAGCTGCTGGAATTTAGTCCTGCAGGAGATTTTTAACGTGGCAGTAATCTACCGACACGAGGCTGGCGTATTTGAGCACCTTCACATACCACCGGACTGAGCCAGGATCGAACCTGCCATGTTTGGGTCAGAAGGCCAGTGGCTCAACCATCTGAGTCACTCAGCCTGGCAGAAAAAAACCACCAAAATTTTTCATAGCTAGTACATTGCTAAACACAGCCCCAAACGTTACACCATTCATTTATACACCATCCCAGGCTAGCCTTAAATTCAGTTACTCAAACATTTAACTCGCAGGCCACCTCTAGCGCCTTCATTCAAATCTTTCGTAAAAACCTGCAATTTGAAGTTCATATCATAACTTCTTTTATCTTATGTGACAAAATCATTCTCCTTTCCACATGATCATTCATGGCTGGAATAGTGACGAAAACAGAATGCACTAATGCAATGACACAAAGCCCAGCAACAATACAATACAAGCTACAGATTGGAAAAATCATCATTCCAGCTCTAAAAGCTCCTGACCTCAGCAGTGATACATGTGGTGACTCCCAATGTGCAAGCCAGTACGGTTGGTGAATGAAATAAACTGACTTTCATGAACGGGAGTCTCCTTAAATATTAGGCTGTGCATGTAAGACTACTACTTTTGTAAGTCCCCTAAATTTTAACAAAAAAAAAAAAAAGTCTTATATTTGGGCCAATAAAGCATTTGAAAAAAGATTGATTCTTGTTCACTTAGACAATTACCATATTTATCAGCTTATAACTCCCCACTACCCGCCCAACTTAATTATAGACTATTATTGGGAAGGGGGAAAATAATTGGAAAAAATGGAAACGGGATCAAAAATAATGGCAAAAAGTCTCTCAAGTGAACTGGCAGTAAGTACAACATTTCAGTTAACGGTAAAATCCATGCTTCCCACCAGATGCCAGATAACATGTTAGCTATTGTTATTGTTACATTTGGCCATTTGTTAACTGCAGTAACTTATCAGTACACTACCACAGTAACCAGACATCCTTCTCTCTGGCGTCTGGTAAGAAATTCCACCTATATATCAGCATTGGTTTTCTCTTGGCTACTCTCTCCCACTAGATTTCCTCAATGCTCTTCCAGTTTCCGATCTCTGCCTCCCACATGGCATCCAGTGATGCAGGAGTGAAAATGAACAAAATAACACATTTTATGGCATCCTTCAAGTTTAATGTGTTAGAATATGCTGCAGAAAATGGAGTGAGAGCAGTAAGTTGTAAATACGAAGTGCAGCCATGTATGATTTGTTATTGGCATAACCAGAGACAAATTATTGTGAGCAAAGAAAACATCTAGCCTTCCAAGGCATGAAGAAAATACGAAAATGTGGACATAAAAGTTCTGGAGTGGATTAGAGAAGCAAGAGACAATGGTAACGGTGTAAATTACAATATAATGCAATTTAAAGCATGTGAAATTGCACACTGGCACTGCAGGGAAAGATTTTGAAGCAAACAGAGGATGATCAAAATGCTTTAATCGCCAGAATGGACCAAGTTTTCAGAGAAGGAAATCTCTGTATCAGTGCCTTTCATCAGATTATATGACAAAGTAATCAAAATTCACAACTTTGTCGCAAGAATTTGGAAAGAGCATAAGTTTTTTTGTCTCAAACTGGCAACGCCATTGTTCTTTGATATGCTATCAAATACCACAATCAACGCAGTCAGTGCATCAAGCACCGGGCGAGCTGGCCGTGCGGTCAGGGGCACGCGGCTGTGAACTTGCATCCTGGAGACAGTGGGTTTGTTCCCACTGTCAGCAAGCCTGAAGATGGCTTTCCGTGGTTTCCCATTATCACACCAGGCAAATGCTGGGACTGTACCTTAATTAAGGGCCGCTTCTTTCCAAATGGCAGAAAGCTTCCACCATATTGCATGCTTAAAAAGGAGAATGCTGCCAAAAGAAGATCTTTTCCAAAGACATATTTGTCCGAGTACATGAGAAACGTTGGATGGAAGCTGAATTAATGAAGAACTGGTTGAAGACTGTGTAGGATCATACATCAGGAGACCTGCTGAACAATAAGTCTATGCTGGTAGTAGACAGCTTCCACAGTCACTAAGTGGATCCTTTGGAAAAAAAAACAGATGAACATGATGCAGACTTACCCACCCATCATCCCAGGAGGCCTTAGTTCAATTTTACAGTTGTTGGACATCTTAAATAAACCATTCAGAGATCATGTAAGGAGGTTCTACGCAAATTCGACAGAAAAGGATAAGCATGTGATGACAAAAGGTGGCAAAAGCAAGCAACCGTAATTTCCTGTAATCAGCGAGTGAGGACTAGTCACTCCAGATGTCATCAAAAAATGTTTTAAGAAAACAAGAATTTCATCTACTCCGGATGGATCTGAAGGCGATCTATTCTGGGAAGGAAAAAGTCCCAAGTGAGGATTCGGACCAGCCATGTGATTACGAAAGCAGTGACGATAGCGATGATCACACCGAGTGATTTGAAGAACACTTGCACAAAAGGCAAGGAGAAATACTTTTTAATATACATACATACTTCATTACAGACTGTTATGCCTTTCAGTACCCTCCTGCCACTGTTCCCACCTGTTTGTACCAGCAATCATTCTCACTATCTTTCATGTCTGTTACTTCTAACTTATGAATAAGATATCCCCAGTCCACTCAATGTTCACTTCCATAAAGAAAAGTTAATCTGACAATAGACCAACGTAAAAATCGTTTTATCCAGGAGCTGACTTCCTTCTTACAAAATACTGTCGATTGCAACGGCGAGCACACTTCCTTAGCTTTGTTGTGCCTTGATTCAATCTCACTTACTATACTACCATCCTAGGAGAAGACATCCTAAATACTTGAAATTATCTACCTGAAAAAGCTTTGTATCCTTAATCTGACACTGAATTCTCTTGGATTTCTTACTTATTGACATCAATTTAGTCTTGGAAAAGATACTTTTCATACCATACTCATTGCACCTATTTTCAAGTTCCAAGATGTTAGACTGCAGACTTTTAGCACTACCTGCCATTAACTCTTTCCGGTCTAACTGCAAGCATAGCTCGCAGCGGGGCTGAAATTACGCTCAGGCCGTGCTGTGAGCTGGTGGTTACATTGTGTTTCTTCATGTTTTAGTTACGAGAGTATTTAATCAGATGGCAGTATTATATGTCTAAGTCAGAGAATTTACGATATTTTCAATCAACATGCATCAGTAGATGTTGTCACTCAGTGAGCTCTAAGACATGGCTTCTTGCTGCAAACATGTGCTTGATGAAAGTGATATTTTCGATATTTTATGATATATTATAAGTGTATGCGCAAATGAACATATTATTGACGTATGAATTTGAAACAACTTCTTACATTTCATTATGATTGGAGTTCGTTTTACGGCCTAGCGGCGTTCCCGCGTATTTCATATTTGCGTGAATACGTAAGATTGTCTACATATTAGTAAAGTTGTCTGTTTAGAAGACTGTATTTTCTCTTTCTCAGGAGTCTTTTGTGGTAAATGGAACAATATTTTTGCATTTGAGTAACTTCTGACAAAATTGTACAAAATAAAATTTTATGAGAGCTCCCATTTTCATCATTGTAATTATTACTATTATTATTGAAAAATTATTTTTATATCGTACTCATTATTGCTGTTGTTTTGTAATTGCAATGCACATTTTATATTAGCAAAATAGGGTAAATATAACAGTATTTCAGAAAACTGTACTTGCTTAGTTATCCGTCAGACATTTTTACCATTTGCGAAAAAGGTATAATATATAAACAATTTTAAAATCTCAAGTGATAGTCGACATAATACAAACAGCGTTTTTCAAAACTAGATGCTCAAACAAGCACAAAGAAAAAATAATCATGCAAATATCTCCTACAGGTACAGAGATACACTGTTTTAAATATCCTTAAAAATGCCCAGTCCAGAACGTTTGTTAAGAGATATTAAGGCCCAGACTGGAATGGGTCTGCATAGACCAAATTGTTTACTACATTTTGACCTAAATGAATCCTTCCCTGCCACTTAATACCTTTCAGCAGATGATCCATGTACACTGTGCACAAGAAATATGAAAGATTACAGCCTTGTCCAACCCCTGTAAGTATCTTGAACCAAGAACTCATTCTAACATCAATTCTCACAGCAACTCAATTGTCAGCATAAATGCCTTTGATGGATTTTAATAATCTACCCTTAATCCCATAGTCCCCCAGTATGGCGAAAATCTTTTCTTTCCCTCAGTACTCTGTCATATGCCTTCTCTAAATGTACAAAACATACCCTTAACCATCTATCCCTCTCATAGCATTTTTTAATTACTTGGTGCATACTGAAAATCTGATCCTGACAGCCACACTGAAACCGCACTAGTTTTCATCCAGCTTACTCTCAACCACTGACTGCACCCTTCCTTCCAAAATGTCAGTGAACACACTGCCAGGTATATTGATTAATGAGACACCGCGATCGTTGTTGCAATCCTTCCTGTTCCTTTGGTTATAGATTGGCATGATTATTGCTTTTGTCCAATCAGACGGAACCTTACTAACACTCAATGTTAATGTTATTACTCTATGAAACCATTTCATCTCTGCCTTCCCACTATATTTCACCAGTTCAGCTCTAATTTCATCCATTCCCCAGCTTTATGACAATGGAATTTATTTACCATCCTTAGCAATTCCTCGAACATCATTGTTGTCCTCCTGATGAACTTAGTTGTTCGAGAAATCCCAAAGAAGATTTCCTTTTACATTGAGATTTTCAAAATTTTCCTCCTCCCGTCCAGTGATTCCCTGGGATTTATTATGAGATACCCTAAACACTATTCATTTCCTTTAACCCTCCCTTTCTAAGATTCTTTATTAGTGTCCAGAAAGGTTTCCCTGCTGCTTGACCTAGCCTTTTTAGGTTATTACCAAAATCTTCCCACAACTACTTCTTTGATTCAACAACTATTTGTTTTACTCCATTTCCTGCATCTAAGTACAAATACTGTCCACATCATTTCTCGTTTGGAGCCATTTCTTGATATACGTTCTTTTTACATTTACAGGCTGCTCTCACTTCATTACTGCACCAAGATGTTTGTGTTTTCCCATCTTTACATACAGTTGTTCCTAGGCATTCCCTTGCTGTTTCTACTACAGCATCCCAGCATTTGTAATAACTGCATTAAAATATTTTATAAAAGTTGGTCAGTAAACAAAATATTTAATACTGCCATTGATGCTTTCACGGCCCGTACTTATAGACATGATATAGGCTTTTGTGCTTATGCCGTGTCAAGACTTTAAGGTGAAATTCTTTACGCTTCGCAGAGAACTGTGCTCTGCGTCATCAGAAGAAACTCATAACTGTCCACGAGAAAGGCTTCTTAAACAATGAGCTTTGAGTTTAGACGTTATAATAGAAGTGGAAATGGTACGTTCATTCATCACCAGATGGCTCCCCGGACGCGGTACATAGTTGAATGATGCCCCCATTACCTCTTCCAATGTTGAACGCAGTTTCAACCAATATAAATCTGTCCTTAGAGATAATAGGAGTCACTTTCCAGCACTTAAAAGAACATTTTGCAATTCATTGTTTTGGTAACAGAGAATAAAAGATTATGTGTTCTTCAAATATATTAAAATGAGAAGTGCAACACTATGTTGCATGTAGATCTACTTTGCTTAGATTCTTTGAACTTTGATATTAAATAGAAATTAAATGTTATATGTGTAATTTATGACCATATAATATAATTCCATATTTCAATAATTATTAGTACATATAAATCTGTTCCCTGATGAGTATGGCTTTTAGTGCCGAGAGTGTCCAAGGACAAGTTCGGCTTGCCAGGTGCAGGTCTTTTGAATCGACATCTGTAGGCGACTTGAGAGTCGTGATGAGGATGAAATTATGATTAAGACAATACACACATCCAGCCCCCATGCCAGCAAAATTAACCAATTATGGTTAAAATTCCTGACCCTGCCGGGAATCAAGCCTGGGACCCCTGTAACCGAAGGCCAGCACACTAACCATTTAGCCATGGACCGGACATGATGATGATGATACAATATACCAAATTAATAACAATGTATAATGCTAAGTTGGACTTCCTATGAATTACTTAGAATTTCTTGATAATAGAAATAATTCAGGTATATATAACACAATTATAAGATCAGCAGAAAATGTATCCCTAGATGTTGTTAAAGTTAGTGTTGGGAATAAATAAAAAATGTTATTACTAAGAATATATCATACTGATAACAGAATAAAGGGCAAATTAAATAGGCAATAAAGTATAATAACTATTATAAAAATATCAGGTAATATAATTGTGGATTATAAAGTCAGATGATTCTCCCCCATTAAAAAAAAAAAAGAAAAAAAAGAAGTATGTGTAAAACATGTCCCAAGTATGCTACATTATTATAATAAATATTACTGGTTTTACATCCCATTAACAACATGCTAAGTGGTTGTTATTATAATTTTTAGAAAGATGTATTTAAAACCTTCTCTGCAACAAACAGGTACTCAATCTGGAAATTCTAAGGCAATATCTGGGAAGAAAAGTACATAAAAATTAAATTAAAGCATAATTTGACAAGTAAAATATATTTGGCGATCTCATCATTTTCATTCACCTCAGGAACAATTTTAATGAATGATCACTAACTTGTTTGGCATAATAAAGTGAAGGAGGCTCCACAATTCCTTCAGACTGTTCTGCAAAGGAGTTCCAGTTATCAGAAGGCGGTGGTTTGTATTGAAGTCCATTAAGGCTTTATACAAGAGAGAGTCATCATTCTTCAAACGATGAGCCTCATCCACTAATAATGCTGCCCAGCTTACGCTGCCTAGGAACACTTTATCCTTCAGAACAATTTCATACGTTGTGAGGATTGCATTAAATTTCAGTCTCTTTGAGCCTGCAAAGCACCATTCATACTGACGTATCTGTAAAAGAAAATTAGTTAACATATGATAGTAAAATCAAATACAATGTAGTCAAATCAAATACAATGAATTATATACTGATTACAAACTAAAAAGTATACTTTAAAATGTAACCTGTTACAGAGAGGACACTACATCATTAAGTCTCTTCTGTTAGTAATGTCTACCAGTTTTAATCAATAAAATGAAGGACACCTTCCGCACATTCCTTGAAAGGGCCTGCAGAGTGCATTTGTTAAAAGCAAGTTGATTATATAGGCAAATTTTAATAACACTGCTACTTGATGCTAGGACAGTGTAATAGTGATTTCTGCAAGATCAAAGTGTACCTATATGAAGATGAGGTTCAGGATCATCAGGCCTTATCACATGTGAAGAATGGCACGCAGGTTTGAAATAGGGATGTACTGAAACACAATCGACAGATGTCTCTAGAGTAGTAGATAATATATGCTTTTAGTTCATCATTTGTTAACCTGTTTTCTTGCTGGAAGTTTCTCTGTTGCTGTATTTATAATGCAAAATAACGACTAACAAAAATAAGGAAAAACTACTGTGTCTAAAGGTGTGTTCCAGTGAGTCAATGCAAACGTCAATTGCAGCCCATTCATACCACCAGTTCCCTAGAAAGAGGAATCCTAATGGAAACAGTGGTTGCATGTGATTCACATGTAGGGAATTCGATCCCGGCCCTTACTTCCAATCCCGGGATTTCGGGATTGAAAATTAAAAAATAAGATATTCTTACAGAAATCAGCTGTTTAATCAGCAAATCAAAATTTGGACAAAATCAACATTTTTTCGGTATACACCTAGCTAATCTAATCACTCTAACTAATCAGACTTAGAGTCAGACTAACCAGATTTAAAATCACTCAGTCTCTATGTTAAAATTATTCTCTTCCAAGAATCAGTGAGATCTCTATAAACTTACACAAATTTTTAAAAACCCTTATGTAACAAACTATGAAAATAAACTTTGAAAATTAACAACAATCTCTCTGAACATAGACTAAATAGACGACTTTCATGTAACAACATAATAAGTAGGTAGAAAGATTTTTTTTTTGCTAGGGGCTTTACGTCGCACCGACACAGATAGGTCTTATGGCGACGAGGTAGAAAGTTTCTTAGCAAAAAGTATTTAAAAAGTAACATTAATTCACATTTCTCGTAAATAAAAAAGAATTGAAATAATAACATTAAGTTATTTATTAGACCACCTAATCAATACAAAATCAATACGATTTTGTATTGATTAGGTGGTCTGATAAATAACTTAATGTTATTATTTCAATCTAATATCATCAATACGGACCAAAAATGATATTTATTACACGTAATAAAATAAAAAAGAAAACTAATTTAATAGGAACACTCTAATTTGATTTGTGAAAATATGATCTGAGAAATAACAACACGTCCAGTGTCTCATCACCAAGTCTGCTTCTTAATTTGTTGCACATATATGCAGCTGCTGAGAAAGCACGTTCAGGTTCGACGGAAGTTCGAGGAATCGTTAGTAAATACTTAAAGTCTGCTCTAGGTTATAGCTCCGAGTAGAATTTGAAGACTCGCATAGGTTCACTTCCTTCTTAACAATTCTAGAAAATTTATTTTCATTTAATGCTTCAGGAGACATAATTTTCCTGCTGTTTTCTATTTCTAGCTGAAGCTTTTCTTTGAGCATCAAATCACTTCTTTCTGTATTTGTAGGCTCAACTTGCATATTTTGTTCTTCCTCTTTGCCATATTTTTTACCATTTAATATCTCAATTAAAAAAACAATCTGGTTTTATTTATCAGGACTTCGCTCGTACTTGAAAATGTACGCTTTATTTCATCATCGAACGCCAATGCCACATTGTCACAGTGAGGAATATGTAGGTGGCATAATACGCCACTCAACTCATTTCTTCGGCGATCTTTCATGCACTTTCGTAAATGTGTCTTGAATTTAAAACGAACTCGGAGCTATTGACATTTAACTGCTTAAGAAGAAACTTAAGGGTAGCATCAGCTGTGCATAAATTCACATCAGTGTGACAGAGTGCTTCTACAGTTAATTTGACTGGAGCCAAAATTTCAATGATTTCATCGATGAGCTCGAAATCGGACTCTTCCAACTGCACTGGATTATTCAAATCTATAAGCGCCTTTTTGACGCTAAATTTCAAGAAGGCATTCACTCATCTCACTCACACGGGAGAGGAAATGTACTAATGCACGCACAGGGGATGAACAATAGTCATGCGCTAAACGAGAACAGGCATTTATACATTGAAAAGACGCATAAATAACGCACTGAGAGTTTCGCTTCACGCAGTCTATTTTGCAAATTTTTAAAAATGATGTCAATCCCGAAAATCCCGGGAACCCAAAAACTTAATCCCGAAAACTACGGAATTGAAAAGTATAGGAAATATTTGTAGTCAAATACCATTAACGGCTGTTTGTTTTAATATTTCTAATCTTGCGCTTTGTGGGATACCTTTTTTAGCTGGATTTATTCCAAGGATTTAATTTTAGAAATTGTTAGATTGTCTTATATTAATATATTTAGGTTTCTTTTTATATTTTTTCTCTACGGGTTTGACTGTATGTTATTCTTTATGATTAGTATATTATTCAATAACAGGTGAATTTAATTCCACATCATTTCATCCATTAAACGATAAAGGGTGAATTATGCTAAAGAGAATATTAGTGTTGGTTATAATAGCAATTTTAGGGGGGTGTATATTAAGTTGAGTTATATTTCCATCACCTTCTATGATTTGTTTACCAACCACTTTAAAATTGTTGGCTTTGATTGTGGTTGGGATCCCGATTTTCAGGATCCCGGGATCGAATCCTCTATTCACACGGTAGAACAGAGGAAAATTATGACCTGCAATATCACGGTCTGTTTGAACCCGATGATTCCTACAAAAATGCTGCATTGGTGTACATTGAACTTTTCTATCTCTCTCTTTTCATTCTCCCTTGTGAGGATACAACGGCATAATGTTGCTGCCTCGACTGTGATTCTTGTTTTGGGCAAGTAATAAGGCTTACTTAATGTAGGCTCAAGATCAGTCAGTGAGACCAGGTGATCCAACCATCGCATAGGTCTCCGTCCCCTCAGTCGTTTCCAATTTACTTCAAGTATCTTCTACTAATTCCGGAGGAAAGTCTATTTATGATTCACAGATGTTCTAAGATCAATGTGCTGGTATAAGGTTCTGTCCAAAATACTGTTACCATCCTCCTGAATACCCACATTTTGAAGGAGTTGACTTTCACCCAGTCACTTAATTTGAGCGGCATAGGTAGCTATTGGAAAAGTTACAGTCTGCATTAGCTTGAGTTTGGAGATGTAAGAGAGCACTGAATCTTTCCACATTTTGTTTAGCTTGATCACCAAGCTTCTGGCCATTGCCACAAGATGCTTTATTTCATCTTCACACCCAGCATTGTTACTAATTAGAAAACCAAAGAGAACAAAATTCACGATGACTTCATAGTCTCTAAGGCTGCAAGGGTACACTTGATTAGTTCTATCAACAATTATTACTTTGGTTTTATTCTTATTGAGATGCAAACCAAACTTTTGAACTGAACATTTTAGCATCTGCATTATTTCCTCAAAGTGTTCTTGAGAAGTAGCTCTGATGACAATATCAGTATACCCGAGACTGTTTATCTTTCAACTATCTTTTCTTTTTTTTTTTTGCTAGTTATTTTACGTTGCACCGACACAGATAGCACTTATGGCGACGATGGGATAGGAAAGGGCTAGGAGTGGGAAGGAAGCGGCCATGGCCTTAATTAAGGTACAGCCCCAGCATTTGCTTGGTGTGAAAATGGAAAACCATCTTCAGGGCTGCCGAAAGTGGGGTTCAAACCCACTATTTCCCAGAAACAAGCTGTGCGCCCCTAACCGCACGGCCAACCTGCCCGGTCTTTCAACTATTAAGGACGTCTCTCATTACATGCTCACTGTAGGTGTTGACGAGCAATGGTGACAGAAGGCAACCCCACCTCGACATGGAAATTACCTGAATACGCACCATAAAATCTTTTTGTTGCTGTTATCGTGCCCATTTCACACAATCAGATGTTTTGGAATAATCTACAATGCATAAATATTGAGTACCGTAACATTAAACTCTCCAGCCTTTTCAATTAGCTGCCATATATTCAATATTTGATCTCTCATATCCTTACTGGTTTTACTGTATGTAGTTGTAAGCTTCAACTAATTCAACTTTTCTTGAAACACGAGTGTTTTTCATCTTCCAACTGGTATTTGTTTGGTTGTGCTGTGAAGCTGTAACTTCACCTCTGTTTTCAGCCACATTATGCTCCTGTTCTGGAGGGTACGTTCTTTCAACATTGCTTTTCCAATGTAATTTTTAAATAATAAAATGTCTATTTGATTTTTGTATTTTCCATTAGCGCCCAAGTGGACAGTCATCTAGAATAGTGCTAGAAAGTAGCATTTGGAATCATGAAATTGTTATTAGAGTGGACTCTGGTTAATTCAACATTGGATAATTCAAAAATTGAATAATATAAAAGTTTATATCTGGATAACAGACACTTTACGAGCAGGATGGACATCAACATTAATACATCCACTACACAAAAAGGGGAATAAATCAGACCCTAACAACTATAGGGGAATTTCCCTTTTTCTAATTACATATAAGATTTTGTCCAAGACACTCAAAATAGAGCTGAAGAAATACTAGACCTACAATAAGGAGAGTACCAGGCAGGATTCAGAAAGGGAAGGTCATGTTCAGAACAAATTTGAAATCTAAAGAACATAATGAGGAGGATCAGAAACTCTAAATTTGTAATCACTTTTGTAGACTTTAAAAAGGCATACGATTCAATTGATAGAAATATTCTATTTGATATTTTAAAGGAATTTGGACTTGATAATAAAACAATTGAAATAATTAAAGCAACATTAACATACACAACATCCAAAGTAAAATATTTGGGAGAACTCTCAAAACAATTTGAAATAAGATCAGGTGTACGATAGGGAGATGGTTTGTCACCTCTACTCTTCAACTGTGCATTAGAGCAGGTAGTTCGAGAATGGAGGAAAGCCATCAATACTAAAGGTGTTCAACTATGAAGAAATCCAAATAATATCATTATAGATTGTATAGCTTTCACAGATGACATGGCGCTAATTACAGACACATTAGATAATACTCAAGAACAAATACGAGAATTACATAAACAAGCGGCCAATATAGGATTGCAAATATCATTTGAAAAAACAAAATTCATGACAAACATCATTAAAGCCCCTAAAAATATCACAATTAACAATAACATAATATCTTAGACAGATTGCTTTAAATACCTGGGAGAGTGGATAACAAACAACACAAAAGAAAAGGTAGCTATTGATATAACAGTAAACGAAATGGAAAGGATGTTTCATACGACAAAAAATATATACAATAAGGAATCTCTATCCTGGAACTTGCAATTAAGACATTATCAAGCAGTGGCCCGGCCAGAAATTTTATATGCGGCAGAAACTCTTAAACTTACAAGAACTGGGGATCTTGAAAAATTAGAAAAAGTTGAAAGAAGAATTTTGAGAAAAATACTAGGACCTGTACGAAACAACAGTGCTGAATTTAGACTACAATCGAACAGAGAACTATATTTAAAAGTTGAAAAACTGACAACTGTTATGAGGAAAAGACGACTCCAGATTTTTTGAAACACATTTATAGAATGAATAACAATAGACTAAACAAATCTTCAACTTATTGAACAGTTACAAATCCAAGCCAGTGTGGTTCACTGAAATTGAAAAGGATATGAAAAACGCTGGAATTAAAATAGATACAATTGAAAACAGAACACATTTCAGAGAAGTAACATGAAACACACGATTTCAGGAGAGAAAGAAATTAACAACTGGAAGAAAATGGACTCCAGAGGGAAAGGAACAACATTCTCAGAAAATTAAGGAAGTTTGGAAACGAAGAAAGTTAAATGCAAAGAAAAGTAACCAAAGTTTATTTATCATAGCCTAAAAGGGTTTATTCAAATAATAATAATAACAATAACAACAACAACAACAACAACAACAACAACAATAATAATAATAATAATAATAATAATAATAATAATAATAATAATAATAATAATAATAATAATAATAATATATTCCCCTTGAAATTCCTATTGTAATCAAAGCAAAAAGAAATGTATTTAATTCGAATTTTTGAAGCTTAAATTTGGATAATTTGAAGTCAGGATTTTATCGGAAGTTACTTTTGTAACTATTTCACAAACTGAAGCCTTCAAATAACTCCCAACAATTCTCTATTTTATTGTAGCTTCCTAGTTAGGGTCTGGGAGATGCTACTGTTAACAGACTTAACCTTTATCTCTGCGACTGTTAATGAGTGTAGGATCGGCATGGCCTTGACCATCGTTTGTCTACAGGCATTCGCTCTTGGCCACCATAAATCTTCTCTTTCCTCCGTATCGAAGTTGTCAACCTTGGAATGTGACCAAACAATTGCAAACTGTTTCTGTGAAGCAGGTTTCAAAAATAAAGAAACCAATGCAGAAATTGCCCCAGAACTAGAATTGCACATGCAAGAAATTATGAGTGATGTCAATTATTACGTGTATTTAGCTGTTAATACTGAAGTTGCAGTATGTGGAGGTCTGATAGGAGACAATATTATGCCACTACAAAATTCCAATCCATCCAGTGATGAAGAGGAGAGCAGTAATGACGTCATAGAAGAGCCCGTACAGACCACTTCTGAAGCCTTCAAAATGGTAGGAACTTTAAGAAGATTTGTTGAAGCTCAGTCAAATGTTTATGATGAGGCAATTCAAACTTTAAAAAAAATTGAGGATTTTGTCTATCATGTAAAACTAAACAAACCCAAACAAACAATCACTTACTTTTTTAAGTGAGCAATGGAATTAGTGTATTGTCATATGTGCTAAATTGTGTGTAAATATTGTAAATGCTGTTGTTTTAGTGGATATACAGTAGTATATTTTTGTGTGAAAGCTTTCATCCATAGTACAGGAGAACATGGCAGCTGTTAAGGTACGGTAGTATGCAAAATACTGTAATGATTATTCATGACAATAAATTATTTTAGCGGAATCTAACTGTCTAATTAAAACAACGCATTGCGATGGCCCAAGCGGGTGTTGGGGCAATGTGATTTCTGACCAGTGCTCTGAATGTCAATGAGAAGATTTTCAAGCAAGCGTGGGTAAATGGTGGAAATAACTATGACTCTCTCCTATAGGTCATAGAACTCAGGAAAGCTCGTCATTTGAGGTATCAGGCGTGTAAGTCCTAGTATCCGAGAAGAAGCGTACTTTATTTGCTCATTGCTTGAGACGTCGGGCATGTAAAGACCTATGATGTAGATGTTGATTCCCATAGGGAATCAGAAATAATTGTTCCGAATGAGTAAATTTATAATACCAATATAAATGGTCCGTTATTGGACAGTATAAATTTTCCAGCTAACTCATTCCTGGTTGCCAGCGTTTCGCCCCCGTGTGCTAGGCTGGGCTCATCAGTTGGTACCTAGCACACATACCAAGACGCTGGATAGTGCATACCGTGGAGGCCACTGTGTAGGCTTATTGTAGCCACCGGCAGTGCCAATGCACTATGAAAGATGTTGTCTCATTATCAAAAATTGATGCCTGCTTGGCCATCAGATGATGGAGATGTTGAATTTACTCATTCGGAACAATTATTTCTGATTCCCTATGGGAATCAACATCTACATCATCTGATGGCCAAGCAGGCATCAATTTTTGATAATAAGACAATGTCTCTCATAGTGCATTGGCACTGCCGGTGGCTACAATAAGCCTACGCAGTGGCCTCCACGGTATGCACTATCCAGCGTCTTGGTAGGTGTGCTAGGTACCAACTGATGAGCCCAGCCTAGCACACGGGGGCGAAACGCTGGCAACCAGGATTGAGTTAGCTGGAAAATTTATAATGTCCAATAACGGACCATTTATATTGGTATTATAAATTTACTCATTCGGAACAATTATTTCTGATTCCCTATGGGAATCAACATCTACATCATCTGATGGCCAAGCAGGCATCAATTTTTGATAATGAGACAATGTCTCTCATAGTGCATTGGCACTGCCGGTGGCTACAATAAGCCTACGCAGTGGCCTCCACGGTATGCACTATCCAGCGTCTTGGTAGGTGTGCTAGGTACCAACTGATGAGCCCAGCCTAGCACACGGGGGCGAAACGCTGGCAACCAGGATTGAGTTAGCTGGAAAATTTATAATGTCCAATAACGGACCATTTATATTGGTATTATAAATTTACTCATTCGGAACAATTATTTCTGATTCCCTATGGGAATCAACATCTGCATCATCTGATGGCCAAGCACGCATCAATTTTTGATAACGAGACAATGTCTCTCATAGTGCATTGGCACTGCCGGTGGCTACAATAAGCCTACGCAGTGGCCTCCACAGTATGCACTATCCAGCGTCTTGGTAGGTGTGCTAGGTACCAACTGATGAGCCCAGCCTAGCACACGGGGGCGAAACACTGGCAACCAGGAATGAGTTAGCTGGAAAATTTATAATGTCCAATAACGGACCATTTATATTTGTATTATAAATTTACTCATTCGGAACAATTATTTCTGATTCCCTATGAGAATCAACATCTACATCATCTGATGGCCAAGCACGCATCAATTTTTGATAATGAGACTATGTCTCTCATAGTGCATTGGCATTGCCGGTGGCTACAATAAGCCTACGCAGTGGCCTCCACGGTATATACTATCCAGCGTCTTAGTAGGTGTGCTAGGTACCAACTGATGAGCGCAGCCTAGCACACGGGGGCGAAACGCTGGCAACCAGGAATGAGTTAGCTGGAAAATTTGTAATGTCCAATAACGGACCATTTATATTGGTATTATAAATTTACTCATTCGGAACAATTATTTCTGATTCCCTATGGGAATCAACATCTACATCATCTGATGGCCAAGCAGGCATCAATTTTTGATAAGGAGACAATGTCTCTCATAGTGCATTGGCACTGCCGGTGGCTACAATAAGCCTACGCAGTGGCCTCCACGGTATGCACTATCCAGCGTCTTGGTAGGTGTGCTAGGTACCAACTGATGAGCCCAGCCTAGCAAACGGGGGGCGAAACGCTGGCAACCAGGAATGAGTTAGCTGGAAAATTTATAATGTCCAATAACGGACCATTTATATTGGTATTATAAATTTACTCATTCGGAACAACTATTTCTGATTCCCTATTGGGAATCAACATCTACATCATCTGATGGCCAAGCAGGCATCAATTTTTGATAATGAGACAATGTCTCTCATAGTGCATTGGCACTGCCGGTGGTTACAATAAGCCTACGCAGTGGCCTCCACGGTATGCACTATCCAGCGTCTTGGTAGGTGTGCTAGGTACCAACTGATGAGCCCAGCCTAGCACACGGGGGCGAAACGCTGGCAACCAGGAATGAGTTAGCTGGAAAATTTATAATGTCCAATAACGGACCATTTATATTGGTATTATAAATTTACTCATTCGGAACAACTATTTCTGATTCCCTATTGGGAATCAACATCTACATCATCTGATGGCCAAGCAGGCATCAATTTTTGATAATGAGACAATGTCTCTCATAGTGCATTGGCACTGCCGGTGGTTACAATAAGCCTACGCAGTGGCCTCCACGGTATGCACTATCCAGCGTCTTGGTAGGTGTGCTAGGTACCAACTGATGAGCCCAGCCTAGCACACGGGGGCGAAACGCTGGCAACCAGGAATGAGTTAGCTGGAAAATTTATAATGTCCAATAACGGACCATTTATATTGGTATTATAAATTTACTCATTCGGAACAATTATTTCTGATTCCCTATGGGAATCAACATCTACATCATCTGATGGCCAAGCAGGCATCAATTTTTGATAATGAGACAATGTCTCTCATAGTGCATTGGCACTGTCGGTGGCTACAATAAGCCTACGCAGTGGCCTCCACGGTATGCACTATCCAGCGTCTTGGTAGGTGTGCTAGGTACCAACTGATGAGCCCAGCCTAGCACACGGGGGCGAAACACTGGCAACCAGGAATGAGTTAGCTGGAAAATTTATAATGTCCAATAACGGACCATTTATATTGGTATTATAAATTTACTCATTCGGAACAATTATTTCTGATTCCCTATGGGAATCAACATCTACATCATCTGATGGCCAAGCACGCATCAATTTTTGATAATGAGACTATGTCTCTCATAGTGCATTGGCACTGCCGGTGGCTACAATAAGCCTACGCAGTGGCCTCCACGGTATGTACTATCCAGCGTCTTAGTAGGTGTGCTAGGTACCAACTGATGAGCGCAGCCTAGCACACGGGGGCGAAACGCTGGCAACCAGGAATGAGTTAGCTGGAAAATTTATAATGTCCAATAACGGACCATTTATATTGGTATTATAAATTTACTCATTCGGAACAATTATTTCTGATTCCCTATGGGAATCAACATCTACATCATCTGATGGCCAAGCAGGCATCAATTTTTGATAATGAGACAATGTCTCTCATAGTGCATTGGCACTGCCGGTGGCTACAATAAGCCTACGTAGTGGCCTCCACGGTATGCACTATCCAGCGTCTTGGTAGGTGTGCTAGGTACCAACTGATGAGCCCAGCCTAGCAAACGGGGGGCGAAACGCTGGCAACCAGGAATGAGTTAGCTGGAAAATTTATAATGTCCAATAACGGACCATTTATATTGGTATTATAAATTTACTCATTCGGAACAACTATTTCTGATTCCCTATTGGGAATCAACATCTACATCATCTGATGGCCAAGCAGGCATCAATTTTTGATAATGAGACAATGTCTCTCATAGTGCATTGGCACTGCCGGTGGCTACAATAAGCCTACGCAGTGGCCTCCACGGTATGCACTATCCAGCGTCTTGGTAGGTGTGCTAGGTACCAACTGATGAGCCCAGCCTAGCACACGGGCACGAAACGCTGGCAACCAGGAATGAGTTAGCTGGAAAATTTATAATGTCCAATAACAGACCATTTATATTGGTATGTAAGACCTATCCGAGACAAAGCCTCTGGGGCAGCTCGAGTATCTCCCCATTTACACCCTCAACCCGTGGGCAAAAGAGGAGGATACTGCATGGGCAGAATGGGCCCTGCCATAAGCCCAAGCCCTGCGTGCATCCAGCCCTTAAGCAAGGCCACCCGGGCGCAGAAGATATTCAATTCTTTGCTTGGGATGAACTAAACAGGAGGGTTTGATGCAGGCAGGTGACTAGTCCATGACTTGTCACAGGGGTTGGGCGACCTCCAACTCAACTGTTGATAAACTTAACCATAATAGGTATTAAGTTTGATCCTGTATTGACTTGTCCGAATCTATTAAAGAACTATTTAAAATAGTTTTTCCTTGAGTCTGCCTTGTCAATACACCTTATAATGATAGAAAACTATTTATTTTACCATACATGTTTCGGGAAAATCATCCATTCCCTTCATCAGTGATGTCAGTTCAAGGAATAAAACAATATAACACTATCTTTAA
Source organism: Anabrus simplex (assembly GCF_040414725.1). NCBI lineage: Eukaryota > Metazoa > Arthropoda > Insecta > Orthoptera > Tettigoniidae > Anabrus > Anabrus simplex. Next base: position 592,481,941 of record NC_090265.1, read on the forward strand.
TTTTTTCTTACAATTTCAAGAAGTATTGTAACCTAATTCACCATGAATAGATTAACGAGATTTATACATGCCAACTTTTAGAAATCAAAGATAGGAAGATTTTTCAATTCTTGGATTTCATCACGTATATTGCGCCACGGTCTCGATAAAAAAAAGGACAGGTACAATGCGAACTGACCACTAAATTTAAAATCTTAAATCAAGAAAACAAAAATGGTTACAAGAAAATGTACCTAATCGTTCTCACTTATGACACATACATACGAATGTATATCACAGCGACACACGGAACAAAATGCATAACAGTTTCCTTTATTAGATTGTAAAATGAATGGAAATTCAATTTTATAGGTATCTCTGAACACTTGGAAATAACGTTTGGTATGTTTTGTGGCCATAACGTGAACAGAAAATAACAGAAATGGTCACCGACACAACTCTCTGAAATACATTCAAGCCATTAAAATTATGAAGTAAGAATGAACACAAATGCACCGAAATACACCAAACTCCAACATACAAAACAGATCAATGTCTCGTACATTATTAACATACGACGTCAACAGAGGAAAAAGCACAGAACAGCAAGAAAAGACATGAGGCCGACAACTCCAACGAAAGTATGCACAGAATCAATTATAACAGGGTGTGAACCACACAATAACTAACTCATTCTTCTGCCCCGATTAACAGAGTCACCAGCCTCTCTTGCTAGTAGGATGATTGCCGTCCCAAATTCCCAGCTGTAAAGCATAGACACTGCTGTAGTGAGCGAGAAACATGATACACAAAGGCAATGAACAAAACGCTCGCCAAATAAAGCATCAAATAAATGAAGAGTGGAAATGCTAAAGGATCTAAGTGCCAAAAGTGAAATTTTTCAGGAAGCAAAGAAAACCGCACATCCTTGTGAGAAATGAATATTTATTTGTACTTAAACACAAATTAACTCTTTACATGATTATAAACATGTTGACAAAGGTTTGTTTAATTATCTTCAAACATGAAATAGTTATGTGGCCTTTCGAGCAGAAAAAGCTAACAGCTGTTGGAAAAAGTCCTTGTTCTTTTCATCCACATAATCATTAATGGTGGATATAACTTTCTGCTTGTTTGGTGCCAATGGAACCGTAGCTGGAAGTTTTTCCAATTCCTTTCATTGTCTTGACTTTCTTCAGTAGATGAAAATTCTCCCAGTCACACAGATCGGAAAAGGTTGTTTTGCAGGACACAATACCAGGCTGTTGTTTGCTGATTTTCAGCAAAGAAACCTGAGTGATAAAAAGTTTTTTTTTTTTGGTATCAATGCACTCAGAAGCCTTTTTCTCAAAGTCAAAGAAACTGTCATACGTGTTCAACACTCTGAAAGGTTTTGTAGGCCTAGCTTGCTTGATCACATTTTCAAGATTTTCCATTACTTACATTTTGGCTGTCTTACTGTGTTTCTCTATAAGAGCGAAATTGGGATCGGCAATTTGAAAACTGTGCCCAGACAATATGAATTTATGTTCTACTGACTTGAAAATACCCCGTTCGACTATGTACATGTACAAAAATATTAACATTCTTTTTTTTTTTTTTTTTTTTTTTTTTTTTTTTTTTTTTTTTTTTTTTTTTTTTTTGGCCTAAGCAATTGTCATTCCATACAACAAGATTTGTTCTTCTGTTTGGAAGTAAACCAGAGTTTAGAGCCTGCGAAATACAAGAGACCATCTTATTCCCTTCTCTACCTCTGTGCCCCTTCATGCCACAAGCATATTATGCCATCGTTCATATCGGCAATGTGAATGTTAAACTTATAGCAAGAGAGTTGACGCAAATAATACATGTTATTGTGTGTCAATTTAGGCAAAAGGAAAACTTTTTCTAAATCCACAACAATGGTGCAGTGTTGGCTGCGAGGTAATGTGGTGGATATTTTGTCATTTATCAATACAGAAAGGGCACTCTCAGTTTTCTATGGTGTAACTTGAGCGCGAGCTCAGCTAGCGGCAGACGGCTGTGGCACATAGATCCACTAGCACAGCAGGCCTGTCTGATCATAGGACTAGCGTATTCTGTTAGGAACTGTAGCTACTCAAAGGAGCAAATGAGGCACATAAATCCCTTAGCACAGCACTGGCGCAAAGACATACATTGGTTAGCAGTGAAAAACCCGAAAGTTAAAAAATGGCACTTGGATCCTTTAGGTTTTCCACTCCTCAAATATGCTTGCAAATGAGGTTGGGTAAATTACAAAAGCATATAAGAATTTATCCTAGGGAAGAGTATAGACTGTAATGAAGGTTATATGAGTCAAAAATAGGAAGAAATAAAAATAAATGGGAAAATTGGAAGACAAGTTAAAAAATGGAAAGTTTCTGGGTTAATTGGAAGGGTTGGCAGGTATGCTACTATCTATTAAGACCACCTCCAAGGGAACTGTCTTGGGAGAATTAACAGGGAAATAAGACCCTGCTGAGCTAGACTCTAGTCTAACATTGTAAGGAGTCAGGAAAGGTGTAGCATGTAGTATAAGTGGAAAATGGCAACATCGTCAGTGAAATACCACTACTTTAATCATTTCCTTACTTATTCGGTTGAGCGGAGCTAGTGCGTCACCGGCTTTCACCCCTGATGCCACAGTGTTCTCAAGCCAAGCGTGTAAAGGATGTATTGAGCTTGCAGAGCCCCATCCATTATGTCATCATCATGCATTTGCAATTCTTCGCTGCGCACCCAGTTGCAGTGGCATGACTATGGTGGCAAAAAAAAACTCCCTCATACGATCTGATTCAAGGACACTGCTAGGCAGGGGGAGTTTGTCTCAGGTGGTGCATCTGTCAAAGAATAACACAGGTGTCCTAAGGCCAGCTCAGCGAGGAGTTAAACCTCATATGGACCAAAAGGGAAAAAGCTGGCCTGTCAATGTTTTTGGCTCGGAGAGTTTCCACCAAGACGTGTCAGAAAAGTTACCACAGGTATAACTGGCTTGTGGCAGTCAAGCGTTCATAGTGACGTTGCATTTTTATCCTTCGATGTCGGCTCTTCCTATCATTATTATTTATAAATTTCATTTTCCGTATTGACAGATTCAAAGTATAGATAAGAAATGTGTTTTTCCACCATACACCGGTACTAGTTTAATCTATTAAAATAAATTGTGTATTGAATGGTGGAAAAAAACATTTCTTATCTATACTTTCTTCCTATCATTGCGAAGCAGAATTCAGCAAACGTTGGATTGTTCACCTACCAAGAGGGAACGTGAGCTGGGTTTAGATCATCATGAGGCAAGTTAGTTTAACCCTACTCATGACTGGTCACTGCGATACTAATCCTGCTCAGTACAAGAGGAACCACAGGTTCGGACATTTGGTTCACGCGCTCGGTCGACCAGCCAGTGGTGCAAAGCTACAGTACTGTATTATATTTTCCTTATTCCTTATAATAGTCATTCTTAGTTAATTTGAATTTTTAGACAATTCAATTTTTTTTGGATTCCCATGGAGTTTGAATTGAAACAGAATCCACTGTAATTGCAAACTGTATCTACTGCTCACCTCAGGAGTTCCTACTATCTAAACCATATTTAACAACTGTTTTTTAGATATGACTGTCTTGTGTTGAAATCAGAGATTATGACCAGTATAACTATTTTAAGGGTAGTGGAGATGGTTTCTTCTATCTTCTGGTATATTAATAACAATGACATGTGGGTTCCAAAGAGGCCTGATGCAGGTCTTTCTAGCTGACGCTGTATAGGCTACCTGCGCGTCATGAGGATGGGGTCCTACCTATGATGAAATCTAATGAAAGAAAAAAAAAAAAAAAAACCCCACACACACAGCCCCCCCCCCAATCAATTGGAATTAACCAATGAAGGTTAAAATCCCCGACCCGGTTGGAAATCGAACCCGGGACCCCCTGGACCAAAGGCCAACATGCTAACCATTTAGCCATGGCTTCACCTGTAGCATCTGTGGCTAATTATACACTGTACTTTTGAACAATACGCGGTCTTGATGGTAGAGAGTTAGAAGATACTTTTATAATCCAATCTGTGATGGACAAATTTTTTTTTTTTTCCTAGTTGCTTTACGTCGCACCAACACAGATAGGTCTTATGGCGACGATGCGACAGGAAAGGCCTAAGAATGGAAAGGAAGCGGCCGTGGCCTTGTGTAAGGTACAGCTCCAGCATTTGCTTGGTGTGAAAATGAGAAATCACAGAAAACCACCTTCAGGACTGCCGACAGTGGGATTCGAACCCACTATCTCCGGGATCAAATAATCTTTAACAAGCCATGCGATTGTGTTGATTACTACAACTACATACCATTCTGTGAGGTGTCTGAACATATGCAGACCACACTCTTGTTGGTCGTGCGTGTCCCACTCCCCTCCAATGTGTTTCCAATAGTCCACATATTAAGATGTTTCACGAGTTAATTCTCTCCCCAACAATAAGGATTTCCCTGACCTGGTTTAGTCCTCTAACATTCTAGGTTCCAGCATTTAACATTCATCCTAACTGGAGATTGCCAATGATATTTCCAGTCACATATTTCACACATGATGCCTGGTCATTTACATCATTACGCCTGATAGCCGATTTCACAATGGCCAGCCCAAAACCAGCACACAGTGTGTAATCTTTATAAGCTATTAATTTCATTTTTGTTCCGTACTGAAATGCAATAATAAGAAATAAATTGACAAGAGGGTCCACTTTTTTGATACAATACAGTGTGCAATCTTCCTGATCTAACTAGACAAAAACCATTTTTCAACTTCTTGACTTGAAATTTATTATTTTGACCATAATGGTCTATTTTGGTCTGTACTGACTTTAATCTAATAATCACAACAATGAAAAAACAGGTGATGTTATGTGTCCACTTTGTCCTTACTAATAAAAAATTATTCAATACATATCAATTTGTTTGGGATGTGATGTATCTGCAGTACTGATTTATAGCCACACCAGAACTTATTGACGTTTTGTAGTTGGCAATATACTCCCGCTGCATCTTGGAAGATTCAAGACAGCAGATGTGTTTCTCACACTGCTGAGATTGGTTGTATTCACTTGTAAATTATATGTACTTAACATGTTTAGTGCAAGTACTATTAAGGTGCAGCAATGTCAGTGAGTCTATGTTTTGTGTCTGTATGTAGGGGAGTCTGGTCCTCTATAAACATTTTATTTTCGTGCATATGCGCCTATGGAAATATTTGCTTGTATGTGCTCCGGTATGCTTGTTTCATCGGTAGCTATGTACAATTTTTTTGGTCCAATCATTCCAGATGAGAATCACTGAACTGTGAAATTTGAACGATACTAAATATTTTTAAACATACTGATGTATTGCTGCTTCAAACACCATTCAAACTTAAAACAGTCTTGGCATTGTGTACTACTGAACAGTTATTATATTGAATCTTCGATACAGATTTAGTGCCCAAACAAATCGCTATGGAACTGTTTTGAGATTGCACAAGCAACCTGTGAAATATTTCCCGTGTGCTAATGCATCAACCTTTGTGAACTGTTTATGCCAGTGCGTTTATCTGACACACTGATGTTTGAGATGATGAATGCTGCTTGGTTCCAGTAATGATACAGCACTACTACTGTAACTTTGTTCCATTTTGTCTTGCTGTTCCCATCTTGAAAAGTGTGGATATTCTGCCTTATTTCCTAACCCTACTGCTAGCTCTTACTACATTGAAAAATAATCAAGACTGGTTTTGATTTCTAATGGGTATTATAAATAAAGAAGTAACATTTTTATTGAGCCGCTGAGTGTGTTTCGCATATTTGGAAATTATGTGACTTAGATAAATTATTGCCATGCTTGTATGTACTTATTTACACTGTTGGGTCACTACAAATATTGCCAGTCATTTCAATAATGTAAGATTAACATACTGTACTTGGTATAGAGCTTATTGTTGGCACATTAGCCATAGCTTCAATACTGAATGATATGAATGAAAACCTACAACCTGTTTTCCAGTCAATGACCGGGTCAGGGATGGGATGAATGAAACCCCCAACTTGCGAGGATAGGAATTGTGCTGGCTGCCGAGGCCTGTCGCACTCCTCTGGGACAATAATTAATGACTGACAGATAAAATGAAATGATAGTGGAGAGTCTTGCTGGAATGAAAGAGGACAGGGAAAACCGGAGTACCCGGAGAAAAGTCTGTCCTGCCTCCGCTTTGTCTAGCACAAATCTCACATGGAGTGACCGGGATTTGAACGATGGTATCCAGCGGTGAGAAGCCACCTGAGCCATAGAGGCTCTTGCCATAGCTGCAATACTGATGTTTCTTATTATCCTGTCAATAATTATATACCACAACTGTTCATCATGGTATTCAAATCCAAAGCAAAGGCTCTTCTAAAATGTGGCTTGTTTAAAACGTCATAAACTTATCTTGAAAATAACATGAAGCAAGATAATATCTCTTAATACAATATGATTTCCAAGCAAAACAGGCTACCAGAAACTGTGAAGGAATTCAGGAATGTTAAGGAATATCTAGAATGCGAATTAGACTCAAAAGATAGTGAAGCTCACTTTGGAGTGCATGATGATTTTGAAAATAGATACCATGCAATTGTTCGTAGGATTCATTGTTCCTGATATCTCTTCATGATCCACTTAAAATGGAAAATTAAGATTAAAAAACTGAATGAACAATTATAGTCAATAATGTAACTATGATTAAAGCAGATAAAGGAAACGCAGCAGTTCAAATGGACAAGCAAGAATATATGGAGAAGGCAGAGGGTTTCATAATTAATGAGAAGTTTAAAATAGTCAAGAACAATCCCACAAGCCATTCAGAAAAAACTAAAAAGAATTTTTAATAACATAGGCATTTTACTTGAAACCAAAGATACTAAATGCTTCTTTAATATGAACCCAGATTTACCCACGTTGAGAGCATTATCAAAAATTCATAAACAAACCTATAAGACCAATACTAAATTTTAGAAACAGCCCAACATATCTGACTGCTAAATTCATACAAAAGTTTTTAAACAGGCATTTTTAATTTTCATCATCAACAATACTTAATAACACAATTGATTTTGTAATTAACAGATGATAACACAATTCATTGTTTTAATATTAAAGACATGTATTTCAACGGGCGTCAAATCAAAGACCTGCATCTGGCAAGCCGAACTTGCCCTCTGACACTCCAGGCCATAAAAGCCATACACCATTTCATTTCATAAAATCAATAGATATTATAAGAGAAAATCTGACAAAGCACAGTGAACTAAGTGAAGTAGAAATAGAGGAATTTATCTCAATATTAACTTTAACTTTTGACAACAATTATTTTATTTTCAATAATAAGATCTATGAACAAGATAATAATTTAGCTATGGAGTCTCCATCATTAGGCATTTTAGCTAACATCTACTACTTTGAATTTTTTTTTTACAATTCTCCGCTATTGGCTTTATGTCGCACTGATACAGATAGGTCTTATGGCAACGATGGGATAGGAAAGGCCTAGGAGTTGGAAGGAAGCGGCCGTGGCCTTAATTAAAGTACAGCCCCAGCATTTGCCTGGTGTGAAAATGGGATATCACAGAAAACCATCTTCAGGGCTGCCGACAGTGGGATTCAAACCCACTATCTCCTAGATACAAGTTCACAGCCGCACCCCTAACTGCACGGCCAACAAAATAAAAGTTTTGGAGATATGGTTAAGATATGTAGAGGATATTTTTGTTATTACTGATGAGCAAAAAATAGGGCTGGATAAACTTTCAGAGTTAGTAATGAGTTGGATGCAGATATTAAGTTCAGGATGGAATCTGAGAAAGGGAAAAAAAATCTAAATTATTTAGATAGTACGATAGATAGGAACAACACAATACTTGAATACCATATATTTAGAAAGGGAACACAAACTAACACAATTATTAGATGCGACACCAACCATCCAGGACAGCATTAAAAAAAAGCAACATTTTACTCTCTGAGCAAAAGAGCGCATTAGGTTCCGTTAAAGAAAGGAAATGAGAATAATTTTATGAAATTGCGAGGAGTAACGGATATTCCAAACATTATGCCATTACAATAAAGAATAAAGTAATTGAAAAACCCAAAACAAACCTAATTAAGGAGCAGAAAGAGAAAAAAAAGTCTGCAGTGCTCACCTGTAACAACAGACATTCATATGGATTATCAAAGATAATCGGGCGATTACAATCAAACATGTCAAGAATGTAAAAAGAAAACAGTACATTGGGCAATCGGGAACGAGTTTGGAAATCCATTAAAAAGAACACATGAACGCAGTAAAACAAAGGAGATACTCGGCAATGTGTGAACACATGAATGAGAGTGATCATAAATTTATGGACATAAAAAAAAAAAAAGACATGAGGGTTTTACACATACAGTAGAACCCTGCTTAATCAAATTTCGCTTAACCAAAATGCTCTGGCAAAATTGCATTTTAGTATTTTGTTTTTACCCTCGCGTTCTTAGCCGTCGATATTAGTAATTCTCTTGCTATATGTGCTGAGAGCTACTAGGCAAACCCTATTTTCGTATAATGACTTATGGCAGCATGCAAGTGTAGCATAAAACAAAACAGTTTCTCAACAGTTCGTTCCATGATACATTTTTCTTGAACAAGCGGGAATAATAATAATTATTATTATTACTGTATTATTCATCATGAAGATTATGTAGACTGTGGTTAACGTTGCTTCAGATGCAGGAGTTTCATTTTGTTTACTGCTCGGATTATACTGCAGCTTTTGTTAGGAAACCAGGGAAGTTCAGCGACCCTTCTTCATTCATATTTTTATTTCACCCTAGGTCGTTCCACTGGCCTTGCAGTTCTATACTGTAGTTCCAATGCTTTTCTTACCCCATTGCAATATGAACTACCTGCTCATAACAGTACTGTATCTTATCTTATTGTTATCTTACCAACGCTGTACCAAGCATCTGGACTGGGTTCTTTTGAAATACAGTAGCAAGGTACAGTACATAGTAATCAGCTGTGTTAAAAGTACAGTGGCATGTGCATGCTTATTGAGTGTCAACTAAACAAAAACACGTTGTTGTAAGCATCGGAAAAAAAAAAAATCGAAGTAGTGAGACAGGTGGAAAATGGTGCGATATTGCAAAATGTTGCTGCGGATTATGGAGATGATGTGTCAAGAGTGGCAGATTAGGTAAAGACAAAATCTAAATTAATTGAGCATTCCTCTACGATACCAAACCTCAAAACTATGAAAGAGAGTGGGTATGAAAAGTGGTATTTCTTTGGTTTACACAACAACGTGAAAAAGGAATATAGTTATCCGGTCCTCTAATTCAAGAGAAGGTTAAATTATTGGCTACAAAGTTAGGCGATGATGGAAAGGACACTTCAAGGCTACTTCAGGATGGCTAGATAGATTTAAAAATAGATATGGCATACGTCAATTACATCTAAGTGGCGAGAAGCTCTCCGCAGACTCACTGGCTGTTGATGTTTTTAAAACAGAATTTGAAGAGATCAGTGAAGGATTGACAAAAGATCAGGTCGCCTTCTGAAGCCAGCTATAAAACTTTTTCTGACCTTCGCAAACACTATAAACAGCTTCTAAAACGGGATTACGAGGACTACATAAACTCCGCCTGCCTAGAAGTTAGAAGTAATAGCAAGAGATTCTGGTCTCTGATAAACAACAGGAAAAATACAAAGCGATGACAGTGATGTTGATACTGCCGAATTAGACCGTGATGAGGCTGAAATGATACAGAAGAGACTGTAGTTTCCAACACTATTCGCGCTAGATGCGGTAGTGCTGCGTTAATTTTTATTGGGATGACGTGGATAATTACGTAAGAAATAAACATTTTGTAAGGGCTTCTCACCTCAAGGTTTAGCTCTCGTAAATGTCGTGCAACCAGTAAAGCCTTTCAAACGCCTTTTTTCACTTGAATTCATCCAGCTGAGTGTAACAGAAACAAATCACTATACTTAGCCATACATAAAGTCCCGAGGAATGTTATTTCCATTTCGATCTAGGGTGAATTGATTCCAGTCAACTAAAATGATACGTATGTTACCTTATCCCTCTTCATGTTGATGGGAATATTACAGAATCTAAATTTTAGGTACTCTCGAAAAATTGTACCAATGTCATGCCCTTATATGATTCATATATTTAGACAAATTTGAATCCATATGCAAATTACCTCACTTCAGCAGTGGCCTCCATGGTATGCACTAGCCATACGTCTTGGTGGGTGTGCTATTTATCAACTGATGCGCCCAACTTAGCACACTGAGGCAAAATGCTGACAACCAAGAATGAGTTAGCTGGAAAATTTATAGGGCCGATTGCAGAAACGATGACTAGTTTTAAGCCCTAGACAACGTCTACCTAAAGAACATCTAAATCGAGCATGATCTTCCATTGCATAAACAATGCTCAGCCGGAGTTTAACTAGACTTTCAAGTTTCAATATTGGTTTGAAAATGGAGATAAAAGTATCTTTCATGCAACTCTTTGCTTGTCGCAACCAATGAAATTCATCGGTGCTCGCACCGAATGCCAGTCAGCTGTTTGTCTTCCTACACGTTACTCAAATATGACTAAGCATGAGCATTACTTGGCCACAGATATGAATATCGCTTTCGGCAAAAAATAATCGACACTAAAGCGACACGCCACCGTACGGGGAAGTGAATCTTTGATTATAGTGTTGTTACGGTGAGCGTAATCTACTCGTAAATAGCTTTGACGAAGAGAAGATGAAACAATAGTAATGTGTAACAGAATGTGTTGTACGGGCCATATAGATAAGGAAAATACTAGGGCTGTTATTATGGCCACAGCCTTCTTCCCCAGTCCTCCTCTTTAACCAATAATCACCACCACTTGCTTTTCCCTATCTCATAGTTGCAGAAAAATCTGACTTAGTGCGAGGATTATAGGCCTATATAAAAACCACGTACAACCTACTTTTGAGTTTTCACTAATATGTGTGCTTACTTGGCAGTAAAAATAAGTGAATCCCTCCCGGCTGACGTATGTGACAGCCCTCTAACGATTGGGACAAGTAATTCTGACATGTATGTAGTCGATGTGACCTATAATTCCATGGAAATTACCCCATGTATAATTAAATATATCGGTTGCCAAGAATTGTATTCAAGTTGATAGTTACCGGACTGTCCCTTTGTCAGGCTCAAGACACACGTCTCTTGAAAAGCGAAATATTATTTTAAGCTGCACCCCCCCTGTACATTTCAAATGAATAGCTGCGATTTCTCAGCGGGCAACACACAGAGAGGCCGTCGGACTAACCTTTCTTCCCGGAATCGTCTCAACATAATAATACAAATTACATGTTTCATGGTGCATAACCTCTGATTGTGATTCGTTCCTCTCATTTGAGGTTAAACAGTGTTCTCGGCAGGTTTAAACACGGCCGGTCGAACATCGGTTTTAGACAGTGTCTAAGTGATAAATAAAGTCTCTGCAATGCAGCAGCCATATTTAGGCATTGTTTAACCGTAAACATTGTCTAAACACTGTTTCTACAATCGGCCCATAATGTCCTAAATACTGTGATTTATATTGGTATTATAAATTTACTCATTTGGGACAAGTATTTCAGGTTCCCTATGGGAATCAGCATCTATATCATCTGATGGCCAGGCAGGCATCAGTTTTTGGTAATGAGACGGGGTCTCTCATAGTGCACTGGCACTGCCGGTGGTTCCAGGTAGCCTACGCAGTGGCCTCCACGGTATGCACTAGCCATGCGCCTTGGTGGGTGTGCTATTTACCAACTGATGAGCCCAACTTAGCACATTGGGTCGAACGCTGGCAACCAGGAATGAGCTGGAAAATTTATAATGTCCAATAATGGACCATTTATACTGGTATTACCAATTATTGTACCACTCAACACAAAATAAACTTCTCACTTCTGAATGGAATGCAAAAAACAAGCAAAAAGAGACTCACTGTGTTATTCAGCTATCTCACTGCTAACTGGCAAGCAAAACTGAACATTTTAAACTGAACATTCCTAGGGCAAATGGCATGCTTCCCAAAGGTGAAACTTAACCTGTGAAGTACAGAATCAAGGGCTTTTCCCGTTATCAAGTAACTAGAGCGAGAGCTTTTACACGAGTTAGAAATCACATTCCTTCCACAAGGGATGACAAACAACATTTTCAGGGCTAGGAAAATAGTGATCTTACTAAGAGGTAATAGCGCAAATTCATGATGCGTTAAATAAGTTAGATTTAAAATTATGAGAACCAGGACTTCAAATTTAAAACATGCTAAGCAGGAAAATGTGTTACTGAGGAATGCACTAATGATGTTTCACTGTATTCATATTTCTCCTGCGATTCTTCCAACGCTTGAATTCAAGGATGCAAATGCCTTTAATGGCTAAGGAGACCAATCCTGGCATAAAACATACGACCGCAATGGTTGCACCTTATAGAATGTGGAGGTCGTGGTTTAGCCTGACGTGTATGCTGGATGTTTTTCTGCTTCCTGCCTATGATGTTCACGCTCCAATTGTGCAACAGCAGCTGCAGTAGTTGTGTACGAGTGCAGTCTTCTACAATGATATACCAGGTACTCTGATCAATCACAGTGCTCCTTATGGTCTTCTTAATCTAAATCTTTATAGCACTTCAGAGGCACCATGGGGTCCCCTGCAAATACTGATTTCACAATACAGAATTTTTCAAGAAAATCTGTCATCTTTCATGTGCTGGACATGTCCAATCCATCTGAGTTGGTGACCAACGATGGTACCCTCTATATTGTTCATCTTTGCCCTCTCTATAAATATTGTGTTTGGAATGCAGTTATCCCATTATGATCATAATTTACCTGAACTTCTGTGGATGGAAACATTTTAGTTTCTTCATATTGCGGCAATATAGAGTCCAGGTTGTTCACACCCACCGGAAGGCAACAAATATGTAAACAAAGCAATAAAACAACAAAATATCAATTTTATTCAAGAAAACTACTCTGTAAGTCCATACACTCGCAGAGGAATCATAAATATAACTACCACGAAGATATTCAAGAATGAATGGCTCCACAAACTAGCAAACAATATAAACCACAACAACGAATGACAATTGCCGATGGAGGGTTGACATGAGAGAGTTAAGAGTTGAGGCAGTTATCATGAGATGTCAGATCTCCAGACCTCTCCCTGTTTGAACACGTGTAGGACTGCATGGTATAATACATCATCTTTTGCTAGGTATCTAGGTATCTGCAGTAAATCCGACATACTGTGCATACACAAATACTCTGAGCATACTCTTCAAGAATTTTCTTCTTTTTTACAAGTTACTTTACATTGCACCGACACAGATAGGTTCTTATAGCGACAATGGGACAGGAAAGGGCTAGGAATGGAAGGGAATCAGCCATGGCCTTAATTAAGGTACAGCCCCAACATCTGCCTGGTGTGAAAATGGAAAACCACGGAAAACCATCTTCAGGGCTGCCGACAGTGGGGTTTGAACCCACTATCTCCCAAATACTGGCCGCACTTAAGTGACTGCAGCTAACGACCTCAGTTTTCTGGAATTTAGAGAAGAAAAAACATGAAATAAGGTTGGTACTGCTTCTCCTTTAACGATGGATCCCATTATACATTAAACATTTATGTGTATTTATGTTTAAATACTTATCAACGTGAAATCTGAAACTTATGTAAATGAAGCTCAAGACAGTTGAGACACTCAATATAGCCTACGGCACCAACATTTCCAACTACTATCATCTCAAAAGGAACCAGGCCATAAAAATAACAACTCTTCAAAATCTATAAGCAAATAAATGAAAATCAACATTTATTAACTGCAAGAACCAACGACCATTACCATTACTTAACTTTCCATAGAAATTTTTTTTCTAACAATATGCCATTTAACAACTAAATGGAATGTATTTTCTGATTTTTATCTTCATTGTAATATCTTTTATTATGTCATAATCCTTAAACAACTGCCATGTTTTAAGACTCCAATATTAACACTAATATTGTCAAATAACAGCATACTACATTTTATATTGTAATAGTTGTTTAACAATCTCCAATATATATTATACGACATAGTTTTTAACAGCATTCATAGATTATTTCCAATCAGGTACCTGATCTATTCTAAGGTGGAAAATATGGCTGATGATGCCCACTACTGATGGGCGAAACATGTACCATCTAATATACTAATTTCATGTCAACAATTTTAATAAGGACAATGTCCCAATTTAAAAAAAAATTGTATTGTATTGAATAGGTGGATGAATATTAAAACATACAAGTGTTATTTAATATCATAAAAGAACTCCCGTGGGACAAAATTCAGGCACCTCAGTGTCTCTGAAAACTGTCAAAGCAGTTAGTGGGACATAAAAACAATAACATTATTAATATTATAATTGTTATCTTAATGAAGTACTCTTTTGTCTCTATCCAAGCACAGAATGCTTGTATCTTTCTTCAACTAAAAACATCAGTGTGTATATATATTTCTAAATATTTGAGTGTGATATGATAGAATCTGGTGATGTTCTTTCCAGAACGAAACATATTCTATTTCAATTGTTTCTTTTTCAAGTATAATACTGTTACCATATGAAGGGTGCAGGGAAAGAAAGAGGTAAGTCTCATTTTTAAAATTTTGAGTAAATGGCATTTAAACATTTTAACTCTGCTTAGCAACTATATTTTCTAAAGTGAATATCAGTTATAGTTATTCCCTACCAACTACATAATTTTTAAACAATTTTAACTTATATCTGGTATAAAAACAACATTCTATGTTCAGAAAAATGAACTTTGCTCTCCTAACTACACAACAGAAGGGGAAAGAACGGGGCTATTCATACGGAGGGTATGTGGTAAACATGGTGCCCCACTAAATTATTTGACAATTTTTCAGTTTTATTTAAAGTAATTTATATACTGAATCATAATTATAATTGTTATGGAAATGATAATGAATGTGAATGGACAATCACATCGGCAAATAAACCAACACATTATTTCTACCATAATCAATACAAATTGCTTCTTTTACGCTTGAATGTTTACAACGTATCCGCGCTTTCCGTTTTCTGACGTAGAACATGTCAGCCCTTGTAAGATGGGCCCTATTTCCAACTGAAAGTCTTCTTACTTTATCAGACATTTGTGCATCTCTAGCAAAGTCCCCACAGTTTGCTTTTTCTTTCTCTAAAGTGGTGACCTTTGCTTTGTATTCATCGCAGGTAGAACAAGTGTCTGTTCATGGGTATCCAAAACTGATATTGAATTCATTGTAGAAAACTGAACGGTAAATTTCATACGAAAGCTGGATCGTAGGATACTTAGTTTTATACATACCATACATTCTCTTAATATTGAGCTCTTCAGCTAAGTATGCTTTTTGGGTGTCTCGTATACCGTAGTGACTGTTTCTTGAGGGAAATGATTTTATATGTTCACGAACAGCATCTAAACTTTCTTCCGGAATCTTCCACGGCCGATTGGAATGCTTTCCTCTCATGTTCTTTGGACTTGCACTGGTGATTTTAAGACCTCTTACCAGGCGCTCGACCCTCTTTTTACCGATGCTATGAATTGCAAGGAAAGCTTTATGGCATACATCGTAATCATTAGTTACACCGGCACATCCCCTCACTATGTACCTTGTCATTCTCTTTGGTACTTATATGTGACTTGTTTGGCAGTATTTGCTTGACCCTCCAAGTTTCTAGGCCATCGACGAACGACTAGTAAAACAGAAATGAGACCGCATAGGTATGAATCTTGGATGTCCCAGCTTAGCATGAGATTAAAATTCCTTAGAATGTTTTTCCTGTTTTCCTCACCAACCACATTAAAACATTTCATCTTACAATTGCATTTCTTAATTTGTGAAGGCTGAGACGTGGTAAGGGTGAAGTGATATATTTATTGTGATATTTGGAGTTGACGCTGATTGGTAAGTCTTACGATATGTCAGTAATTGTTATTCACTGTAAATTTATTAGGTTATGATGGTAATTATTTGTGAAGGCCGAAATGTGGCAATGGTGAAGTGGTATATTTATTGTTGATGTATATAAGAGAGAGGATAGCATGATAGTGTGGTATGAGATTGAGAGGTGGTATATGAAGCGATGTGTTGGTATTGAAGGGTAGCTGTATTAGCTTTTGGTTGGGTAGGAGGTTTATTTAATGCTAACTAAGTGAGTGTTAAGAGGGACAAGAGTTTTGGATGGTAGAGATTGGAATGTGGTGTTGGTGAAGAGATGGTATATGAGTGTTTGGTATTTTAAGGTGAAGATGGCCTGGTATCTAGATACGATTAAGGTAAGATGTGTCATATTGCTGAAATGAGGTGTTGGAGAAGTGGTGGTATAAAATGGTCGCAGTTATTGAGGACTATGGTTGAAATATGGTGAGAAGCGGTGTTAAGCGGTGTTATTTTGTAAATCTGAGATGTTGTAAATTTAGATTTAGTGGTGTATTGTGGAAGGTATATGAGGTGGATCTGGAATGGAAACGGTGGATAAGAGGTGGTATCGGAATCCGGGAGTTGGTATGTAGATGGTTTATTTATTGCTGAATTAGTTTAGATTTATCGAAGGAAAAAAAAAAAAAAAAAAAAAAAAAAAAAAAAAAAAAAAATGTGGTGTGGGAGAAGTGTTGGTATAGGCGAAGATGGTTTGGTAATGAGATGGTTTAATTTATTGCTGAAACTTTTGGAGTTGGAGAGATGATTGTATTAAGTGCGGGTTGGTAAATGTAGTGTATGATGGATTGAAGGGCAATTGCGGAATGTTGGTTGTTATGGTTTGGACAGAGAGTAAGTTAGAGGACAATGAAGATGACGTATGTGCTGAATCCACAAGGACACGGAATGAGTGGTGGTTGCGATAGCAAATGTAATGCTGAGCATGGCTTGGGTTTTAAAATGAGATCAAGCATGGCTAAATAATGGTCAAGTTGCAACATGAGAGGTAGTAATGCATTGAAATAAAAGTGGTATTTAAGGTAAGTGTGGAGGGAGACCAGTGTTGAAATTTGATTGTAAGTTATTATGATTTTCTGCTGGGTTAGGATTGTGTTATTTATTGTTGTGAACGTGGAGGACTTTTGTTTGTGTTATGGCTGGTTAGAATGTAAGTGCTGACTGTCGATGTTTTGGTATTGATCGGGAGTAGGTCAGGGAAAAGGAATGTGACGAAAGTTGCGGTAGGCATAAGGACAAGTGATGAGTTTGCTGGATCCTCGAGCCGAGGACTGCTACAGAATTGTTATCATTTTTGTTATTATTTATTCCTATTATCTCTATTTTCATTATTTTATTTTTATGTATTATATTATTATTATCATTATTTTATCATTATTTTTATTATTATTATTTTGTTTTATTATAATTATTAATATTGTGTCTTATTGCTTTGTGAACATGTAATGGGGCGGAAAGCCTGTTTGTTCATAAATAAATACTACTCTATTCAATAAAGGTACAATTGCATTTCTGCCCCATTACATGACTACTTAGGTTAAGTTTGGTCCTGACCTCTGACATTCTTCCATGACGTCTCCTTTTCTTAGTTACCTGGTGCTGATCATCCTAATTAATTGAAGAATCTGATAGTTCACTTAAGTCACACATATTGAAGCATTAATGAACAATTTCTTGCTGAATCATTCACAGAGCACTCCTAGAACAACATCTTACACATTAATTAACCTCCAAATGGTACAATGGAGGAAAATAATAATTAATATGACAGGGCTGGTAACTTAAAAGGTTCAAAACTAATGTTTAAGAGCCCATTTATTCCCTGACTTGCTGGACATGACCCCTTCTTTCCCAGTGCACTGTTTCTTGTTTCTTGTTTTTATTGTATTTGTGGACCTAGCTCCTTCTTTCCAAATCCACCTGAGGTATTCTTCAGGACCGGGAATAAACAACTCATTCACATAAAAAAACAAAAATGGACTTAGCCCTTTCTTTCCCTGCACACTTCATATGTTTTCTTTCTCAGGTAATTTATAAATTTATTACTCAAAATTAGTTTCAGCAGACTGAAGAACCCAACAGTTAAAAATTAACTGTCGAAACTGAAAATAAATTAATTCAGATATTTTTTGAACTTTTTTTTTATGGGTTTTAGGTCTTTGACCCACAGCCCATCTTAAATTAGACATTTAATTCAGAGATTTTGAGTAAACACTGTATTAATTTCAGATAAGAACTTCATAGCATAAATTTATCAGCATAATCAACAGCCAAAACTATATAAACCTAGAGTTTTCCCAAATATTGAATGAGATCTACATTTTTAATGACCAGCATGAATAAACAACACACTTTTTTTAAAGCTGAATACTTACTATGTCACGTGATACAACATCACCTAGATAGGTGACAACATTAATTTCAGGAGCCCACTGGGAAAACTCTCTTTGCCAAGATGTCATCGTTGATAATGGCACAACAATAAGAAATGGGCCATGGAGTTGATGTGTGTAGAACAAATAATAAAGTAAACAAATGGTCTGAAAAGAGAAAATGAAGAGAATAGACAAGCTTTCAATTACTGAAATCTGTTAATATATCCTTATATCATTGCTTGTTACCTGTATAGTCTTTCCCAAACCCATTTCATCAGCAAGAATCACAGAATTCTCTTTGCACCATGAATGAATAAGCCAATTGAGACCATCCATTTGGTAATCTCTCAAGACAAGGACCTGAAAAAAAAAAAAAAAAACCTTAATGTTGCAATTTCAAAAATTACCTAGTTAAACCAGAAAGATCGAAAACAAACAAGAAGTAACTTAAAATAAGACAACACATCACACACACATTGCATCTGGACATGAAAATGAATTAACAGAAGTTTAGCATAATGCTTCACCACCATGAGTGGAAAAAGAATCCAAGTGAGGAAAAGCAGCAGAGAAGCATCTGGCATGGAGAGCATGGGTAAAAACAGTCAGCAAAGGCACAATCATTGAAATCATTGAGAAGGCCAATGAAAGTACACCAAGGTTAAAAAAAATAAAGGCCTTGTAAAAAAAAAAAAAGAAGAAAAGAAGTGTAAAGACCAAGATAGGAGGACAAAATGGTTTGTGTGAAAATGTAACTTTGGCAGGGAAGTGTACTTTCCCCCATTCTCCTAATCACAGTCATGAATGAAACCGACATGTGTGTATAATAGATATATATCGTATGGTTGTACAAGTACACAAAAGTTTACAAATAATCAAATAGAAATATCCAAATTTGACAACCATTCAAGAGCACATGGTCTCACTTGGTCTCACTCTCAGACCACAGTCAAATGTACAAAGTGGGCACTCCTGAACAATGTGTTGTATGGTTTGGTCCTCCACTCCACAGTATAATAGATGATGGGAAGAAAGCAAAGGCAGGCATCGGTTTGCAGATGACATAGCTATATGGCGGGAAAGTGAAATGGATGTCTAAGAACAAGTTAATGGAAGGAAGGAAGGAAGGAAGGAAGGAAGGAAGGAAGGAAGGAAGGAAGGAAGGAAGGAGCGGGGAAGACAGAAGTAAACAGAAAACTAATAAAAACTGTGAAAAGTTTATTAAAATATTTGGAAAAGTGTAATCACAGAAATTAGGAAGATAACTGGGAAAATTCGAAAGACAGTATAACAAGAAAAACAGGCTTTTCCGAGGGTGTGAGAGAGATACTGCAGAACCAAGAATTTCCACGGAAATGCAAAGGAGGACTGTATTTGACCCTTATATACCAATATTGACATACGCAGCAGATTCGTGGTCAAAGCAGTTATCATGTGATGTCAGATGAAGATTGGCAGCTTGAAACCAAATGATGGTCACTCCTGTGAGAAATGGCGCGTGAAGCTCCAAAAAGTGCACCCTGCACCAGTGGGACAATGCTATGATGATGATGATGATGATGATGATGACGATGATGATGATACAGTCATAATGAGAATAGTGTTCAGGCAGCTGAGATTGGAAGGGAGTATAAAGAGAGGAGGAAAGAGAAATACTAGAAGCAGGAGATTAATGGTAGAAAGTGAGGCAACAATGCAGGTCCTTGATTCATAACCTAACCCAGGAGAGAAATGAAAACTGGAAAACAAGAAATACAGAGAGAATGGTAGCAACTCTTTGAGTGAAATTACAGGTACAAAGGCAAGAATCGAGGTTCCACTGTCTATGCAACATGATGACTCACCCAATTCCTTCTCACATATGCTCCTGCAGAACTCTTATGCTGAGAGTTTCACTGTTAGATTCATGAATGTAAACATTTATTGCCTATGTTGTTGAGTTTAGAATTTATTGTATAAGTCTGAGCGTTTACAGGCTGGAGTATATTTATTGTTTTATACTTTGTTGACTTCATTATCCCTACTGATGGGATTATTTAATGTTTATAGAATTTATGGTAATTTGGATTTAAGATTATTAATAAATGTAAATTTATTTAATGTTTTATTTTACTTGGTTTGGATTTTAGCCTTTTTAGTAGAAATTCCTATGTTTCTTGTTTGTTTATGATTACCCAAAACACATGTAGAAGTTCCTGTTTCCAGACCTATAATTTTAGGAGGTGTATTATTAAACTGTTCGTGTTTATTCAATAATAGTCTCGTTAGGCTTAAGGTATAATTACTTTTGGGTAGCGATTAGTTTAGTAGGTGGTGTGCTAGTTAGTTTAGTATGTTTATATCTGTTACGGAGATATCCGTGGTAGGTAGAGGTGAAAGAAGGTGCGGGTGTGAATGGGTTTCAAGCTACGAAATTAACGTGCAATGTAAAATTAATTTAAAATTTAACTAGGTTATATTTTCTTTTCAAAAACAAGAGATAACAATCATAACAGGTACAGAGTAGCAAAAAAGTAGGTACAATATTACTGGATTCGGGCTCAGTGCCCTTACTTCATAACTCTTGGGCAATCAGCCCCGCCTTACTCCAAAAAAAAAAAAAAAATTTTAGCCAAGGGGCAGAAAACCCCATTCATGCCCAGGAGCACTGGCTCCAAACATTACACATAAAGCCTGCACGAGGCATACAGAAACAAATTTCAAAGAGCGATCCGCTCTCAAAATTGTAAGCCTATCACAAGGCCACACCAAACTCTACCTTCAAGCTGTCCTCAAAGGACGTATTCACAGGGGTAAAATACCCAACCTACGGAGGTCTATTACATGAAAAGAAGGTTGATTACATGACCTCTAAAATAACAATTTGAGAGGAGGCGATCTTGCACTCCTAATACACTTTGTTTTTAAAACCTAATCTGGCTCTGGGCCGCTAACGCAAGGGCTAATCCCATACTACAGAGGTGACTTAGAGAAGAACACTTTACATTACATAAACGAAGAATAGTTTGAGAAAATAAGTTCACCTCAAAACAAATGTGAGTGGGAGCTCGAGAGGGTTAGCACTCTCTATCCCAATATGTAGCTTTACAAGAAAAAGATGAAAAGAGTAATTACATTTTGGGAAAAGGTTACATGATGGAAATGCTTCGAACCCGCCGCGAGTGTTAAACTGCCGACCTAGCAAGAAAAGAAGTTATTAATAGGCCATTACCTGGTGTTGAACGGCAGAAGGAGAAAGAGGCGCTTCCCGCCTCTTGCTATGTACTTAATACACTGAAAGATGGAACAGAAGTGGCCCGGAGACCCCAAAATCAGCAGTTTATATACTCTCGCGGAAGTTTCTAGGCGTTAGGGGAATGAAAACACCCGCCCACAATGTTTTTATTGGATAGGACCCCGCAACAGATACAAGTTGGGGGAAGATACACCAGATTGGTCAGAAATTACTAAAGGAAATTCGAGATTGGATAAATCTAAAACAAGGGGAAAAAGAGGGGTATACAGCCAACTTAAACAATAACAGAAAGAAATTTAACAAGAAACAAACTTTTGAAATAAAAATTTCTCCAACAAAATAGTTCTTTGACTCCGCACTAGGGTGCGCTATTGTTGATCTTCAGTAGTGTCCTCTAGAAGAGAAAGTTCACACTTCTTACTTCAAGCGAAACAAAAACACATCAAAAGTGACACAGTTCAAAAACTCAAAATTTTCCACGTGGTGACATCTTCTGAGAAAGTAGAGAATTAATAGAATAGATAAAGTTCAACCTTCCTCCAGAAGAGGAGTTTCAACTGGCGCAACTTTTAAATAAACGGTGTAGAGGTGTACCGCCCGGTACAGACCTCCCCCCCCAAAAGTTCCTCCAGGGGTGACACATGAAATCAGTTTGAAACAAAGTCCACGTAATGATGTTGATACGAAGATAGATAGCAGAAGCATTTACAAGATTTCTTAATTCAGTTTCAAAATGTTGTTGTTGCAGGTGAATGAAAGTCTTTATGTTTGTAGAATTTGAATTTCTGAAGATAAACTTTTAATACTTAAAGGTGAAGAAAAATTTTGCAATGTCCACCAAATATTGTTGTTGAATTCCCAAGTGTAGTTATTGCTTATGGTGACTGTCCATGTAGTTGATGTAGATTGAGTCGGATGGGCAGACCGGCCGTTGCAGCTTGCGTCCAACGGAGGCCGCTCGGACCCCTCAAGTACCCTGAGATACCGCTCGCCCGCACTATGAGGGGAGCAGAGGTGTTGAAGTACGCCGCGCCCGCGGTGAACAGATACAGGCTGCGGGCATGTAGCAGGTCGTGCGCCGCACATCAGCCTTGGCCGGGAGGAGAGCTCCGGCTCGCCGTGCACATGTCGTCCTCGCTGGAGAGGAGGGGGCCCATCCCCCTCCCCAGTCGCTGCACGGCGCTGCGCGGCTGCGGGGGCGCTGAAACATTAAAGCTAGGCGGCAGAATTGTGTTGGACTATCATCTTCTTTGAGGGTACAGGCTTGTGGAGAGGTTGAGGGGCCAGCGGCGTGTAGATATCCATGGCATTTACTATTATGAAGCCACAGTGTAAGGTGGAGCAGGAGACGGGAGCGTGGTAATGGCCGTGGCAAGAACAGGATGGCTGTTTAACGGGTCGGGGCAGGTTTTACACAAGGCTTACATCTAAAACCAAAATATTACAGAAGGGGCAGAATGCCTTAAAGGTGAAACTCAAAAAAAATATAACCTTCATATCCTTTCAAAATAATATGAAGCAAGTTAACACAGAAATTACACCGGTTTCACCTGGGACAGGTGAACTCTAAATATCCTCTCGGTGGCTGGATTACTTAGCAATAAGGTAACCGGCGTAAGAAAATCGAGAATGATACAAGGCCCATGAAATCTGGGGGCAAGCTTGCCCGCGGGAACAAAATTTTTGACCATAACCTGGTCACCTACCTTCAAAGTGGTGGGTCTCCGTCCACGATCATACCTTTCCCTAACCTTTTCATGAGACACTTTAAGATTGGCTTTAGCCTTCTTCCAAAGATCTTTAATGTTGTCCGGATCTATTGTCTCGGGCAGAATGTCATTCAGAGACCAGAGGTTAGAGAGCGGCGTGTTGGGAACGAACTTAAACATCAAAGAAGCTGGAGTAAATTTGTGTGATTCATGAACCGCCGAATTCAAAGCAAAAGCTAACCAATGCAGGGACGTGTCCCACCTAGAATGATCTTCATGATGATAGGCAATAAGTGCGGACCTGAGATTACGGTTAACCCGTTCAGCCAGAGATGGTTGAGGGTAATAAGCAGATGTAGTTACATGAGAGATGGACAAGTCAAAACAGAATTTACGAAACAGATTTGATGTAAAAGCTTTAGCATTATCAGATACAATGTATTGGCACGGACCAAAAGAAGCAAAAATAGAATTTAGGCAAGTAATGGTGGACTGAGCGGTAGCCAGCTTAGTCGGAAATAACCAAGAAAATCTAGTAAAGCCATCTACGCACACAAAGATGAACTTGTTAGCATTACCCTTTGACTGGGGGAAGGGTCCTACATAATCGATATACAGGCGTTCCATGGGGCGCGACGCTTGATGCGAAGACAAAAGGCCTACCTTGGTGGACATGGTGGGTTTACTAAGCAAACAAGATTTACAAGCTTTTACAAGTTCACGGATTTCACCGTCCATACCTTTCCAAATGAACATTTCACGAATTTTTTCACGGGTTTTAAAGATTCCAAGATGCCCTCCTAATGGGGTCTCATGATAATACTTGAAGATCATAGGCACAAGAACCGCTGGCACGACAACCTTCATCATCTTATCATGCCTCGATGGGCAACATAAAACACCATTCCTCAGAACATAAGGGACGACATGTTCCCCAGAAGAAAGGGTTTCCATTATCGGACCCAGCGTCGGATCTTCACGTTGGTATTTCTCGATATCCCTAAAGAGCATGGGAGCATCTGTTAGGATGGCATTAACCTCAGATAGTATGGACTCGGAAGGTGATGAACTGTCGACAGGTTCATGGGTCTCGACGTCGTTAGAAAACATACGGCTGAGTCCATCAGCAACAACATTTTCAGTACCTCTGATATGTCGTACATCGAATTGGAAGGCAGAAATACGGATGGCCCAACGGGCTATACGACCAGTACGACGCGGCCTACCTAAGACCCAGCTTAAGGCTTGATTATCTGTCTCCAAGTCGAATTTGACATGTTCCAGATAGAGACGGAACTTTTCTAAGGCAAATAAAACTGCCAAACCTTCAAGCTCATATATGGAGTACTTTGCTTCTTGAGCCGAGAGAGTCCTAGATGCATAGGCGATGGGGCGCCTCCCTAGTTCAGTCTCTTGAAGAAGGACTGCAGCTACCGCCGACGACGACGCGTCGGTTTGGACGATGAATTTCTTCGAGAAATCAGGCATAGCAAGTACAGGGGCATTACAGAGAGCTAATTTAAGGTCTTCAAAAGCGGCTTGTTGAGACGGTCCCCACTCGAATTTGATGCCTTTCCTACGGAGAAGGTTTAAGGGCGCCGCTCTATTAGCAAAATTAGGAATGAACTTCCTGAAGAAATTCACCATGCCAATGAACCTGGCGATACCTTTAATGTCCTTGGGAGGTTTAAAATCACGGATGGCCTGTGTTCTAGAATGATCGACTGCTACACCATCAGGTGACACAATATGCCCTAGGAATGACATAGAGGGCTTAGCAAAGGCAACCTTGGACAACTTAACAGTTAACCCAGCCTTACGAAGGCGATTGAGAACTTCTCGCAGATGATCTAGATGTTCTTCAAAGGTTTCGGAAAATACGACGACATCATCCAAGTAGTGATATATGTACTCAAATTTGATGTCGGAAAAGACCCTATCTAGTAGCCTAGTGAGCACAGCTGCCCCCGTGGGGAGCCCGAAAGGCACGCGGTTGTATTCATATAAATTCCAGTCCGTGGCAAACGCTGTAAGATGTTTAGACTCTTCGGCAAGGGGAATTTGGTTGTAGGCCTGATTCAAATCCAAGATCGTGAAGAACTTGGCCTTACGAAACCATGAAAAACAAGAATGAAGGTCGGGAAGGGGCACAGATTGCAACACCACCTTCCGATTGAGAGCCCTGTAATCAATGACAGGCCTGAAGCCTCCTTGGGGTTTCGGGACTAGAAAAATAGGCGAAGAATACGCTGACTTAGAGGGCCTAATAATACCATCCTTCAACATCTGATCGATGATTTCTTTCAGAGCCTTCATTTTAGGTGGAGATAGCCTATACGGTGGAAAACGGACAGGAATCGAATCCGTGACCTCGATTTTGTATTCAATAAGGTCAGTAACACCAAGAGTATCAGAGAACACCTCGGGAAACGACTGACACAGTTTCCGAATACTATCAGCCTGCTCCTCAGGTAGATGTCTAAGGTCTAACAACATCTCATCCTGGGTAGGCGAAATAGATGAACATGATACAGAATTACACTTTAACAAGGGAATTCTACAATTGGACGCAAATTTGAATGTGCACGACCTACTCTGGAGATCGAGCACAAGACCAGTGTGAGAAATGAAGTCCGCTCCCAATATGATGGGGCAAGACAAACGCTTGGCCACAAACAATTTGATCTTCCATGTAAATTTAAAAACCCGAATTTTGACATGTAAGGAACCTAGAATTTCTAATGGAGATGAATTAGCCGAAACATATTTAACAGGAGATGAGTCATAGTCAGGGAGTTTACAAACAGATTTCAATTTAGAATACCAATCAGCCGAAATAATGGAACAAACACTGCCTGAATCTAAGAGAGCTGTTATAGGCTCGTTATTTAACTCAATCTTAAGAAAAGGAACAGGTGCGGGGGTATCCGCCGCAATCCTAAGACACTCTTTAGGGCATTCAAAAGATGAATTTGAAGGCTGGTCGTTCTCTGCATTTACAACCTGTTTACTAGGGGCTAAGTCTCGGGAAGATGGATTAGTCGGCTCAGCCGACGCCACTAGTCACTTTTTATTATTGGCATAGCTGGAATTTGCACCAGAAGTTGAGCAGGAGGGGGTGCTATTTGAGTTTGGGCAATTCTTGGCGATATGTGAGAAGGCCCCACACTTAAAACAGCCTTGTGATGACCCTGCTCCATTCCTTGTCCCACTTGACTTGATCAGAGGACACTTATTCCGCAGATGGTCAGGCGACCCGCAAGCATAACATTTACGGGGATTGACTGGTCAGCGAGGTGGAGGCCGAGTGTTACTAAAGGAAGGCGGGGGTTCTTTCGCGACACGCAAAGAATCGGCGTATCTAACTCCTTCCGCTGAGACGGCCAATGCTTCAAGTTCAGAGAAGGTTTGCGGACACGCCGCGAAACACAAATATGACCTGTAGGATGGCGAAATACCTTCTACAATAGCCTGCACAATCTGATCTTCAGGAAAGTGCAGAGCAAACACCCTAGTGTAGAATTTGATATCTTGAATGAAATCAGCCAAGTTTTCATCCAAGCGCTGTACACGGTAATAGTACTTCTGAATCAGGGAGGACCTGGCCCTAGCCGGGATGAAGTTAGCTAGCAAATGGGCATGGAAATCCTCAATAGATGATTGCTCGGCAATGGCTCTTACGATTTTATCAGAGAGAATACCAATAGCATACGGATAGATAATTTGCAAAATTTGACATGGCGAAAGAGAAAAAACAAGAGCATGATCCTGAAATTCCACTAGAAATCTTAAAAATGAAATTACATCACTGGTGGTGTTGACGGAAAACTTAGAGATACCTCTAAGCAACATTGCCAATGGATGAGGCAAGCTACTGAACCCAGGTGACATAGTCGTTAAAGGTTTCAATGGCAAAGAAGTTAATTCAGAGCGGATGTTACCCAATGACGCACGGCGTTCAGATTCGTTGTTCGATGGGGCAGAGATAGTTTGAGCAGCAACGGTTATCCTATTGACTTCTCCCTGAGGAGGCTCTTCCTCGTTACCTACATTCACCGTGGCGGGTTGATCAGTTTTGAGAGGAACTTCGCCGGTTAGCAATTGAGTGACCTTATTAGACAATTCAGAAATAGTTTCAAGGAGCGTATTAGCGTCCTTCCTCTGAACGTCATTCACCTTTAGAGACAACAGATCATTAACTCTATTTGCAAAGTGATACAGCCTGCCTTGCACACGCTTAATTTGATTAGGAGACGGATCGTTTTCATCAAAAAAGCTGATTACAGATGCTAGCCCAGTAATATTCTCGACGATCGTGGAAAGAGAGTCATCAATTTCTTTCTCTCCCAAATTGGGGATGGAAATGGGCAAATCAAGGGACTCTCTAAGCTTGTTGGTGTCGATTGCAACCGTGCCTCCAGATTGCACATTTCTGATAGTTAACTCGTATATCAACTCCTCTTTGCGCAAGTAGTTAAGGAGGAGAACATCGCGAGGGCCGGGCATGATGACAGAACAATTTTGAAAAACTCAAAAAATTCCAGCAACTGAGAAAATTGTTAGAGTTCGAATCAAAGCAATGTTTAGCCGTCAAAAGGGGCTAAATTGAGACCCATTCAACCACGCTCTGCTACCACTTGTTACGGAGATATCCGTGGTAGGTAGAGGTGAAAGAAGGTGCGGGTGTGAATGGGTTTCAAGCTACGAAATTAACGTGCAATGTAAAATTAATTTAAAATTTAACTAGGTTATATTTTCTTTTCAAAAACAAGAGATAACAATCATAACAGGTACAGAGTAGCAAAAAAGTAGGTACAATATTACTGGATTCGGGCTCAGTGCCCTTACTTCATAACTCTTGGGCAATCAGCCCCGCCTTACTCCAAAAAAAAAAAAAAAATTTTAGCCAAGGGGCAGAAAACCCCATTCATGCCCAGGAGCACTGGCTCCAAACATTACACATAAAGCCTGCACGAGGCATACAGAAACAAATTTCAAAGAGCGATCCGCTCTCAAAATTGTAAGCCTATCACAAGGCCACACCAAACTCTACCTTCAAGCTGTCCTCAAAGGACGTATTCACAGGGGTAAAATACCCAACCTACGGAGGTCTATTACATGAAAAGAAGGTTGATTACATGACCTCTAAAATAACAATTTGAGAGGAGGCGATCTTGCACTCCTAATACACTTTGTTTTTAAAACCTAATCTGGCTCTGGGCCGCTAACGCAAGGGCTAATCCCATACTACAGAGGTGACTTAGAGAAGAACACTTTACATTACATAAACGAAGAATAGTTTGAGAAAATAAGTTCACCTCAAAACAAATGTGAGTGGGAGCTCGAGAGGGTTAGCACTTTACAAGAAAAAGATGAAAAGAGTAATTACATTTTGGGAAAAGGTTACATGATGGAAATGCTTCGAACCCGCCGCGAGTGTTAAACTGCCGACCTAGCAAGAAAAGAAGTTATTAATAGGCCATTACCTGGTGTTGAACGGCAGAAGAAGAAAGAGGCGCTTCCCGCCTCCTGCTATGTACTTAATACACTGAAAGATGGAACAGAAGTGGCCCGGAGACCCCAAAATCAGCAGTTTATATACTCTCGCGGAAGTTTCTAGGCGTTAGGGGAATGAAAACACCCGCCCACAATGTTTTTATTGGATAGGACCCCGCAACAGATACAAGTTGGGGGAAGATACACCAGATTGGTCAGAAATTACTAAAGGAAATTCGGGATTGGATAAATCTAAAACAAGGGGAAAAAGAGGGGTATACAGCCAACTTAAACAATAACAGAAAGAAATTTAACAAGAAACAAACTTTTGAAATAAAAATTTCTCCAACAAAATAGTTCTTTGACTCCGCACTAGGGTGCGCTATTGTTGATCTTCAGTAGTGTCCTCTAGAAGAGAAAGTTCACACTTCTTACTTCAAGCGAAACAAAAACACATCAAAAGTGACACAGTTCAAAAACTCAAAATTTTCCACGTGGTGACATCTTCTGAGAAAGTAGAGAATTAATAGAATATCAAAAGGACTTATAGGCTTTGATTGCTTACTCTTCCATTTCTCACACAGGAATTGTATGAGGGGGTTTGATAACATTGAGAATTTGAGATTTTAGAAGAAGTTACACCCTTGTAATTGCTCATGGATTATGTTCCTCCGGTTTATTTGCATTGGTTAATATTACATAAACGTCTTGGTAGTCAAAGTATACTTGTAAGAAAGGGTTTAATAAATTTTATACCTTCGATGGCTATCTGGTGATTTCTTCTCAGTTCTTCAAATATTTAATAGGTGAAATAGGATTATTTAATAAATTAGTTGCATGATCATGAATAACTATAGTTATGTATCATTTTTTAGAGCGGTGTATACATTATATTTATATGCTTATAGTCAATATGGCATGTTAGAAAATTCTTTATCTGACTCCATATGTATATTAAAACATGCTTTATTTTCTCTCATGAAAACTATATTGAAATTCACCTTCTACAATGATTATAAAGAAAAAACAAGAAGAACAATCACATTATTAGCATATTACCCCATGATAGTTACTTACTCCTAGGAACTCTCAATCAACAGTTCATAGAGATAACAAATTCAAAGAGTATAAACAAGTATTTATAACATCTCCCACCTTGGAATTGTGGGAACAATTCCAAAACTGTACTCTTATATGGGGTCCTCATTTCTTCTTTTAAAGGCTCGGAGTCCCCTCTGGAGCTCTTAAATTTTCCAGCTTGATTCAACATTGCCTTCGCCTTTGGGACGTTGGACCTACTGTGAGAGATATTCTTTCCTGAAGCGCTGTTTCAATTCTTGAATTGCATTCCCTTCTTGGATTATTTTTAATAATCCTAATTGCCACTGGTCTTTTCTTTGCTTTACACTATACAGCAAATGTAGACCTAGCTTTTTCTAGTAGCCCGTATTTGCCGTTCCTCGAAGAAACGATTTCCCGGATCAACCATCCAGAAATTTCAGTCCCATCAACGTTAAATCCTCGATCAAGCATTTTTCAATAAACTGTATCTCACAAAAGGTCAGCTATGGCATACTTATGGATCTTGGCGTTAACGCCCCGTCGTTGCAATAATTAGAGCAAGTACTGTATTGCAATAGCGATCGGCAGTGAACTTGCATAAGGGACCATCTTAGCATCACATTCGGGTGGTATAGTTTAGAGGATCTCTGAAATTATAAAGCGGAGAGTGGCCACAATACTTGTAAGTAGATACGGAGCATTTTGACAGCTCTGCTTGAAGACGGAACGAGTTTTGTCAAATATTCACACTTATAAAACGTCCACATTACGTCCAGGGTTAGAAGTTTTTATTTTTACTTTTTTCGATTGTATTTCCAAACAGGGTTTTGGCACTTTCCTCAGGACACTGTATAGTAACTGGACTTTGAGGCAGGAATCGAAACTGCTCCTCAACACAAATTTTGCATAAATCTAGTATGTGAATATTATCGTACACGATTATGTTATCGAGACCAGAACAGATGTTGCACCTTACATACAAAAAGCCATGGGAGGTCTTGGGATTGCGTATTACTAATATAAGACTGGAAACTTTTTTGTTTTTGTGTTAAAAGTAAAAAACCGAAGCCAATTCTGATGGATAGCACCCTCTTGATAGTAGGTCTGGATTATAAACTCCAGGTACATGCCTCCATTGTTGTGGTCAGTAAGTTGTCTTATTTCCTTGACTCGGTTGCCGACAAACGTATACCATGGTTCATTTCTTCTAATCCATGCAAGCGTTGTCGTGAAATCACTCCAAAAGTAACCTTTCACATTTTCTAAAGAAAGGGATGATCTGAGTAACGAAGCAAGACGACTTCCTACAAGACAACCTAACAATTCTAGTCGAGGAATAGTGACACTTCTGAGAAGTGCTATTTGAGCTTTTGCTAGTATAGTTGGGGACAAAACATGACGACCTCAGTTCTTGGAAGCGACCTGGAAGCCAGCTGGAAATCCCACCCTGAACCCTGCTGAGTTAATGAGCTCCATGTGATCCTTGCTTGGTATGGAGAGGTTGCCAAATCACTCTCTTCAGTCTTGACTCTTTCTTCATGCCGAGTGCAGTGCACTGACCTAGTGAGCATTATTAATAGTAAGATATGAAATAACTGATATTTGTAATAAACTTGTCAGTTTAGCGCAAGAGCAGTAATATGTCAGTATTATTCCGACCTTGGGTAAATCAAGAATCACGGGTAACGAAGCGGAATTAAATCAGCTGCCAGAACTTTCTTCTTCTTCTTCTTCTTCTTCTTCTTCTTCTTCTTCTTCTTCTTCTTCTTCTTCTTCTTCTTCTTCTTCTTCACCAAGAACTCCTAAACCCAATCAATCCTGGAATATATGATTGATAAAAATATTCCTGTCCCTCATCCTGTTCATATAATACAAGTACTCCTCGAAATTATTATGGAGAACACACCTATTGGAGAAAGAAAAAAGTAGTATGTTGTAGACCAATTGTTAGCCAGACACACAGTCTTGCACATACCACCATACCACTGCATTTTAATCCCATTGAGATGGTGTGGGCAGAGATAAAAAGGAGGACCGCATCACAAAATCTAAGAAAGAAACCATTGGAAGAAATTATTCAATCACTGAAGGAAGCCTGTATGCTCGTGACACCTGAAAAGGGGAAAAATTACATCAGCCCCGTAGAGAAAATAGAAAATAGCTACAAGAATATTCAGTCCATTTTTGACAATGAGAAGATTTATATACAACTAACAGATTCTTCTGGTTCTGAGGAGGAAGACGACGACGACGACGACGAGGATTAAGGTAAAATTTTAATATTTTAATAAGAGGAAATTTAATGGATTAATGGTTAATCTTTATGTACCGGTATATGATAATACTGGATTTAAAATGTTAAACTAGTAGTATTTCTTGTAATATTTTCTTTCCATGGAATTGCTTGTTGTACTCTTGTAGTAGTAGTAGTAGTAGTAGTAGTAGTAGTAGTAGTAGTAGTTGGGTAATTATATTTTAACTTTACTTTATTATCACACTAATGTAAGTGACCATTGCCACCTGTTCCCAGTTACGATGTATTTGTTAATAATAATAATAATAATAATAATAATAATAATAATAATAATAATAATAATTGTACCAGGAGGTACACATCCACGCCACGCGTTCAAAATGAGCGCCTAAAAATACTCCTCTGCTGGAGAAACCGTGAAATTGAAACTGGACCAACTTATAAATTACTCTGAAGATGTCGCCACTAAAATCTAATATAAATTTGTTATTGTGAAGTTCCATGTACTGTGTGAATTCCTACTTGTTTTGTTTGCCATTCATCAAGAAGTTTGGACTTTCTTCAACAGATGTCACTACAAAAAACCTATGATCATGCACCCTGGTGCAAAGTGAATGAACTATTGCTTTAAAGAAGTTTTGCATCCTTAAGTTCTTTCCTACTTGATGCTCATTTATTTTTGGGTTGGCAATATTAATCTTTTCTTTCTTCCAGTTTTGAATTTAGCCAATCCCAAATTTCTGTAATTAATTTTCAACCTATCACAGCCTTCTTCTTCTTCTTCTTCTTCTTCTTCTTCTTCGATTTTTAGTGTATCTTTCAAACTGACCAATAAATTGAGAGGGTGTGGCTGGTTTATTCGTGAAAGGTCTCGAACCTTCCCCGAGGGTTTATAAACTGCGGATTTTCTCATCTCTTGGCCAATTGATCATCATCTAACCTAGTGTGTGTGTCAAGCATGAGGCGGGAGGCGCATCTTTCATCAGGCAGCAGTACGCCGACAAGGTAATGGCCACTTAACATCTTTATTTGTTGCTAGCTCTGCAGTTTAACCCGAGGGAGAGGTCCAAAACCAAAACTATGTAACCTACTTTTCTGAAAATGCAACTTCAGACGGCTTACGTAATAACTTCATAAAATCTTTAACTGTGAATCGGGGATAGAGAGTGATGAACCCTCTCGAGCTCCCCTTCATATTGGTTTGAGGCGACAACGGTTGGTAACTGGTTTTCTTCCTTTCCGTAATGTCTTAATTTATTCTTATACGAGTCACCTCCAAAGTTTGGGAATAGCCCCTGTTTCATGGGCCTAGTGCCCTTTAGGTTTTAAGAATTCATATCTAGGAGTGCAAGTACACGCCTCCATTCAATTTGTGTTTCGGGCCATTCACCTAACCTGATTCTTTTCGCAACGGCCCAATAGGTTGGATAGTAGATACCCCTGTTTCAAATTTTGTAAGCTGTGCCTTGATGGTGAGTGATTGTAATTTTCTGATATGCCTTGAATAGGCTTGGAAAAACTGAGAGCACGTGAGCTCTTTTCTAGTGTTGTAAAAGTGCCTCTGGGAGGCTTGATATTGTGAGTTGGGAGCAAGTGCTCCATGTATTGAGGGATTTCTGCCCTTGTGTAAATTTGTGCTTTTTTGTAAATTTGAGTTAGGAGCTCAAGAGTTGTAAAGTGAGGGGCTTGAAGCCTAGTTTTTTTTAAAAAAGGTCACTAAATTTTGGATTTCTTGTCTTGTCTAGAACTCGTCAAGTGTACCTGATATTTCATTGTTATGAAAATTTTGTTATTTAAGAAAATTTGACCTTCAGTTTGAGTTTTAAATTTTTTTCTTGACATTGTGGTTAGACCCATTCACCCGAGCATCTTCTTTCACCTCTGCGTTCCACGGGTAACCCCGGAACAACAACAACAACAACAACAACAACAACAACAACAATAATAATAATAATAATAATAATAATAATAACAACAACAAGCTTTTCTGGGGACCCATATGTCAAATTAAATGTATTTTTTCCCTTTTACAAATATTTATGGACCCCCCATGGTACTACAGCCCTTGAAGGGCCTTGGCCTACCAAGCGACCGCTGCTCAGCCCGAAGGCCTGCAGATTATGAGGTGTCATGTGGTCAGCACGACGAATCCTCTCGGCCGTTATTCTTGGCTTTCTAGACCGGGGCCGCTTTTTTCTCACCGTCAGATAGATCCTCAATTGCCTCCGAGTGAGAGGCAGGCACGCCACCGCTACACAACGAGGCCGGCAAATATTTATAGATAATAAAGTAAAATAAAGTAAATAAATAACAATAATCCAACATATTTGAAACTTTTTATGGTTTGCAAAACACCCTAAAGTGGGAGTTAACGCCTTAAATGGTATTGAATTCTCTTAACTATCAGAGGCTACCGCCTGGGCCACGGAGGAGCCAATAATTATACTAATTATGAATACTTAATAATAAGTCAGTTGTCTCTTCATTCAGCATGAAAAATATATTATTTTCACTTTTAAAATTGTTTACATTACAAACTGCGCAGCCGATTGGTGGGATAAAATGAGGTAATTTGAACATTCATTTTGTTAACAATTATATGATAATAGCAACAACAACAGCAAGAAATTACATTATTATTTTGTACGACTCGTTGGCTGAACGGTCAGCGTACTGGCCTTCAGTTCAGAGGGTCCCGAGTTCGATTCCCGGCCGGGTCGGGAATGTTAACCTTAATTGGTTAATTCCAATGGCACGGGGGCTGAGTGTATGTGTTTTCATCATCATTTCATTATCATCATCATCATCATCATCACCACCACCACCACCACCACCACAACGCGCAGGTTGCCTACGGGAGTCAAATAGAAAGACCTGCACCTGGAGACCCAAACCCGTCCTGGGATATCCTGGCACTAAAAGCCATACAACATTTCATTTATTATTATTATTATTATTATTATTATTATTATTATTATTATTATTATTATTATTGTCTCTATTTCAGCCTTATAATGTTCCGGCATTTACGTGAAATGGACAACTACAGAAATTATTTCAAGAACAGCCGGTGGGATTTGAACACATGGTACCTCCCGACTTCGGGTAACTAGCCCGTCGCACTATCACTGAGTTAGTCCAGTTTATGGGTCATTTAAGTTTGCATTTAAATATTCTGGGGTCACCTTTCATTACCTCATAACCTTAGATCGCCTTAATACAATATTAACATTAATTTTTCATGTCTAAATTCCCGAGCTACAATAATAATAATAATAATAATAATAATAATAATAATAATAATAATAATAATAATAATAATAATAATAATAATAATAATAATAATAATAATAATAATAATTCAGTTTACATTGAAATGACAAATAGATTTCATAAACAGGTTTTATTTCTGCCCTGGCTCGTTTGGTGCTAATGAGGTAGACGATTGGGCAACTCTGACTATGGCAGACGTAGTAAATCCTATTAGCCCCTAATAGACACCGAGTTGCCGCTGGAGGGTAGTGGTGCGAGGCGAGGTCGTCATGCTTTGTCCCCAACTATACTACCTTAACTGACACAACCTTCTCATCCTCGGTTCTGAGATACACTACTGCTCTGTAGGCATGTTGACCGACATCAACAAAAGTATGCAATGACCAAAACTGTTTATCTATCTCTCCACCAGTTACCAGTCTTTGAATCTCTATTTCCTTTAAAGTGGCCAATTTCACGGTAACGCTGGTTGAACTCCTTCGACATTATATTAGCTAGAGGGGAGTCCCAATTTGACTTAAATCCTTTTTTACTTAATTTCTTTGAAGCTTCTATTTTCCATGACTCCTGTAGCAATAATTTGAATGGAAGAAGCGCAGTAGAGAGAAACCCAATGACGTCATAAATTTTCTGTATCGCTGAGAGTAGAATTCTCTTGGTAAGTATTTCTTTGGAGAATGGAAAGTGAGCAACAATATAAACCTCCAATGTATCCAATCTCTTGTTGCACTTCATGCCCAAAACCTTTGTGACATATCCATTGTTATTAACATGTTCATTGTTGCCTTCGATCTTCGAAAGTTAACAATTTCTTATTGTAGATTCCCAGCTTCTCAGCTCCATCTTGGCTTCAGCTAGAATCTTTGTACTTTCAGAACGAAACATACAGTATTCTTCTAGAGAAGCAACTGATGTTACACAGTTATCTACATACATAGATTTCATCAGTTTCCGTGCTATCAGTTCATCTTTATAATTAACAGTCAAAACATGATAATCCAGTACAGCAAACAATATAAATGGACTACACGTGGCTCCAAAAATAACTCTTGAATATCTATAAGTCTTCAGTTTCATATTTCTGAAATCATCCCACCACAAAAATCGGAGATAGTCACGATCTTCAGCTCATACTTTGATCATTTGGAATGCTTTTCTTATGTCTGCAATAACACCCAGCTCTTTCTCTCGAAACCTTAAAAGAATTTCAGGGATAATTTGAACATAATTAGGACCTTCTATTAAGTAATCGTTTGGTGAAAGCCCTTCGTTTGTTTTACATGAAGCATCAAAAACTGGTCAAACTGGAGTAGTCAGACTTTCAGGTTTGATTACAGGTCGGTGTGGAAGATAATGACAAGATTTCTCGATCTCTTCCTGTGGCACTTCTTCAATAAAACCTTCCGCTGTCCAGTCTTGATTCTATCGTACTGTGAGAGGAGACCTGTCTTTTGCAACTTCTGCGTAGTCGAATTAAGTCTTTTTCCTGCTATTTCTTTATTGGACTGGATTTCCAGATGACCCTCCTTCCAAGAAAGGCCAACTAGATAACGTCCACCTTCGTTTTGGGTTAAAGTATTAAGTAGAAACTGCTTCGCTTCTCGATCTTGTTCTTCAGCTAATTTTATTTCTACTGGATCCTGAATACCAATCGTTTCAAGATTCCACAAGTCCGTGATTGAACCATCTCTGTAAGCCATCGTGATTGTTGTATTTGCCATATTCACTTCAGGAGAGTTGTCAGTTAGTTCTCCACCCAAAGTCCATCCTAGCTTTGTTTCAATGGCTGTAAGACCATTCTTAAGTCAAACAATATTTCCAGTTAGAATTTTAGCATAGACATCCATTCCAATAAGAATCTAATCTGGACAGTTA
This sequence comes from Anabrus simplex, assembly GCF_040414725.1. Lineage (NCBI taxonomy): Eukaryota > Metazoa > Arthropoda > Insecta > Orthoptera > Tettigoniidae > Anabrus > Anabrus simplex. The sequence goes on from NC_090265.1 coordinate 592,519,261, forward strand.
TCACCCACATCGCTGATCCATATTTTCTTCATTCTAAGTTCTTGAAAAAACGTAGAGCACGCTGAAACTCGACGGACTGACTGGCAAATACTGGCTGGTCCCTGACTTCGACCTCACAATCAACGTTACCACCTGGTTTTTGGAGCTTTATTGTGTATTCTTATGATTTATTTCCGAGGTCTTGCTTGCGCCGAACAGAACATGGGAAACCAATTCTTCAGCGTGTGATTTCAATCCGAGTTCTTCAGCTGTTTTCTTCAAGATGTAGGATCGTTGAGAGCCACAATCCAAGAAAGCACTCACTGTTTTTGTTTTGCCATTTCCGTGGACAGTAACCATCAGTGTTTGTAGTATTACTTGACGAACAGATGTATGACAAGCCATATTTGAAGTTGTGTGAAGTTGACTGGCTTCCTCTTCTTTCTTCGACTCATCCTTATCTTTCTGCAAAAGATCAGGACACATAACCGTGGCATGCTTCTTACAACAAACCAAGCACCTGATGTTTGATTTACAGTTCTTTGACAAATGATTAGGTCACAAACATGTGAAAAAACACTTTTTTTTCTCTAAACTTCAATCTTCTTTGCTTAACTGTCATGTTTATTGTTTTGAAATACTTCTCGCTGTCATAGGCCTTTTCACAGAAGATACATAAGTCTTCTGAAGTATTGGTAAGTACAGCCACTGTAGGTGAACTCATCTTATCTTTAACCCCATCGGCTTACGTATCTGAAGGAAGTCTCTTCCGCTGTATTTGAGTCATGTTTAGGGGATTAACTGCATAAATTGAAGATAGCATTGAGCTGATGTTATGGGTGTTCAGTGAGTAAACATGAGCATGCGTGAGGCTATTACCAAGCGAGAAGTTGTGGATGTTTTACTGAAAAGTGATTGTGAAGAAGATTATAATATATCGGAAAGTTCTACCTGTGAATCTAGTGATGTGAATACGTTATCTGTGCTTAGTGAAGTTAGTGATAGTAACAAAAGTTAATAAGCAGATGTAAATATTACGAACGTAAATGTTCCGCTGCACCATAAGAGTTACTAGGTGAGTTTATAGTGTACAGTTCATATTTTTCAATGTAATGTAGCACATTCCATTGAAATGATTATTTTTTAGTATTTCTATGAAAGTCTGACAATGTTTGTGCCAGTAGTTGCAGTGATATCATTTAAGCGCAGTCTTGCAGGGACCTTAACCCAGTAGCGCCTTGCGTTGCCATATGGCAACAATTTTTGCACCTTTCTCTTTTAATACTGTAGGCAACAAGAAATAATCTGGAAGATTGTAGTGTCATCTGAGAGAAGAGTTTGTAGAATCTAGTAATCACGTTTATTTAATTTTAAAATCTATTGTTGTGACACAAAGATTGGTGGGCTCTTGGTTATTTTAAGATTCCTGCAAAATGGCTGCCGGCTTCATGTAAGAAGGATTAAAGTTCTTTCATTGGATTATGTTTACAGTGGTGTTGTGCACACTTCATTATATATGTTGTAAGCATTTGAAACAGTACGGGCACACAATGCCGTAGTAGTGCTTGTTGAATCATTAGCGTTGTATTGTATTGAATAGGTGGATGAATAATAAAACATTCAAGTGTTATTTAATATAAATGATAACCAGCTGATCGAACATTTAGTTCGAGAGACTAAAATATATGCAGTGTTTTTAAATTGTATGGACCCACAAATAACTTCTGATGAAATTCGTTGCTTTATCACCATACTTCTCATTTCTGGATATAATAGGTTGCCCTCCAAGTGTTTTTATTGGGACATGCAGGATTATATGAAGACAGTGAAAGATTGTCATTCTCTATCTCTGTTGCTAACGCGCAAGTATTGAGGGTGGGCTTTTATATGCCTCCGAAAATATAGACTGCTGTAGTTACTCTATAGTTTGTAACAGGCAATGAACTCTACATATGTGTCTATGTACTGTAAACAAATATTTTCCCCTTTGTGCAATAATTTTTTTTTTTTTCTCTTTTTGCTGTGATGTGAATAAAAACTGATATTCCATATTCTTACAATAAATAATGATAAGATATTTCAACATTGTTATTGTATGAAAAAAAAAAAAAAAAAAAAAAAAACACTTTGCAACGTAAATTCCGACTTTCAAAACTTATTGTTTAAAAATAGGTAGTGCAAGCGCCTAGCATTGCTATATGGCAACATCAAATATCTTATGACCTAGCGATTCCAAAATTCTGAAACTTGTCTTATTAATTTATTTTGGTCTCAAACATGCGGCAAAACATAATAAGTAAGCAAATCTCAGAAAAAAATTAATTCAGGTGCTAATGGGTTTAAAAATTTAAATGGTAATTTAAAGATCTGGAACTGATGTTTATAAGGTAAGCAGATGCACTAATGTGCTTCCTATCTACTTTTGAATAAGATCCCTTCCTTTCAGTCTTTCCTTTCGCTTCTGTACTACCGAAACCTGACTGTGCCAACAGTATTTGCTGCTCATTTCGGACTTCAATCTTGACAAACTCCATTAAACAATCAAGTCGAGGCATTCTAGGTTCCATTTCATTTACACTCCGTTTAGAAAATTGACTCCTCTGCCATGCCCATAACGTTTCTTCTGGCAGACTCGACTCAACTAACCATGTACCTGGATCTGTGCCGGTCAGGTTTAAGGTACTGAGTGACCGTAAATGCAATTCTAATTTAATTGATAAAGTTGAAAGGGGACGTTTATCATTTTGAGTAGCATTTGAAATTACTAGTTTCAACAGTTCTCTTACATAGACTTGCATCAGAAGGTAATCCCTACCGAATCGTTCTTTTAACGCTTCAATGACTTTTGGATAATTTTCTGCCGTTTGCGGGTAACTAAGAACAATTGCCTCTGGTTCTGTGCCAGGTTTCATTGCCTGTAATAAATACTGAAACTTGTCATTGCTGTGCAAAGTATCATCTTCGTGTATCTTTCGGAACTGAGACCAAAACCGTAACCAGTCCTTAAGATCTCCATTAAATGTCTTCAGTTCAATTTTGGGTAACTTAAAGGACCTTCGTTTACTGTTATGATTGCCTACCTCATTTCCGAACATCTCGCTAGGTGGTGGAATAATCTTTCCTGCGAGGAAAAGTGTATTGTTTACTTGAACCTTAATAACCTCAAATTCATCACTATATTTCTCAATACTTTCTCTTTCAGCAAAAATAACATCATCATCCGCATGACTGTCTAATAAATGATCCATTATTTTCACGTCAATTTCATGAAGATCCTCCATTAAAGTTTCTAAACGGTTAAAATTTGATTGCAACAAGTCACGATTCTGCGAGGTAATTTCTGTTACAAGAAACTCTTTAATGCATTGAAACTTCTTTATTACACATTGCCTAATAGGCGTCCTACCTTTCTTTAGCCGTTCCATGTTGCTTCCTTCTCTTCTTGGATAGGAATAATTATTCACGATTACTCACAACATATATATTCCTCTCTCGCCTTGGACAGGAATATTCACAGTAATTTATATACGTCTCCGATCATGTCAGGGGTCACCAGATGTTAGAAAATTCTTTAACTGACTCTATTTTCTCTCGTGAAAACTATATTGAAATTCACTTTCTGTAATGTTTATAAAGAAAAAAAACAAGAACAACCACATTATTAGCATATTAGCCCATGATAGTTACTTACTCCCAGGAACTCTCAATCAACAGTTCATAGATAACAAATTCAAAGAGTATAAACAAAGTATTTATAACATGGCATATTATATTCATGATCTAGAGGATATAGTCGTGAATTTATTTTATTATTTATCCATTCATTACTATTACATATTTTAGTATTAAAGGGAGATTTGTGTATTTTGTGATTGTGTTTAAATAGTTTAATAAAAATTTTGGTTTGTGATTCCAAAGTTGTAGGAAGCTGCTTTAAACCTTTTATGGTCATTGTCTGTTTTTTGAGTTTTTTTTTTATTGTAACAATAATTTTAATTACAATAGGATTTTATTTTATTATACATGAACTAGTAATTTTCATTGAGTGAGAGGTGTTGAAATCCAGCCACAGGGAGAGCAATCCAGCTCAACTCTGTGTCGGTCCTAAGCCCGGGAAAATGGTGAGGGTGAATGGCTGGTTATTGAGTCCCAGTGGAGGTGCCTGTGCCAAGCAGGTGCCTCTGGAAAATACTGGGAAATGCTCTAGTTGGCAGCCTCACTTGCCTATGCAACCAGCAAATCCTACCCCGTATGGGGATGGGTGAAGGCGAATGCCCTGCGCCTTAAAACGGGGCCTTCTTGGCTAAGGTATGGTAACCTTAACAGAAGGTTCCCTGGTCCTCCAGGCTGGGGTTGGGCGTGGGGTTAACAGCCCCACCTCGTCAAAAAAGAAATTGTTACAAATCCTCAACAAACAGACGCCGGACGGACTGAATAAAGACGACCCTACAAGGATAAATGGCTAAGATTTGGAACATGGAATGTATGATCATTATATAGAACTGATGCCCTCCAAAATCTTGTGAGTAATATACAAAAATAAAATATAGATATACTAGCCCTACAAGAGATACAATGTCTTGGGAATGGAATTATGGAAAAGAAAGAATACAACATGTATTATAGCTGTCATGATAAAACACACCAGTTTGGTACTAGATTCATTGTGAACAAAAGTATGAAGCCCCTAGTCATTGATTTTCAACCTATCACACCAAGACTATGCAAATTGCGTATCAGAGGAAGGTTTAGAAACTATACTTTATTCAGTGCTCATGCACCAACAGAAGAAAAGAATGAAGAGGAAAAGGATTCCTTCTATGAACTCCTAAAAAAAGAATATGGAAAGTGCCCCAGACATGATGTTGTGCTGATGCTGGGGGATTTTAATTCCCAAGTGGGTCAAGAGGAACATCTAGCACCTATAATTGGCAAGTATAGTCTTCAAAGAGATAGTAATGAAAATGGCATGAGACTAGTTGATTTTGCAGCCTCAACTGACATGGTAATAAGAAGTACAATGTTCCAGCACAAAAACATTCATAAAGGAACACTGTTAAACCTGTGGAAAAAAACTAAAAAAAAAAACGATCTTATACATAATTTTATTAAACACATTGTGTACAAGGTATTAATTAATTAAACGAAATTAGCGTCATTTGCATAGTGTGACAAAGTCAATATCCTGTCTTTGCACTCAATGATATGATATGTGTTGCATGGTCCTTCACATATGGTGCACCGACATCTGTCGGTGGGGCTGTGGTATCTCTTAGTTGAAGATCAATACTTTTTGAGTGCAAATCAAATGTTATAATTAACTACAACCTTAATGTGCTCATCCTAAAACACCTTGATTTCATTCATGATTCAATCCTAGTAGTAAAATAAATAAGAAGAATGTACTAATAATTGATCATGATATAATATTTGATGTTTATAATGATGATAACTGGAAGAAGTAGAGCAATTTCTACATCAAAGATAAGAAAGATTACAGCAATTAAGAAAAATCATAAAGAGAAGGGGAGTCATGGTGAGCTTTTAAGATCAAATCCACATTCAAAAGTGGTTATGACGTCTTTAGACGTTCTCGCTCTGGCTTCTACAGGAGGTATGAAGACATTAGTTGATCATAAAATTTATCGCGTATTTATCTTGAGGGTCAAGACATATGGCTTTGCCATGGAATCTATCGCATTAGTCGATATGTTTTCCATGAGATCAGGCTGTGTATTGTTTTCAGAGCTAACGCAGCTTCGTGAAATGTATTTCTTTTGGCACCTTGCACAAAGTTCTCACGCAGCCATTTATGTCGCGAAGCATGGCTCCCAAATGTAAAGTAGATCGGCTTGATTGTGTGGGTACTTCGAGAGTTTTAGAAAAGGAGAGAGATGAGGAGGTATCTTTTTTATCTGATGATAATGAGTGGATTCATACTGATGAAGAGGACAGTGAAAGTGATCCTAAAAGTCAAAGTGAAGTTGTTCCAAATGAACCAGATGACGCGGACGATGTTCAAAATGTAACTCAGCCGGCTCACTTTGTTGCGAGTGGTGCCCCAAGACCAAGGTTTGCTTTTACAGGTGTAAATAAGATAAATACAGACTTTAGTGACTGGCACAATGTCGCAGAATACTTCAGCGCATTCGTGGGTGATTATTAGCTGAGTTATTAGCTGAAAACCCTAAACTAAAACCAGGATCCCGAGCAAGAAGCTGGAAAGACACAAATGCTGCTGAAATGAACACTCTCCTTGGACTTCTCCTTCTACAGAATGTCGTTCACAAACCAGAAAACGGTCTCTACTCCAAAAATCGTGAAAGTATTCTGTAGCTACTCTCTCTCTAAAATTATGTCCGAAAAAGGATTCCACCGGCTTTTGAAATTCCTTTACTTTATAGATAATTCCAAGTCTGATCCTCAGACCCACAATACGAAACTGTACAAAATATAGCCAATCCTCGATGATCTCCTAAACAAATTTTCCTCCTTCTATATTCCCGAACAAAATGTTTGCGTTGATAAATCCCTTCTCCTCTGGAGCGGACAACTAAGGGTACAGTTCATACCCTCGAAGCACAGCAGATTTGGCACAAAACTCTAAAAATTGTGTGAGTGTAGTTCTGGATATATTTGGAAATTTGCTATGTATACTTATAAGGATACTCTATATGGTCAGAACCATCCAGGAGAGAGTACAACTGCAAGAATAGTTCTTGAACTCAGTGAAGAGTTAATAGACAAGGGATATTGTTTGTACCTTGATAACTGGTATACTAGCCCGACATTGATAGATAAGCTTTGCGAAAGGAAAACTGACGTTGTAGGGACCATAAGGACTAATAGAAAGGAGTTTCCAGACTTCGTGAAGAAGGGAAAAATTACAGAAGGGCGAAAGAGTTTCCGGTTATCGAAAGAAACAGATGATAATGAAGTGGAAAGATAAGCGTGATGTCACTCTTGTAAGCACTTTCCATGATGATTCCATCGAGAATGTGAACTCGAGAAAGGGAATTATTGAGAAACCAGTGGTAGCCCTGGACTATACAGTAATAAGAATATAGGAGGGGTAGATAAAAATGGAATGCCTACATCCTCTACAAAAAACAAGGCGGGAAACTTCTGAGACTCGATTTCCAATTGACACTTGGTGAGATATTGTCATCATCTGGAGGGGTGTTGCAGCCAACAATGGGTCGACCTCCTATATCACCAAGGCCATATCGTTTCCTCAGCCGCTGCTTCCCGGAAGATATTCTCAGCACAGCGTCAAGGAAAAAACCTCTCCAAAGGTGTATTGTGTGTTGGTCCCAGGGAAGAGGAAGGAAACATTATACTGGTGTCCCGACTGTGAAAAGGCTTTGTGTGTAATACCTTGTTTCCGCCTATATCACACAGATAACAATCTACAAAACCTATAATCATCTGGATTCAGAACAATGTAAATAATGTTAGTAACCCATTTGGATTCATAACAATGTAAATAATGTACATAATGTTAGTATCCAATTACTGAAGAAGAATAATTACTATCGTATTAGATTAAACTAATTGTGTACACATTTATGAAGGAAATATTTAAATATCACAAAGTGGGGAAAAAGTACTCGGGGCATGTTATGCAAGTGGAGAATTTAGCACCCAGTTAAGAGGTTAATTACGATGCTCGCGGGCCATGTAATTTGAATGCATGATCCAGGAAAACGTAGGTTCCGGAAACGGATAATCGAGGTTCCACTGTAAATGCTTCTATGGTTGCTAATCAACATGGACAGGCACATACAGTACACAGTACCATGTAAATTAATCGGAACAAGGCACTGTTTTCCATAATTTTCCCAATGGTTGGCAAGTGTTCTACACATTGCTTTTTCTTAGGTTCCATGCTCTCTATGAATTCTTTGCACTGTTCTTCATGTTTTTAAAATCATGTGCGGCTATTGCTAGTCTGGTGCAGCCCTTTTAAGGCAGTCCCTTTGACGACTGTGGGCGGTATCTGCCGTGTACAGAAAACTGTGTGCTATTGTGGAGGATGGTATTATATTTGTGTTGCATAGGTGATGGGATTAGCAAAAAACATCCAGTCCCAGAGCCAAGGGAATAAACCATTCCAGGTTAAAAATCTTCAACCCGGCCAGAAATTGAACCCGGGCCCTCTGAACCGAAAGCCACTATGATGACCATTCAGCCAAGAAATCTGACATTGGTAATTAAACTGTATGATGACTGCTCTAGGTTAAACAAGTATTTATTTTAATATATGTCAATTTTGAGTTTTTCTTGTGTGATTAATAATACCTGTCTTCAATGACTACGATTCCCAGGACACACACAGCGACTGTACATTACCTCAGAATTCCACCATGACACACACAGAATTAACTACATACTAAATTTGGTATCAGTGTAGTCACTATAAGTAGAATTATTCAGCAGTACAAACAGACTGGCTCAATTTCACCAAAGAAAAAGAGACATTGCAGAAGGAAAACAACGCCAACTGATAATGCTTTTCTCTTCAGGAAAAGCAAATCAAACTCCAGGCTCACTGCCGTCTACTTTGCTTATGAATTGGGAGAAAGGGGAGTAAATCTGCAAGTTCCTAATGTTCGTTGTAGACTTCTAGCAGATGGAAGGAAAACCCACAGACCTGTAAAGAGGCACCCTTTAACAGGATAAATGTGCAGGAAATATCGCTTGTGGCCATTGGACAATGAAAAACTGGAAGAAAGTTCTTTTCTCTGATGGCTTTTAGTGCTGGGAGTGTCCGAGAACAAGTTCGGCTCACCAGATGCAGCTCTTTTGAATTGACTCCCATAGGCGACCTGCGTGTCGTGATGAGGATGAAATTATGATGAAGACGACACATACACCCAGCCCCTGTGTCAGCGAAATTAACCAATTATGATTAAAATTCCCGACCCCGCCGGGAATCGAACCCGGGACTCCTGTGGCCAAAGGCCAGCACACTAACCATTTACCCATGGAGCCGGACTTTTCTCTGATGAGAGTCACTTTGAAGTGCATGGACAGAGGGTTCAATATGTACGCCAAGCAAAGAATGACCCAACAACTTCAGCACGTTTGCATCGGACCGTGAAATACCCCGTAAAGAATATGTTTTATGGGTGTTTCATGCATGAAGGACTGGGATCCTTAGTATCACTAAACATGATCATGAAATCTGACAAATATATCAAAATAATGGAAAGGAGAGTTGTTAGCTGTAGAATTGGTTTCCAGATGCTGACGGAATATTTCAGCAAGCTCTGGCTCCTTGTCATACTCCAAAGAAAGGGAAGCAATTCTGCAGCGAGGACAATATTCGTGTCTTAAGAGTGGCTAGCGAACTCCTGACATTAATACTTTGTGGTGATTTTAACATAGATTTTGCTGAAGAAAACCTTCCGTCTACATCACAACTACTGCATGTTCTTCAAAGCTGTAATCTAAAACACTTAATTTTGACACCCACCCGGGTAACTGCCAGCTCAGCTACAACGAAAGACATTTGTATTAATTTCCATTGTTCTAAAATGCAAGTGTCCAATATAAATTTTGGATTATCAGATCATCATGCTTAAATTTTACAACTAGAAATTGAGAATGCTAACAAGCATTCAACCAAAATGAAGCAAGCACAATTAACTCATTTTTTTCTCTGCAGCTGCATGTGGCAGTTTCATTGAATGTCTTAAACTTCAGACCTGGGCTCCAATAACATTTGGTCATAGCATTGACCAAAAGTATAGAACCTTTTAGAGCAGTTTTTAATGCAATTTGAATTACATTTTCCAAAAAACACTTGCAGTAATTAATGAATCTTCAAAAAAGCCATGGATCACAAAGGGTATACAGATTTCAAGTCAAGTCAAATTAGTAAGTAGATTAGCACAGCAGAGTTGTGACCGGGTTTTTTGTAAGAATGTTAAAAACTACAAATCAGTCTATCAAAGAGTTCTTAGGGCAGCTAAGATAATGCACAATAACAAGAAAGTTAAAGAGTCGTGCAATAAATCACGAACCATATGGAATGTAATCAAGGGAGAAACCAACAGACACGCAGTTGGAAATAAAGTTGCTGCCATAAAAAAATATAAGGGAATACAAATGAATGACCCTCATCATTTGGCTAATTATATAAATGATTTCTTTCTAACCCTACCATACAAACTTGAAAATGCAAATAAATCAGATGTATTACCAGAACTCCAAACCTTTGTGCAAAACTCTATGCAATTAACTCCAGTAACAGAATTGGAAGTCCTTAAAATCATCCAGTCTTTGCAGAATAAAACTTCCACAGGTGTAGATGAAATTCCCACAAAACTCATTAAAAAATGTGTTCCTTATCTGGTACAGCCTTCAACTTATTTCATCAATGAATCATTTTCTAGTGGTCAGTTTCCTAATCTCTTAAAAATAGCTAAAGTTATCCCAGTCTTTAAAAGTCAAAACTTACACGATTTACATAATTACAAACCAATATCAATATTTACTGTTATTTCAAAAATATTTCAATGTGCTATGAAAGATCGGCTTACTAAATTTTTAATCAAATATGACTTGTTAAATAATGCACAACACGGGTTCAGAGCTGGCAGAAGTACTTTGTCTGCTTTATCACATTTTACACAGCTGGTCGTAAATGCACTGGAGTTAGAGGAACTGTTAACGACTGGTTTAGATCATACCTGGATAAACGATCGCAGTTTGTTGAAATTACACATTGTAACAGTAAAGGGCATAATGAGACATATCACTCTCAGGTAAAAAACATAGACTTAGGTATTCTGCAGAGTATTATTTTGGGGCCTGTTCTTTCCTTGATCTATGTGAATGATCTTCCTCGCAATAATCAAGTAGAAACTGCAGTTGTGTATGCTGATGATACAAACATGATTATTAACATATTCGCTGCTATTGTTACACAGTTGACATTATGCGCGAGTGCGTCACAAGTCACCGATGTCTCGTACCGTACTTCGCTGGTGTGCTTCACAAGGCACGTGTGACTCATCCTACGGAAGTAGTTCTGGGGGCTGCTGGTGGATGGCGAAAGAATATTTCTTTGAAATAATTATATTGACAGCTGCAAGTCATGTCAAGTTCTCACATTCCTCAGCAGGGGGATCCACCAGCGCTCGGTTTAGCGGCAATAATTATTAAAGTCCACGAGTCACCCGTGCCTCGCGTACACAGAACAGAGCGTTAACAACCATTTCTGCATGTCTGTAAAGGTTGATTTACATGAGCATAAATGCATTTTTACACACACAATAAATGAACATATTTATTTGCTTTATAATAAAGGCACGGTATATAAAATTTTAAATAATATATATTTTTAAAATAACACTGTTCTCTATTTGAACTCAATTGTCTGTTTCTTTTCACTGATCTTGAAATTCCCTAAACTATTTACACTCATGATCTCACTAATTTTGTTATTATACATCGACAGTTTTTATTTTGAACACAGTAAGTTCAATTTCAGCATTTATGAACCTTATTAAAACATCCAATGTACATGAATGGTTTGTTTAGGCATTCCTCACAGTACGTTGTCACCTGCTTTCTTTTCTTGTCAGCGTCTTTCGATGTGCCACATTCTCGCTGAGCTTTATAGCAAACCATGCATCGTCTTCGAACTTTTCTGGTTGGCCCTTCCATCTTTGAGAGAGTGTGCACACGTCTCCTCACAGGACTGATGATATATATATATTTTTTTTCTATTGGCTTTACGTCGCACCGACACAGATAGGTCTTATGGCGACGATGGGATAGGAAAGGGCTAGGACTGGGACGGAAGCAGCCGTGGCCTTAATTAAGGTACAGCCCCAGCATTTGCCTGGTGTGAAAATGGGAAACCACGGAAAACCATCTTCAGGGCTGCCGATAGTGGGGTTCGAACCCACTATCTCCCGAATACTGGATACTGGCTGCACTTAAGCGACTGCAGCTATCGAGCTCGGTAGGACTGATGATAGGTTCTGTCTGTGGTCCAACCAGATTTCTTGCGACCTTCTCTTGAAATTGCAGTAGTGGCATTTTTTTTTTTTTTTTTTCACAGACGTCATGGTGTGAAGTATCCAAGCATTAACCAAGGCCCTCCCAATGATAACGTCTAGGGCTACTTTCCTGTACCATTTTAAACCTTTCTGTAGACCTGAATAATAGGAAGACATCCGATTGCTGAAATTGACCCCCTTTTTAGCTCCATTGTAATCAAGAACAGAGAGAGGCTTCCTGACAGGTTCACTGTCTCTGTTTTTCTTTCCAGAGACTACCAGACAATTACTATGGCCCGGCAGTGTTGAAAGCATTAGAACAGGTCGCTTGTCAACCCACTTGATAACTCGAGTACCATTCTGACACATCTTACCCACCACCTCTCCCTTCTTCATTTTCTGTTTCATTATCATCGGTACTCCACGTCTATTACTATGAAGGATCCTACACACAAATGTTTCGTTCCTCAGAAGTTCTTCTGCCAGAGGCACACTGGTGTAGAAATTTTCAGCATAGAGGATACGTCCTTCATTTAAGAATCCAAATAGAAGCTCCATTACAACAGAATGTGGATGACCGACTCCACTTTCACTCTCACTGGATTTTCCAGCATAGATCTTAGTTCTAACAGTGTAGCCTTCTTTCATACAGAGTTTATAAACCTTAACTCCATATTTGTGAGTTTTGTTAGGAATATACGTTCTGAAAACTAAACGGCCTTTCCAACGAACCATAGTTTCATCTATAATCATTTCCTTCTCCATTGTCAAGGCATTCTCAAAATTTTGGTTTAATTTATCAAGGAGGGGTTGGATTCGATAAAGACGATCACCTGGTTGTTGGTTAGCTTCGTTGTCTGTGAAGTGCCAGAATCTCAAGAGGAGAAAGAAACAATCCCGTGGCATTGCCTGTCTAATAAGTCGCACATCATATAAGTCATTCTTAGACCACTATGAGTTAATAGTTGGGTAAGGAAGAAGACCCACACACATAATAATTTCTAGAAACTGTTTCATTTCCTCAACATTAGTTTCCTTCCATTTCAAACTTCTGGACTTACTTTTCTCATTATGACTGTTTAAATTGATTGGCATACCTGTTGGTTTCCTGAACCATCATTTCTAATAGGCTGTCATCCACGAAGTGAGAGCATATATCAATGGGCTGTCCCTCTTCTAACTGTAACTGAACCTTTGCTTCCCCAGAAAAAACAGTAAAGCCTAAAACATTCCTGGTTATATCACACCAACTGCAGTCTGATTTAACTGGTTGTGTTTTAACTTGTTTACTGTCACTTTCACTGTGGCTATCATGTACATCTGTGTCGGATCCAGAGGACACTGATGAAGATGATGAAACTGACTATGAAAACCTGGGATCCTCAATATCACTACATTGGATATCTTCATCTCCTAAAAGATCCTCAATATCCGACTCCTCTAATGGTTTCTCTAATCGAGATCTCCTGGCTCGTTGTGAAGAGTCCGAAACACTCTCTGGGTAGCTGAAAAAATCTGCTAATCTACATTTCATCTGAAACAATTCACACACATTCCTTAGCTTTCTATGCTCATAGTTGAGAAAAAGATGATGAAATCTGTATATAAGTAATGTTCTTACCGTGATGCTGCATAGAAAAGATGCCCAATTGTATATCCTGTAGTTACCTCACACGATGACTAGGGTATTCACACGCTGTCACAGCAAATTTCCGCCAGCCTACAATGATGTCTACAGCATGATAATACTCGATCAACAATGTATGGCCCCTAAACATTGAGCGGGACGTCTAGGAAAAATGCGAGGCACCGGTGACTTGTATAGCAAATCGTAAAAGCTGCATTACATCCATGCGTCATGAGTCACCCGTGCCTCATGGTGTAAGGTAGTTGTTAAACGTACACCTATGCCACAGAACAACATAGGTACAACCCGCGACTCGCTGTCGTACTGTTACGCAAAGTTATCACCGTAGCAGCATAGGAATAAAAAGTGAATTTTTGTCCAGCACCACATTTTTGTGCTGTACAAGTCACATGCGACTCGCAAAGCAGGGAACGTGTTAATAATCCCAACCCTATATCTATAGAAACTGAAGCAAATACAGTCCTGTCTAGGTTAGAATCATGGTTAAGGAAAAACAAATTAACATTGAACTTAAAAAAGACCCAATACATGGAATTCAAGGCATCTAACTACCATGACAAAACTGCAAAAAAAACATAACCTTATATTAAATGCAAATGCAATCGAAAATACATTGACCACAAAATTTTTAGGTGTCCATATAGATGAAATATTAAGATGAGATTGTCATATTAAAAAGGGAAGTCTCTGAGTTCTGTTTGTTTTGCCTTACAGATTTTGTCTAATAGTTGTAGTGAAGAATATGTTAGTATAGCATATTTTGGATATTTCCATTCAGTCATCACTTATGCTATTGGTCTCTGGAGCTGCTACAAATTAAATCTTGATGTTATTTTTCGAATACAAGAAACGAGCTATCAGAATTATATCGAGACATAACAGGTTAGATCATTACAGAACATTATTTAAGAGACTAAGGATACTCCCAGTACCAAGCATATACATCATGCAATGCATTCTACACTTGAAAAAAAAAAAATTGATCACTTCAGAAAGAATTTTGACAATCACAATTACCAGACGCGAACAAGAAATAATATTTTTATCAAGAACAAGAGTAAAACCATTGCCTTGAGACATGTAGACTCTGTTGGTATCAGATTGTATAATAAACTTCCAAATAAGATTAAAGATATTAGTCCCATCAGTTCATTTATCACAGCTTCAAAAAAATCTCCTGCTAAGTAGCTGCTTCTACAGTACAGAAGATTACATGATAAAGTGCTGATAATGATGCTATTACTTATTAACTTGTAAACGTTCTTAATATCTAGTATATAGCCTTAAAAATATGTTAATGTCACATTGATTATGTACATATTATTAACACCACATCAATAGATTTTAATTTTAATTTTGTCTTGTAAATATTGGTTATTAATATTATTGATTATTTAAAAAAATTAAGATGTGCTGTCCTAACGTTGAGGTATTTGGTGTTTCTGTTTTCTTCTTTTTCAAAATGTTCATTATTGTGCATATATTATTGTTAGTATTAGGAAATCACCTGACAACTCCTATACTGTTGGCATAATTCAAAATATGTAATTGTACAGTCTATGGAAGCTAAATACATGAATGAATGAATGAATGAATGAATCCCTTCAAAGAGACCTGAACGACGGACTGACTAAAGTGATCCTATGTGGTCATAAAAGAAGAAGAAGAAGAAGAAGAAGAAGAAGAAAACGTGGGCTAGTTGCAAAAGGAGACTCGCAGAACTTGACTGTTCAACAAAAATTTGCATGATAATCTCTAGTTACAGTGTGTTGTCAAGGTTGATGAGCTCAAAGCTTCTGGAATCAATGCCTAATAGTGAAAAGCAACTTATAAAATAGAAAGGAGGACATATTAGCTATCAGCATAGATTAAAGGTATGTACAGCCAAAACTGGTTAGGATGTTTTGTGGGGACCGAAAAAAAAAAAAAAAAAAAAAAAAAAAAAAAAAAAAAAAAAAAAAAAAGAGAGAGAGAGAGAAAGTGCTATAAAATGAAAAACAATTACGCTTTTAAATTTAAGGTTAGGTTTGAACGAAAAAATACTTACAAAGGAAACAAAGACACAAGTGTTTACAATTATAATTAATGATATAAATAAATAATACATTTTAAGAACACCAACATAGTAAAACATCCACGAAAACCGTTCTTAGACATGCAAACTATTATGTTTAAAGTTGTCATAGGAATGTCAAACATCTAGGTGATTTGCACAAGTTTCATGTGTGGATTAGCATCTGCTTCTCAATAAATAATTAATAATAAATAATTTTTCATTATTTGTAAACTGTCTAGCATTCTCCTTCTCCATAACTGAAAGTCCTTCAAACCACCATGCGTAAGTGTAGTAGGCCTAATTTATGTACGTTGTAACACAATTCACTTATGAACATAAAATTAAGCACCAACATGTAAGCTATATACATAAGTACAGTAGGCCTAATTTACGTACATTGTTACACAATTCACTTAAGAACGTAAAATTAAGCACCAACTCGTCACACGAGCTACTGTTGCACAGTTGACTTACAAACATAAAATTAAGCACCAACGCGTCACACGAGCTACTGTTCCGTGATCCAAAAAAACATATGCCCACATCAAAGACCGGCTTGAGACTGACACTCCCTGCAGCTGTACGCCGACAAACTAGGGCCATGAAATTAAGTTCTCTACCAAATCCTTACCCAGGTCAGTCATTGCAGACACATCGTGCGCTCAATGTGGTTGGGGACGCTAATTTACTTTTTTTTTTAATGGTGGGAGTTACGAACGTATTAAAGAGTGACGTGAATGTGCTATCCACATTTCTTTACTATGTATTTAATATGACATGGGACTTTGGGATGACTTAATAACCTAGGAAACATGCTAGAGGTGGACATCTTAACCAGTTTCAACTGTATTAGGGGAATAAGTGCAAAACAATATAAAATGTGTACATCGCTGTGTTCCAATTAATTTGCACAGGCCCATATAATGTAAGAGCAAGGTGAAAAGGTAGGACGTGTGTCCAGTTATTTTGTTCTTCCACCTTTTTTAGTCTGACATCGTTGTCCAATTTCTGCCTTTATTTGCTGGATAAAAAAAATAAAAAAAATAAAAAAACATGCAACTTTCTGTTACAAGTCAAATTCAAAAACTAAGTTGAAATAAAAGTCGTAACATAAGCACATACCTCATCTCCACCCATGTAAGAAGGCTGTGATTTCACAAGAATAAACTTCGGCCTATGTTTCAGAACTCGACAATGTTTCGATGGAGTTCTTTTTGAATCCTCTCTATCTCTGAATTCTTTGATTTTCTTAGGCCATTTTTTTATTATCAAAGAACCATCTTCCCAAGTAGCTTCAGAATATGGTAAACTTTCCCACTTCACATAATAGTCTGGATGAACACCTTCTGGCTTTTGATATTCCGCTAGAAAAGAAATTTTAGTCACAAATGTTAAATAATGACTAAAAAAATCTCTAAACACAATACTGCAAAACAATAATGTCTAATTTATACAATGCCAGTAGCTGGTATACCACTTGAACAGCAGGGGGGCACACAGCAACTGAAAAGACAGGTAGTTTATATTGTCTTTAACATAGTGCCAACAACAGCACACAGTTAAAGGTCTTGTCAAAATGTTCAAAGAGAGAAGAGCTTTACATTCAAAAGACAGTAAGATCCTTTGCTTTGGTGTAGTGTGATAAGTTACTGGAACTCTTGATTGAAGAGGGAAGGAGAAAACGATGAAAAATATGGATATGAAAGTGGATGTCTAAAAGAATTCTAAAAGCTTCAGCAGGAATCGTAAGAGAGCTATACCATCAAGATCATGAGTACAAAAGGTGAAGAGGCTTTCATTAACCCTATTTCAGGAACAATTACATTTAACAATGCCATTATTAGTGCTCTGATGGTAATTCTCAGTCCATGCCCTAGAGCGAACTTGTCGTCTGCACAAGGGAGCAGTGTAGAAGCTGATCCCAAAAACCAGCACAAATAGACCAAACAGGTCTTTCACATCAAGCATTCACAAACACTTAAACATTTTTTGGGATGATACTGACTATGATTAGCCCCCACACACTTACGATCCACTCGCAGATTACATGAAAGGATGGCCACTTGATTATGCTATGTTTTCATTTCCAATAGTTTTAACTAAAATGCTTTATGCACTGGCTGAACTGATTGTGGTGTCTGACCACTGCTGAGAATTTGAGACGAGAGAAACTGATGCCGTTTCCAAATTCTTGTGACAAAGCGATGAAATTTGATACTTAGTCTGAATAATCTGATGGAAGCTGCTGGCACAGTAATATCCTTCTCCGTGAACTTAGTCCATTTCAGCGTATAAAGCATTCTGGCCAACCTCTGCTTGCTTTAAAATCCTTCCCCGCAATACCCAAGATGATATGCAATTTCACACGCTTTAAATTGCACCATTTCGTGATGCTACTAATAAAATAATTATTCCTTTAAATGGAATTTTACATCAAAGCCAATCATACACGGCTGCACTTTGCATTTGCGACTTGCTACTCTCACTCCACTTTCTGCAGCATATTCTAACACATTCAACTTGAAGGATACTTGTTCTCTTGCTTATTTTCACTCCTGCCTGTGTACTAGACCCTTCAAAATGACACATTACATGTAGCCGTGTGGAACGTGGAGCCCGGAAGCTGGAAAGGCATTGCGAAATCTATGGTATGGGGACAGAGTGGCCAAGGCCAAGCAGAAGCACATGTTTAACTGTAAACAGAAATGCTGCACTTGTTGAAAGATTTTTTGCAATTATTATTATCCGATTACAGTAGAACCTTGATGCATCGTTCCCAGAACTATCATTTTCCTGTATTCACTGTTCAATTTATTCAGTCCCAAAAATGTTCCATATAAACCAGTGTTAAATTTCCCCACATCTGTTGTTTATTGAATTACCATTTTGTTGCATAGATCGTCAAAAAATATATGTCCTTGGCCACAATTTTCCCGGACTGATCATTTGTTCGTAAGAAAAATCGCAAAAGTATGTTTCAATTTAAAGCGACAACTTAATATTCTAGCATAGAATAGCGGTAACCTGTTAAACGAAAATGAAAGAGCGATTCCTAGTTGCTAGTTTTGAGTAAGGATCTTCTAGACTGGAGTGCAGGGTGCAGGTTATTCACGCACAACCATGCTTACCAGCCTTCTAGTGCCAACTCTTCTCCTCGAACCACTAACCGGCCGCTAGAAGTATTCTAGCCTTCTAGTGCCAACTCTTCTCCTCGAACCACTAAGCGACCGCTAGAAGTATTCTAACTTATCTAGAAGAATTAAAACAAAGGCACTGCAACTCAGATTTGCCACCATTTTTTTTGTGTTGCTATTGGCTGGTTAGGACTGCCACATTTGTTAATAAAAAAGAAAATTGTGCAATTTAAAATAGTCATGGCATGCACTGGGTACTTCTTAATAAGTCACAGGATAACTGAATGCGTCGTACCTTGTTGAGTGGGATGCTAAAGGCCTGTTGACCACTTTATAGCCCCCTGTCATGCCACAAGCTAGATGTAAACAATACAGACCAATAGTCTTTTCACTAGCCTGGTCTTGTAACTAGTGCCTAAGTTGACAGCCCCGCATCGCCCCATGTGATATCATCTGAAACGCGCCGTGTTGAATTTCTAACCCCTGTGACATCGTCCGAGCCATGCCGTGTTGGATCTCTAATCTATCTTCCGCGAAAGGTCTAAAGAATCTATATCAAAATGCAGGTTATCGCCATAATATCCACATATAGCATTAATTGGCAATGAGAGAACTGACTTTTAAAGGTTTTCAATTATTATGAGATGAAAAGTGAAAAGAAACATTTTAAAAGCACATTTTTTTATTTTCAACGTGATTACCGTGGTTGAAATATTTTGATGTGGTTATGTATAGTCCGGCTCCGTTGCTAAATGGTTCGAGTGCTGGCCTTTGTCCAAGGGGTTCCATGGTTAATTCCAATGGTTCAGGGACTGGTTGTATGTGCCGACATCAGCATTACAATTCGTCATAGGTGGAGCCGCATTTTCATAGACGTGCAGGTCGTCTATCAGGTCTTACGTCGTGTTCTGCCTACCATCATTTCTAGCTATACTTTACCTTGTCTTGTCCATGGTAGTAAATATCTGTTCTCCATCACGAATACAGGGTGTACTGTATTTTAAGTTAGATTTACTTTTACTAGAGCTCAAACTGAGCAAGCCTGCGATCCACTAACTACCTCGGGGAAAGATTACCGGCGTGGTATAAAAAAGGTGTATAGTACACAATGTGTCCAAGGTCACAAAATACCATAAATGTGTCCGCCTGCTTCACAGAAAGCCTACAGAAGAAATATTTGCCACAGCCCTAACATTTATTAGGCTGGATCAATAAATACAGCACTGACAGCACTTTCCTCACCCATCTTTCAAGGATAGTTTATAATGTGTTCGTGCAAGTTGAAAATGTAGTGAGACAAAAACTCTCCTGTGAACATGAACATGTTTGGACAGTTTAAACAGTCATCATCATTATCATAGAATCCCACCAGCATGCTGGGTACAGTGGTGTTGAACGAACCTTCACCATCGTTGTCTGTCAAGAAATGCCTTCTCTCTCACCACTGACTGTTCCCCCCCTCTTCTCTCCACATCGTCTACCAAATGGTGTAGCCATCTCTTCCTAGGTCTTCCAACTGGCCTTCTTCCTTCAACTGTTCTTTCTAGGTATGCACGTGATATTCTTGTGCCAGGCATTCGCTTTATATGTCCATATCATGTTAGTCTCTACTAGTCCACTTCCAAATCCATTCTGTTGTCATTGTTCCATACACAGTCCTTGCGTGCTTTTTGGAGAGCACGTTATAGAAATTTCACTTCACTATTAATTCAAAAGAATTAGGGTGCTGTGATGACCATGTTGTAGACATTATCCCTAAACTCGTATGAAGTGTTGATTTTATTTTGAAACAAGGCAGATGAGAAAGGAACTGAACTCTTATAAGACCACAAAGTATACCCGGAAGCTATTTAAACTATCTGACAACTGACTTCTGGAATGATAAGCAAAAGCATAATATTTTGCATTCAATGATTGTCTTCTATTCGTAGGCTGACTTGTAACCTCAAGCTCACTTACTACTGGAAGAGCCACCTAGTGGAGGAACCAATGAACTAGGGGAGAGATCACATTTTTACCTTCAAATCGCTATGGGTTTAGTAAGCCAGCAATTCAAAATAATTAAAAACTTCTGCTTTCAAAACAAACAATGGAAAGTTGCCAAGAGTTCTAGGTTTCTGAAAAAAAAAAAAAAAAAAAAGTACTGGCCTGTTCAATTCCGCAACTGACCTCAGGAGCTGAAATTCGCCAGCCTCGTGTCAGTACATTTACTGGGATGTAAAAGAACTCCTGTGGAACAAAATTCTGGCACCCTAGCATCTCAAAAAAATTATAAAATGCACTTAATGGGACGTAAAACCAATAACATCATTATTAAGAAAAGGGATTCTCACAAGCTTACACAATATTCGCGTAGCTGGGATGACAGAAATGGTACAGTGATTGACTGCATCCTAACAGACCAAGAGGTATGGAAACTCATACATGATGTAGAAGTCATTCCAAGCGAAATTTCTATGGAGAATACAGATTATCAGTAACTGATATGAGAAAGAAATTACCAAAACATTATCATCATTTCCCATTATCCAGCTGTAGCCAGGTAGGGGCAAATATGGTTCCTCTCCACTTTCTTCAGTCTTACCACCACTCCTCCTCCAACAAGTGTCCCAGTCCAGGTCTCTTTCTCTAATACTGCGTTGGATTGTGTCCTTCCATCTCAATTGTGGTCGTCCACGGCCTCTCCTTCCTTGCATTTCCATCACCTTTTTTGGCATTCTTTCATAATTCATTCGCTTTATGTGCCCAAACCATCTTAATCGGATCTTCTCTATTCTATCATTCATTCTTTCCCCACTCCAATTTCTTCCCGGATTTTCTCATTCCTTATTTTGTCTCTTCTACACTTCTGTATCATACTCCTCACGAACTTAATTTTGGCTGTCTGTATTAGACTCTTATCCTTCTTTGTCATTGTCCAAATTTCTGCTCCGTGACTTGTTACAGGTACGTTCTTCGCTTTCAGTAACGTCATTCACCAACAGATAGGTCTTCCCAGCGGGTCGCCAGCTTCAGGGATCCTTGCGGATATTTATATCGATCATTTAGAACATTATCACATCATTGGCAAGATTAACGGCATTCAACACTGGACACGCTTTGTCGATGATGACACGTTTGTTATTTTAGATTCCTGTGTTACTAACAGCAACGCAGTTCTTCAATTTGTCAACTAAACTGACCCGTACATAAAATTCACCAGAGTCAGAAAACAACAAAGCCCTCAATTACCTGGACATAACCATTATGCGCAACTGCAACAACACTTCATCCTTTAATATATACAGAAACCCACCCACACCATCCAACAAACTTCTGTGCACGCAGACATACAGAAGAAAGCAGCTTACCCGCATGATACTCAGAGCATTAACTGTCCCTTTATCCCAAAAGAATTACAAAAAAGAAATTAATACAATTTACATATTGTAGAATACGACGGTTTCAGTAGATCTTTCAGCAGAATCATCAATAAATATAAGAGCAGACCCAAAACTACCCTAGAAAAAGATTCCACTCCTAAAGAAAAGTTATCCACATTCACTTTCAATAATAGTAGCATTTACCAAATTTATAATATTAAAAAAAAAAAAAACACATCAAAATAGCGTGTAGAACCTCCCACACCAACTCCAAACTCATTTTCAATCCACACACTGTCAACAATAACAATAATAATAGATATTTGAACTCCGGAGTTTACAAATAAGAATGCCAATCCTGTAATTCCAGCTATGTAGGTCAAACAGGCCGCAATTTTGTCATAAGATACGCCGAACATTGCAACGCTCTTAAATATAAAAGTTTTTCAGCTATGAGTGAACATCATAAAGCAACCAGCCACAAATACACATCAATAGATAAAGATCTTAAGATCTTGCATAGTGAGCAAAAAGGCACCTTACTCAACGTTCTCGAGAGCATCCACATCAATTTAGATCAGTTTATGAACCCCTCTCACAATTTAAATGAAATCAATGAAAAAAGAATATTCTATAGGTGGGCCGGCGTAAGACTGCACATGACAGCTGCGTACAACGTTGGTCGCACTGCACGACACGTGAGTTTTCAAAAATATTGGAGAAATGCTTTTAATGTCATCGCAATAATACATAATACGAATTAAATCGGCCGGCAAAAATCGAACTTTCAACACACCGATTAAGTTTACAATAACATATTTCATCACACAAAATGATATAAGATACATATACTACTAAGTTCTTATTATGGTGATGTTAGAAAATACAGGAGAAATCGGCCGACAAGAATCTCACTTTAAATACACAACCTTGTTTCTTCCATTACAGACTGGAACTTCATTGATGGTTTCCACTATGGTCACTTACAGTTTATAATGCACCTGTAACTTCCTTAACGCAGATTTTCAATTTTGTCACTGCCCTCCCGACCATTTAAAATAAGGCAATACACCTAGCCAACATTGGGAAAAATCTTCAAGAACAGGACCGCTAAATTGAGAAGAAATTGAGAATGCTGCTATTCTAAAATTTTAAATTCATCAGGGTTTTTCCATCACTTATCACATACATTTCACCTGGCATGTTATCTCCTATCAAACTTGGTTTCTCAAGCTTCTCCAACCCCCTCCTAGCCATTCATGGTGACGGTGTTTCTACAAAGATAGACTGTCAGCCTGAATTTTCAACACAGTCATTTTGTCTTATTTTTTAATTGTTATCAAACTAAAATTTTTAGGTTAAGAGGTCAGCAACCTCAGCATTAGCACTTATTGTTTCGTTTCTGTCTGTATCATTTATTTTATTTTCTTAGTTTTAGCACACTTTTTAGATTCAATTATGTTTTATATTAACCTTTTTTCACTGAATTTGTCTCAGCGAGTTATTTATTGCTTCATCTGGTGATTTAAATATTGTATATCGTTATTGTTTTTATTTCCATCATATCTCTTTTGTTTTTTCGTTTGCTCCTTCATTATGTTTTTAGCACGTTTTTAGATTGTATTATGCACATTACTTTAACCACCCTTATTTCAATGAAGATGGCTCAAACAAGTCAAAACATGTTTGAATTTTATTGTTTTGTATTGAATTAGGAGGATACATTTAATTTTTCCTTTGTAAAGTAAAACGTATTACGAAGGGTAGCGGGTAGAGACCCTCTTTGAGTCAGCTCTACTTCAGGGAGTGGCGACTCTTCCCACGTGAGTCCCACAGCACACTGACCCAGTGTGTTACATCTGGTAAGGGTCCCAGCTCAGGGTGATGAGCAAAGACCTCAACTGCATTTACGGCAGAGAAGATGGACTTTGGTATGGGGTAAGTGGCAGAGGAGGCAGCCTAGTGCTTGGGATTAATGGAGTGCAGTTACCAAAACTACTCTGAGTGTCTGAACCATAATGGGCGGGTCAGAGTCAGCGTCTGATCTCCATGTTAGGAGTGGCTGTGAACCTAACTCCTCTGAGGCTAACAACCTCAGTTGTATCTCTTGTCGATGCCCAGGCATTGGCCCCAAGCCAAAATCATTTGACTCAGCATGATGAAAAAATCTAGCATAGGCACTACCCAAGGTGGCAAGCAATCCACCGTTGTCAAGAACAACGTCAGTGAGCCTTTGGATTCTGGGGAGCTCGCACCAGCATGTAAGAGAGTAACTCACTTTGCAACGTTCAACGTCAATTCACGCCTTAAAGTTGGAAAACTTACCAATCTGACCAATACCTTGGTCCAAACAAGACATCGTGATAACAGCATTACAGGAGACCAGATTCACAGGTAAGTCAGCTTTTGAATCACAAGGGTAAAGGATTCGGAAAGGAAAACCAGGCAAGAGAGTGATGAAAAGTGTCCCTCATTGGAAACAAGTTTTATAATCAATAAGCGAATCCTAGGAGTAATCATAGATTCACTTCC
This sequence comes from Anabrus simplex, assembly GCF_040414725.1. Classification (NCBI taxonomy): domain Eukaryota; kingdom Metazoa; phylum Arthropoda; class Insecta; order Orthoptera; family Tettigoniidae; genus Anabrus; species Anabrus simplex. The sequence goes on from NC_090265.1 coordinate 592,543,986, forward strand.
AGGAACGGCAGGATTTTCACCCTTTCCTTCAAAGGAGCAAATAAGCTCTACACGCTAGTCAACGCAAATGCACCTACAAATGAGAGCAACAAGAAAGACCCGGAGAAAGTAGAGGAATTCTAGGAAAACTTGGAGGAAACTATATCCAAGGTACCAACCAACAATGTGATTATACTCCTTGGGGATTTTAATACACAACTGGGGAAGAAAGGAGATTCAGAGCCATCATTGGAGACTATCCAGCCCACAAAAGGACTAATCAAAATGGAGAGCGATTGATAGAGTTATGTAGGAGCTTCAATCTGGTCATGAAATCTACAGCATTCAGACACTTCCCAAGAAAACAGAAAACATGGATATCTCCCAACCCCAACCTAGGAGAGTTCCAGATTGATCACGTAGCAATCTCAAAACATGCGAAAAAGGAGATCCAAAATGTCAAAGTCCTGAGGGGTGCAAATTTAGATTCAGATTACTTCGTCTCCAAGATCAAAGTCAAGATCATTCCAAGATCCCAGGAAAACAGAAACACAACTTGAACAACAAAGTTTGACAGAGAAAAATCTCGGAATGCATAAAGATTTTGCAACAGAATTAAACAAAAGACAGTACCAGGGATGGGAACAGTTAAACGAGGCTATGATTGATTCTGCAAGAGAAAAAGAGGAAACACGCATGGTGGTCATCTGAATGTGGGCCGAAAGGCGGTTTACCATTGAAAAATCTCGGAATGCACAAAGATTTTGCAACAGAATTAAACAAAAGACAGTACCAGGGATGGGAACAGTTAAACGAGGCTATGATTGATTCTGCAAGAGAAAAAGAGGAAACACGCATAGTGGTCATCTGAATGTGGGCCGAAAGGCGGTTTACCATTCTGCACCGATATTTGTTGCAGAAAGGGAACGAGATACGGAAGGATGATACATGGCTGGTTCGAGCACTACACATTTGAGGACTGGTTTTTCAACCATTTCCTTCCCCACGCCAAAGCTCTACAAGGACCAAAGGACAACCTTGCGTCTTACTTTGTCCCAAGCATTATTGAAGTCTTCATGAGAATAATATTAGTTTTGTGTGTTTAGTTCAAACTCTACACATATTTGTCAACCCCTGGATGTTGCAGTGTTTAGATCTGTTAAAGTGAAGTGGAGACAAATATTGGAGGAGTCGAAAGTGAAAAATTCGCATCTGAGAGGGTTCCCAAAGAATCTTTTTCTACCATTACTGAGAAAGCTTTTCGAGAACTTGTCAGAGAAACTCCAGAACTCAATGAGAAACAGATTTGCTGCTTGTGGGAAATTACCCGTAAGGTCCCCTTCTTCAACATCATCAGAACACAGCAGAGCTAGTCAAATCCTTTCAGATTCACTTCTGGAAATGCTGAAAAGTATGAGGTACAGGGAAGGAACATCTTAACAACCCGGCCGCCTGAGGATAAGCAGTGACCCTGGAAGAAGCATAACTGAAGCAGATTTTGAGAGCTGTGAAGGAAGTTCAAGAAATGCAGTGTCGAAGATAATCCAGTCCCAGAGGCGACTGCTGGGACTTTTATAATTGCCAGATTCCATGGTAAGAAGAGGTTCTACCATTCTGCATGTCAAGTTACATCACAACTCAATGAAGATGAATTTGAAGCAGTAGGGCTTAAGTGTGTAACAAGTGACAGAGATGTGTTTGTCAAAAATGCTGAAGACATATTTGAAAGATCTATGGATGTCATAATGACTGTTCTTCCAACCTCAAAAGTGGTTGGCACAAAAGACCAATGCAAATACAGTTTTCCGTCACCTCTTCAGGTGGATGGATAGATGGTAAACATGCCTTAGATGAGGATAAAAGAGTGATATAGTGTGTATGAGTGAACATTTTGTGTCCAACATTAACATTTCCAAGGCCAAGATTGGACTAACCAATTTTATTCACTGAAAATATGTAGGTGTCCCATGTTGCCCAGTTATAAGGTTCAACTGCAGACAGCATCGTTTTATTTAACTTTGAAGTGGTTTTATTAATTTTTTGTCAAAGTATGCTCAAAACATATTCATTACAATCTCATTAAAGATTACAAAATGAATGTTCTGTTGTAGCATTTATTATAGCAGTGTTATATACCTTTAAAATGTGAAACTGTCCAAAATAATATAACACCAAGGATAAAAATCTTTCTGAACCAACTGAAAGAGAAGAATTTAACAAGAAAATCTGTACGCTTCAAAAAGATGATATTTAATCCCCGTCAATGAAGAATGGAACACGTTCAAGAAGACAATGGTTGAGATGGTTGAGAAAGTCTGTGGGCGGCAGAGCTAATTCAGAAAATGTGAAGAGCTATCACTGACAGGAATCACATGAAATGAGCTCTGTACCGAGCGAGAATCCAAGGAAACCGAAGTGTAATAGAAGAGAAACTAATTGCTTACCAAGAGAGCAGGCTGCAGGTCAAAGGAATTGCGGAAACTGGAAAAGAGAATTGTAAGGATGCCTCTGCCATTTGTTTTACATTGCACCGACACAGATAGGTCTTATGGCGACGATAGGATAGGAAAGGCCTAGGAATGGGAAGGAAGCAGCCGTGGCCTTAATTAAGGTACAGCCCCAGCATTTGCTTGGTGTGAAAATGGGAAACCACGGAAAACCATCTCCAGGGCTGCCGACAGTGGGGTTCGAACCCACTATCTCCCGGATGCAAGCTCACAGCCGAACGTGCCCCTAACCGCACGGCCAACTCACCCGGTATTGTAAGGATGATTTGGCAAAGAAACTGGATCAAGAAGGAAATACCAAACTTTTGTATTGCATGATCAACAACCAGAGAAGTAATTCTGAAGCCACCAGAGCAAAAGAGCTCCTAAATAGAGTATGAGTAGGGGGCAGATGTTGTTAAAATGCCACCTTTTATCCCTTTGCATTAGGACATTGCTCAGTAGTACAAAAACTCATTCTGTGATACAACAAGCGATAACAACACGTTTCTATTTTGCATTTTTTATTTTTTTGGGATGATCAGTCATTATATCAACTTTCTAGAACAGGGCCTCTCAGGGTGCACTGCACAGCACAAGGTACAGGAGGCAACTTCACTAGGTTGACCAGAGTGCAAACCCCCACTCCTCTTTCCCTACATCTGCCTCACCCGTTCGGCTTGTCTGCACTTTCTTCACCTTCCCCACTGATTCTCCCCTCACTGTGAAATGTTTATGTGTGGTGAGTGGAGACACTGTTGCATGGGACAATGTTACAGGTGTTAAAAAACTCTTCTTTCACTTTGGTTTGAACTCACAATTTATCTTCTCTAGCTCTTCTTTTCCTTTTCCATTATAATAGTTCTGGAACAAGGGTTCAGCTGACAGAAATTCTGAGAGTGTTCTTGAAATTATAATCAGAAATACTCACACGCAGTCTAGTTTTTGTAGAAGTCAAAACAGGAAAAAAGCTTTCACATATGCACGTGGAACCAAACATACAGATAATCTTAGCTGCTTCTCGATGCAGCTTAGGAAAATCTTCCATCGACAAATTCTCGTATAATTCGAGCAAAGCCTTTGCATTGAAAGATATCTTTTTGAAGATCACGTAATTCTTGTCCCACAGATTAAGCATTTGGCTTTATCGTTACGACTGAGAAAAAATACGAAAGTTCCCAGTTCGACTGAAATGGATTTTCGGAAGCCTTTGCTTTCTTCGAAACTGGTTGCTCCATTATTATGTTGTTGTCTTGCGCTTATCTATTTCACTGATAAACAAGCTGTCTTATCACCCAACACTTCGTCGCTCTCAGCACACTACATCATCCGAGTCAAGCAGAGACAGACTGATGCACAGTGCACGGAGCCTCTGCGCCTCGGTTTGCACGCATGATATTTTGGGTGTTTGAGAGGCCCTCTTTTAGAAGGTATAAGGTCAATAAATAGCATTTTTAGATCATTTAATTTTTTATGCATGTATTTTTGTCAGACTGATAAAAGTCCACAGCAACAACATAAACAATTATAAAATTTTCTTACATATGGTGAAATTTGCTAAATATATTTCACAACCATGCAAGCTGACCAGCAGTTGTTTCTAGGTAAGAAACAGTAAGGAAAGGATTTATACCTGTGAATCTTGTTTCCAAGATATGTGCAGGAACACAATACAGAACTCTGATAATTAGGAGAAAGTGTTTCATAACAAGTCTCAAGCACAAGAGATGCAGCAGACCTGTTTTGACCAGTCAAAGAAAAATTACCTCTTGAAACTCTCGGCATGTTCCATGTCGTTGTGGTCGCTCATATATTGGCATGACAAAGTCCTGTTAGCAACACGGTAAAAGAACACATCAGATCAGTGAAGACTGTCACTCTTTCATCTACATAAAAAAATGCTGTAAGCCAGTCTGCCATAGCAGAACACTTATACAGTAGAGATAATCAAAACCTCATTGACGAGGCGAGGCCTGTATGCTCGTCTTACAAGGAAAGCCATAGACAGAGCTGTACCCAAATAACTTTAACGGGAAAGACAGTTCATGTTGCCAAATACATGGAGACCCCTACTACAGAAACAAATATGTAACACCACCACAGCACAGTACAACACACTCCAGAAACTGTCGGCAGAGGGCGCTGAGGCTGTTATGTCCCTCCCGACCACCACAGCACAGCACAATGATCCCTAAGTCCAGTTAGTAGGGGCAGGGAATGATGTGGTTGTGACTTTCATGTTCCTTGAAGAATTTCTATGCTCTCTGTCAACAGCAGAACTTAACATGCTTTGCCCTGACGAAAGCCAATGAAATTTGGCTGAAAGCTCAGCTTTCTTGTTAAAACTCGTTAATATAAACTGGCTTTTTTCCAGATTCATTCATTCATGTCATTTCGGTCAACTAAGGATCATGCCATTTCAACTGTCTCCTTCCCCGGGCTGTAACATTTGCCCAGTACTCCCGCATTCGTTGCCAGTGTTATTCCTTTTTTCCTTCGGTCCATGCCTTCCCTGTTTTCAGCTTCAGCTTTTCTTGGAAACTCTTGTGGTCTGAAGTTTCTTCTTAAGTGAGTTGCACTCCAGTATATCATCATGTATGATGCCCACCTCTTAAATATCTATCTACCTCACTGAACCAGGCCTCATTTGTCTTCTTATCTTGGAAGTAGGTGAAGATCTGCTTGGTTGACCTTGCAGGGCTCCTTGTCACGTGATTATAGAAGGCAATCTTCCTCTTCGACATCATCTTTAATCCAGATACAATATTTATTTACTTTAATAAACAACTTTGTTCGTCACTGTATACTTTAAGTATTGATAAGGCAGACACAATAAAGACCCCTTGTGTACTATAATGGTCATAGTCAATATGGACCATCTTGGACGAAGGAAATGGCCAAATTTGTCGATTACAGCTTAGTATGATCACATTCTTCATAGCCCTGAAAATGTTCTTCGTCATCCCTTGTGAAAGGAAAATGATTTCCACCTTAGGTAAGAGCCTTTGCCAAAGGCAGCAGATCTGGGATAGTTTGTGCGATAACTGGAAAAGGCCTTGAATTGCTGAATTTCACAGGGTAAATTGCTCCTTCACAGAGCAAGACATCAGCCTCATTAACGTTAAGTTTTGCCTGCCAGTTAACAGTGAGATTGCTGGATAACCCAGTGAGACATAGCTTTCACTGTACCTGTGAATACACAACATAATATCACAGTTAAAATTGAAATAATTGATAAAGAGATTCAACCTATTCAATACAAAAGAATAAGAAATGTAGTGAATTACATTCCCATTTAATAATTGGTAGAAATGGTACCGGTTTCGACCTTAGTCCAGGTCATCATCAGCCGATTAAGACGGAAAACAATGCATAGGATCAGTAGAAGAGGCGATATAAAAATGAAATGGGGGTAGACACTGTAAAGACACTGTAAAGAAGTAGAATGCAAATCACTCAAAAGAAAACAGGGCGCAATTCTCTGAGTGCTGCGTGTGCTATGCTACCTTCAATTCTTGATTAAGATTATCTAATTCTTGTCTTACACCCTCCTCTACGTCGGAAATAGTGGTGGTACTGTCCATATCCCGAATTTCCAATGTAGTTCTAGGCGTCAAAACCTTTACTTCGCCATCATGTCCAAGACCGCCTTAAAGTGAATTTATTAAATTTTCTCTATTCTCCTTTTCCGTGGCCTTATTATATTCAAGAAGAACCACTCCAGATATAGTTTTCCAGATCGATCTAATACCAGCGCCACTATCTTCCAGGTTCACCTTGCAACGGATATCCTTCACCACATCTGCGAAAGTCTTGCCATACATCGGTTTAATAAGTACGGCTTCTGGGCGGCTTCTTATAGTTGAACGTTTCCGTTGCTCGTTCTTTTTAACAGTTTCAGATACTGGTACTGGTTCAGGTTGAGTACCTTCATCTTCCTTCTTTTGCCTCTGTTCCCTCTTCTTCTTCTTCTTCTTCTTGGATAACGCTATTTCCCACTTATCCTGTTCTACGTTTCTGTTTGTGGTGCTCTGTTCTACTTTCTCCTGAACGGGCAAATCCTTTTGCATTAATGCTCTAGTTGCTTTCCAAGCTTTTCTGTACGTAGATCCCGCATCTAGGGCTTCCTCCAATTTCTTTAAACCTTGCTGAATTTCCATCTTCATATTTTTCTGCTGAATTGCAAGAATACTTTTCAACAGGCCCCTGGCGATTTCCAGTTGTTCTTCCTCTTTTAACACATCCCCCATAATTTGTTGAGTAATATCAAGCCTCAAATTCGTTTTTGCATTTGTTCAATACTACTATTGCATGCATCATGCGTGCGCCCCACGTCCGTGATATTGTGGCCATGTTCCATAGATGATGAATTCAAATCCACAGAGTCACACTGGATTCCAGCTCCAGGCATTGTGCCGTATAGGGAGTCCAGCTGGCTGTGACTCAGGTCGCAGAGAAATATCTATTCTCTGTTATTTTCTATGATGAAACTAGGTAACCTAAAAAACGCAATTTCACTAACACACAATATCAATGTCTTGAACTTTTCACCCACTACCGTAGTTTATCCTGTTAAATATTGAAAGCACGTATATTAAATATTACTCATACTCACTTTCCATATCAATATACGGGTGATTACCAACGAAAGCTTCAATCATTGCATGCACAACAGACTTACTGATCTTGTCAATAATAATAATAATAATAATAATAATAATAATAATAATAATAATAATAATAATAATAATAATAATAATAATAATAATAATACAAGAGATAACATTTCCTGAGAAAGAAAATGGGCTATTCACGGGAAAAACTAGGAAAAAATTACATTAAACATTAGTAATATTCTACTGAAAACTGAGTGCATCAAAAGTACCACTTCTATTCAGTAGCAGGCTTCAATTTTGCAACTGCACACAGAAACAGAACTGAATTAGTATTCAACATACCTACCTATTATTCTCTCTACATGGTTATAGCTTTTTAAAAGTTCATTCTGAAGCTCCTGTTGGCATTCATAATACTCTATATCCTCAGGGGATGCAAAATTTTTCCATTTTGCCAATTCTTGTTCACGTTTAATGAAGTTCTCTAGCTTTTTAATGCCTTTTACCTGTAAATAAATAAATATATAAATTTAAATATATTTTCTGGTAACAAACGAAAGAGAAATTACATCAGCATAAACAATGGAAAAGATTATCTGCAAACTTGCAAGCATACAGCTTTTTTTAAAAAATTTAGGATAATACAAACATGAAAATAATAAAATATTTTCATCACATTTCTTTTCTTCTGGATCATAACAAAAAGAATAACAATATTAAATTTTATTCTTTTTAAGACTCATTAACAACTTATTCAGTTTTTTGGAGAAGCCGAGGTACCAGAATTTTGTCCCGCAGGAGTTCTTTAATGTGCCAGTAAATCTACCGAAATGAAGCCGATGTATTTGAGCACCCTCAAATACCAGCAGACTAGAACAGGATCGAACATGAAAAATTGAGCTCAGAAGGCCAGTGCTCTACCGTCTGAGCTACTCAGCCAAGCATGTATAATAACAAAACAATTTCACATGATTATAACTCAAGTCATTTCTTACAAGCCCAACACCTAGTCCACGCCATGGGAGATGGGCAATGGCAACACGTAGCGGAATGCCGGTACAGTTAAGTATAGTGCTTATGTGCGACCCATGAAGTTAGATCACTATAGGCCCTTCAGGGCTGAAGGTTAAAATGATTAAATTAAGCACCTTCCCATTAAGATTTTTCCCTCTTAATATGTTGTAAATTTGAAGTTCCAATTCCAATCACATTAAATATATACATTTTCTTATGTGCCAGCCCTGTCCCAGGCCCCTTCAGTTTTCCTTGGAAGGAATGACTAAGTCAGACAGATGAACTCCCAGCCGGCCCGAGGACATACTGCGGCCTCTTCTCTAATTTTCCCTTTCTCTGGTTTCCCTATGCGCCTTGCTGAAGGTTCAACAAGAATAATTCGTCCCTACCCGAGCCCTGAACATCTGAGTAATCCACAATCAGAATGAAAAAGGAGGCTAGCTATGAACAGTCAGTCAGTAATGGGAGCAGTTGGACTGGGATGGCATAGTACCGGTCATCAGTGTCCCAGTGGAGTCAGAGTATTGCTGTATATTGAATGAAGTACTATGTAGAAAACTTGGTGTGAGTACGTGGAGCAGTGTTAATTGTTGCTGTTGTTGTTTTTAGGAATATTGTAGTGCAAGCTAGCATGTTGAGTTGGGTGGTATAGTTGTTAATGTTAATTAGTATACTGTGTGGCGCAGCCATGGGAATTGACTGTGTTAGCTGTGCGAGCTGCGAACTTACTCTGGAGGTCAGCCAAGGAACAGTGTCATGTGCTGTGGTAGTGAACAGCCTTGTGCTTTTATGTGTCTCCATGCAGCTGCTGTGCAAGGTGACCGAACTTGTGAGTAAAAGTGAAAGTAAGGAGAGCTGTCAATCAAGATTAATGCCTAGAATTAGCTCTCTGTAAGTGTAAGATTGGGAAGTCAGCAGGAATCGATGACCTTCGAATGGAACAAATTAAGAACTTTGATCCTACTGCGAAGTGCTAGTTGATAGACCTCATGAACAACTGCATTCAGTCTTCCATGATACCCAAAATATAGAGGAAGGCTAGGGTTACAGCCATTCTAAAATCAGGCAAAGATAAAAATGACCCTAGAAGCTACAGACCAATCTCCTTATTGTGTCATCTTCGTAAGATTCTGCAGAGACTAATCCTCAATAGGTTGACTGATAAAATCGAGCCACTTCTGATTCCACAGCAAGCTGGTTTCAGGAGAGGGAAAAGCTGCACATCGCAGGTGTTGAAATTAAGTCAACACATACAAGATGGTTTTGAAAGCCAGAAAATCACAGGAGCTGCATTTATAGATCTCTCGGCAGCATATGATACTGTTAATCACCGAATTCTTCTAGGAAAGGTATATAGCATGACAAAGGACTTTCATCTGACTTGTGCCATTAGAAACCTACTACAAAATCGAAGTTTCTTCGTTGAGTTCCAGGGAAAAAGAAGCAGGTGGAGGATACAGAAAAACAGACTACCTCAGGGAAGCGTGTTGGCACCAATGCTTTAGAATATTTACACAAATGATCAGCCTCTTCCTGCCGGGACGAATAGTTTCATCTATGCTGATGTTTGTGTCATCACTTCTCCGGGGGATAACTTCGAGGTAATTGAACAAACATTGTCCAAAGCTCTAGACACTCTTGCTGGCTATTACAAGAAGAATCAACTAACACCAAACCCAACTAAGACGCAAACCTGTGTTTTCCATCTAAACAACAGAGAAGCTTCCCGAACTCTGAAGGTCACTTGGCAAGGCATAGCATTACAACACAATCCTACTCCGAGGTACCTCGGAGTCACTCTGGATCGTGCCTTAACCTACAGGAAACATTGTTTGAACATCAAGCAGAAAGTGGCTGCTAGAAACAATATTGTGTGGAAGCTAACTGGAACATCTTGGGGAGCACATCCAGACACAGTGCGGACATCTGCCCTTTCGCTATGCTATTCCGCAGCTGAATACGCATGCCCGGTGTGGTACAAATCTTGCCATGCCAAAGCAGTTGATGTAGCACTCAACGAAACCTGCCGCATTATTACTGGATGTTTCAGACCTACACCTTTGGAAAAAGTGTATTGCCTTGCTGGGATAGCACCTCCCGATATCCGCCGTGAAGTGGCAGCCAAGGAAGAAAAGAGAAAGGTGTTGACATCGGAAGCCCACCCTTTGTTTGGATATGAGCCACCACGCCAGCGGCTTAAGTCTAGGAAAAGCTTCTTGAGAGTAACCGGAACACTTGCAGGAACAGCGCAGCAAGCAAGAATTCAAGAATGGCGCGTCAGGAGTCAACATACGAGGATGTCAATGGATGACCCCAAAAGAGGAACTCCCTCCTGGCCATGTCACAGATTGGGTGAATTGGAGAGCACTGAATAGACTGCGCTCTGGTGTTACGCGGTGCAGGGAAAACCAGAAGAAATGGGGTTTCAAAGTGGACAGTACCTTGTGCGTATGTGGAAAAGAGCAGACCACAGCCCATTTGCTGCAATGTAGTTCATGCCCATTCAGCTGCACAACAGAGGACCTGGTTAAAGCGAAGCCAAATGCACTTGACGTTGCAAGATTTTGGGCTCACATAGTTTAATGTGGCTCTTCGTCATTGAAGTATTTATATTGTTTTATGTTTTTTCCTTATATTTAATTTTAAACTTATGTATGCTTCTGATACGATATAAATAAATAATGCCTGTCCCAGGTAATACTAAGTTATATTTATCACTTGTAATACCAGTAAGCTGGACTACCACCCCTGAGGAGGACAGAGATTTTGTAAATAGACAGCCATTAGTGGAGTGTGGTCATTAATGGCTGAAGATAATTGTGTGTATATGTGTGTATTAATTGAGGCATTAAAGAATAAATTAGATTGATAAAAAAGACAGGTTTTTATTCGTAACAATATTTATCACGTCATGAATTTTCACTATTACATTTTCCACATCCCTGAAAATGTTCTTTGTTGTCCCCTTGTGAATGGATAATGATTTCCAAGACAGCAAGCAGGCCAGGAAAGCTTGCCCAAAGAAGGGGAAAAGGTCTTGAATTCCTGAACTTAACATGGTAAATTGCACCTTCAGGCAGCATGTTCTTAGCCTCAGGAAAGTTCAGTTTTGAGTGCCGGTTATGAGTGAGAATGCTGAATAACCCAGCCACCCTATTTGTGGTTGTATTCTGCATTCCAGTCAGAATAATGTAAAACAAAAGCTAAACGTTTCCACCTATTCAATACTACTTATTGTAACCTTAAAAAAGTTACATATATTTGATGAAAATAATTTCGGTCTTGCTAGAGACCATCATCACTCAAAATCAAGTTAAGGCAAGACATGAATTACAGATAAAATTTATGAAGCAAGCGTGTATTGTTAAAATTCAGTGCAAGTCAAGTAAAGATTTTGATTGTTAAAACACTCATCATAACCACAAGTCTTGTGTAAGTTCTCTCTTTTTTTTTTTTTTTTTTTTTTTTTTTTTTTTTTTTTTTTTTTTTTTTTTTTTCAATTTAAAGAATGCACTTCACAGAAGACTAGATGAAACATTTAAAATACTAGCACTTAAAGTATCTTCTAGAATTCAGTTCAGCTGAAACAAGTGTGAACAGAATAATGTTGATGGGAAAGTGTTGAGATTTTAATTTGTTTCCAATATGGATCATTGAAAACATTGAAAGAACAAAAGCAAAGAAATAGAACAGAGCTGAGTTGTAGATGTGAGGTACAATATGGCCTAAGGTGGGGCTGAGGGATGTTGAATGGTGGGTGATTGCTGAACGGAATTTGGAGAAAAATAAAGAAGGGGCCTTATAGTACTTAATTTATTTTTATTGAAAATAGTAATTAATAGATAGCCTCCTTCCAACTCCCAGGCCTTTCCTCTTCCATCGGTGCCATAAGTTCTGTCTGTGTTGGTGCGACGTAAAGCCAATTGTAAAGGGGGGGGGGAACCACAGTAATTAAAACTGAGAGTTAAGTTTCCTATCAGTCAAACTCACAACCTGAGTTTTAAATTCTTTATCAACATACGTCGGCCGTCCATCTCACAACAATGTCGAGGTCTTTTTGCAGTTGCTCGCAATCTTGTAATTTATTACTCTATACAGTATAACATCAACCGCAAAAGGTCTTATCTCAGATTCCAGTTCTTCATACCCGTTCATTTGTTTTAGAAAGAACATGACCTTCAACAATTTGTATGTATACAGTATACAGTAAAAACCCGATTATACGTTCCCCTATTATTCATTCAAATTACGTGGTCCTACGAGCAACCTAATTAAATCACGCTGTAAAAATCCCACATTATCCATTCCTCAAAGAAATTATTTCTCGGATCAACTGTCTAAAAAAATCAGTCCCATCAATGCTAAATCCTCGATCGAGCGTTTTTCAAGAGACTGTATGTTGCGAAAGAACGATTACAGCATATTTACTAAAATTGGTGTTAACGTCCCGTCATTGCAATAATCAGAGCAAGCACTGCACTGGAAAAGCGATCGGCAGTGAACTTGCATAAGGGAGAATCTTAGCATTGCATTCGGGTGGTATTATCTAGAGAATCCTTGGAAATCATAAAGCATAGTGTGGCCACAACAATTAGGAGACAGAGCGTATTTTGACAGCTCTACTTGAAGACGGAACGAGTTTCGCCAAATGTTCATACTTGCAAAACGTCTACATTATGTCCAGGGTTAGATGTTTGTTATTTTTTTACTTTTTTTCTATTGTATCAAAGAAACAGGTTTTCAGCACTTCCTTCAGTGCTTTATATAGTCACTATGCTTTCAGGCAGGAATCGAAAGTGCTCTTTCTTAACACAAATTTAGTATTTTAATATTATCATATACGATTATGTTATCGAGACCAGAACAGATATCGCACCTTACATAGGCTATATAAAGCCATGGGAGATCTTGGGATTGCCCATTACTGTTTTGGTCCTAATATAAGACTGAGAATTTCACCTTTATGTGTTAAAATGTTATAAAAACCGCAGTCGTTTTATCTTCGGACGTTAAATTTAATATTTTTGTATCATTTTGTACCCGTTCAGACTTTTACAGCGAACATGCTTTCCAGCTGAGCTCAAGGTCACGAATAACCGTAATTTCGGAAGTTCTGATGATATTTTTTCTCTTTCCAACTTGATTGTGGTCAGTGACGGGCAGAATTGAATATAATGCATTCGAGAACATCGAGAATCGATACTTCTATTCAAAACCATATTCTGCCGTTCAACATAACTGTTAAAGCTTAATGTAGACCTAATTTATGCAGTACAAGATTTCCATAAACTGACAACGAATTATATATCGGTGACCTAATTACAATGGAAGATTCGAAAAAGGAATTTCGTCTAACTTGCCTGTCTCTCACCTGGACGGCACAGGTTCGATTCCCGGCCAGGTCAGTCACTTTTACCTGGATATGAGGGCTGGTTCCAGTTCACTCATTCTACGGTTACCTTTAATTGAGGAGCTATCGAATGGTGAGATGGCGACCCCGGTCTAAGGAGCAAGGAATTATGGGCGAGAGTATTTGTTACACTGATCATGCGTCACCTCGTAATCTGCAGGCCTTTGGACTGAGCAGCAGTCACTTGGTAGGCGAAGGCCCATTGGGGCTGTAGTTTGATTTAGTTTACGAGTGTTTGTAAGATTATATTTATGCACATTTCATTTTTATGATGCTTAGGCGAAAATTTGATGGTTCATTCGTTCTTTTTTTTTTTTGCTAATTGCTTGACGTCGCACCGACACAGATAGGTTTTATGGCGACGATGGGACAGGGAAGGGCTAGGAGTGGGAAGGAAGCGGCCGTGGCCTTAATTAAGGTACAGCCCCAGCATTTGCCTGGTGTGAAAATGGGAAACCACGGAAAACCATTTTCAGGGCTGCCGACAGTGGGGTTCGAACCTACTATCCCCCCGAATACTGGACACACTTAAGCGTCTGCAGCTATCGAGCTCGGTATTTTCCGTTTTCCCGTGTTGTACAGTTTTTCTCAAGGTCCCTCCAAAAACGATGAATCGAGGTTCCACTGTACGTACATTTAAAGGCCCCAGTGCAATTGTTTTCATATTTGTTCTCTTGCGCTTTTCATGCCTTTTAATACTTCCCTACCACCTTCGGTAATGGTAGATACAACTTTCACTGTACCAATACATACCCAATATAAAACGCATGGATGTACAAGTAATAAATTTCACTGTTATGATTTATATTGAAAATTACTATACAACTTACAAATTCATTACTTGTAAAAATGAATCAACTGTTTCCAAATAGCTGTTGGATAGTTTTTATAAATTTATTTTTACGTCTCACTAACACAGATAGCTCTTATGGCAACGATGGAACAGGAGAGGGCTAGGAGTGCGAAGGAAGCAGCTGTGGTGTCCCGTAAGGTTCACGCCAAGTACTTGCCTGGTGTGAAAATGAGAAAGCACAGAAAACCATCTTCAGGACTGCCGACAGTGGGGTTCAAACCCACTATCTCCCAGATACCAGATACGGAACTTAAGCGACTGCAGAGCAATTGAGCTCAGTATAACTATATTCAATAGTAAGGTTCCTTGTTTAACACGTTGTCTTTCCTTTCCCCTGCAATAACGTCTTAAAGATGTATTACTATACAACTATAATTTATGCAAAATATTGCAAGAGGTGGTTTCCCAATCATCATAATCATAATTAACATCAATATAATTTTCTATTATCAAGCTGTAGTCCGGTATGGGCAAATATGGTTCACTCCACCTTCATCAGTCTTTCCACCACTCCTCCTCCAACTCTTGTGTCCTAATCCAGAATTGTTTCTCTAATACTGCGTTAGATAGCGTTAGATAGCGTCCTTCCATCCAAAATGTGGTCGTCCACGGCCTCTCCTTCCTTGCATTTGCATTTCCATCACCTTTTTTGGTATTCTTTCATCACTTACTCGCTTTATGTGCCCAAACCATCTTAGTCGTCTCTTCTCTATTCTCTATGTCCAATAATGGACCATTTATATTGGTATCTTCTCTATTCTACCGTTCATTTTTTCCACTCCAATTTCTTGACGGATTTTCTCATTCCATATTTTGTCTCTTCTACACTTCTGTATCATATTCTTTAAGAACTTCCATTTCGGCTGCCTGTATGCGACTCTCATCCTTCTTTGTCATTGTCCAAGTTTCTGCTCCATAAGTTGTTGTGGGTACGTAAGACATATTGTACATAGTTTCCTTTGCTTCCACTGGCACATCTTTGTACCATAACATGTTTCTTACACTACGATAGAAACATCTTCCAGCTTGAATCCTCTTACTAATATCAGCATCCAGTCGAGCATTCTCCATTAATTCACTCCCCAGGTATTTAAACATCTTCACTACTTCCAGGGGTTTGTCTGCAAGTCTGATCTGACCTTTCCCTTCCTTCTCCCCTATAGTCATAAAAAGAGTTTTACTCTTTTCTACACTTATTTTCGATCCACATTCCTCGATCCCATTAACCTCATACAACTGTTCTTGAACATTCATGTCCTCTTCTCCCAAATCATAATATCATCTGCAAATAACATGTTCATTTCTCTTCCTCTATATGCTGCTTTTGCTGTTCTCATGATGTCATCCATTACTATTGTAAACAGGATTGGCATAGAACACTTCCTTGTCTCAGCCCACTAGTGATTTTGAACCCACTTATCCTGCCAACTTGTGTTTGCACTCAGCTACAACATTCCTTGTACATTGTCATTACCATTTTTATTAATCCATGTCCAATTGCTTTTTGCACCAGACTGTCCTAAACATTAGTCCTGGGTACACTGTCATATGCCTTTTTAATGTCAATGAATGTCATCACCATATCATTCCCATACTCCCATTGCTTTTCCATTAGTTGTCTTATAAAGAAAATGGGCTCTATTGTTGACCTTCCACTTCTGAAACCAAACTGATTTTCCTGTATTTGATTTTCAACCCTCAACCTTATCCTACTTTCCAGTATCCCCTCCATTATCTTAGCAACATGGGATATCAGAGTAATTCATGTGTAGTTCTTCAATACATTCATCACCTTTCTTGAAAATTGATATGATTACTCCTTTTTGCCAATCCTCAGGGGCATCTTTATTCTCCGAGACAATCCTGAGAAATCGATATGTCCACTGCAGGCCTACAGCTTCAGCTGCCTTTATCATTTCCACTGAAATTTCACCTATTCCAGCAGTTTTTCCATTCATCTTTCTTACTGCCATTTCATTTACATTCATTGCAATTTCTTTATCCATTTCTTTATCAACTAGTTGCCTTTCCCAGTGGTCTGTTGAATGACTGTCATTATTTCTCATGTTCAGCAACTTCTGAAAATACCCTCTCCATCTATTTCTTATATCTTCTGGCTCTGTTAATATTATGCTGCCTTCATTCTTCACAAGTCTGGTGTTTACTTAACGTCTCTTTTGGTTTCTTAAGATACCATACAATAATTTCTTGCTGCCCAGCATATCATCTCTCAATTTCTGTGTGAATAAGGCCCAGCTTTTCCTCTTTTCTTCCTCCACTACTTTCTTGCCAAATTCTTCTCCTTCACTTTAATCTTTACCCTATCATTCCACCAATGTTTATCTTTGTCTTTCGCATGTCCCGAAGTTCTACCACATACCTTTTCTGCACATCCAACCAGTGCTTCCTTAAATCTTTTCCATTGATCTACAACATTTCCCCATCTACGTCCTGGGTACCAAGGGTATTATTTCCCTTTGAAATTCTTCTTGTATGCTTTCCTCCTACAACTTCTATACTTCAATTCTTTTCTCTCTTAATGGCGGATGTTCAAACTTTCCCACTTTCAGTTTTCCTAACACACCTCTATGATATCCACCAAAAGCTTCTTCAGGCATGGTGGTGACATCTAAAAGGTTCTTCTGGTGTTCTTTCTCTATAATTATAAAATCAATCATGGTCTTTGTTCGTCTATCACCCCAACTATACTTTGTAATCTTCTTCCTAACCAGGTGTTTCCAACAATCATTTGGTTCCTCATGCAAAAATCTACCAACAACTTGCCTTCTAGGTTTACATTTCCATATTCAAAGGGCCCTACAACATCTTCCTTCCTTGTCTTTCCAGTCCAACTTGCGCATTTAGATATCCCATCAATAGCACTTCCTCCTATCTGTCTCTCCACTTCCTCTAAAAAGTCCTCTAGACGTTGATCTATGCAACCCGTTTGAGGGGCAAACAACTAAAATAGATCTTTCATGCCATTTTCAAACTGGAGTCTCATAACCATCGTGCAAACATTGACGCGTTTTGTAGATTCCGTATCCCTTTCAGACCTGAAAGAAAACTGGAGGTGTGAATTTTTGTTTGTATGTCAAAAACTGACTAAAATGCTCCTCAATACACATATTGATAGTTTATTTTACAAAATAAAAACTAACATCCAAAATAAAGGACCCACACAATTGTGCGTATCAAAATTCAAAACCTCGTATCATATACGATGATGTATCTTCAAAATTTACGTTCACTAACCAATGTACACACTTCGTTGAATATATTCCGGTATTCAGTAAAGCTTCTAGATTAATATACACGCAATAAATAAATACTTACTTTCGGCACTACTGCTTCCCGCCATCTCGCCGATCAACTGTGCTTTTTAAACTCTTCTTCCTTCGCCCTGGCAGTCAAGCACATACTAAAAACAATTGAAATACACGCCTCATGTCCCGCACAATCACTGCAGTCTGGTCTAGCGCCGAAAAAACATCAAATACGGTCAGGAATAAATAAAATACGAACCCGCACAATTGTGCGTACACGGTCTGAAAGGGATATATTCTTGGATTTCTTTTCTAAGTATGATGGATACTCCATTTTTTTGCTTCAGGTCCTCTATTGTAATAAGCCTGTATCCTTCTTTCAGAGGAATCTCTCCCGTACCCCTCTTCTTGGTCTCATACAGTCCTAGTATGGCTATATCTTTTTCTTTCATGAAGTCAGTTCAATATCTTTCGTAAATTACCTTATCACTGGTTCTACACTTACACTTAGATGAATCTTCAACTTTTTACACTGAATTCTTGCAATGACTGAAGACAGCTATAGAAATTAAGAGGCAAAGGCAAATTTGCAATTTTATTAAGCCTGTCATTTTGTAAATATCTGTCAACAGGATTCCCAGTTTTACATGGAATCCAAACCACAGACAAGTAACTACTGGTTTCAAAAATACCACATGCATTGACTGACCAGTATTGCAACCACCTAGGTGAAAATCCAGTAATGATGACATTCAGATATAATGCCCCTTATTTTAGACATTAATGGAAACTAATTTCTACTAAAAGAATTCATAAATAATGAAAATGAACCGTATATTAATTCATTAAAAATCTCACCTTTTGATCCTTAAGAGATTGTTCTGACTCCCAAGTGTTATGTATGTGAGACCAGCCTTTCCATTTAATAAGATACTGTAATTCAGAACTTTCACTGTCATTAGGATCAAAATCTTTGTTTGGATCACCATTTTCCTCTACAGCATACACAGTGGTTTGATTGCCAGTCACTAAAATCAAAAGAAAGGAAATCTCTAACACAGTACATGAACTAATGCAACATTTTCCCTTCTGTCACATTTAAATCACAAAATTTATGCAAATGGTATGAAAAATCTTCAACAATAATTCTGAATGTCATAACTTCCAGTGAGAATTTGATACCCCAAAATAATGACAAATATTTATCAAAATATTACCTTGTTAATCTTGCAAATATCCTTAAAAATCAAAAGTGTTACCTAAAAAGTACAAGTAAAGAAGGTCTTACAAGATATTATGAAAAAATTAATAAAAACATTCCTTCACTGAGGCAGAATACTGGTGTTAACTTCTCTGCAAAAACGATTTCATAACTTTGCATTTCTGTTCAATCACATCACGGTCCTCCGCTGCAAACTATGTGACCTTCCCACTGCGGGGAGGCTTGTCGCCCCAGTCAAGTAGATAGCCGACCCACCGGTGTAACCATATCAGATAGGTCTGTCAAGAGACTAGACTAACGAATGGTTCCAAAGATGCAAACGTGGCAGTCTCTCATGACAGACTGATGTGGCCTTTAAATAATACTTAACATGGCTTAGCTGTGTCGATACTGCTACACGGCTGAAAGCAAAGGAAAACTACAGCTGTAACTAATTCCCGAGGACATGCAGCTCTCTCTGCATGAATGATGTACTGATGATGGCTTCCTCCTGGTTAAATAGGCCCCTTTGCGGATATCCAGGTGGGGACAACATAAGAGGGGGAAATCCATTACGAAGATGGATGCTGACATTCTGCAAGTCTTTTTTTGCTAGTTGTTTTATGTCGCACCGACACAGATATGTCTTATGGCGACGATGGGATAGGAAAGGCCTAGGAAGTGGAAGGAAGCAGCCGTGGCCTTGATTAAGGTACAGCCCCGGCATTTGCCTGGTGTGAAAATGGGAAACCACGGAAAACCATCTTCAGAGCTGCCGACAGTGGGGCTCGAACCCACTATCTCCCGACTACTGGATACTGGCCGCACTTAAGCGACTGCAGCTATCGAGCTCGAGTCAGTGCATTGAATGTTAGAAAGTTTGAGTCACTGTTGAAGGTTAGATAATCTGGAAAGGGAGATGGCAAGATCAAAATGAGATGCAGTTGGTATAGGTGAAGTAAGTTCACAGGAAGAGAAGGATTTTTGGTCAGGTGACAACAGAATTATCAACACAAAATTAAACAGGGGAAATGCAGAAATTGTTAAATAATAAATAAGAAAATTGGGCAGCAAGTAAGCTACTACGACCAGCATTGTGAAAGAATTATTTTTGTCAAGATAGGCACTAAACCAATGCCCACCACAATAGTGCGGGTCTGTATGCTTACTCATTCAGAGAATGATCAAGAAATTGAAAGAATATATGAAGAGATAGAAGATTTAATACAATATGTAGAAGGTGACAAGAATCTAATTGTGATGGGAGACTGAAATGTAGTGGTAGGCCAAGGAAAAGGTAACAAAGTAAGAGAATTCAAAGTGGAAGAAAGGAATGAAAGAGTAAGTCAGCTGATTGAATCCTGCACCGATCATAAATTAGTCCTTGCCAATACTTGGTTCAAACACCACACACAACAGCTGTATACATGGACGAGACCTGGAAACACTGGAAGGTATCAAATAGACTTCATTATGATTAGGCACAGATTCAGAAACCAGGTGCTGGACTGCAAGACTTCCTGGAGCAGACGTGGACTCTGACCACAACTTATTGGTCAAGAAATACCATCTGAAGTTGAAGAAATTGAAGAAAGGAATGCAAGGTAATGGGATCTAGACAAGTTGAAAGAAAAGAGTGTGAGGGATTGTTTCAAGGAACATGTTACACAAGGACTAAATGAAAAGGCTGAAGGAAACACAATAAGTCTCATGCCTGCAAAATTTTAACATGTATTACTTACAGAAAAATGGAAATAGAAGATGAAACTGACTTGGGAGAAAATCACATTGGCTCGGATGAAATTTAGGAACACATGAACAAATCTTGACTTTATGTCTGATCTTAGAGGACCGAATTAAAGACAAGCCCACGTACATGGCATTCATAGATCTAAAACAGGCATTCGATAATGCTGATCGGACCAAGCTATTTGACATTCTGAAGGTAATCAGGATCAGATACTGAAAGAAGAATTATCTACAATCTATATAAAAATAAGTCTGCAGTGATAAGAACAGGAGCAAAGGAGCAACAATCCAGGAAGGAGTGAAGCAAGCTACAGTTTGTTCCACCTCCTTCTGAATGTTTATATTGGACAAGCAGTAAAGGAAATCAAAGAGGAATTTGGAAAGGGAATCACAATTCAAGGAGTGGAAATTAAAACCCTGAGATATGATATTGTTATTTTATCTGAGTCTGCAGAAGATCTGGAGAAACTGCTGAATGATATAGACAGAGTCTTGGGAAAGGAATACAAGATGAAAATAAAGAACAACAAAACAAAGTAATGGAGTGCAGTAGAACGACGTCAGGTGATACATAATATATTAGATTAGGAAATTAAGTCTTAAAGGAAGTAGATGCATATTGTTACTTGGGTAGTAAAATAACTAACAATGGCAGAAGTAAGCAGGACATAAAATGCAGACTAGCATAAGCTAGAAAGACCTTTCTTAAGAAAAGAAATTTGCTTACTTAAACATTGATATAGGAATTAGAAAGATGTTTTTGAAGACTTTCCAATTCATATTTAGTATAGGGAGAGAAACATGTGACCTGATTTGACAGTCCTGTTTGTTCCTTTCCAATACCAATTCATATTTAGATGTATATTCCTTCTTATTCTTATTCATCTTCGTTTGTACCGCACTGTGGTGGGAACCGCTTTCCTGGCTTCATTTGTCTACTTGCACGATCATATGCCTGGTTGGCATGCTGAACTACAATCTTCAGGACATTATGGTGTCGAGCCATCACTGCTTTGGTCCTCCTGCTGATCGTTTTTCAGTACTTCCATTGTCAAACCTCTTCCTGCGACAGATGTGTTCTTGCTCGAAGCATGTGCCCATACCAATGTAGCTAGCTTTCGCTCATCTTGTCTATGACTGGTGCATTTCTATATCTATACATTTTATTTAATCTTGAAAATAATCATTCATATTCATCTACAAATGTTATATTTTATGCTCAATATTGTATTCCTAATCCTAAACTTCTTTTGACTTTTGAACTAACTAAATGTTTTATACATGTAAAATTCTCATGCAGTCATGAGTACCTTACTCCTCAGACAAAACAAATACTGTATTACACAAAACTAATAATACCATATTGGGCTGAATATAAGGTGGCCTCCTGAGGCATTATTCATTCTCAGTGGAATTTATTTTATATGTAGGAATCTATGTTACCTTTGTGGACTTTTAAACTTGAAACTGTCTACCTTATGCTTGTCATAATAAGAATTATTCATTCTCTGTATTTCCGATTTCAATGGGTCATTTGTTGTTTGTCCGACAATAGTGCTACACTGATTTTATCTGCCATCTTGTGTACTCGCATATACCGTATAATCCCGAACACCACCCTCACTTTTCCCCCAAAAAAATTGGTTGTAAATCTTGGGTGCGGATGGTACTCAAGCCGTTCGTTCTTGTAAATATTCATTACGTTTACACGGGGTATTGAAATAGATTTTAATACAGGTACCGTACTCAATATACCACATGTAAACGGGCATTCAGGTCCTATTGTGTTCTGTTGCATTCTGGAAAACAAGATCGACTTTTTCTCAATACGGTTAGTGGCATGTAAATGCAAAATGTAAGGTAATGAAATACAGTAAATCAAAGAATATGAGTAAATATGTGGTAAATATGAAAGCCCTGCTGCGGATGCTCTATCGTCATTTGTTCCACAAGTGTCGCTGGCGTGCTGGATGCGCGAATAGCTAATCTTGCGGGATATCGTACTTTGCGAGAGTCGAGACTGTTGGTTACGGAAGTCTACCTCGCTCACATTTGAGTTCCGTACCTGTCCTGTGAAAGTACTGTCTAGATAGTAAGCGATGGATTCAAAACAGCGTCTGTGGTCATTTACTGTGCGTGAGAAACTTAAAGTTGTAAGCGAAGCTAAAATATACAGAAATCGTTCCGTTGGCAGAAAGTACGATATTGATTAATCGTGCATTTGCAATTGGCAGAAGAAGGAAAAACTTCTAAAACGTAACGGCGATCGCTGAGCGTTCCGTGGGCGGAGTGCAGTGTTTCCTACAATTGAAGAACGACTCCACAAATTTGCGGTAGAACAACATGAGTTAGGATAAGGTTTTTCTACTGAAATGTGTCAATTGAAAGCACTAGAGATCTCAAAAGAACTCAAAACACAGGGTTTTACTGCAAGCCGCGGAGAAAGGGATTGTGCATTCCGAGACGTATGTCTATTTCACGTCCCCCTGCGGCACATGAAGAAAAATTAACGGTATTTCAGCGTCACATTATTAATTTGAGGAAGCAAAATTCTTATTTGCTGTTGCAAATTGGGAATGCTGACAGGACACCTGTCTATTTTGTAATGCTGTTGGAAAATACAGTGGATACAAAGGGTTCTAAAAGTGTAACCATCAGAACAGGTGGTAACAAAAAGGCACGATGCACGATAATGTTGTGCGTATTCGCAGATGGAACCAAACTCCCTGAAAAGGAAAACACTTCCGAAGGGAAACTTGCCGTCCGGTGTTACTGTTGGAACACGAGTCCGGCTGGATGGACAGTGTGTTAGTTGAGGACGGGGTGAAGTGCGTTTGGCAATGTCGCTCGGGAGCTTTGTTACAAAAACGAAACATGCTTGTGTTGGAAAGTTACCGAGGACAGGAAAGGAAAGGAAAAACCGATCTTGCGATAATTCCCGGAGGACTCACTTCTATTTCACAGCCGTTGGATATGTGTGTGAACCAGCCTTTCAAAACTGCAATGAAACAGTTGTACACTGAATGGATGCCCGATGATCACATTAAGAAATATGGGTAAGTGGTTCCACCTATTCAATACTACAAAGTTGTGAAGTTATTAATATGTCGTATATTTATTTGATCTCATTATTGGGACCAGTTTCAGCAACTATACTTGCCATCATCAGCCTAAGAAAATTGTCACAAGGCATTCTGAAAACTACACTAACATAATTTTAATATTTATGTATGTACAACTTGCTCTTAAACAAAGTTTTTCTATTGGGGGTACACCATAAAACTTGTATATTTGAAATACTAAGACTAGAATAATTCTTATGAGATACAATACAAGTCATAAATATTATACAATCTTTTGAATATAAAAATAGTAAATGACGTTGTCAAATTGTTTGTAGATGTTATAAAGGTTGATTACAGTATTGAGTTTTTACAAAAAAATTCTTCCTAAAATATATCTTAATTGGACATTAAAGGCATTCAATTGGCCTTATCGAATTATACAAATTTTTAAGATATTTAACATACAGTAAAATTGGCTGGTTAGAATATTAAAAGTCATTATACGTGAGAGAAGATCAGATTACAGCACCAATTGTTTGATAAAAACAGTTCCTCGTAGAATATATGTTAATGATCTGTGTAGAATGTTTGAGTTTGCCTTGATAGTATCTAGAGTAGAGTGACTAATATCTTGTGTGGATACATCATCACTGGCGCGACAGCCCTTTGTGGGCCTTGGACTTCTGAAAAGTTTTCTCCATTCTTTCCTGTTAAGTGCAGATCTCCTCCAATTCTTGATTTCAATTATCTTTACATCCTCTCTCACCCCTTCTTCCAATCTTAACTTTGGTCTGCCAACTTTCCTGATTCCTTCTGGCACAGTATTAAATATCTTCTTTATCATTCTATTATTAGCACGCAGCACATGTCCTGCCCACTCCAACAATGTTTGGTTTGTTATATAAATTATACACTTCATGATTATATCTTCTTCTCCAGACTTGTGTGGATACAGTCAATTAAATTATATTAGTATAGGTGTCACGTATTATCGAACTTATATTTCGGTAGCTGTATCCATAAACACGCGTAAATTTGAGAATTGTAGATTGATGGCCGAGATGTCTTGAAACAACGATATGTTCAGATGGATTCTTAGTGGATCTAGAAAGATCTCAAAACAAGACAGATCTAAAAGAAGACCAATAAATTGCGTATTAGCCTGACGGAAGTGGAGACAAGGAGAAATTCCTTTTTTAAATAGGAACTCACCTCGAGCACCAAGCTGACGAAAGTAAAGCTGAAGAGGAAATGCCTTGCAAAATGACAGACAACAGACCACAAGCCCAAGCAGAGAGGCTTGTTATGTTGGGGAAGGGGTGGTGACGGTAGCTGGAGGGCATTGGTCGGGAGGGCACGGATTACAGTGGGGGTAGTAGGCTAGCGTGTTACGTATTATTTTGTATACTGATTGATCTTTTGGTATTCTTAGATTATTAATTTCAGAAATAAGTGTATCAAATAAAATTGTAGGTTTTTCGGACAAGTATTGTAGTTAGGGGTATAATAATGATCTAGTAAAATGAAACATTGCTCCGTTAAGTCCAGTAAAAGGCCTTGTTTATTATTTCGATGTTGTCTGTATCATGATTAACATCGTGAAAGCTATGTTTGTAGTCATTTATATGCTGCCCTATTGCCGAAAATCTCCTGCACTTAATAGCATTGACATGCTCATTGTGTCTGATCTTAAAGGATCTTCCTGTCTGGCCAATATATGTGCTGGCACAATTATTACAGTGAAATCTGTATAGACCTGATTTATCGAAGGGGTTAAAAACATTAACTAGGTTAGATTTTTGAAATATGTCGAGAATTCTACTATTGATTCTAAAGGAGATATTGATATTTTTCTTCTTAAATTTGTTATTATGTAAATGTCAGGATTAAATGTAAAGGTTGAATAAGTTTTTGATCTAGTTGTTTCTTT
The DNA here is from genome assembly GCF_040414725.1 of Anabrus simplex. Taxonomy (NCBI): domain Eukaryota; kingdom Metazoa; phylum Arthropoda; class Insecta; order Orthoptera; family Tettigoniidae; genus Anabrus; species Anabrus simplex. Next base: position 592,569,555 of record NC_090265.1, read on the forward strand.
TTTGCACATTCGATTTTGCTCGGTGCTTAAACTTATATATTATACGTTCTATAAAACTATGGTTGTATCCATTGTGGAGTGCAATGCTACATATAGTGTTAAGTTCTTTATTTATATCCGATTTTGACATGGGAACGTTAAGAGCAAGTTGTACATACATAAATTTTAAAATTATGTTAGTGTAGTTTTCAGAATGCCTTGTGACGATTTTCTTAAGCTGATGATGGCAAGTATAGTTGCCAAAAACTGGTCCCAATAATGAGATCAAATAAATATGTGACGTATTAATAACTTCACAACTTTGTAGTATTGAATAGGTGGAACCACTTACCCATATTTCTTAATGTAAATCTTGATTCAATACGGACCAAAAATGAAATTTTTGACATTGATGGTGATCATGCGTTTACACCAACTGGACAAGTGAAGAGGCCTGAAGTGGGACTAATGTGCAGCTGGATCAAGACCACAAGGGTGCACATTCCCAATGATCTAGTGTCCAAAAGCTTTAAGAAATGTGGAATTTCAAATTCAATTGACGGTAGTGAGGACGACTATTTGTGGAAGGATGCCAGCGAGGAAAGTTCCTATGGTGAAACTTCAGAAGACAATGTGAATTGTGAATGATCTGAGTATTGGACCAGTTTTATTTATGATTTTTGTGACGATTTCATTAATTGTAAGCTGTTTGAATTTATATTTGTGGTATATTTGAAGAATATTAAATAGGTATACAAGTTATTTGTTTTTTCCCGTATTTTGCTGTCTCAAATTTAGGGTGCGGGTCTTATTTGATGGCGGGTGATATTCGGGATTATACGGTAAGCTATAATTTATAACTGGGTAAAATTGCATGAAAACCAGGCCTTGAATTTCTGAACTTAACAAGGTAAATTTTAGGGAGCAAGCCCTTAACATGGAAGATATAAGACAAACCTGATTTTTTGGCAGGTATTGGATTGAGCATTAGATGATAAATCAAAAGGCTGTGGGTTCTGATCCCATTGGTTTCCAGTTGACCATGTTTGTTCAGCACTTAACATTTCTTCAATTATGCACTAAAACACTGGAAGTTTATCCCTAGTACAATGTGGTAATGAAAATTAAATAATCATTGATCAAGAAAATTAGATTAAAAAACAAAATTCATTCTCAAGAAGAGGATTTTACTCACCTCAAACATACGAAGGATGATCAAAAAGTAAGGTTACAAAGCCTGCAGTGAAACGTACATTTTATTTCATACAACCAATACAGCCAACTGATAGTACAGTAAAACCTCGTTAATTCGAAGTCATTGGGACTAAAAAATCGGACTTCGAATTACGTGATTTCTAATTAAGCGCCAATTCGCAATTCAGAAGTACCAACCCTTGCCGCGTTACAAAATATTCTAAGGCCCGTTACTGCACGCATTTAACCTTGATTTACAGTTTATACCTTTCAAATGCCATGAAAAAAGAACTATTTTAAAAATGTATCCAAGAAGGTGCATTTACAGTATTCAAATAATGCACTCTGATATCTCACTGGTAAACATAACCTCACCCAACGAAAGAAAGAAAAAAAAAAAGCACGATTCAAAGACGAGGAGAAATCTATGCTCACTCCCACGTGCAAGTGCTTTATTAACTGGATTACTACACCGTATGCATTTTAGATGCCTTGTATTTACACAGAAAGTACCCGATGCCCTTAAAATCGAACTTTCCTATGACCCTATCCTTGTACGATTTCCCGCCATGGCACTTCTCTCGTACTTCAGAAATGAAACACTTGCCGCGTCACGAAGTATTCTAAGACCCATTAATACAGGCTATTACCTCGATTCACAGTTTAAACCTTTCAAATGCCATGGAAAAAACTATTTCCGAAATGAATCCAACAAGGTGCATTTACAATGTTCAAATAATTCACTTGGATAAATCACTGACAAACATAACCTCATGCAATGAAAGAAAGAAAAAATCGCACAATTCAAAGACGAGGATAAATTATGCCGGTTACCCTGTGCAAATGCATTATTTTTTTGGATTTCTTTACTGTTTGCATTTTTATTATAGATGCTTTGTACTGGCATGGAAAGTGCCCGACGCTCTTAAAACATTGTGGCTTATCGAAGTTGCCTACGACGAGGGGATAAAGTATCTCGCTTCCATGCGACGCACTACTATGACCCACATCCCTCACACTGTACGATTTCCCGGCTGGCAATTTCTCCTTTAAAACCATAAGACCGTTTGGGCTCGCATTAAAATAAAGCAATGCAGTTTCACCGGCAATGTCAATATTGTTCGGTGCCTACGACTTTATTATATTTGCCACGTTTCTTCGTCAACTGTCCGCATCACCAGTGTTCGCAGATTCTGTTTTCCTGCACACTGCATGATATTACGGCGTTCCTTAAAAGGTTGAACAAAAGAATTCCGATTTCATTCAACTTAGCAATCATGAAGCGCACTGTAGACCCACTGAAGTGAGTGTAAATGTGGAAAGCTACCCCTCCGCGTTCCGGAACACGCGTTCTACTATGGCGTGGAGCGGATAAATTTCGAGTTGAAATTACTCTGTAACATACTACTGTTTTAAAATGTAAAGGCAGTTTCGAATTAAAAGTCTGAATTTGGGTAATGGTTCCGACATTGTATTTCGAATTACGAATTATCCGTATTTCGAATTAATGAGGTTCTACTGTATATACATAAGGTTATTTTTCGACAGTCTCCATATCGATTCAGGCACTTGTCGCTTCATGGGATAAGTTTGAATATTCTCTCCTAGCATATTCAGCCATATTGTCGCGAAGTGATTCACCTCCTCGTCTGAAGCAAATCGTCGGCCTCCTAGGTACTCCTTTAAGTGAAAAATGACATGAAAATCGATTGGAGCGAGGTCTGGACATTAGGTAGGTTGTTCGATGATGTACCAACAAAAATGCTCCAACAGCGTGGTGGTCTGCTGGGCTGTATGAGGTCGTGCATTGTTGTGAAGGAAGATGACGCCCCCAGAGCTAAGTCCTGGCAGTTTCCTCCTGACTACTTCACGCAATCGTGTCAAGATCTAGCGGTATGGGTCAGCGGACACTGTGCGCCCAATTTCCAATAACTCCAGGAATATGACACCCACGCTGTGTCAGAACATTGTGGCCAACACCTACCCAGCACATGGCATTACCTTAAACTTCTTTGTCTTTGGAGAGAAGGTGCGTTTACACACACTTTATGACTGCTTACTGGTGAGGGTGTAGTGGTGTAGTAATATTTCGTCACCTGTGACAATGTGGAGAACAAAACTGTTCCCTTCCGTGAAGAACCGTAGCAAAACTTGCAGACTTGCCCCCCATGCTCTTCTCCTTATATTGGTTGGACAGATTTCATGGAACCCATTGGGAACAAACATTCTGGCACTGCAGAATATTGCAACAAATCAGCTTTTTTCCCATATGAAATCTTATTTACATTAAATCAATAAAAGTAAGCTTCCATCTGTTTGACACTATATATTTGCTTGAAGCAAATTAATTATTTGTAGAGAATGTTTCATTTCTTCGGAACATCTTCAGCTACATAATATTGCTTAGGTGAAATTACAGAGAATTTTCTTCTTCTCAATAAAACATCTTAAAATAGTAGCTTTGTTATGCTTAAAACAAAACTGATTTTAAAAAGATATAAAAATAATTAAAATATGTCGGGAGGGTATATTAACCTAAGTTAAAACAATTTCCTATTCACTTAAATAGATGTTAAAAATTTGTTAATATACAACACTTTTGGTCATATGTGATGTGTATGTTTTTCTTAGTTATTCAGTTTTTAAAATTTTAAAAAAGTTATTGAAAATAACTTTTTCATGTCGATGTTCTGTCTTAATTAAAAAACTGTTCTCTTCTGCTGCTCATCTTTTAAGAATTGAGTATTGCCATTTGATTTAATTTGGTGAAAAAGGGTCTTTTGAATTTTTGTTTATTAAAGGATCCTCTGAAGCTGACTGCTGTCGTAATGATGTTATGAAAAAGCTTCTCCAAAGTCTTGTTGTGTAGGCAACTGTGTCCTTGGAGGAGTCTAGCAGCAACAAGAAGAAAATTCTATATACCTTCATCTAAGCAATGTTATGTAGCTGAAGATGTTCCTAAAGCATAAAACATGTTGTATAAACAATTAATTTGCTTAAGGGTCGGTTCTACCACCTACTGGTAAAGTAGCGCGTAATTTGCCCTCCGCGTAAAAGGATGTTTCCGTTCAACCACCCCCAGGTAGCGCTATCGGAAGCATAAATCGTAGTTACCCGGCGCGTAATTTATCGGCCACTTCGAGGGCCCGATAAGACTTTACCTGCCGGGCAAGTTTTGAGAGTTGAACATTATTAGCTGTATTTCTGGTGACATACAACTTAAATTAGCTTAGTATACTGAAAAAGCATGATACTGTAACAGTGGCCGATATTGTATTGCAGGATCTTGAACATTAATGCTTCCCTTGTGTTGCAACGGTCACACCAGACTCTTGCATCGGTAGCTTAGTAGGGAACACATTTTATAAGTCAAGCTTTCATAAAGAAACTTTAAAAGGATATAAAATCAAAATCTATTTGGAAATAATTTCAAATGGGCTTTAATTTTCTACTTTTTCAGTTTTCAGACACGAGATATAACTTAATGTATGTATCCTAAGGGCCCTTTCACACGATCCACTGCTTGCCATGCCACTCCACTCCACTCCACTCCACTCCACCAGAGGTGTGGTAAAAGGCCGGTAGCGTTCACACGAGACGCTTCGTGTGGCGCAACCTCCGTCCACTCTCGTCAACAGCAGGCTGCTGTCGACCGGCCTGAAGTGTCTTCCACACTGGGCGACCGGAAGCTCACTCATCACTGAATCAGATTAGCTCATTCAGACAGTCAACATACGAGCTACAAGTTCGAAGATTTCGTTTCAAAATGTTGGTTCCATTCATAGATACTGAAAAGTTAATAATAGAAATACAAAATCGGCCTTGTCAGTGGGATTAACGAACGACAGACTATTAAAATAACATAAAAGGCTTCAAATGTGGAATGAAGTTCCCATGAAGTGATTCCACTTTCTGCCGAACTGGACAATTCCAAAGAGAGAGAAGTTGATATCTACAGTAATAGGCTATATATGTTATATGTTAACAATTTTCGATATTACAATAACATGGGTCATTGAAAAATAATTAATCAAGGCTTTTTAGCAGTCTTCATTTCAAAAGAACGGCTTCCAATTAAATTACATAATAACATTTTCTTAGATTCACAATTAAGTATTTATTTATTTTCCACCTAGTCGATACAATGATTGCTTAAGGCAATTTTCAATGGTCAAAAGTGGTGTGAATCTATTGAAGTGCGATACGGACCATGAAGCTGATTTTATGTAACATTTTCTTATTCAAACCGAACACGATAGCCGCAGTCACTTATGTGCCGCCATTATCCAGTATTCGGGAGATAGTGGGTTCGAACCCAACTGTCGGCAGCCCTGAAGATGGTTTTCCGTGGTTTCCCATTTTCAAACCAGGCAAATGCTGGGGCTGTACCTTAATTAAGGCCACGGCTGCTTCCTTCCCACTCCTAGCCCTTTCCTGTCCCATCGTCGCCATAAACCTGTGTCGGTGCGACGTACAGCAACTTGTAAAAACAAAAACAAATCTTATTCGTGAGAACTACCAGTCTTATTTACAGAAGGTAGGTGTAGGTAGCAAGGCCATACTGGTAGCTCACTAAATCGGTCGTTCAAACGGTCAACATTGTGTGCGTCACAAGTTTGAAGTTTTTGTTTCAAAATATCGTCGGAATACATTTTCTCATGTTGGTGTCCTTACGCTGTAAACTTGCTTCAAGGATTGACAACAATTCAAACAAATTCCCACTCATACGAAAGTAATTAAGGAACATTTTTAGATCATTGGTACGTTCATCTAGAAGAACGATGAGTTCCTCGTTCTAGGAGATATGAATTCAATGGATGGACCCAGTGAACCTTAGTACTGTTCTTTCACCTCAACCTTCTTTTCGGAAGAATAAAAATCCCAAGGATAATGTGCGCGTCCATGGACCAGATTCAAACCGAGACGCAAATATGAGGTGGGGACGAGAAGTTGCTGGTAAGTTGACGGAAGTGGACGGCAAGTGTCTGAGAAGTGGAGTGGAGTGGAGTGGAGTGACGTGGCGTGGAAAGCAAGTGGACCGTGTGACAGGAGCCTAACTGTTCAAGTGTGCTCGTAGCGTAATGGCCAACACGCTCACCTTGTAATACGAGGTATGCAGGTTCGAGTCTTTATTATGACGAATCTTTTTTATTTCCATTAGTAGCGTTGTGTTAAACTGTTTGCCTCTTTTCATACGTTCTTTTGTTAATAATATATTTCATTGAAATATTTAATCACAATATTATGTCTACTAGGAAATTGCTTTATATGTATGTTACTTATAGAAAGTGATGTTATGATTAATAGCTCATAGGACTGTCGCCCAGGTAGCAGAGTCCCTATTAGTTGTTTAGATAGTCTTCTTGTAAATTATTTCGAAGAAATTGGAAACTATTCTATTCCCGAATTCCTCTTCCTATGAGATTATTTCTTTACATTTACAATACCTTCCAACTTTATCTTCATAAAGTTAAACATTAGAATGAAATGCTTTATCAATAAATGGAAGCATGTGGAATTAAACGAGGTCACAGAACTAGTTGCAAATAGAGCATTGTGGAGATACTTAATCAATTCACAGAAGCCTGCAGATAGAATGCTCAAAGGCAATCAGTCCGTAAAGAAGATGTGTGTATGTATATAGGCCTACGTATATGGAAGCGCGTAAAAGAGAGTTAGGAAGATAGGAAACTTAAAAGGGTCCTCCTTTTCAATACAAAATTGTTATAGTTTATTTACAACATATATTTACATTTGGAACTAGTTTCGACGCTGTTTGGCGTCATCTTCAGCCTTCCCTCTCCCCTCCTAATCCAACAATGGCCGCTCCCCAGACCTAAACTATCCAACACACCCTGCTCTTCATCTCGCACCATAGCTTTACCGCCTTATGTCCCGCAATAAACATCATAGAAACCTGCCCCCACCCTACACGTAACGCTGCAACAATACACCACAAATACTGGCACAGTCAACCTCCAAACTCTCAGAAAACGAATTCCTTAATACCAATTTTATATTCTTGTCGAGCTGAATACCGGACCTGTGAAGATTACAAGATTATTTTGTGCATCTACAGAAGGGTGGTGTTAATGAAGCTACGTAATATAGAGAGAGGCTTTCAAAGGTGATTAAATGAAGAAGTTATATCATGTTCAAGATCATGCTTTCACGTCTCTGCACAGTATTTAAAATACAATTTACCGTTGGTCTTTATAGCTATTGTTGAGAGTGAAGGAGTTTTTCCTGTTGTGTATGTTTATCAGGAACTCAAGGGAGACTTGATTAGTTAGTCCGAACATAAAGAAAATGATGAACTCTTCTCAGAAGAACTCTTAAGGTTTCACCTTACTTTTTCCTGCCTGCTGGCTCTTCAGAAGTGTGTACGCGTGCGTTTTGTATTCAGGAATCATTCAAGGCAAATATTTTCGCACTGCAAGATGTGTGGTTAAGGTTATTTTTAATATGTATAACTTTTGCTTTCTCAACGATTCATTTGTTTCTATATTCGTCCCTGTTTTTATCTCCTCGTAAGATGTGCATTGTTGAATGTAACACCTTGTGTAAAAAATTGGGTTAAATGAAGAAGTTATATCATGTTCAAGACCATGCCTTCACGTCTCTGTACAATATTTAAAATGAAATTTACCGTTGGTCTTTATAGCTATTGTTGAGAGTAAAGGAGAATTTCCTGTTGTGTGTATTTATCAGGAACTCAAGGGAAACTTAGTTAGTCGGAACACAGAAAAAATGATGAACTCTTCTCAGAAGAACTCTTAAGGTTTCACTTTACTTTTTCCTGCCTGCTGGCTCTTCAGAAATGTGTGCGCATGCGTTTGTATTCAGGAATCATTCAAGGAGAATATTTTCGCACTACAAGATGTGTGGTTAAGGTTATTTTTAATATGTATAACTTTTGCTTTCTCAACGATTCATTTGTTTCTATATTTGTCCCTGTTTTTATCTCCTTGCAAGATGTGTATTGTTTAATATAATGCCTTGTGTAATATAAATGTCTACATGCTAGCCTATTTCCCACATTTTGGCTGAAGATGACGCCAAACAGCGTCGAAACTAGTTCCAAATGTAAATATATGTTGTAAATAAACTATAACAATTTTGTATTGAAAAGGTGGACCCTTTTAAGTTTCCTATCTTCCATTCTCAGTTCAATACGGACAAAAATGAAATTCTTAGATTTAAATAAAAGAGAGTTAAGAACAATGGCAGGAAACAAAAATACATTTTAAAATGTAAATTAGAAATATGATGAAAACCTGCGTACCTTCTATTACGGAGCGAGCGACTTGATCAATCTACCACGAGAATACTTTTCAAAAACGCTGCCTTACATGACAGGTTATAACGGGCGTATGTTGGGTATTCAGCCCGAAGGCTCGTTTGATCCTCTGCAGCTCCGCCAACAGCTGTCATAAATAGCCTAGGCGTCACTGAAGAGGCGTACTAGGGAAATGAGGAGTGAGGTAGTTTCCCGTTGCTTTCCTCACCGAGCCAGTCGCTCCTATTACATATCAGTCTGCCAAGCCCACTGAAATGCAGGCACCAACTGACCCTATGAGCGATATCTTCACACCATTCATAACAGGGACTAGAAAATGTAATCTCGAGGATTTTAAACCCAATTAGGTAGTGATATTGAAGATCAAAGATTAAAATCACGAAAGCTTGACATAAATCGTTGTCCATAACTTTTAAGACTCCCCTTATTAGGCTTTTTGGTGATAATCAGCAAACGCAAGCACAGGGAAATAAGACAATCAAAATGAGTTTCATGCATCTGATGATAGATAGCATCACACTCAAAAGCGAGAAGTCGCTGAAAATCAGTCTAGCCAACTTCGTATATCGGTGTTTAGCTCCGGGTAGCTACCTAGCACTTGCATGGAGGTGGTTGGACGCAAGCCAAAGTACCAGCCGATTTACACCTCCAGGTAGTTTACCTCCCGGGCAGCTGCCAGCCACTTTGAACCAGCAGATGGAAGAACCAGCCCTAAAGCAAATATATAGTATCAAACAGGTAGAAGTTTACCTTTATTGATTTAATGTAAACCGCAGAATATGGCGAACAATGTGACGAACACTTCCGAACCACATTCCAAATTCTACATCATGCGATCCTTCTGTTGTCCTGAACGAGGTCGTCCACGCGAGCTGTGTTCAAAACTGTTTATGCCATGCTAGGACGACCACTGTGATGTTCGTCGGTGACTTTTTATCCTACAAGCAAAACTCGATCATTTCTTCCAACAAATGTTTCAACGGGGTTAATAACACCCACTTGACTGTCTTTTGGATCCAATTCATTAACGCACCAACATAATTACTGACATCAACTAGCTTTGACACAACATTTTATCAATAGCAACATCTCCACAAGAAGTCCCATTTTCTTTTCTACGACTTTCAGATATATCAACCGTACATATTTTAACATATCTGATACGTTTACACTTCTGTTTTAAATAACTGACAGTGATTTTACTACAGTAAAATACCAGTATAACAAAATTTTGGGGACCTCTGAAATTAATTTGTTATACTGAAATTTTGTTATACTGAAATAAGTCAATTCGTAAGAACTCACCTAGTATTATATCTGTTAGTTATTGTTGTTTTTAGGGGCTTAACTATGAGGTCATCTGCCCTGTTATATTAGCTGCAGGATCTATATAACTTCAAAATACCATTATAATAATAAGAGTTACAGTACTGACAGATGTTTTCAGAAAATCTATTTTGACATTGTACCAGCAAGTCTACACACTGTTCCAGAACATCATTTTTTGAAAAAGTTGTGATTTTCTTCTGAACAGATCCAGACACAAAAGCTCGTTCCAAATAGTCACCAACCACTGCACATGAATTTAAAACAGATTCTGGCACATCACTTCATGACACGAGAAAATCTTGAAGGCTACGTGCCATGTTCGTTGCCTGCTGAAGAGTCAAGCTCTGTCGATCACAATCATTTTGGGGGTTGTCTTCCTCTTCCTCCTCATCGCATGGATCTCTATCATTCATAATGTCCTCCACAATTTCCTCATTTGTGATTTCTTTGTGGACTATTACATCACTATCTACATTGATGTAGTCGGTAAGACGTACCGTAGATGGCACATCCAACGTTGTACACAAACGCTTCCAATTCTCCTCGGTTTCCACATCATCCAACACTTAACTTTCTGCGATGTCTTCTGTAAAAACCACTCCAGCTTTTCTAAAGCAGTTTGTGATGATGTCTGCATTCAGGGATTTCCATGCAGCATTAAACATCTGCATTGCTTCCAATATATTGATGTTAATGGCTCTATTCGTGGCAACGTTGCACAGCATTCGACGGACTACACGAGCTCGGTAATGCCGCTTTACTGCATGAATTATACCATGATCCAGCGGCTGCAGAATTGAAGTTGTATTTGGAGGCAAAAATTAAACTTTTACATGCTCCAAATGGCGAGGCACACAATTATGAGAAGAGCAATTGTCCAATAATAGAAGAATTCTCCTCTTTTCGCCCTTCATCCGACGTTCCAAGTCCAACAACCACTCTTTGAATAGCACAGATGTCATCCATGCCTTAGAATTGTGCCTGTATTCACAGGGCAGATGTTGCACCCCCTTGAAGCACCTTGGCTTCCCAAATTTCCCAATTATGAGAGGCTTCAGTTTGTCCGTCCCTGTGGAATTGGTGCACAAAAGAGCCGTGATACGTTCTTTTGAACGTTTGCCCCCAAAACACTTATTTCCCTTAAAATCAAGGGTTTTGTTCGGCATTAGTTTATAAAATAAAGCAGTTTCGTCTGCATTATAAATGTCTGCCGGCGAATATTCTTTCAAAGCATCCTTTAGAGTCTCCAGCCGCCATGAAGACGCAACTTCCTTCGGGGCATCGTTAGCTTCACCATTTATAATTTTGTGGGATATGCCATATCTCTCCTGGAACCTATGAAGCCAACCAGCACTACCCATAAACTCAGGTGACGCAAGCGAACGTGCGAAAGATCACGCACGCTCACATAACAGTGGGCCATTTATTGGAATGTTTTTACTCCGCATTTCCACAAACCACGTATAGACGGCTTGGTCCACCTCCTTGTAGTCGGCTGTCCTGATCTTCTTACGCTGTGGACCTAGGGCATCAGCATCAATGTTTTCCTCTATCTTTCTTTTCTGTTTTAAAAAACGTAGAAAGTGTTGACGGGCTAATGCCATACTTCTTCGCTACATCTCCTTTCTTTCCGCCTTTCTCTACTTCCGCAAGTATTTTACGTTTTTCACTCAAGGAAAACTGCTGTCGCTTCTGCTTATCCATTTGCGATGATATGTACGGCACTTATTTATTTAACGAAATGCACACGAACTTTGCAAGGTTAATGATATAACCTTAACAGCAAGAAGTAGTAGTTCTCCAAGAGAGAAAGAGAAAACAAGCAGAAATCAGCCTGGATTTTTATTCATCTGATTGACCGCAGCTAGACCGGTCCAAATAATGACATAAGTCAAAGAAAACGTGAAAAGTGCTTTGAATAGGCTTTGAGAATTAAATACGAAGAAGAAACATGCAATGCATCCGTCGCGTTCATTGGTGGATTACAAACATCGCGATCCTATTCAGCCAATAGTGTGACGTCTTACATCGTTTGATGGGCCAAGCCTATTGGTTGCGCAAAGCGTAGCGTTCATTGGTTGATTGCAAACTTGGCGCTCCTACTCAGCTAACAGTGACGTCTTACATTGGATGACGGGCGAAGCATATTTATTTATTTAATAGCGTACAAATGTGCATTAAAAGAAAAAAATACATTAATCTTTCGCATATTCTAGTGAAGATTTTGTTCTCTTGTTGCACTTGCTGAAATGATAGCGATCGCAATGTTTATCACACAATGTAGGGACGGTTCATGAAAGTCTGATTGCCGGCATAGACTATGGTGAAACCCATGTACCGCCAGCCTATTCAAAGCACTTCTCACGTCATTATTTGGACCGGTCCAGCTGCGGTCAATCATAGCATCAGCTGAATAAAAATCCAGGCTGATTTCTGCTTGTTTTCTCTTTCTCTCTTGGAGAACTACTTCTCGCTGCGTATGTGAAAGCTGCATTCTTATTTTCAAATCTTCCCGGAAAAAAGTTTCTTTGGATAATTCGTACGCAAGTCGTAATGTGACATCCTGGAGATGCCCAGTATTCGTTTCAGAAATCTGGCCTTTACATTTTCAATAGTTCGAAGGTCGGAGACCGTTAGTCTTTCCCAAATAAGTTCCATACCATATGTGAGAACTGGGCGAAACGTATTGGTTACACAAAAGCGATTGCCTTCTCGATCGCGTACGGTGCATATATGGAAAATGGCGATCATATCGTCTGAATAACAAAATAATTTAACAATAAAAATTTGGTCATAAAACAGGATGAATTTTGGTTTTAATTTGAGAAAATATGGTCAAACTGGTAAAGAAAAGAGCTCAATTTTAATTCATTAAACTGAAACTACGAAATTCGTTAAAATGAAATATTTTAACATACGACAAATAGGGAAAAAGGAAGGGACCAAAAAAATTATTCGTTATTCTGAAAATTTCGTTATACTGCTGTTCGTTACAGCGGAATTCTACTGTATCTTGAACTCATGCTATGGGAATGGAATAAACATATCCCTTGGATGATTGTGCTTTCACTCAAGGCCGTCACAGTCTTAACCATGTATAAGAAGAGGATCCATTTTGGTTTTAAGTGCTCAAATATTCATGATTAACCACATTTTAATCTTCAAAAACTGTTAATTCACAGGATTTTTAACATACTTTCTGTGCAATATCGTTATTTTAGACGTTATAGTAGGGGCCTATAATATTTTATGAAATCATTGTCCAACATTTTACTCTGTAGTTTGTAAGATTAGAAAGATTCCATATCCATTAATTTTTAAAATTGATATAGGCTGATTATGTATAAATTTTAACCACATGAAATAGTGGATTACATAGTATTGTATTGAACAGGTGGATCTATAAATATTATATTAATATTTGAGATATACGACTTTTTATCCACCAGTTGTAAACTTTCAACAGCATTTTGTGATATGCTCACAAGACATTACAGTCCTAAGTAAACCGCTACCAGCTCCCAGTGAATTTCAGGTGTGGTTGGTTACATGTTTCGCCCATAGAAATCAGATAACTGAACGGATTTCTTCGCAAGATCAGTTTTCCAAACAACTCGCCAAGTGTTTACGAGCGCTGTAGGTAGTGGGTGGCTGAAACTCTCCACAGTTGCCAACCGCACGTATTAGAATTACCGCACACTACTAATTTTTCTATAACAGATGGAACTCCTGGAATATTGGTCTTGTAATCTTAGTTTTTTACTATCACTTTTAGAACTGCATATTAGGAAGACGAGTCTGATGTCTTAAATGGAACTGTATGGAAGTAAAACACATAATAACTAAACCAGATTGAAAGAGAATAGAAACATGGTGCTACAGGGAAAAGTTAAGGTGAAATGGACAGATCATATCACAAATTAAAAGATACTATCGTGAATATAGAATTTTCACGACTGCATTGTAATCGAAAGCGACTTTCAACCTATTAGTTCGTTAATACGTGCTGAAGAGATGTCCGGTTGGCCATTTTTGTTCTGTACTCAACATCTCTTCAGCACGTATTAAAGGTACATAACACGACATAATAGGCTGAAAGTCGGTTTAGATACAACCATACTTACTCAATTTTAGTACTTTTTTTTTTAGAAAATATTGGCAAACAATCTGGCTGCCAAAATTACTGATATGCATAGAACGAAAGATGAATACACACAATAATTAGAAGAAAGACAAAATTATAGTTATCTGGCACAAAATAATGTGTCTGTTTTCTTCTCAGTGGCCACGATGAACACACTGGTTTGATGTAGCCAACGACTATCACAAACATATTCTTCAAATTGTGAGCTAAATATTACCTGAAGTAAAATACAAATTAGCCGAAGTACCTGTCACATCTGTATATAACAGCATACCAGAAAAAAGAACGTCCTTTCTTTTATATATTATTCGTAGTTGCTACTCCAAGAACTGCCGCTGCCATTAACACCTTAAATCATCTTCACTCCCGTCTAACATTTTCAAGATTCCAGTTTTCTTAAAACTGTTTGCAATTATCTCCAGAGAAATCAAGTCATTAGAAATGGCCTAACCATCATTACGCAACAATATCATGTATTCTATAAACAATATCATGTATTCTATAAGTTCTTCTCCTACTTGGAACACGGAAGGAGCCTCCCCGAAGAATGCTAGATAAGGAATTCGGGCGTTCCCTGGGCAACGGTGGTACACCGGCTGATTCTTCCACGAAGGTACTGCTATACAGCAACAAGCAGATGATAGCAAGTACTATGTCCACTAACAGTCCTTTTCAGGACCAACCAGAACACATGTCGATCAGACTTGGTAACAATCTCGGCATTTGTCACTTAAATATCGAATCCATATCACTACCAAAGAGTCAGAATCTGTCTACCCTTATGCTGGAGAACAACGTGGATTTGATAGCACTACAGGAAACACATACCAATGACAGTGAAGATCTCTACAGGAGAGGAAAAATAGGGGGTTACAATCTCACTGGGGCAATCAATGATGAACGTTATGGGATCGTAACTTACATCAGATCCCAGTTAACTGATTTTAAAGTTGTTTATGAAGACAACTCAACAGATATCTCTGTCCTGGCAGTGGAAAACTCAGGCATTACTGTTGTGAATATCTATAAACCACCAGGAGTCAGTTGGTCCAGCCGTTCATTAAAAGTTTTTGATCACCCTGTTTTGTACGACGGATATTTCAATAGTCACAGCCCAGCATGGGGATACGAATTCGAAGATGACAACGGGTCCAACCTAAATAACTGGATTGAAGCAAACTCCCTACAACTCATGCTACAACAATGCTAAACACCCTGGCACATTTCATTCTGGCAGATGGCTAAAGGATTATTCTCCTGACCGGTGCATAGTGTCACAGTCAACTCCTGAGAATCAACACATGGTACAACGAAAGGTCATCAGTTCCTTTCCTCACAGCCAACACAGACCAGTTATTATTTACTATGGCACTGAGATCCCTCCTGTGTCTTCAGTACCACAACCTCGTTGGAATTTTCAACTAGCAAAGTGGGATAAATTTGCAGAAGGGCTTGATAACACTGTACAGTGGATACAACCAGTTCCTGAAAATTACAATAGATTTGTCAACACCATAAAAGCTAATGCTAGGAAGTGCATTCCCCGGGGATATCGTAAGACGTATATACCAGGATGGTCAGAAGAGTGTAATCAGCTCTACACCAAATATCAGAACTCTCCTAGTAAAATAACAGCTGATGAGTTGCTAAGGGCTCTAAATAAATCTAGGAGAGAGAAGTGGCAAAGAACTACAGCAGAGATGGACTTCACACACTCTAGTCGTAAAGCCTGGAACCTCATAAGAAAACTTGGTAGGGACCCTACAATGAAACGCAGAAGTTTGCCAATGAATCCCAACACCACTGCCTCCAGACTGAAACAAATCTCTAGAGCGAAAATGGACAAGGTACACGCAAGGAGTGTTGAGAAGCAACTCAGAACGAGAAGATCACAGCTGACATCCCATCCAGAGTATTCCTGTGACTTCAGTACTGAAGAACTGGACAAGGCTCTATCCAAGATAAAGATAAATAAAGCTGCGGGTCTGGATGAAATCTATCCTGAGTTTCTGAAGGCCATAGGCCCTGGTACAGTACAATGGCTAGTCAACTTCTTCAATGAAATTCTATGAACTGGTAAATTACCTAAGTTGTTAAAACAAGCCAAAGTAATAGCAGTCTTGAAACCAGGAAAGGAAGGAACTGATGCTTCACATTATCGACCAATTTCACTCCTTAGCGTAATATACAAGATGCTCGAAAGAATGATACTGAACAGTATTCAGGAAGCAATAGAAAGAGTCATCCCAGTTGAGCAAAGGGGTTTCAGAAAGAATCGTAGTTGTTGTGATCAGGTGTTAACACTGACAACAGAGACTGAAGCAGGATTCCAGAAAAGACTGAAGACTGCTGCAGCTTTTGTCGACCTTACATCAGCCTATGACACGGTCTGAGGAGAGGTTCAAGTTTGTTCAAGTCATCCCTTGTCAGAAGCTAGCTTGCTTACTAAACAACATGTTATCCAACCGTCGACTTGCTGTATTTCTGAACGGTAAAAGAAGCAGGTGGAAATCTCTAACTAATAGTTTACCCCAAGGGTCAGTTTTACCTCCCATTCTATTCAATCTTTACATCCATGACCTGCCAAGAACAACTTCAAAGAAAATACAGTTTGCAGACGTACTAGCCTTATTACTCAGAGTACAGATTTGGCACACAGTGGGGATAAGGACCTAGCCACCATGTGTGACTATTTTCACAAATGGAGACTCCAACCAAATCCTATAATTTCATGTGGCTATTTCTAGCCCGGTGCAGCCCTTGTAAGGCAGCCCTACGATGAGGGTGGGTGGCATCTGCCATGTGCAGGTAACTGCATGTTGTTGTGGTGGAGGATAGTGTTATGTGTGGTGTGTGAGTTGCAGTGATGTTGGGGCAGCACAAACACCCAGCCCCCGAGCCATTGGAATTACCAATGAAGGTTAAAAACCCCGACCAGGCCGAGAATCGAACCCGGAACCCTCTGAACAAAAGGTTACAACGCTGACCATTCAGCCAACGAGTCGGACAACCAAATCCTAGTAAAACGGAAGTAACAGCATTCCACTTGCATAACATAGAAACTAATCGGAAGCTACATGTGTTTTTTAACGGAAGGAAGTCTCCCACAATTTCTTCCCAAAATATCTGGGTGTCACACTGAATCGATCCTTGTCGTTGAAACAACATTGCTCGAATCTGTCAAAGAAGCTGAGTACAAGAGTAAATCTACTGCATAAACTAGCGGGCAGCAACTGGGGTGCAGATGCAAACACTCTTCACACTGCTTCACTTTCTCTAGTATACTCGGCTGGTGAGTGCTGCGCTCCTGTGTGGGAAAACAGCGTACATTCGAGCAAGATTGATGTACAGCTCAATGAAACCATGAGAGTTGTTACTGGTACAGTGAGGTCCACTCCTACTCAGTGGCTGTCCGTTTTAGAACACATTGCTCTTCCAGATCTGAGGAGTAAATCAGCGAAAGTACAGTTGCTCAAGAAGACCTTTGCACACAGGAACTCACTTTTGCTCAATGCCTTACGAGATCCACCTGTGATGAGGTTAAAATACAGGAATTCACTCTGGACTGACCTACACTCCTATGAAAAATTCCGTGTAACATCAGAATGGAGACAGCGATGGGAACAATGTCCACCCACCAACGCCTTTCTGATTAAAGACCCAATGCCAGGTTTCGATCTTCCTCGACATGAGTGGTCAAAACTGAACCATTTCAGAACAGGTCATGGCAGGTGCCAATATATGATGAAAAAGTGGGGATATTGTAAAAGTGCTGCGTGTGAGTGTGGTGCTGAGAAGCAGACATTGCTTCATGTTCTTGAGAGCTGTCCACTGTCAGCATTTAAGGACGGTTTACGGACTCTGCATGAATTGACACCAAGTGCAGTGGACTGGTTGTCGAAGCTGGACATTCTAGTTTAATTACCACTATATTTTAATTTGTATGTTAACTGGATATTTTTACACATTATGCTTGTAAATGCAATAATAATAATAATAATAATAATAATAATAATAATAATAATAATAATAATAATAATAATAATAATAATAATAATAATAATAATAACAATAACAATAATAATAACAATAATAATAATAATAATAATAATAATAATAATAATAATAATAATAATAATAATAATAATAATAATAATAATAATAATTCTCCTACTTGTGGAAACGTAGTAAGTAGTTTTTGGACAGCAAAGAACTTTATGACATCTGTCAGTAGCCTGAAACATTTTCCTATTTCCACCAGTACTGCACATTTTATTCAGCTGGTGGAAACTAATGACCTAAAGCCCTACTATCAGGAATCTCAGCGTAACTGATCACTGTAGCCGAGTTCATCCGATGAAGTATTACTTTCATACCAGATCATTGTGGATTTAATAACTAACAGTTACGAGAGCAGAAAACACATGCGATGAGCCCACACAAAATATACTATGGTCCTAACTGTGTTAGGTCAGCGCTGACTTATACACCGAACTAGTCGAATGCTGCAATTTGGAATACCAAATTTCAAAAAAGAAATGTTGATATTTGCCACCTACATTTCTCAACATCCACAGAGATGTGCAGTAAATGCTTGAGCAAACAAGAGCATCAAATATGCAAGAAAAAACATTTTCAAACTTAAAAAAAAAAAAAAAAATCAGGCTGCATAAATTAAGTGATGGTGAGAATTATTGAATTAAATATGGTAATTAAATCGAAGAGAGAAGAATGATTTTGCAAAAGTTGAGAAGAAGGGGTATGACTGATAGGGCACATTTTGAGACAAGCAGGGCTTGTTTAGTTGGATTCGGGATGAAAGTATAGAGGATTTTAATAAATGGGGTGGTTGCCATGAACATGAATATAAGCAGATTACAGAAGATGTATGATGCAATAATAATGTAGAGATGGGGTTAACACACGACAGAATTGCATGGATTGATGTCCCCAACAACAACATGTGAATACCACAGTAATAATTTTTATGCCTAATTGATTTGAACTTGTGATCCAGGTTGTACCGGGAGTATAATTAAAGACTGCATAGCAGAGTACCGAGGCATAGGAGTGCAGAGAAGCGGTGATAGCGATCACAGTGCCCGCAATGGTGAGTGGACATAGTAGTCTCAAAGAATCGGAATGATTACACCTATTAAAACCAAACAAAATTGAACTCACCAGCTATATACATGCTCAAGACAAATAAATAAATATATAAATAAATTAATTAATTAATTAATTAAAAGGCAAACAAATAAACTAGTAAATGAAACTGAACGCACAAATATTTACAGAAGACGTTGAAAGTCCTTGAGCTGCGATGCAAGCTTCATGTCGTATGAGATTTCGAAACACACTCTACAGTTCATAAACACTGATGGAACACACAATGTCCTTAATTTTAATTTTAAATACTTCTGCAGTTCTAAAATTATTTCTGTAAACATTTCCTTGGAGAGTTCCCCATAGATAAAATTTGCATGTGCTCAAATCAGGCGAACAACGGGATTGTAGGCCTTTACTGATGATGGGGTCATTATCGAGCACTTCCTGCAACCGTCGCAAAGCGCTACATGCCGTAATGGCTGTCACACCATCCTGCTTTAAATAGCCGTACCTTCCTTTCTTCTTTAGTTAGTTCAGAAATAAAAATTTAAAAAAGGTCGAGAATGCTGTGAATGTAACAGTCGGAAGTAATCGTGACCTGAAAAAATAGATGACCGATAATTAGTCAGGCACTAGTATACCCACTTTCACATTGTGCAGAGGTCTTGGCTGTTAAATGTGTGGATTCTCTGTATCCCAGATCCTACTGTTTTGTGAATTGACATATCCACTCAAATGAAACCATGTCTCGTCATTTATGAAAAAGAAAGTTTGGATCCACGATACCATCATGGACACTAATCATTAAACAAAAACCCCATGGCACTACAGTTCCAATGTGCCTTGGCCTACCAAGCAATCGCTGCTCAGCCTGAAGGACTGCAGATAAAAATGTGATGCATGGTCAGTGTGACAAATCCTCCCAGTCGTTATTCTTGGTTTTCTAGACTGGGGTCGTCATCTCACCGCCAGATAGCTTCTCAATTGTAATCAGACAGGCTGAGTGGACTGCAAACCATCTCTTAGGACCAGGCAAAATTCCCTGACCAAGGATCGAACTGGGGTCTACGACTACATCTAGACCGCGGGGTCAGACACTATTCAATAGCCTCTTGCAAAAGCTTACTCTTGCAATGAAATCTGTAGGCTGTACGTGAGTGACTGAATGAGTCTGGTAAGATCGTCAATATAACTTTGTTGCATTACGTGCTGATGAATGTGAAATACCAGTTTGCTGAGCTACTCTTCGAAGCGACTGATTGGGACTGACTTGCAGTCTTTCCCATATATCTTCTAACCTCTCCTGTGTGAGAGCTGTTCTCCTTTGCTGTTTGTTCTTATTAGTTATGGAACCAGTACTACGCCACTTGTGAATGAGTTGACGCGCGTAACGTTTTGATGGTACTGTAGAACCGGAAACAGTCAATGGAATTTTCAAAGGCACCTTCTTGTGCAAATAACACTCAATCAAAAATATTCTCTGCGCTGTAGTGTACTTAACCATCGCGATAATAACCTTACAACACACATTAAAAATCTAATCATTACTAGGGAACTCGACAGAGCTAAGCATCTGCTGTCTCACCTGTCAACACTTAACAAGCCAAACTTGACACAAGCCATATGACACTTGCTTAGGGATTCCTGCAGTATGTGAGAACTGTGAAGTCTTAAACTATATTCCCTATATTAACATACAGTACATCCTCAGTGTTCTGCATGGATGATATCAAATGTACAAAATGTTGTGGACGACTTTAAGAAAACGAAATAATTAATGGAGGATTTACGACTACAGAGATAAGAAGGGGATGGGAATATAGAGGGTTTTCCATCACAAAGTTCACAACCTTGGTAAAACTTCACGACTGAGAAGCCTAAAGAGCTCAGATATTAATATATCGGCAATAGGTGAAATAATAATATTATGGTTCTCTACTGGCAACTTAATTTTGACTTAATTACATTTTTTAGAAGTATAATACCAAACCACAGAAAAAGTGAGGAACTAAGACCGAAAAGTTGTCACAAAAAATGGAGAGAAACAGAGAGAAATGGATTAGACACGATAAATGTATGAGTAAAAGTATGCCATAGCTAATTATGGAAATGAAAGGAAAGAGGGAGAGTAACACAAAAAAATAAAATAAAATAAAATAAAATATAAAAAAAACCACAGGTTAAAATAAATTAACATGGGTATGAACAGCATGAGATAATGTGGCCTGGACTGGAACATGGTCACAGATTAGATCTGGTGGAAAGACAAAGAGTAAAATTAATGATCATATCTGCCCCAATCCAATTGCAACTGGATAAGGGTAAATGATAAAAACAACATGGAACTGTAACGTTAATTAATACACAGATAAACTGAAAAGTCCCATTAACTTTTGACTATGGCTAGGCTACAATGAAGAACAAGGCTTTAATAGATTCCAATTAATGTCAGGTTAAGGAAGCATGCTAAATGAATGCTAAATGAATGAGATGTAGTGCAGTAACAATAAATAATTAAAATTCTTGCGGAGAAAGGATTCCAGAAAGGCAAAAAACCCATCAGTTTACCATGGTCAGTTCAAAATTTCACTGGTGAAATGAACTGGTTATGGGTAATTATATTATCATCTCAGCCATGAAAGGGTCAAAGCTAGGAAACCGAACTTCAGAAAATTTAATACAAAAAATATTTGAGTACAAACAACTTCCTTGAACTTACCTCCCTTTTTACCCACTCTTTGAGCAATAACTTTTTCAATTGTCTCTGAATTATCAGGTTCTACTGGGACAGCTTCACTCCAGTCAACTTCCACGAGGTCCTCAGAACCTGTCTTGTCCTCATCACTGGCTTCTTTGTAACTCACTCCAGCAGCTACTCTCCTATTCCCATGTCTTGTCCCACTAACACTTGAAACACAATAAAATAATTGAAGTATAAACATACTAGGATAATACAAAATGTGTATACAGTAAAACTCCATTAAGACATTTCTGCAGGAGACAAGGAAAGAGAACGTGTAGAATGGGAAAATGAAATACTGAATACAGTAAAACGTCATTAAGACGTTTCTGCGAGGGACAAGGAAAAAGAAAGTATTAAGCAACAAAACATATTACTGAATAAACAGGGATATAGATACACTAGATACAATTTTTTCTGACATGGCATTTTACTTTACAAAGGTGTGGTGTAGTGGTTAGTGTGATTCGCGCTGCCCCCCCCCCCCCCACTAGAGGCCCAGGTTTGAACTCCGGCTCTGCTACGAAATTTGAAAAGTGGTACGAGGGCTGGAATGGGGTCCACTCAGCCTCGGGAGGTCAACCGAGTAGAGGGGAATTCAATTCCCTCCTCAGCCACCCTCGAAGAATCGAAGTGGCTTTCCGTGGTTTCCCACTTCTCCTCCAGGCAAATGCCGGGAAGGTACCTAACTTAAGGCCACGGCCGCCTCCTTCCCTCTTCTTTGTCTATCCCTTCCCATCGACAAGGGCCCTGTTCAGCATTGCGGGTGAGGGCGCCTGGGCGAGGTACTGGTCATTCTCCCCAGTTGTACCCCCCGACCAAAAGTCTCATGCTAAATGACACTGCCCTTGAGGTGGTAGAAGTGGGATCCCTCACTGAGTCCGAGAGAAAAGCCAAACCTGGAGGGTAAACAGATTAAGTAAGTACATGTATTGTATATAATCACCACACGATTAAATAATTTTTTGTTATTATATGTATTATTATAATTATAATTATTCCTGGAACATTGTCTTTGTCTTTAAATTGACCTCTGCTTCCTCCAGCAAGTCAATACTTGTTCTACATCAGATATTACAGATTTACTTCTTTGCCTGAGGTCCTAACTCAACTTAAAAGATATCATATGACAAGAAGAACATAACATTACATGTTATAATTCTCATATTTTGGTCCATATTGAAATGTACAATGAAGTCAAATAAATAATAAAGTTTAATTATTCCACCTATTCAATACATAAAAAGAGGATGTTAATAAAGAATTAAATCTGTAAATAAAACTATAGGGACATGTTTCGCCCTTTAATTAAGGGCATCTTCAGCCTAATCTCAATCTGAAAGTTAATTAATCAGGTACCTGATTGTAATTAAAATACATATGAATATGAAGATGATGTTGGAAATGTGTTTCAAGTGGTGAGCGAAAGGGTTGACAATAGTTTTGATATTCTTAAAATGAAACCTTAATAAAGTCTAATATACAAATAGTCGTAAATTTATGAATATCCTTGTTTAAAAATTGGTAAAAAATTGTATACTGGTAGTTTTTTAAGAAAGTAAATTTTGTAAAGAGACGTTTCCGTTGCTGACTTCAAGTGAGGTTTGAAATAAATTGTTACGTTGAAACAAGTAAAGCGGGGCCTTTTGATGGTTGAGGGTGTTTATCGGGTATTAAACCGTTCGAACGTCAGCGTAAAATTTGTTAGCCTGTTGAAACTCTCATGTTTCCACGTTTTTCTCTCCAACTCTTCTTCACGTCAACCAATTTCAACATTAATAAAGAGACTTCATATTTAACACAGCTACTTACCATCAAGCACTCTTCTTCACTCGTGCTTCTAGAAGACTGCAGTTTCATCTCTTCACATGAGAGTTTCAACAGTCTAACAATTGAAGTCAGCAACGGAAATGTCTCTTTACAAAATTTACGTTCTTAAAAAACTACCAGTATACAATTTGTTACCAATTTTTAAACAAGGACATTCATAAATTTACGACTATTTGTATATTAGTATTAAGGTTTCATTTTAAGAATATCAAAACTATTGTCAACCTTTTCGCTCACCACTTGAAACACATTTCCAAATTCATCTTCATATTCATATGTATTTTAATTACAATCAGGTACCTGATTA
Organism: Anabrus simplex; assembly: GCF_040414725.1. Taxonomy (NCBI): domain Eukaryota; kingdom Metazoa; phylum Arthropoda; class Insecta; order Orthoptera; family Tettigoniidae; genus Anabrus; species Anabrus simplex. The sequence goes on from NC_090265.1 coordinate 592,593,487, forward strand.
ATTAACCTTCAGACTTGAGATTAGGCTGAAGATGTCCTTAATTAAAAGGCGAAACATGTCCCTATAGTTTTATTTACAGATTTAATTCTTTATTAACATATCTTTTTATGTATTGAATAGGTGGAATAATTAAACTTTATTATTTATTTGACTTCAAGAAGAACATACCCATAATTTTTGTTATTATATATATTTTAAAGTTATAATTATTCCTGCAACATTGTCTGGTATACATATTGTGATGAGTTGGCAGGGTAATAAGGTAAATTAACACTAGACTGGTAGCTTCTATACTAAAATTTATTAACTAATGCTAATAAATTTACTTACACCTTCGTACACAGTCAGGATTCCCGACTACACACTTCTCTAGATTTTTTTCTTGACACTTTTTTTTTTTACCATCCACACGACACTTTCTACTGTTCTTTTTTTTCTTCTCTCTGTTTTTCCAACCACAGAGTCTAAGAGTAAACAGGCGGACCAGATGGTAACATCACCAGACACTCTCAGATTCCAACATGACGGACACGGAAACCATTACACTGCCCCCCTCCTTAAGGCTGCTCGTCCCGAGCTGCTCCACAATACGGTGCCAGGCGATCCAGGTGAAAAACCATCATCTTCCCTCGGGGAGACCGCTGGATCCGGTAGACAACATCGTTGATCCTGGTGACGATTGTATATGGGCCTTCCCATTGTGGCTGCAGTTTCAGTGACTTCCCATTTGTCCGCACCGGACAGTACAGCCACACACTATCACCTTCCTGGAAACCCGCAAAGTTTGCCAACATGCCGTAGCGGGCTTTTATCCGGTCGCTGGCTACAGATGATGTTGGGCATAATCATGTATGTTGTTGAGCCGATCGACCAACTCCCATACATGGTATGTCGCTGGCTGCTGCTGGTCTGGTGCCAACCCGAACATTAGATCGCCTGGCAGGCGAAGCTCCCTTCCTAAGACCATGTTGGCAGGTGTCATGCCCGTCATCTCATGGGTGGACGCTCGATAGGCCATCAAGAAGACTCTACCATGCCATCTGCTTGAGGGTGGAGAGGCGTCGTACAGGTCTTCTGCACTCCTAAGCGCTGCAGAACCTCTTGCATCAGCCTGGACTCAAAGCTTCTGCCTTGGTCACTATAAAGCTCCCTCGGGACACCGAATCGGCAGAAGTAGTTCTTGACCAAAACGTCGACCACTATCATTGCTTCATTGTTCGGGAAGGCGTAGACCTCTGGCCACTTTGTGAAGCAGTCCATGGCCAGGAGTAGGTAACGGTTCCCCGCGTCAGATTCGGGGAATGGTCCAGCAACATCAATGGCCCCTACTCTTGGTACGTGGGCCCCAGCTCGCTGCGCAGGTGTCACACAGCTGGTACATCCTCTCAACATCGTTCGTCAGGTGCACCCAGTAGCAATGCTGTCGGGCACGATCTAGGGTCTTATTCACTCCCAAGCGGCGGGCAGTAGTTCCCGCATGCAACTCAGTCAGCATTTCTTTTCTCATTCTTATGGAAATTATCAGTCGGGCAATGTGCTGCTTTCCGTCGATCGATTCCCACATGCGGGTAAGTATCCCGTGACTAACCAAGAGAGACGACCGCTGGGCCCAGTACACCTTATAAGTTGGACTGGGTCCAGCAATGTCTTTCCATTCCGGTCTCTGCCCCGACTCTACTTCCCGTAAGATCAGCCCGATGTCATCCTTCAGCTGCTCCCTCCTGACGGCATCCCAATCCCATCCTTCAGTGGTGGTGGCCCTCACGGCCCGGACGTCCGCGATGCTCGTCTTTCTCTCCACTTTCTGGCAATGTGCAAAATTTTCAAGGCACGATATTCTGGATAGAGAGTCGGCGTTGCAGTGCTTCCCTCTTTGTCGGTGATCGGTGGTGAAGTCGTACTCCTACGGCATTGTACCCAGCGAGCTGTCTGTCCTTCTAGGTTTCTGAAGCTTAGGAGCCAGGTCAATGCATGGTGGTCAGTGCGCAGATACTTGTGGAAGTGCTCCAAGCTCTTAACGATGGCCACCAATTCTCGACGCGTCACGCAGTAATTTCTCTCAGCTTTTGACAACGTCTTGCTGAAATAGGCGATCATCTTCTCCTGGCCGTCTTGCACTTGGGACAGCACCCCAACCAATTCCCACGTCGCTGGCGTCGGTGTCTAGGATGAACTTCTCCCCAGGCATGGGGAACCCTAAGATGGGTGCCGTACACAGGGGCTCCTTCAACGTCCAGAAGGCACCCTCAGCCACATTTGACCAATGGAAAGGCCTCCTATCTTCGGTGAGCCGCGTAAGGAGCCTTGAGATGTCTGTGTAGCCAACTATAAATCTGCGGTAGTACGTGCAAAGGCCAAGGAAACTCCTCAGTTCTCGCTTGTCCTTTAGCGCCAGCCAGTACCTGACAGGTCTTAACTTCTCCGGATCAGTGGCTACTTCCTCCGATGACACGTTGGGGCCTAGGTAACGCACCTCCTTCTGGAACAGGTGGCATTTTCTGGGATTTAACTTTAGGTGAGCCCACATAACCTCTTGAACACTATCCGCAGGTACTCAACGTGCTCTCTGAACGTGCGTCCCACAATAATTATATCATCCAGATACACGAGGCAGGCGTCGTGAGTTAGCCCCCTCAATACAGACTGCTACATAAGACTATGATACGAAATGGAATACCTTTTCTTCTTTGACAAGTTTTGTTGGCAGGGTCTGACGTACAAGTTTTTATTTGTTTTATTTTCCATGTCCTCAAAAGCCAGGAGATCTAATCACTAGTAACTACGGTAGTTTTAAAATTATTTTGAAGCCACTAGATCAGAACCATATATGACTTGCCTGTTGCAAAAGGCACAAAAGTAATATGCTACAGTGACTGTCCAATTGAAAGACATTCTTTGTTGCCATAATTCACTTCTGACTGGTATGGACTGGTTAACTTGCAACAGCATATCCCTCAGATGAAAAAATATAATACAGCCAAAACTGGCTGGGACACTTTTGTTGGGGACAGAAAAATATGTCACAAAAAGGAAACATGCTAAAAAATTAAAAGAATTACACTGTTAAACATAATGTTAGGTTTGAACGTAAAAATAATTATGTAGAATACAAAGAAACAAGTGTTTACAATTATAATTAATGAAATAATTAACCAAATAACACATTTTAACAACACCAACACAGTAAAATATCAAAGAATAATGTTCTTAGCGACGTGAACTATACATTTGTGACATAAATTCGTATACTGTAATTTTGATAAATACCACCTATTCAATACAATAATATTGGTAATAAATTTCATTTTTTGTCCGTATTGAAGATCTACTTGTGATACAAATTCTTATAATTTTGTTAAATACCACCTATTCAACACAATGATATGGTTATAAATTTCATTTTTTGTCCGTATTGAAGATCTACTTGTGATACAAACTCTTATAATTTTGTTAAAAGATCTTCGAAACGGACAAAAAATGAAAAGGAAACTATGCATGTCGCTTACAATTATGTTTAAAGTAATCGCAGGAATGTCCAACACCTGGGCGATATGCACACGACTGGCGTGTATTCTGAGAGGTTCAATAATGGATCTGACAAGCTGTGTGACAGGGAGGAAAGTAAAAGTGCAACAGATAAAGACATTCTGATTACATGGGCAGAAGTCGAGCGAGCCCTTCACAAACTGAGTCAGACGGAGTACATGAAATTACAGCTGATATGATTAAAGCCGCTGGTATACATGGGATACAATGTTTGTACAAAATCCTTAGAGCAATATGGTATGATAGCCAAGTGCTAGAAGATTGGACAAAAAGGGTGATAGTTCCAATCTTCAAGAAGGGGATAGGAGAAAAAGTAAAAATTACAGAGGTATAACTCTTTCGTCCCTTGGCCTTAAAACTATTAAGTTCGCTGAAGCCAGCGTGCAAGCAATTCTAAGAATCTATCTTAGAAGAGGAACAACACGGGTTTAGGGCTGGAAGGAGCACAACAGATTTTATATTTGTCTTGAGGATACTGGAAAGAGGAAAAGACCTATTTGTTGTGTTTATCCCTAGATCAGTCATCTGAAAGAGCTTCAAGAAACTTAGAAAACCTGAGTATAATATCAGCAAATTCAAATGTTGGATACCAACTGCATAAGTTGTGTCCGTATTGGAGAAGGATATTCTGAATTATTTGACACACACAACCAACAGAGAACAACAAGGAAGTGCCCTCTTACCTCTTCAATTTTGTAGCAACTTGCTTTACGTCGCACTGACACAGACAGGTCTTATGGCGATGATGGGATAGGAAAGGGCTAGGAGTGGGAATGAAGCGGCTGTGGCTTTAATTAAGGTACAGTCCCAGCATTTTCCTGCTGTGAAAACAGGAAACCATCTTCAGGGCTGCCATTAGTGGGTTTGAATCCATTATCTCCCGAATGCAAGCTCAAAGCTGTGCAACCCTAACCGCACGGCCAATTCACTCGGTTCATTTCTATTCATAGCAAGTATAAATACCATTCTGAAAGTCCTAAACAGAGAAGGAAATGGAGAACTATAGCCTTTAGTGTTTGTCGATGATGTAGCAGTATGGAACAAAACCGAGGAGGGAGTACAAAGGAAACTTAATTTGTGGAAAATTAACTTTGAAGAAGAATATGGCATGAAAGTGAGCACAATGAAAACTGAGGCAATGAAAATTAGCAGCGAGGATTCTGAATGCAACCTACAACTGCAAGACAGACAGGCTGAAATACTAAACCAATTCAAATATCTAGGAAGTATGATGGCCAGTAATGTCAGGATGGAGCCAAAAGTACTACAGTCTTATGCATAACTTACTATTGGACTGGAAGGTTCCTCAAAAAACAAAAATAACCCAATACATCTCATATCTCATTTCCATTCTTACGTATTACTTGGAAACATGCACACTAACATCAAAGAATATAAACAAGCTTCAAGCTTGTGAGATGAAGTTTCTTAGAACTGCCCTCCAAAATACATGACTTCATCATATAAAGAACAAAGAGATCCAAACAAACCTAGGATTAACCAGATCTATGGAGGAAAGCCTAAGGTCATTCAGACTTAAAAATTTTTGAACAATAAAAAAACGAATAGCACAAAAATAGAATGTGCTTATTTGGGAAGAAGGCTAACATGCAGAAGACCAGTTGGGAGACAATATATACCTTTTTTTATTTAAAAAAAAATGGATAGACCAACTGAGGGGATGTGTGAAGAGCAGACGACAGAGCTGAGAATTCGTCATGAACAAAATCTTTTTGGACAGACAGCATTGGAGAAGGCTCGTTTACAACCACCCTACCTGACATGGTGGAAGGGTTCAACGATTATGATGATGAAATTATTAGATAACGATAAGAAGGGCTTGAATATGATGTACACCAGATTTTCAGAAGCAATATCTTAGACAAAGAACATTTACGGATTGTATTCATGATTATAAGGTAGTTTCCACATTCTGTTTCGAATGCAGAGGTGATCAGTTGAGTGATATATATCGCAATATTAATTTTAGTTTTAAAATGGTAGTTATTCAATTGGACCAAATTCCATTATAGTCATCCTAAATTCTTCCTGCTGTAAGGTGAGTCTGTCTATATTTAAAACATGGGCAAGATCAACAGCTGTCAAATCTGCTCTTCAAATGACAAAGAAAGGTATTTTCGACTCTTTTACATTGTGTGTTATCGTAGTACCAAGAGGAAATATCTAAAGGGACTGGATAAACTAATTTAACAGAGTAATATTAACACTGAGATTGTGATCATTCCATCGAGATTTCATCATATGTCAAATCTTATGTATTAAATAAAAATTACAATATAAAGATATGTACCATACCTGTGAGAATCATCACTATTAAAGCTGGATTCATCAGAAGTTTCATATTTCCTACGAGAAGTTTTTCGAGTTTCTGTCCTCCGGCGAGTAGGTTTAGAAGATATTCCTTTCCTAGAAGGAGGTTTGCTTCGTGGTGGAGGAGCTCTTTCATCCTCGGACTCTGATGAATCAGAATTCCATGCACTGGAACAATCACAATATTTGAACAGGAATTTAATGCAATGAATTCTGTACCAGACTGATATTTATACTGGGGGAACAAACACAATCATAAATATGGAATGTACACTAATTAAAACAATGCAATAAACCTTGAACTACATAACTAAAATGGAAAAATTAAACATCAGCCAAACTACATCAGCCAAACTAATAAAAGCAACCCAAATCATCATGTTCAACAATTTCCAGCCTTTGACCAGTTCTGTTATTGTTTCTGGAACTAAGTTTTATGACCACATGTCCTTGAAGACTCTAACCCTCCATGAAATCTAAAGAGACTGAAAGTAACCCACAACTGTATGTAACTGGAACTTCAAAACATTCACTACTACCAACAAATCACCTCCTTCTCCTTCACAACTGACAAAATGATCTAGCAATTAGATTTAGAGCTTCTCATCCTTGCAACATGAAATCACAAATGAAACGATAGGCAAGTCCACAACTATGTTCCGGCATTAATTACAAGTACACCAAAATCAATCAACAGCATATAAAATGGAACCCGTACAGTAACAAAGATACAATATAGTATTTATTCATGTAATGGAAGCCACCGCACAATAGATGCACCCCAATTTTCTCCGTAAAATTTTGGAAAAATATTCCCAACTTCATGGATGTATTTCATTTTCAACATACTTGCCAGCCAAAAGTTTCTGGACAAGCATTGAACTGTAAAAGAATGGATTGAGATTAAAAGCAAACAACATACCTATGCTAGGAATTGACAATAATACAGTAGAAGTCTGTTATAGCGAGAAAAGTTTACTCGCTACAGCTGATTGTCGCTATATCCGATTTTCATATAAGTCGGAAAACACTCCGTATACATTAATAGCAGTATGAAACGGCAATCAGTTTGTTCAAAACTTGCGTTTATGTGGATGATATCCACACTACAGCTTACTTGTTTGTTATTTCAGATCAAAAATTGGATGTATGGCTTTTCAGGCGTTTGCTCTATTAACCAGCATTTCGTCTTAGGTCTGACACATCCCACTCTGACGAGTCTAGTGTCAGACCTAAGACGAAATGCTGGTTAATAGAGCAAACGCCTGAAAAGCCATACATCCAATTTTTGATCTGATTTTTGATATGCTCTATTGATGGAAAAATATCTAATTCCCTTCATGGGAATTTAGTATTACCATTTGTTTGTTATTTTTCGAAATATGATGCTGCGTGAAAATGTACATTTAATTTCATTACGAAAATTACAGTACAGTATTTCTCCGAATTCAAGACGACCCCCACTTTTTCCTTCATAAAATTTAAATCAGGCTCAAGAAGTGCTTTGTAAAATCATATGAATACCTTTGTTGTAGTGTACAGTACGCATTTTTAGACGTCGAATGTTGGCTTTCGTTATGCCGTATTTTTTGCGGCTGCACAATTAGTCTTTATTTCTGCAAGTTTAATGACCATTAACTTAAAACTGGCATCATAATACCGAAGAGAATCCGTTGAAAATTTGCCGGCAATACAGTACCTATTCTATGCGTCTCTACAATACGACGATCCATCAGGAAAATTTCTTGCTCTCTAAAAAACTGTTGCTTTTACTCAGCGTCAGATATAACTGGCTACCGCTACACGCACGTCTCGCTTGTCAGGTTCAGCCAACTTCAGCAGTTAGCGATTTATAGGCCTAATCGTGGATGTTGAAGGTAAACAAACAAGTTTATTGTGCACACCGCGGTGTGGCCATTCCGCCCTTGCGGTTATTGTGCACATACCTCACAATTTCATCTTCGAATCTTTTGAAGTGTCCTCCTTGCGCAGCACTGAATGCATTTTTTTTTTTGTACAGAACGCATTTTTAGCTATCTTTGTCTTCACGCTAACGCCAAATATTGTCATTAGTTAGGCCTATGCCGTATTTTCTTGCGGCTGCACAATTATTCTACACATTCGAGTGTTTAATAACCATTAACTTAAAATCGAGATCATAATATCGACGAGAACCCGCTGAAAATTTCCCGGCAATACCGCTTCCATGTATCTTTATAATACAACTAATCATCACGAAAATATTCCTGCTGTCTATAAAAATTTTACTAAGCGTCAGGTATAGTAGATGCGTTGTACTGTAACTCTGCCACTGAGTAGCAATGGCCTTCCTAAGAATTCGAAGGCTCGCATGTTTTGATCCCATTCTGTAGATTTGAGAAACGTTTTTGTAGAGGCTAATAGAACATCACTCTCTCTTCACTACATCCCGAGATCCAGTGACGTTACACACAGGCACTGCACAAGCAGTTGCCGCAGCTAGCGATGTATAATAAAGAGGCAGCCGTTTATTGTCAACGAGTTTAGTGTGTGCGTGCTTGTGCGGGGGTGAAAAGAATCAGCGTAGTTACCGCGGTAATTGCCAGTGGTATCCATTAACTTACTCTTCGGCCGTGAATACGAGACAACCCTCGATTTTTCAAATGAAATTCTGAAAAAAATAACGTCGTCTTGGGCGGAGAAATAACGGTATCACTCCAGAGGCTTCTGTGGCAAACACTTCAGTTTTCTTCTTCAAACGGCGTCGCCTAACCTAACCGTGTATGTATCATGAAAACATTTTTCAAACACATATAGAGAAATTAAAACCATCTCGCTAAAAATTTACATGGGAATAGCCTTTCCGAAATTTAACTAGACCGAGAAAATATCATCTAACCTCAGAAATCAGTGACGCGCTCTGCCATATCTTGAGATGTATCGCATTCTTACTTAATGTCAGTGTAAAGTATTAAAATTAAGTGAGGGTTTACTTAGCCTTTATTTCTAACGAGTTAACAACTGCTATCGGCCACGTTACTTACGTATTTATCACGAAAAGTGTTATTCTCTTTCATTTTGAATTTTCTTTCAGAGAACAGCAGTCGAAGGGTATTACTAATCAACTCCGACATCCCCTTCGAAGTAAAATGAAAATGTTAAAGGTCCACCTTTTCAATACCATCATATTTGTCCCCTTCGAAGGTCGAGATAACTCACTAGTGGACATAGTGAGGAACCGATACCAAAGGTAAATCATCGCATGCAACATAATCGCTGGGGTGCATAAATAACGGTAACGGAAATAATCGCGTGCACTTAATCACTCGTAATAATAGATGGATCCGTGATAGGACCCTCACTGTCACCGAAGGATAATACACAGTTTAACATAGGAATTTTGAAGGGACAGCAAAATATTGTCGTTATAACGGGGTTCTCGGTATATGCAGTACTCGCTATAGCGGACTTCTACTGTATTCTAAAACTAATATTTTACAAGAAAACTATGTTTTTACATTACATCTGAACAATAGGCAATATGTACACATTTACTCCCACAGATCACCAGAACACATCAAACTCTCTTCTCATCAAAGAAACCTCCCTCCGCTGCAAGCACACTTTTAACTATTCTCTGGATTCTCACAACAAGCTTTGCGAACACTGATGCAGGTATACTTTGCCAGGCATTCTGCAAGACATCCCACAGCTTTTCCGATGAAGGAGGACACTCTTTTCGGACGTGCCAATCCAAGTCCTCCCACAGCAGCTCTATTGGATTCAACTCCAAGGACTGGGTGGTGGTGAGGGGGAGGGAGGGGGGGGAGGGGGCATTTTCATAAAAAGAATTCCCCAGAATTCTGTTTGTTTCGCAGATAATTCATCCAATAGCGAGACGTGTGTTTGGGGTCATTTTCTTGTTGGAGGACAAACCTACGTAAAATAAGTTGCTGTCCGGACGGAGGAGCATAACGAGATAGGATGGAATGGTTTTTGTTTTTGTCCACTATTCCTTGAATTCAGTGCAGTATACCAACTCCACTGAATGTGAAACAACCACAAAGCATCACAGAGCCCCCTTCATGTTTCACTGTATATGTAATACGGTCAGAATGCATTTCTCCGACATTGAACATCGAACATAAACTTGTCACCGGTGCCCAAAAAACTTTGAAATGTTGTTACAGTAATATAATCTGTCATTAAACAATCATTAAACACATTCATGCCGGCAGTGTATATTGTCTTAGTAATATTTAAAATCTTAAATTTGGATGGATTGCTGTATGCAATTAAACTAGTAATAAACGAAGATTAATGACAGCAGACACAGTTGTGCAGATCATACATCACTTCTTGCAAAAGAAAGCAAATATTTCCACAACATGTGTAGAGGGATGACAAAATACAGTATTTATTGGCGACTAGCATTTGTAACCATTCTTCATACAGGAATATGCAGTGGATTACATGTTTCCATCAGGAATTTATGCGAAGTAATATGGCCTTATTCAAATGTTTAATGCAACATGTTAAAATGATACTTCTCCTACGAAATCGTGTGGTAGTAATGTGAAATATGATGAAAGATAAACAAAGTCGTGAGAGAATGAGGATGATTTCCGAATTTATTGTATGATAAATTCCTGCCCGATGTGCGAAATTCTCCATGGTTCTCAGGTTTCATATTGTATCTCTGACCACTGGCATGGCGCTCTGATGTTGAGGATACATCGCTTAATATCTGCCCTATCGAAAAGAGTAAAATAGCTCTTCAGTTTTTCACATTACCCACCTTGAAGTGACATGCACGACATATCCCATGGGACTTGGACTAAAAATCCAATTTTTCATAATCATCTCCGTTACTATCAGTCATACGATGAATTTTAACATGGCATAAAGGAACGAAAATAACATATTCTTAAATGTTTGTTATATACAGTCTTTTGATAGACCTAATGTTTACAAAGGTGAAAATGAGAGTATCCTCCTATTCAGTACAATAAATATTCCGTCATTAGACGGAGTAAACAAATTCAAACATGTTTCGGCTCGTTTGAGCCATCTTCAGTGAAAAATGAGGGGAGTTTGAAATAATTTACATAATATAAGTTGACAAAATGCTAAAAAACATAATGAGGGAGCAAATGAAAAAACAAACAAAAGAGAGCCTAGACGGAAACAAAATTAGCACAAATATACAATATTTACATCAATATGCGGAGCAAAAAAAAAACTCACTGCAACAAAATTCAGTGAAAAGGTGTTAATTTAAAATAATAATTGAAACTAAAAACTGTGTTAACCTAAGAAACAAAGGAATGAAAAAACAAATAATGCAGATGGAAATGAACAATAGTAGCACATGGTGAGGTTGTGGACCTCATAGTTTACAAAATATTGTTTAGTAACAATAACGAAACAGGTTGAAATCACTGTCGAAAATCATCCTTGTAGAAACCCATCACATTAAATTGGTCAGGAGGGGAGCAGGAGCAAACAATTTTGAGAAACCAAACCTGATATAACGTGCAGGTGAAAGGCCTGTGACAAGGAAAAAACACCAATGAAATTTAAAGCTTTAGAAACAGCAGCCTTGCTTTATTTGCAGCTTTTAGTTGACCTCACCCTGTCCATATTAGTTATATGTTCCCCATCAAATCCAGGGCGTATGTAATTTTAGGGGCAATTTTTTTTTTAAATTATTGTTCGAACTGAGCACCCCTGGGAGCGGCTGACTAGTCTGGGGCAAATTATCTTGATGGTAGAAACGGAGACAACAGGAATGACTATTTTTCAGAACACTCAAGTACCGAAGTGTGTGATTTGTCTTCTGTTCTAGTGAATCTGTAAGTGATCTCAGTGCTATCGCCATAGAAAATAAAAGTAATGAATTTTATTCACGGACTAACTTACCACACATTAACAAGTCCGAGTGCAGAATCTTCCGAAATTATTGCATCAAATTTTGTAACTGGTACTCCAGTCCATAGCATTGTAACTGCAACTTCAGACCCCGTTCCTACAATAACGTTAGGAGATGAATGTAACAGAATTGCCAGCTTATCAATGAAACAAACCAGTGATAATGCAGAATGCAATGACCAAAACTATCAATTTACTGGTAGAGCAAGGAAAGGACGGAAAAGAAAACATCCACATCAGAGTACAGAAGAACAAAGGGGAGACTTTCACTACCGATCAGAATGTTGTAAGAAAGTAAGTCTAGAAGACAGGAAAAGAGAGTTTTACCGTTTTTGGAACCTGCCATACGAAGGTAAAGTTCTATACATTGCCAAGAAAGTAATTGTAAACCAAGTGAAGAGGAAGAGGATAAAAGATGCAAGTAAAAGTTCGTTCACAAGAACTTACACACTGCGTAAACAGTGCTTTACCCAGACACTTAGAATATCAGGTGATCGCATTTATAACTGTCTTAAAAAAGCCAACAAACTGCAAGGAACAATAATTAAAGATAACAGAGGTAAATCAGGAGGTTCTAATAAATACCTGATCTTAAGATGGAAGAAATTCTTGAGCACATTAATAAATTCCCTAAGTACAAGTCACATTATTGCAGATCTGAAACAAGTACTCTCTTTCTCCCACCACATGTCACGCTTCCAATCATGTATCAACTACTGAATATAAAAAGGAATGATCTCATCCAGTTTCCCTCTCGTGTCATAAGCAAGTATTTTTATTCCAATTTTAATCTACGATGAAAACCACTCAAGAAAGACACTTGCAACTTCTGTGACTCTATAAACTCTCAAATAAACAATAGCAATAGTTATGCCGAAGCACTAAAGATGGAGTAGCTTGCTCATCAAGAGGATGCAGAAAATGCTCGGATTCTAATGAAAGGTGACTTTAAAAAAGCAAGCTACGCTATGACATGCAGAGAACACTACCCCTGCCAAGAATCCAACAAACATTATATTCTATAAACGTCAGTTATGGGTGTATACCTGTGGAATTCATGACCCTTCATTGAACAAAGGCTTCTGCTATCTGTGGTTGGAGAGTCAAGCTGGCCGTGAAGCCCAAGAAGTAGCTCCTGTCTAAGGAAATATATCAATGAACGCTTAGAAGACGGTAGAGAAAACTTGTGCTTTGGTCCAATTCCTGCGGAGGGCAGAATCGTAACATAAAAATGATCCTAATGCTGAAGTCTATCATGGAATCACATCCAACATTGAAGACCATAAAAATGAGATTTCCTATTTCCAGGCACATCTATTTGCCCAATGATGATGATTTTGGAGACAATGAAAGCACCCTTAACTTCCAGCAAAGATTATATTCACCGGCGGACTATATGGAATTTATGAGGAAATTCCGAAAGAAGAAGAAACTTGTCGTCGAAGAAATGAGAAAAGAGGGCACATCTTCTATTGAAAAACAGAAAGAAAGACACTAATGGCAATGTGGTAAGCTGGCTAAAAATGCAGCAAACATAAATAAGTAAGGAGAAGCCATGGTTGCTGACTTTGAAACAACCTTTCAATGACACAGAAGGTCAAGAAATTAATTTGAAGAGAAGCACACGCCAAGGTGACCAGTACAACTTTAGTTTTTGCCCTGATGATCTATGGCCGAAAGGAAAAGCTATATGGCAGCCAAAACTGCAGGACATTAAGAGTATCATGCATCTGATACCATCCGATGCCAAGGAGTTCTAAGAAGGTCATTATTCAGAAGGGAACAGTTTTGATGATATTGACGGTTTTGGTAGTGAACTTTATTTCTCGATAGAAGACGAATAGAAGATGAAACCTAAGGCAGTATCAGTTTCTTATTGGTTTAGCAATAGTTCATTTTGTATTCTTATTTTATTATTGATTTAAACATTATTAAGAAATATATCCAAATATATTTGAGCTTTGACTAAAATATTGAAAATAAAATTGCAATTTTTTTAAACAAAAGATTACTCAGTGTACACTTCAAGTTACTTGTCCAGGATCCTGAAATAGTCTAAATTAATGTACGAATAAAAAGAGAAAACTAAAAAAGGGGGGAGGGGGCTTAGCCGTTTTATGCAAAACTGTTGTGTTTGATAGAATAACATAATAAAAAGCTATGCACTGAAAATGACGCTTAGCAGTTTTATGCGTAACTAAACTCACAAATAAGATAAAACATCTAAGTGACAAATGCTCATAAGTCAATATCCTGCAGTATTTTTCTGATTTAAATGCAGGAACTGCACACAGTGCATACAAATAAGACTTTATGTGCTTTTTAAACTCAAATAAGGACAACAGGGAAGATTTAACAGTTGATTAAACATCCAAACATTCAATCGCATTTTTCTCAACTTCAGCAAATGGCGGATAGCTGTTTAATGCATAACACCGCCCAAATATGGAATAATCTATGCAATAAAGAAGAAAGTATATAATAATACGTAATCTATAATATAATGTATAATCTATGAATAATCTCTTACCTTCTTGATGATCGCTTTGGAGCAGTTCTTCGCTTTCCTCTCTCACTCGAGTCACTCTCAGCGGCATTTAGTCTCTCTGGCTCTCTCCGGGACCTCCCGGATCGTCGGATTCCATACACATCAGGGTTTTCTTCCCAGCACTATAATGTTATACGTCAATTACAACCTACGGTATATTCAACAGTTTTTCCCAAGAGAGCACTCAGGAACGTAAAATTAATACATGTACAGTCTTTAAAATTATATAACTCAACTACACTTCATCTTAAATTAAAGAGCACAAACACTGTTAATTGATGCGGGCACTATATTTATTTGTTAATTATGGTCAAACTTTAACTTTTTTTTTGCTAGGGGCTTTACGTCGCACCGACACAGATAGGTCTTATGGCGACGATGGGATAGGAAAGGCCTAGGAGTTGGAAGGAAGCGGCCGTGGCCTTAATTAAGGTACAGCCCCAGCATTTGCCTGGTGTGAAAATGGGAAACCACGGAAAACCATCTTCAGGGCTGCCGATAGTGGGATTCGAACCTACTATCTCCCGGATGCAAGCTCACAGCCGCGCGCCTCTACACGCACGGCCAACTCGCCCGGTTCTTTAACTATATATCTATCCTAAAAGATTTAGACATTGACAAATAAAAAATCAAAGGCAATACACATCTTACACAATACATTAAAACTATTAAACTTCTGGATATACTGACTTCTCAATATTATTATTGTAAGAAGAATAAAAACAACAACCAGCCCAAAGAATAAAATATAACATTAATTGCAAATGTTAAAACAACCACTCTGCAGCATCCTAATGGCTGATAAAGGAAGCTCCCATAGATATGGAGGACACATGCAAATCAGGTTTACCAAACAAGCTACAGTGGATCAACTTAGGAAACAGGCAATGATCGTCATCCCCACAATTAGGTGCCTCATCAGGCTGCAACTAGGGGAACTCTCCATATGAAGCAAGTACCGGTAAAAGAGGATACCTAGGAAAGACCAAAACAGCCGTACTCAAAGTGTCTCTTCTCCATGTGAGGGGTAATTTCAAATAATATCACTCTCCGGAGAAGTGACTGAATGACCAACCATTTACCTGGGCAGGCTGTAGTTATTAGAGGCAAGCAATGATGATGAAATGTTGTAAAGACAAACCTTGGGGGAAAAACGCTGCATACCATATGCCAGAGAAGCTCTGAAAACATAACTTAAAATGACAGCATGCAAACCAGTAGTGGTGGTACATTGTCAAGTTCGTAGACTGCCAATGGATCACTCAAAGTAGTTATAGTGCCAAAAGATGACACACAAAGCAGTACTCAAACTATACTGAATGTATTGCATGAAATAATATGAGCGCCTTTGTGCCTAGTACACCAACCATGTAGGAATGCCCAGAAAATGCACAAAATGGGAAAACCATATGAATAAATTCATCATGCAGGCATAGCTTCTTAAATTATAGGCTACAGAAAGAAATTACACAAGGTCTTTACAAATCAGTATTCTACTCTTAGTGTCAGATAAAAATGTGAAGAACAATCATTAAAAATAACATGATCCCTGTTCCTGTCCTTGATAGACTAAGGAAAAAAGCGTATGAAAAGAACTTGGAACATCTTCCGAAATCACAGAAAATGATCTAGACAAAAAGATAGACAATACTGACAAAATCATCTCACAGAATAAAAGCTAAGAAAATCTTGAAAACACTTTCCACAATTCAGCAGAGTTCAGCGAAGTGTTACGTGAATATTACGGAACAGTTCCCATTCAGTGACCCATTCTCCCTAGATGGCAACCATCATGGCAATCTGGAAATAACTGATGAGCTTAACAAGATTAACCTATCAACTCATCTACAAGAATGTCACTCTTCCAAGAAGCTCTATACTGCCATCGACTGTGTTGTGTTTGCTGCCGTTCCACTAAACTGAGGAAAGCACATTCCACCCAATATTTAAAAACCTACCCCGGGCACGGCACCTGAAGAACTGTATCTTTTCTTCTTTTTTTAACAAGTTGCTTTATGAGATTTTTTTTGCTAGTGGCTTTACGTTGCACCGACACAGATAGGTCTTATGGCGATGATGGGAGAGGAAAGGCCTAGGAGTTGGAAGGAAGTGGCCATGGCCTTAATTAAGGTACAGCCCAAACATTTCCTGATGTGAAAATGAGAAACAACTGAAAACCACATTCAGGGCTGCCGACAGCGGGATTCGAACCCACTATCTCCCGGATGCAAGCTTACAGCCTCGCGCCCCTAACTGCACGGACAACTCGCCCAGTAAACGAGTTTATTAACTTAACCATTGTGGTTTGATTTTTATAATGGTCCGTACTGACAACAATCTCTATTCCAATAAATATACCTTTGATAATTAACAGTCAGCCTTGTCAATGCTTAGAGTTGTTTAATTATTTTCTATCACCTCATACACTGTACATTTTTAGAGGACCAACTGTCCTCTTCCTCAGTGGTTTTTCCTCTCCCTACCAATTATCTCCTGGTCCTCTCAACTTGATATTACATATGAAACACCATGTCCCCACTCATTTCATATTTGCATGAATACATAAGAATATCTACATGTTAGTAAAGTTTTGTTTTTTCTAGATATGAGGGATCACGATTACATAAAATATCGAAAATATCACTTTCATCAAGCAATTGTTTGCTGCGAGAGGCCAGGTTTTAAAGCACGATGAGTGACATCTACTAATGCACACTAGTCAAAATATCGTAAATTCTCTGATTTAGACAGATAATACTGCCATCTGTTGAAATACTCTCATTGCTTATACATGAAGAAACACAATGTAGCCGCCAGAATGCGTATATGGCTTGTTCTCAATTTTTTGTGAACTGTCGGAACTAACTACAGGCTATGCTCGCAAGCATGGCATGAACATAATTTTGGCCACTATAGTTCGCAGTTAGACTGAAAAGAGTTAACACAGCACAGGTTCAAAGTTTGACAAAATAAGTATTTACCTATCTCAGTGCGTTTTCAGCCACAGTCAGATATATGTGGGATTTAGTAGAGGTAAGGCTGCGAGGGAAGTAAAAATTAAAATTATAACTACACCATATAAGGGTCTGTTCCCGGAAACTGAAAGGTGTTTCCCAAAAAACATAGTTTACAATGAAATGCTAAAATCAGTCAATGAACAGATAGTCAAATGCAATCACTTACAGTGAACTGTAGTCCATTTTATTAGAATGATTAAAACATGACTGTTACAATCATGCACAAGAAGATTATGCGATAAGGCTCAAAAGGTTTGAAAACTCCTTATGTATAGTCACAAGGAAGTATAAGTTTAAAAACAAATCAATGGACTTGCACAGTTCAGTTTATTTTCCGTGACTTTCCTCATGCTTCCTTTATCGTCTGTTTCATTATTAGACTTTGCTTGCAGCTATTGCTGCGACAAGCATCAAGTATTAATATAAACCAGCTCAACATCAGAATGAGACTATCATTAATATGTACACAGAGTTTTACGTCAAATACTTTGGGATGAAACATTTCCGTTAGCTTCGAAGATCTGCTTGTACAAAATCTATCTAGTACCTATGACGAATGGTCTGGAAGCAGCAACACTTACTGGACCAAGAAAGAGTCGTCTTCAGGCAACAGAAATTAAGTTCCTCCGTTCTTGTCTACAAAATATAAAAATGGATAAAATAAGGAATGTGGATATCCGACAACAGTTTGGATTGAAAAGAAGCTTGCTGGAGACTCCAGAAGTGAAGAGATTGCAATGGTATGGTCACATGAAAAGAATGAACCCTCACAGGACTCCTTGAACATACTTTGAACACAATGTTCCTGGGAAGAGACCAAGAGGAAGACCCCATGATGTTTGGAAAAACAGATAATGAAGGACCTTGAAATTAGAGATGTGAACTGGTGTAACATATATGAGCAGCACCCGTGGATGGATAGAACCTACTGGAGGAGGCTCGTACACAACCGCACCCAGCCTCTGGAGCGAAGAAATGATGATGATGATGATGATGATGATGATGATGATGATGATGATGATGATGATAAAGGACACACTATGCGATGTGGGAATGGCAGAACAGAAAAACTTATCATTCATGGAAATGTTCCTGGCAAGAGAGATCACAAGTTCCCACACAATGTTCAAACATCTTTATTACAGCACATCTGGCAGAGGACCCGCAAGATATGGAGACAACGGACCAATAGCCTCCTCAGAGATCATCCTCGGAATTAAGAGAACGATAAGAGAGATTAATCAAATCATTTTGTTTTCTTCACATATTCAAAGCAGCATGTATGGCCAGAAATAACAATAGCCTACTATAGAATAGTAGCAATAATAATAATAATAATAATAATAATAATAATAATAATAATAAGAATAATAATAATAATAATAAATACAATCTCCATCAAAACAAACAGTACTGGAATTATGAACATGCATTGAACATAAAGATATGTCACTACAGCATGTGTTCAAAACGTACACCCACACATCTTATGTATTGTTCACAATGGTTCTGTAGACTATTAAACATACTGATGAACATAAAAATGACTGTATCTTCTCCCCTACTTCTGGAATATTTCTAGGTGGCACACCTGACTGGAAAACTGATTCTTTCAGCATGCCCCATATGTAATCATCTGGAAGTGTGAGATTTGAGAAGTGGGGAGGATACAGGAAGGCAATCTCCAAACTTTTGTTGCAGCAGTACAAGTTACTCCCTTGCAGAAGCTCTATCTTGGTGCATCCACTGTCACTGCAGTGACAGGTTTCTGGAGATACTTATTACTATGTGATGTTCAGAGCATATATGTAATTTTAGTAGTGCTTGCTTTGCCACATACTGTAAATAAAATACCAGTAAATTGTATTTGAATTACCAGTCTTGAATACAAATCCACCTCCCCTCTCTGATGAGTATCTGTGTATGCTACACAAGTGTACAAAAGTCTCAACCTATACACTGATTGATGATGCTCCTCGTAATAAATAAACCATAAGAATTTATTTTATCATGAAATCATGGGACATTGATGATGATGATGATGATGATGATGATGATGATGATAGAATCCACATAACAGATGCATATCTAATTTCAACCTCACAAAGGAGATAAGAGAGAACATAGTGTTTTAATGCTCTTTTCCAATTTACAAGGAATCACTCTACCATTTACTTAAGAGACAAAATTAGAGAAGAGGTGGAGTGTGTAGAATGATTAACAAATTTTACATAGTCTTCCTCTTCTTCAATCAATCAATCAATCAATCAATCAATCAATCAATCAATCAATCAATCAATCAATCAATCAATCAATCAATGATCTGCATTTTGGGCTGTCACAAAGGTAGTATATTCCGTATCATTTAATTTCCTAGTTATTTCTTAAACAATATTAAAGAATTTGAAAATTTATCAAACATTTTCCTCGATAATTTATTCGAATCCCTTTCTCCTCGTCCTATAAATTAATATTTGCCCAAATTTGTCCTCCTGAATTCCAACTTTAACATCATATTATGATTTTTCCAACTTTTAAAAGCTCCGCTCAAGCTTATTAGTTACTTATGTCATTTCACACTAACTCTCCAATGATAGCTGGAAATATACTTCATGTACCGGTAGGTACACCTCTACGTCGCACATAAATAAAACCTCCTCTACTGGAGGAACAGTGAACTTGGAACTAGACCACCTTAAACTTTTACTCAGAAGAAATCACTACCTTAATTTTGTGATTGTGAAGTCTCCAGGACTGTGAAAATTTCAATGTGTTTTGGTTACCATTTATCAAGAAGTTTGGACTTTCTACAACAGATGTCACTACAAAAACTATGATCATACACCCTGGTGTGAAATGAACTTTTTTGAAGAAATTTTGTATCCATAATTTTTTTCTGTACTACATTTCGTTCATTCATTTGTGGGTTGGCTATACTTATCTTTTCTTTCTGCCAGTTTTGAGTCCAGCCAATCGCTAATTTTTGTAATTAATTCCAGACCTATCCTGGATTTCTTCTTCGACTTTGAGTGTAAATTTTGTACGGTCCAATAAAATTGAGAGGGTGTGGCTTGATTATTCAGGAAAGGTCTCGAACCTTCCCCGATGGTTTATAAACTGCGGATTTTCACGTCTCTTGGCCATTTGATCAACATCTAAGTGTGTGTATGTGAAGCAGGAGGCGGGAGGTGCCTCTTTCAGCAGGCAGCAGTTCTTCAGCAAGGTAATGGCCGTTTAACATCTTTATTTCTTGCTAGCTCCGCAGTTTAACCCGAGGGATAGGTCTGAAACTTTAATATGTAACCAACTTCTTTAAAATGTAAATTCTGCCGGCTAATGTGAAAATTTCATAAAATCTGTAGCTGTAATTCGGAGATAGAGAGTGATTTACCTTCTCGAGCTCCCCTTCACAATGGTTTGAGGTGACTATGTTTCGTAACTGGTTTTCTTCCTTTCCGTAATGTATTAAATTATTCTTATACGAGTCACCCCCACAGTTTGGGAATAGCCCCTGTTTCATCGGCCTAGTGCCTTTTAGGTTTTAAGAATGCATATTTAGGAGTGCAAGTACACGCCTCCATTCAATTTGGTGTTTCGGGCCATTTACTTAACCTGTTCCTTTCGGCTGAGGCCCAGTAGGTTGGGGACAATATACCCCTGTTTCTTTTTTGTAAGTTGTGCCTTGATGGCAAATAATTGTAAGTTTCTCGTATTGCCTTAAATAGGCTTGAAAAACTGAGAGCGTGTCAGCTCTTCTCTAGTGTGGTAACTGTCCCTCTGGGAGGCTTGATCTTCGAAGTAGGGAGCAAGTGCTCCAGGGATTAGGGGCTTTCTGCCCTTTGAACAATATGTGCTCAAGAAATCAACTTCATTTCCCGTACCAAATCTTGTATACATTAAATCAATAAAAGTAAATTTCCACCTTTTTGATACTTATATTTGCTTGAAGCAAATTTGGGAACATATTCAGCTCTGTTACATTGCATATGTGAAATTACAAATAATTTTTCTTCTCTCAAAAAACATTTTAAAAATACCTTGTTATGCTTAAAAACTATATGAATTTAAAAAAGATAAAACAAATTAAAATCTGAGAGGAAGGTTGAGTGGGACAGTGAAATTGGAAGGAAAAATGTATCTACCTATGCCCTAAGCTTATTTTAAAACAATGTTTATTCATTTGAACAGATATTTTAAAAAAATTGGTTCCAGCACTTTTCTTCACTGTGATGTGCCTGTTTCCTAGTCATGTATTATTAAAAAGGTTTTTGAAAATATTTTTTTTTCTTTTTGATGTTGCGTTTTTATTACAAAACTGTTGTCATCAGCTGCTCTTTTCCAAGATGAATATTGTTGTTTGATTTAGTTTTATAAAATTGAGTCTCTTCAATTCTGTTTATATAGTTTTATAAAAAAGAGTCTTTTGAATTCTGTTTATATAAACATTTTTATAAAACTAAATCAAACAACAATATTCACCTTGGAATGAGCAGCTGAAAGAACAGTTTTGTAATAAAAACTGAACACTGACAAGAAAAAATGATTTTTCAACAACTTTTTAAATAATAGATGACTAGGAAACATACACATCACAGCGAGCAAAAGTGCTGGAAACCAAAAACTTGTTAACATCTGTTCAAATTGTTCTAAAATAGCTTAGGACATAAGTAGATCCATTTTACCTTTCCATTACACTGCCCCACTCAACCCTATCTCACAGATTTTAATTATATCTTTTTTTTAAATTCATATAGTTTTTAAGCATAACATGGTACTTTTTAAGAGGTTTTTGAGAAGAAGAAAAATTCTTTGTAATTTCTCGTATGCAATGTAACATAGCTGAAGATGTTCCCAAGGAACAAAACGTGCACTATAAATAATCAATTTGCTTAACCCGATGACTGCTACGCCCGCCTATAGATGGGGTGAAGTATTTGGTCCAGCAGTGTTACGCCCGTCTATAGACGGTGCGCAAGAACTTCACTTTTTTAGTTTCCCAGTTCACTCTTGAATTTTGTTTTGCATGTTAATATTCCCATGTTTAGACCCGTATTGAAACTTGCTATAATTTGCATACAATTTTTTTGTTTTGCACCTATTCAATATATAATTGTTTTTTGTCGCTAGAAAATCATTTTACTATAATAATACATTAACAAGGACATGTTTCGCTTGACTTCCGAGCATCCTCAGCCTTTATAACTTTTCTCAGGGTTAAGACATAACATTATTAACTTTACTTAAGCTAATTTGTACTTAATTGTGTATGTATGTTCAGACTTCAGCCCTAGGGCTGGTTGGATCCTCAACAGCTCGGCCATCAGCTGTCATAGATGGCCTAGGCATCACTGAAGAGGCGTACTAGGGAAATGAGGAGTGAGGTAGTTTCCCGTTGCTTCCCTCTGTACTTAATTATAATCTTAATATCAGGTAATAAAATACATTAACAGAAAGACATTTGTGAACACAATGAACAGATTAACATTTAAAATAACAATGTTAAAATTGGAATAGACATGAATTCTATTAACACTGATGTCCAAAACATGGTAATTCCCAATGAAAATGAAAAATTTGGCTAAAATTCTCATCAATTTCTTCATTTTTTCTAAACTCAATTGTTAATGAGCTATTGTATTTTGCTGCTTAAAATTTGAGTCAAAAATCCTGTTAAAATTCAATAGTATCTGAGGCTTAAAAGTCTTAATGTTCATGTCGAAATAGTGAGAAATGTTCTACATCTCGTATTAATTTGATGCTTGCTGCAATAATCTATTGACTGTGAATGGCTAAATACATCTTGTTGGTTTTTTTCCCCCAAACTAGTCTTGAATTGACGAGTTGACATGTTGCTTGAGAGTTATTCGTTTTTTTTAGGAGCTTGTTCAAAAGGGACTTCAAATCTGAGAAACTGGATGATGATGTCTTATCCTTTATGACAACTTTTGTGTGTTGGTGCTGTAACAAAAGAATTTGTGTGAGAGTGTTGTTTGTTGTTATGCTGTCCGTTGATCATATTGATGTGCTTCACTTACCCCTTTAACTGCTACTATGATACCTCGCGGTGCTTGTTGCAGCACGGTAACTGCTTGCTTTCATGTTTCTGCTTCTTGTGTTATATGTATGAAGAAGCTGTTGTGGCAGGCGAGTAGGGGACGTAGGGGACGTAGGGGATGGAACAGTAGGCGGGGCGTTGGCGTTGTGTGTGGAGGGGAGTATTTATGCGTTGCCGAAGTAGGAGTTGTGTCTGTTTCCATGGTGGGAGATTTTAGATTAAATACCTTAACGAATTTACTTTTTTCTAATTTGAAAGTTTGTACTAATGTTGCTCTATTAACGGACTCTTTATTTCGATCTCATCATTCAGGTTTTTTTCTTTATTGAAATGTTGATCCAAATGGATATAAATATTCTCAAACTCATTCTTTAACTTCCCTTTTCCAATCCTTTTGATTATTTTGAGCTCTCTGTCTATTGTGGTATATTGATGGCCAGTTTCCTTCATGTGTTTGCTCATTGAGGAATATTTGTTGTGCTTTAAAGCATTAAAATGGTTCATGTATCTAGTAAGAAAGCTGCAGCCAGTTTGCCCAACATATGAAAAATTACAATGTGCGCATGATAGTCTATATATCCCAGATCCTTGATATTTATTATTATTGGAGTTTACTATATTGTGGTTAAAAGGTAAGTTTTTATTGGTGTTGTGTGTCTTGAAAGCTATTTGTATGTTTTGTTTTTTCAATGGGTTTGCGACTTGGTGGATAGCAGGATTGGTGTAAGTAAAGGTTGCGTATTTTGATTTTTTTTAAAGTCTTTTCCCGAGTAAGATTTGTGGCTAATTTCAGTTTTACTTTGTAAATGATTCAATTCACCATCTCGATTTTGTACCCATTAACTAGTGCCAGTTTTTATTTATTTATGAATTTGAGTTCCCTAGTTAAATTAATGAGTGATAAGGGTAGTTGGAAGGCTCTGTAAACCATACTAAAAAAAGGTTGCCCGTTTAAGGGATTTCGAGTGAAGTGAATCATTTCTTCTTGTTACTAAAGTGCGTATCAGTTTTCTGAAAATTTGAAATTAAAATGGTGAATCTGTGTGCGTTTCATTAATGCCCAAGAAGTTTAATGATCTATATCCATCTTCTTTAGTAAATTTTATGCAACGGTGTACATTATTTAAAAATTCTAAGATTTTTTCACTGTTATTTTTCCCGTTATCTATTATCACAAACGTGTCATCTACAAATCTTGGCCAAAGGCAGAGCCCTTCTATATTTGGTTTAATTCTATTATGTTCCATGTTATTCATGTAAATATCAGCCAATACACCTGAGCTAGCGTCTCCCATAGCCAAACTCAACTGGTGGTAGATTTTGTTATTGAAGGTGAAACAGTTGTTATTTAACACAAATTTAAGTAGTTTAATAAATTCATCTATCTTGAGTTTGCTTATGTTGCTGTGTTTGGAGAGGTTTGTTTTAATGATTTCAACAGTTTCATTAATAGGGATGTTTGAATACATATTAGTAATATCAAACAAGCTCATCCTATGGTGAGGTTGTAAGTTAAACTTTTTTAGTTTTTCGCAGAATTCTATTGAGTTTTGACTGAAGAAGTATTGTTAAACATATAGCGTTTTCTGAGAAACTGGTATAAAAATTTTGACGTTTTATAGATGGGCCGTTCCTACTGTTTATAACTGGTAGAATAGGTGTGTTACTTTTGTGTACCTTGGGCAGTGCCTTTGCTTTAGGTATTTTTGGGTTCGTATTAACCATTTTCTTTTTTTTGTTCTTGTTCATTAAATAAACAGGTTGAGTTTTTGAGGATTGTTTTTAAACTTCGTTGAATTCTAGGGACCGGGTCTTTATTCACTAGTGAGAAGAAATCTTCTGTTTTTTTGATGTAGTTGCTTTTATTTACTAGAACTATTGTTCACCTTCATCCGCCTTAGTTACAATCACACTGTTATCCCGTATTTTTCTTTTTAATTCCTTTATTTGCTTTAGAAGGGCCTGGTTAGAACTGGTTTTCATTTGTTTTACTAAATTTGGAAGTTTATTTTTTATTTCAAATTTAATATCATTTTGTATTTCTGTAGGTAATTTTCCTATGTTTAGTTCAGATTCCGCTATTGTAGTTGTTATATCCTCCGTATTTTGTGGATTGGACAAATTCAATTTTGCTCCTTTATTAAGTATACTCATTTCTTTGTCAGAAAAGTTGGTGTCCGATGGATTAATTATAGTGGGGGTGTTTTTCATTAATGAAATCGGGTCTTTTTCTTTTATTTCGTGTATTATCGACTTTTGTTTAGTTTCTTTTAGGTGTTCTAATTTATTTTCCAGAGTTTTTTGCTTCTTATCTAAGATGTTGACAAGTTTTTATTTGTGTACTGTTGAATGGATCTCCATTCTAATGGGGATGTTGCTTGGGACATACTTAAGTGAAGCTTGTAAAGTTGTAAGTTTAGTAATGATTTCTTTCTATATAGCAACTTTATTTTGTTTTTTAGCCAGATCTTATTTACTTTGTTTTGTGTTTCAAAAGATTTTGGACTTAATATGTTATTTCTTTGGGCAGACCTCAGTAACTTAGGTATTAAATTGCATTTTAACCATTCTTTTAGAAACTATTTATCTTCAGAAATTTTACTAACCTTAAGCTTGAGATTAATATATTTATTTGTTTCAGATTTTGCCTGGTTGGCTATCACATTGCACGTAACTATTCTCATGTTTAGACCCGTATTGAAACTTGCTATAATTTGCATATAATTTTTATTTTTGTTTTCAACCTGTTCAATACATAATTGTTTTCTGTCGCTACAAAATCATTTTACTACAATAGTACATTAACAGGGCCATGTTTCGCTCAACTTCCGAGCATCCTCAGCCTTTATAACTTTTCTCAGGGTTAAGACATAACATTATTAACTTTACTTATAACTAATTTGTACTTAATTATAATCTTAATGTTAGGTAGTAAAATACATTAACAGAAAGACATTTGTGAACACAATGAACAGATTAACATTTAAAATAACAGTGTTAAAATTGGAACAGACATTAACTCTATTAACATTGATGTCCAAAACATGGTAATTCCCATGTTTAGAAAATACAAAGAAATTTATGAGAATTTTAGCAAAATCTTTTCATTGTTGTTTGGAATTACCATGTTTTGGACATCAGTGTTAATAGAATTAATGTCTATTCCAATTTTAACACTGTTATTTTAAATGTTAATCTGTTCATTGTGTACATGAATGTGTTTCTGTTAATGTATTTTACTACCTAATGTTAATATTATAATTAAGTACAAATTAGTTATAAGTGAAGTTAATAATGTTATGTCTTAACCCTGAGAAAAGTTATAAAGGCTGAGGATGCTCGGAAGTCGAGCGAAACATGTCCCTGTTAATGTATTATTGTAGTAAAATGATTTTCTAGTGACAAAAAACAATTATGTGTAGAATAGGTGGAAAACAAAAATAAAACCTGTATGCAAATCACTCTTGAGTGTCGATTCGATCTCCGGCATGTCCTGCCATCTGTTCGGCATTATGTAGAAATAACTGATAGCAGCTTATAGGTTCATGAAGTTACTTACATAGCTTTTTGTAGATGTCTGCGGAGCTCAACTTTGATGTAAACAAGCACGGCGGAACATCAAGCTAGTTGCTCTCGCAGTGAGGATGTTATTTCGGATCGAAGAATCTTTCAGTTATTAAACAGAGTGGAAAGTGATGATAAGGATGATTGTTTTCATGAATTGTTAAGCGAGTGTGAAAGTGATACAGAGTGTGCTAAAAATATAGTAAGCGAAAAAGAAACAGAGCCTCATTCTAAGCAAAGGAAGAAAAACACGGCAAGTTCAAAAGCTATTTCATGATGACTTTTCTCCATCAGATTTTCCAAGTAACTGTGGAAGACTCTGGGAGCTAAGTAGTGTTTGATGACAACCCCAAAATCATTGATTTTTTATAACTATTCTGCCAGGAGTTGGTGCAGCTGGTAGTTGACAAAACAAATCGGTATCACTAACAACTGGTGGAAAACATTGAGCTGTCACCACATTCCAGGTTTAGAGAGTATTTTAAAATATCAACTTATGTACCTGTAAGGAGTTAGTTACATGTATTAGTTGCCTACAGATTTTAGGAAATAATTTTATTTTCGGCTCTTTACTTTGTATAAAGATGATATACGCATCGGCACAAAAAGATTAATTTTGTTTTCTCTCAAAATAATATTGAACATAAGTGTAGGATATTACATTTGCATTTAGATTTATAAAGAACCAACATTTATAATCATTTTAAGCTAACCACTCCACTTATAAGTTCAAAATTGAGGCTTCTACAATTTTTTTACATACGAATGACAAAACTCAGCACTGAAGTACCAAACAGTAACTGGTAACTCAGCACTTAAAAAGGTTAAAGCAAATATAAGTACCTAAAAGGTGGAAATTTACTTTTATTGATTTAATGTACAGAGCACATACTAATGAATCTCATCTCCTTGTTCCCAAGTCTTCGCAGCCCAAAGTTTGCAACATTTCCATTACACTACTCCTTTGTCAGAAATCACCAAGACCAAATCATGCTGCTTTCCTTTGAATTTTTCCTACTGTCGTATAAAGTAGTCCTGGTGAGACTCCCTTACACTGGAACCATACTCTAAATAACTGCGGTCTTACCACAAACTTATACTCCTCCTCCTTTACATTGTAACTACAACCCCTAAATAATCTCGTAACCATGTGGGAGATCTGTATCCTTTCTTAACAACCTTGATAATATGATTACCCAAATGAGGATGATACCTTATATTAACACCATTAGGTACCACTCCATTAACACAACAATCAAATCTGAGTGAATCTTACAACTTGACTTTTCATCCCATTTACATTTATACCATTGCCTACTGGCCACCTCACAACACTGCTTAAGGCTCCCTGCAGTAACTCACAATTCTGCAAACTCATTTGCTGCTCTATAGAGTATACATACCTGCCAACTTTATAAAACCAAAAATCAGGAGATTTTGATGTGAAAATCAGGAAAAAATCAGGAGATACAATTGGTCAAAACTGCTTATTCTACATGTCTTACGCAATACAGTACTATGATATATTTATAACACTTATTGTCTCAGAGCCCGACGAGGCTACAAGGCTAAAAATTACACATCCCTATTCCCTCACAGGAACTATGTGAGTGAGATGATCGGTATCTGATAAGCCTTCCAAAAATAGTATGAATTCATGCTCCACATGTGTGAATCAGTCATGCCATTACTTAGTAAATGCATAGATTAATATATTGCATCAAGCGCCCGTGCGATTATGGGAAGCGCAATGCTATTTGTATCAAATAAGTAGCTGATGTACCTGTGCTTCGCTACGGAATTCTAAGAAAGACTGTCCTTATAGTTTTCCCAACTAAAGTCAATAGTCAACATAAGTCATTACAATGACGTCAGTATGAATGTACCGATTAAAAGCAATGAAATAAGGAATCATATGAAATATTTGATAAAATGAAAAACAGCACATTTTCTAACTTTTAACGAAAAGTACTATGGTATTACAAACTATCCACTTCATTATCGATAAAGTAATCTAATCAATATAAGATAATATTTCCACCTAATCGATACCTTTCTTTTATTTTGCGTTTGGCAATTTATAAAATCATTAAGAATAACAGGACATGTTTTGATTGCTTTGTGATCATCAGCTGCATACACAAAAGCAAGGATAAAACAGCATAAAGCAATCACATAGTTAAATCTTTGTTGACTTTAAAAACTAATGTTAGAAAAGGACGTATGGGTTGGAAGGGGGGAGGTAGTGTGCGACGGGGGGGGTGGGACGGGGATGGTTGTCAAGGATGTTAAACTTTAAAATGAATTTAAAATGTTATCTATGAGCTAAAATGTCTTTGGTATCACTTTAGTTCCCAAAGGCTTAATAAAATCACTTGTTTTAAAAACTAAAAAATTGGTGTTGTGATCCTGAAGAAATGTTTTTTGGTGAAATATGCTTCTTCTTAACTTGACTTCTAATTTTCTTCCTCGTCACTTTGTACTATACTAAAAAGGCTGATCCTCTTGTTTATCCTTTTCTAAGTGTAAAGGGTGTATTAGCTGTTGGTTGAATTACGAATTGTATTCATAAACACATCAGGTTGGATAGCTTGTTGTACGATCTGTAACTGCCAGAAAGAAATATGCGTCTATTAGTTGAAATCGCCTGGGGAAGTGTTGTCTAAGGAAATAGTTTAGAATAATGGAAACTGACTGAGAAATTTCAAACTTACCCCTGTCCAATTCACTTCCTTTACTTCCCATAATTACGGGTGTGGGTCTGATTCTACTGTCCGCGACCTTGTGTAATAGCAGTGTGATGTGGTTTGAATGTTAGCTTGATTCGGAGGGGGGAGGGGAGCAAGGACGTGTTGTCATTTGTTGTTTCTCGTGAGGAGGTGGCTTCTGTCTGTGACGTACGGCCCTCGTGCTTCCTTGTTACAATTGCTTGGCATGTTTGATTCCTACCTAATGAATTAATGTATCTCAATATATGTTCGTATAAGGGATTTCTTTGTTCATTCATCTCATTTAAGTTCTTGTCCTTATTAATTAACTTATCCACAAAAATGTGAATATTTTCTTAACTATTCATCCGTCTACATTTACTTATTCTATTAATAATTACAAGGTCTTGTTTGATATCTGTAAATTTATGAAACGTCTCTTTCATAATATGTACTCCCATTGCGGAAAACCTTCAATATTTTTCTGCATTGACGTGTTCTTGATACCTTATTGCAAAGTTCCACCCAGATTGGCCTACATATGTGGCCTTGCACTGGTTGCAAATCAACTTATAAATTCCTGAATCCTGGAAACATTCTTCTTTGTTCTTATTAACCATGTTGTGGTTGAAAAACCTGTGCCTAAAGTTAATGCTTGTTGAAAATGCTACCTTGATGTCATATTTCTCAAATAAATTTGTAATTACGTAAATGTTAGGATTGTTAAAGGTGAACCTCACATACCTTTTTTGTTTTCTCTGACTGTTTTATTAAATTTGTTTGTGGGTTACATTTATGTTTCACGATTAACCCATTAATAATTGTAAGACTAAAGCCATTAATCAAGGCTTGTTGTCGGATGAAAGCAAGTTCTTTATTTCTCTCTTCGTTGGTTAACGGAATTTCGAAGGCCCTATTAATAAAGCTATAATACGCAGATTTTTTCTGTAAGTCGGGATGTAGAAAGTTATTATGAATCGTGGATTGGAGTAAATGTAGGCTTCCTATGTATTCCAAAGTAAAATTGGTTCCCTTTTCTACTTGTAACGTCTAAAAAGTTGATTGAACCATTTTTCTCTTCTTCAATAGTAAACTGTATATTAGGATCTAAGGTGTTCAGGATGTTCAAAATACTAAGACTATCATTGAGATCCTTATTAATTATAGCATATGTATCATCTACATAGCGCACCCGCAAATCAAGCCCTTTAATGTGGTCTACAATACGGGAATATTCCACGTGATCCAAGTATATATTAGCTAATATGCCTGAGGCTGCTGCTCCCATGGGGAGTATTTTTAATTCATTTTGAAGTTAAACATCCTTAACAACCTCTCCCTCCATCGCACAGTACCACCCCCCCCAACTTCAAAACCATACATCCTTTACTAACATTAGTATTTAAAGTCAACGAAGATTTAACTATGTGATTGCTTCATGCTGTTTTATCTAAGCTTTTGTGTATGCAGCTGATGATGATCACAAAGCAATCAAAACATGTCCTGTTATTCTTAATGATTTTATAAATTGCCAAAGGCAAAATAAAAGAAAAGGATCGATTACGTGGAAATATATTCTTATATTGATTAAAGTACTACGGTGTCGATCTAACAGTTCAATGTTCCAGAGCTAGAATGACCAGGCCACAAGCAAACCGCGAACACTTCTGTGTAATTATTCCATTTAGGTGTGCACACTGCTCATTCCAAACAGTGCCTCAGAATAGGGATCGATAGTTGGAATACTATGATGATCCAGTGTGTCAAGTACCAGTAGTATCAGAAAATTTATAACCCAGAGGAATGGTATGCTAAAGAAGAGAGATCTCTAACTCTCCAGCTACTTCCCGCCAATATTCAGGCAGGTTGTTATACTCGATACGCACCTACGCAGCAGTAATCCCATCTATCGGAGATAAATGGCAGCAAAATACACAAAGTACATCACAACAAACAATAGTCAATGTAATGTTATTGTTGATCAATTTTATGACCTTTCTATATTGCAGGCCTTCACATTTAGTTTACTTCTGACTTTGTGCTATTAGAGCATCTAATGTAAAATGCGTCGTCCATTTTTCATGACTCCCTCTTGTGCTATTATTCAAGCAATCGTTCCTTCATGACTTTTTTTTCATTCACAATTTAATCACCATCACCAATATTCTTATAGTCAGTATGGTAAAACTGAATAAGACATAAATAATTGGAAATTGTATTCTATATAACTTTTGTTATGTAGTACTTTTCGATATAGATATATATTTACCAGATATTGTAATAGGAGTTGGATCATGGCTGAGAAATGATATAATGGATGCAGAAATTTTCTCACGGCACTGGAGTGTGTATCGTAGAGATAGGATAGGAATGGTGGGAGGGGGAGTGTTCATTCTGGTGAAAGAAGAATTTGTAAGCTACGAAAAAGTTAAAGATGAGACTCGTGAAATTCTAGGTGTAAGGCTCATTTCTAAAGATAATAGGAAACTTGATATATTTGGAGTGTACAGATCGGGAAAGGGTAGCACTGACGCGGATTCGGAATTATTTGATAGGATAGTCAGCTATGTGGGAAACGACATGGAAAGAAATGTGATTGTAGCGGGAGATCTGAATTTGCCAGATGTCAATTGGGAAGGAAATGCGAACGACAGGAAGCATGACCAACAAATGGCAAATAAGTTAATATGGGAAGGACAGCTGATTCAGAAAGTGATGGAACCAACCAGAGGGAAAAATATCCTGGATGTGGTGCTGATAAAACCAGATGAGCTCTAGAGGGAAACTGAAGTAATATATGGTATTAGTGATCATGAAGCTGTTTTTGTGGTAGTTAAAAATAAATGTGATAGAAAAAAAGGTCTTAAAAGTAGGACTGTTAGGCAGTACCATATGGCTGATAAAGCAGGCATGAGGCAGTTTCTAAAAAGTAACTATGATCGGTGGAAAACGGTAAATAAAAATGTAAACAGACTCTGGGATGGGTTTAAAGAAATTGTTGAGGAATGCGAAAACAGGTTTGTACCTTTAAGGGTGGTAAGAAATGGTAAAGACCCACCTTATTATAATAGAGAAATAAAGAGACTAAGAAGGAGGTGCAGACTGGAAAGAAATAGAGTTAGAAATGGCTGTGGAAGTAAGGAGAAATTGAAGGAACTTACTAGAAAATTGAATCTAGCAAAGAAGGCAGCTAAGGATAACATGATGGCAAGCATAATTGGCAGTCATACAAATTTTAGTGAAAAATGGAAGGGTATGTATAGGTATTTTAAGGCAGAAACAGGTTCCAAGAAGGACATTCCAGGAATAATTAATGAACAAGGGGAGTGTGTATGTGAGGATCTTCAAAAGGCAGAAGTATTCAGTCAGCAGTATGTAAAGATTGTTGGTTTCAAGAATAATGTCGAGATAGAGGAGGAGACTAAGGCCAAAGAAGTAATAAAATTTACATATGATAACATTTACAATAAGATACAAAAGTTGAAAACTAGAAAAGCGGCTGGAATTGATCAGATTTCTGGGGATATACTAAAGACAATGGGTTGGGATATAGTACCATATCTGAAGTACTTATTTGATTATTGTTTGGTCGGATGAGCTATACCAGATGAATGGAGAGTTGCTATAGTAGCCCCTGTGTATAAAGGAAAGGGTGATAGACATAAAGCTGAAAATTACAGGCCAGTAAGTTTGACATGCATTGTATGTAAGCTTTGGGAAGGCATTCTTTCTGATTATATTAGACATGTTTGTGAAATTAATAACTGGTTCGATAGAAGGCAATTCGGTTTTAGGAAAGATTATTCCACTGAAGCTCAACTTGTAGGATTCCAGCAAGATATAGCAGATATCTTGGATTCTGGAGGTCAAATGGACTGTATCGCGATTGACCTGTCTAAAGCATTTGATAGGATGGATCATGGGAGACTACTGGCAAAAATGAGTGCAATTGGACTAGACAAAAGAGTGACTGAATGGGTTGCTATATTTCTAGAAAATAGATCTCAGAGAGTTAGAGTAGGTGAAGTTTTGTCTGACCCTGTAATAGTTGAGAGGGGAGTTCTTCAGGGCAGTGTTATCGGACCTTTATGTTTTCTTATATATATAAATGATATGAGTAAAGGAGTGGAATCGGAGGTAAGGCTTTTTGCGGATGATGTTATTCTCTATAGAGTGATAAATAAGTTACAAGATTGTGAGCAACTGCAACATGACCTCGAAAATGTTGTGAGATGGACAGCAGGCAATGGTATGTTGATAAACGGGGTTAAAAGTCAGGTTGTGAGTTTCACAAATAGGAAAAGTCCTCTCAGTTTTAATTACTGCGTTGATGGGGTGAAAGTTCCTTTTGGGGATCATTGTAAGTATCTAGGTGTTAATATAAGGAAAGATCTTCATTGGGGTAATCACATAAATGGGATTGTAAATAAAGGGTACCGATCTCTGCACATGGTTATGAGGGTGTTTAGGGGTTGTAGTAAGGATGTAAAGGAGAGGGCATATAAGTCTCTGGTAAGACCCCAACTAGAGTATGGTTCCAGTGTATGGGACCCTCACCAGGATTACCTGATTCAAGAACTGGAAAAAATCCAAAGAAAAGTAGCTCGATTTGTTCTGAGTGATTTCCGACAAAAGAGTTGTGTACCGTACCGTTACAAAAATGTTGCAATGTTTGGGTTGGGAAGAATTGAGAGAAAGAAGAAGAGCTGCTCGACTAAGTGGTATGTGATTGAAATAATAACAAAGTTATTTATTAGACCACCTAATCAATACAAAATCGTCTTGGATGATTTACATAAATTTGTTAGCTATTAGTGGTACATGTTTCGCCTTCCCTGAAGGCATCATCAGCCATAGTCCTAACCTTAAATTAAAAATAAGCGTCTAAATAACATGTAGTAATGAAATGAATTTTAAATTCTTGAAGAGATTTGAAGTAAAATAACATTAAAAATGACAATGATGGTTTGATAATACAATGTGATGAGATACAATAGTGGAAGTATTAACAATATTAACATTAGGAGGCTGCTAAAATAAGTACAATGGATAAAACAACAGATTGTTATACAACAAGTAGTAAGATTGCATAAAAGTAAAGTTGATAGTCTGGCGGTTATAATTAGACGATGACGAAAAATCGTATATAATCAAAGTAAAGAAGAGAGAATAAAAGTCAAAGTTAGTCGAGAGATCCGAAGTTAATCATGATCTTGAAGATAAAAGACGAAAGTCAGATGCATAAGGTGACGTTGTAGAACACGTTGAGGATATGAAGTTGGTGAATGGAAGTTGAAGAACAGTTTCAAATAGGATCACCATGGACCATCTCAAAATTTGAAGTGATGTTCAAATGTTGTAAATTGTGAGTTTGTAGATATTCTAGTTGAAAAAGCATATAAAAGTGGAATCTGTAAAAGGAAGCAAGAAACGTAGAGTTAATTGTGTGAAAAGATATTTGAAAATATTGAAGTAGAATCGTGTGCACTTACCATTTGACGGTGACAAAGATAGCTTGTAACATTATGAGTTAGAAGTATTTGCAACAGTAGACTTCTTGCTACGTGTGTTATAACTG
Source organism: Anabrus simplex (assembly GCF_040414725.1). NCBI lineage: Eukaryota > Metazoa > Arthropoda > Insecta > Orthoptera > Tettigoniidae > Anabrus > Anabrus simplex. The sequence continues at coordinate 592,628,744 of NC_090265.1, forward strand.
AAGTTTTGTGCTGGAGGGGGATCTGTTTGCGTTGACGTAACTATTGGAGGGGGGCTGTTATTGGTGGGAGGGAAGGAAGAGAGTGTATTACTGCGCGTGTTGTAACGGTGTAAGGCTATTGGAGGGAGCGATGTTACGGTGGGTGTGGCTATGGGTTTATTGGTTGTATTTGAATTAGAGGTACTAGCGGCGGGGGGAAGGGAGGGGGGTATATTAGCTGTAGGGGAGGTGGGAACTCTAATTGATGTGAGGTTGAAGATTTTTAAGAATTTCTTGGTGAGGGAAGTTGATTCTCGTAATAAAATAAGAATCTGTTCATATAAGGGGCTTTTTTTATCAATAGTGTCATTTAGATTCTTATTTTTATTAAAATGTTGGTCGACGAAAATAAATAAGTTTTCATATTCTGTCATGAGTTTGCTTTTATCGACTCTTTTTAGGATATGGAGGTCTTGTTCTATTGTGGTGAATTTATGCCCGGTGTCCCTCATTTGGTTGGCCATTGCGGAGAATTTGTTGTGTCTTTGGGCATTGTAATGCTCGGCGTATCTGGTAGAGAAGCTGAGGCCAGTTTGGCCAACATAAGAAAATGATATTTATTACATGTAATAATAAGTGGTATGTTCCGAGCTGTCAGCGGAGAGATGGCGTGGAATGACATTAGTAGACGAATAAGTTTGAAAGGCGTTTATAAAAGTAGGAAAGATCACAATATGAAGATAAAGTTGGAATTCAAGAGGACAAACTGGGGCAAATATTCATTTATAGGAAGGGGAGTTAGGGATTGGAATAACTTACCAAGGGAGATATTCAATAAATTTCCAATTTCTTTGAAATCATTTCGGAAAAGGCTAGGAAAGCAACAGATAGGGAATCTGCCACCTGGGCGACTGCCCTAAATGCAGATCAGTATTGATTGATTGATGACTGATATTGCCAATAAGATACGGTAAGTAATTTAAAATTAAATTTTTGGCACCTTCCCCTAAACCACCATTTTGAACTCAAAGATATGAGTTTCATTGATATTTCTGTACTAAACTGAGATCACAGAGATGAGTTATTTATAACGTTCAAACCATTCAATACTAATTACGTGTCAAACTTATATAGATGTTATTCACAACATTTATTTAACATGGGACCGATTTCAAAATTTAAATGTCATCAGCCATAAAACAAATCACAAATAAATGAGTAAGGACATACAGTATTAAGTAAAACTGGTGTAGTTACACATTGAAATATGTAAATTAAAAGTATACGTCCATTCACACGGCTTGTTTGACATAATTTTCTCATTTCTCTCTTTATCAGCCATGTGGTACTGCCTAATAGTCCTACTTTTAAAACTTTCCTTTCCAACACATTTATGTTTAACTACAGTATAACAGAAACAGCTTCATGATCACTTATTACCATCTATAATGTTTCCCTGCAGAGCTTATGTGGTTTTTTCAGCACCATGTCTAGAATATTTTCTCCTCTAGTTCGTTCCATCACTTTCTAATTCAGCTGTGCTTCCCACAATATTTATTCACCATTTGTTGGTCATTCTTTCTGTCGTTCACATTCCTTTCTCAGTTAACATTCAGCACGTTCAGATCACCCACTACAATAATGTTCCTTTCTGTATTGTTCCCCATGTAGCTGATTATCTTACCAAATAATTCTGCATCAACATCAGCACCAGCCTTGCCAGGTCTATACAACCCCCAAAACATTAAGATGCCTACTTTCTTCAGAGATGAGTCTAGTACCTAGAATTTCATGTTCCTCATCCTTAACTTTTTCGTAGCTTACAAATTCTTCTTTCTTCAGTATAAATATTCCCTCTCCTATTGTTCCTAATCCATCTCAACGATAAACACTTCAGTTCCATGAAAAAATGTCTGCATCCATAAATCATGTCTCAGCCATTATTCAATTCCTATTAAATATCTGGTAAATATCTATCAAATTAAATAATTCTATGCCTTTCTTTAAAATACTTCTACAGCTTAACGTTAACAATTTTATGTCATCCTTACTGGATTTTATGCTTCCTCTACTGTCATCGCCGCTCCCTGGCCCACCCCGTTTCCCTGAATGGACCTCCCTACAACTCATCTAAACAAAATTTGGCATCAACTACTGGTAACATAATTACTTTGTGTATTAACAATATGAATCCATACAGGGAATAATCTTATTTTAAGCAACTGACAGTTATCTCTTTCTCTATCCAGTCCATCTCTATGAACTTCCCCTTATATTTTTTTAAAGTTTGCTTTACGTTGCACCAACACAGATAGGTCTTATGCTGACGATATGATAGGAAATGGCTAGGAGTGGGTAAGAAGCGACCGTGGCCTTCATTGAGGTACAGCCCCAGAATTTGCCTGGTGTAAAAATGAGAAACCATGGAAAACCATCTTCAGGGCTGCCGACAGTGGGATTCAAACCCACTATCTCCTGAATGCGAGCTCAAAGACATGCAACCCTAACCGGACAGAGAACTCATTCGGTGACACCTTCCTTTCTTGTGATTCCTCTGTGGCCCTGCAGTATGCTTCAGGGATATCTGTGCTCTGTAACTCGGCTTCACGTAGGCTCACTGGCCAGCTCTACCTTTCCCAAGTGCCTAATAGAATTGAGGGAACAATAACAGAAATGGATTCAACCTAATCTGAGACTGTGCATCTGTCACAATGACAGGTAATTAGTTGGGAAGCCATGAGTTCCCTAATAATTACAGAACTCAAAATGGAAAGCCCGGTGTAATCCTGTACCTTTTTATATAATAATGTCCTGTTATTCCCCTCAATGGTAGATTTCTGGATAAATAGTTTGTGATAATTTTAGTAGAAACAAATATGAGATCTATATTTTAAAGATCTTCTTCCCACCGTAACTCCACCGAACACAAGGCTTTCATGTCTGTTGAGGACTTCATGAAACAGATATCTATAGGGACATACAATAATTCAAATTCACTGTTTGATGTATGGCTTTCCACAACTGTTAAAACATGAACATATGTGATCCAATTTGCATATTGTACAAGAACCAGGCAAAGCCTGATAACTGTAAAGGACGTTCTATATTTCATGTAAATACTACTGTATACATATTTTAATTGTCCTTGTTCAGTATTTACTAACCTGTGGATAACAAGTAGTTCTTCCGTAAATGGTTAAAATAATACATTATTTCACCTTCCACATCACAACGGTTACATAAATAATCATTCAACCCAAAATAGCGACCACTGTATTATGAGCCTCATGGAAAGTTACATCAAAACTCATGCTTAACACAAGAAAAACACAGACACAAAACTGCTACACTGATCACACACATATATATATATATATATGAGCCCCCACAGAATGTTAGCTATGTTATAATTCAGGGATACTAAAAATGCACAAGCAATATTAAGCAGAACATAACTCAGCTTGTATTTCTCACAATCACACAGGATCTTTGCAAATAATTACAAGTAAAGTAAGGAGATTTGTTCTTCCCCACCCCTTAAATGAACACTCAATCTTAATTAGATGGCAATGTTACAGCTGTTTCTTACAGATATAACAAACAAAATTCCAAGGGAAAAAGGCAAGTGTGCAGTTTTACATGACTGTTGATACAGTATTGTGACAATAGCCATGGGGCATTCTATATTTAGTGGAATCCAAACCTCAGCGGCATCCGACATACACTGATCAGTAGGGGCCTTATTTTTTGGTGAAATAAAACTGTTGATTTCGGTGTTAAAACTGACACTATTTCGGTAGGTATTTCGTGAAATTAATTGTTAGACTGATTAATGTTTCCTGCAAAATCTTCCTTGTAGTAGCATATGGAGTAAATGTAACTAACTTTGTGATAAGGGGTTTTAAAGTAAACTCTTGTAATGTATCATTGTTATTAAATCTTAGAAAAACCAAATATGCAAACTATTATAGAAATAAATATATAAATCACTGATACTTCGAAATGAAGTTAGGTGATCTGCCCTGTGATATACATTTATACATAGCCTACATTTTTAGACGTTGAATTACTTGTCTCCAAAGTACAAACTAAGCATGGTTTCAAGATTATCAGGATGCAGAGTTGTGCAACAGTCAGAAAGTGTCTTTGTGTAAGCAGAGAAGCTCCTCTCGCTGACCACATTAGACGTCGGAAACCATAAAGCTTGCAAACACTTGGATGCAAATTCACTGTGGTCTTTTATAAAACCTCCTAAAACTTTGCTAACACTGTCTTCTTACACTTCCTCAACGAGATGTGCTTTCATTGCATTTTGCAAAGTCATATAGCTCTGGAAGATGTTCATGGATATACTCTTTTTCGACGGTCAAGGATGAGTAGGTCGGATGGTTAAAGCACTGGCTTTCTGACCCCAATTTGGCAGGTTCGATCCAGACTCAGTCCGGTGGTATTTGAAGGAGTTCAAATACGTCAGCCTCGTGTCACTAGTTTACTGGCATGTAAAAGAACTCCTGCGGGACAACATTCCGGTATCTTGGCGTCTCCGGAAAACGTAACAAGTGGTTAGTGGGACATAAAAACAATAACATTATTACTACTCAAACAGGCGATTTATTTACAATACGCCTACCAAACCATCATATTTTACAGTAAAGACAGTATTATTTATCTTTCCTTTTATATTCATTCTCTTCCTTATGCCAGGATTATCCTATTTTTCTAGAGGCATGTTGGCTTGCTCTCTATAATTTTTCAACCCACCTTTACGATCTGTAAAGTATCGCCGATTGTTATTTGCCACTTAGAATTATGTTCATTCGCTTAATTCTGATTCTCTGCAGTGTATACCACACGTTTCAAGTTTACGAATATTACTGGTACACTATTGATACATTAGAATATTTCTTGCAGCATCAAATACATAGAACCCCTCACTGTTGTATTCTTCGACCCACGAAAAACCTGTTGTGACTTAAGTTTTCGGCATTTTTATACTTAAACGTTGGACATTTGCCGATAAATGTTCGTATGTAACAAACTCTCATTGCACACTGCTGTATCTACGACCGGTCTTGTATCTTGTTACGACCACAACGGTATGTGCTGTAATTAATGACAGATATTTATTTTTATCGACTGCCTTAGAGATCGTGGAAATGATCACACATACTTTTGATACAAAGTGCGTACCGCTTTGTGTGCAGAATATACAGTGCTATCAGGCAAATGAGAAGGAAACTACGATAGTCCAGTTCTCAGAAGCATTTAAACTTTTATTGGAGAGCTCTTCCGGTGCCATTTCGCATTTTTTGCACCAAGTGGTATGTAATTAGCGATTATTTGCGCAATTCGCACAATAAATCAAATTTCGCGGTATTTTGCGAGTTCATTCTGCTAAAATACAGTATTTTTAGTACCTGGGAAGTCATATGTAGACAAGAAAGAAGATATCCAAAAAACTCGTGCATATCGTTATTACCAAAAAATACGGCCCCTACTGATCAGGATTTGAACATCGGCCACTTTGGAGATGCCAGTGGCTACGACACTTGGTTATCCTGTATTCAAAATTTAAATGCAGACCCTCAAAGTGATTGTTTATGTTTAGAAATGTATTCCAAAAATATGGCTAACAGAAATGAAATGTTACAATATGACAATTTCAGTCTAACTATTAAAGTAATTCAATAAACACAAAGTATCAGATTTCCATAAAGTTCTGGATTCTTGCAAAGGAATGAAACAATGCCCAGTTTTTAATTCAACATCTTTCTTCATCAATGCACTGTACATTCCTACTATTACTGCATTACAGTAGAACTCACAAGATATAAGAATGGATGGTTACCACTGAAACCATATTTTATACATACAAATATACACATTTATATTTCAAATCACATTACAGCACTAGTTTCAGCCTTTTTATGGGTCAACTTCATTAAACATATAATTATAATCCTAAGTTCTAAAATGGCACAGTTCACTGTTATTAAATGGCACTTAAAATATTTTTTGTAGTGAAAGAGCGTTGTTAAAAGACTTGTTGTGCACTTGTTGTATTCATATAAAATATATTGAATTGATACATAGAATAATGTTGTATTTGACAACCAACTTGCTGGTGTAATTGCAATACTATATACAATGACCAGCAACATTAATGGAGCACTTGAATTTTCAGAGGTAAAAGCATATTAAATTGTGAAACATTTGTTTTATTTTCATGAAAAAATGTTATAAATGGGAAAATAAATTGTGAAAGTATAGCAAATTTTTGATACAGCCGAAATAATTTTGATGTGATTAATGTGTCTTAGATCAGTCATTTATTTTTTACGATGGAATGCTAAGGGGTCAAGAGAAAGTATGAAAGGTGTTCAAAAAGAAACCAACCTTTTGCTGTAACATGTTTATAGTTTATTGTACAACATTTTAAGCACCGTCCCCATCAAAGTAGGCCCCTCTACTGGCAATACAGAGTTCCGATCATTTCTTCCATTTTTTCCTGAAACACACTTTCTGGAATGGCATGCAGGTCTCTTGTCACACTCTCCTGAATCTGCTCTGTGGTTTGGAAATGCCCTTTCAACGTGGTTTCAAGTTTGGGAAACAGGAAAAAGTTGACTGGGACTAATGGACAATGCCTTTGTAGTCAAAAAACATAACCAACATCACCTTGATCTTTGACCGATTCATGCATGCTTTTCAGGGACGAGGAGATCCTTGTCCAAGTTTTGCCAACTTTGTAGCAAAGTTTTTCACACACACACACATGCGTGCATGCGCTCTTCAAGCAATACAATTGTGTCGACTAGGTGGAAAATAAATAAATAATTGTGAATCTACTGAAGTGTGATACGGACCATGAAGCTATAAAACTAATGGTCAGAGCGAACTGTGCCGAAGGCAGTTCGTTGTCTAAACCTGCTGCTATGTGCACTCAGTAGCCACGCCTTCTGCTGGTTGGCACACTATTTTAAAAGTTTGGTTTCTCTTTGAACACATCTAGTATACCTTTGGTGGCGGAGATACATTTTTAATTTAATGGGAATACTTTTCAGACCAAATTCCTTGCAAAACGTAAAGAGTTTCACCATGTTTTTAAAAGCCCATATCATAATGTTCTCCCCAGAAATATTCGTTAGCTGGGTGGCAGGAACGAGTAGCTGGGCGAGGAATACAGCGTAAAAAATAAATATGAAAAAATTTCAACTTATTCCCCTCAGGCAATTAACAATAATATTAAAACAGGTAAACATTAACTGCAAAAATGAACTATTTTAGTGTTAGCACGAAGAAGACTTAACAGAGTAGCTAGAACTTCTAGTGTTATATTGCTCGTTCATAATCACTCGGTTGCTGTGGAGAAACAGACGCATACCTGCCAACTTCACAAAACCAAAAATGAAGAGATTTTGATAGGAAAATCAGGAAAAATGAGGAGGTACAATTGGCCAAAACCGCTTATTCTAGATGTCTTGCGCAATACAGTACTATGATATATTTATAACACTTATTGTCCACAATGCCCAAACTGTTTCTATATAAGGCTACAAGGCAAAAAATTGCACATCTCTATTCCCACAAGAAGTATGTGAGTAAGATAATTGGTCTAGGCCTATAAGCCTTCCAAAATTAGTATGAACTCATGCTCCACACGTGTGAACCAGTTATGCACTTAAATGCCATTACTTAGCAAATGCATATTGCAATTGCATTAAGCGCCCGCGCGATTATGCGAAGCACAATGCTATTTGTATCAAATAACTAGCTGATGTAGCCGTGCTTCGCTACGGAATTCTCAGAAAGACTGTCCTTATAGCTTTCCCAACTGAAGTCAACACAGGTCATTACAATGATGTCAGTACGAATGTCATGATTAAAAGCAATGCTGTCATACGAAGTATTCGATAAAATGAAAAACAGCACATTTTATCACTTTTGATGAAAAATACTATGATTATTATTGATTTAAGCCCACTAAGGAGCGCTGGTGACTAGTTCTTCCTCAATGCTCTTCTTTGTTCCCAATATCTCTTAAGCCCTGCTGATAATTTCTCCTTTCTCTCCTGTGAAAGGGGCATCCGACTTCTAGGAACTCTAGGTGGTGTGGTCCAAGAATGTACCATAGCACAAAATTTGGAACGATCTTCTATATCAATATCTGAAATCCCAGCCGAATCCAAGTCCTTCAGTACTTCATTAAGCCACAAGCTTCCAGTCTTGTAGCTTTTAACCAAAGAAAAGATCTTCTTGGTAAGCCTGTTGCTGTCCATTCGTTGTAGGTGTCCATAGAACTTAAGCCTCCTACGTCGCATGCTGGTATTGGCTGATTCTAACAGTTCAAAGTTTCATAGCTAGAATGACCAGGCGACAGACAGCCACGAAAACTCCCGTGTCATTATCCCGTTTAAGTGTGCACACTGCCTCACAGTAGGGATCGAATGCCTGGAATACTATGATAATCCAGTGTGTTACGTACCAGTAGTATCAGAAATTTATGAACTAGAGGAGAAGAATGCTAAAGAACAGAGAGATCCAACTCCACAGCTACTTCTCGCTAATATTGAGGCAGGCTGTTTACTCGGTACTACAGTGACTCTACATTTATAGTGAAGCCAAAGAGTGCTTCACTCTGATTGGCTCTGCCATGTTTTAGCCATGTGTCCTGTCAGCTGATTTAAACGTATGTATTCCGCACAGGGCAAGATCACATTCTAGGCAATTTCAGCGATGTACAGGCTACCTGTTTTAACCTTAATACAACTGACAATATATTTTTATTAAACACATAAGATTATTTAGTATTATTAGTTTTGATATGTGTGTAAATTTAGATATTTTTGAGGTCTGAGTTTTGAAGCAAATTACGCCAGGCTGTTACACTTATGGGTGCAGAAACAGATCCGGAAAGGGTTTTAAAATGAACTGAACAATGGCTCGTTTTCAGTTCAGAAAGTAGCACGTTATAAGATGGTCCCAGCAACAAGTCACAATAATACCAAAATGGATTAGTAATTTTATGGAGGCCAAGACAGTAAATGTCAGATTTCTCTGTATCGAAAACCTGTATATAACGAACGTTGTTTAGAATATAATTTCCTATCTTTTGTGTTTTTTGTGATTTTACCGTGTAAGGAAAAAAAAAAACCCAGATTTACACTATTCTATCACTTTTCACAAATTTCCAAATATCCCCGAAAATATGTGTTTTATCTAAAACCTGTACATAACAAAAGTTACAGGAAAGCTCACTCGATCATTTACTGCAAGTATCATTAATTTTCACCGTATGAGATATTATGTTTGATATATTCTCGAATTCGAACTTTTTTTTTTGCTAGTTGCTTTACGTCGCACTGACACATATAGGTCTTATGGCGATGATGGGATAGGGAAGGGCTGGGAGTGGGAAGGATGCGGCCGTGGCCTTAATTATGGTACAGCCCCAGCATTTGCCTGGTGTGAAAATGGGAAACCGAACCTGCTGCGCAGGCGCAGCAGGTGGGAGAGGTGATACTCCCGGATGGGGGGCGTCTTAACCGGCTTGCCGGCGGACTTGAGGGAAATAAAATACCTCTCGCGGACCAAACACACTACCCCCTGCGGGTGGGGGACGCACATGTAGAATACACCCGCGGTATCCCCTGCCTGTCGTAAGAGGCGACTACAAGGAGCGACCAAGGGATGATTGAATTAGAACCATGAAACTACTCTTGATTCGTACCATCATGCGGGGAACACCATGGGTTGCATGTACTTGCGAGTAGTATCACTAACCTGGTACTAAATAGGTTTGTGATTAGTTGCAGTAAAAAGCCTGGCCTGGTGGATTCCAGTACCCGTGCGTTGTACCCATGTGGACAACACCGCGGGTCTGGGCGTAGCCTGTGAGTTGTACCACTATATGAGCGACACCGTGGGTCTGCATTGCCTATGATTAGTACTCACTATGTGAGGAACACCACGGGGCCCTTGGGACCGGCACCCGTGACTAGTACACCTAGGTGAGGAAACTCATCGGTTTGCGCTGGCTGTAAGTGGCGCCATTGTGTGCGAAACGACATAGGTCTGCGTTACCTGTACGAAGTACAATACTTGTGAGTAGTACCACCGTGAGTCTTCGCTACTTTTGATGAGTACCCCAACATGACAAATACCATGGTTCTACTTTACTCGCGACATGTACCATTCTGTGGGGCCTTAGTCGTGGATTTTGCACCCCTATTGACATCAAGCATCATTTTGCTTTATAAGTGGTCCCTTGGTCAGTAATACTATTATTCACGATCTTTTTTTGTGTCTGATCCACTGTTTTTGTTTGTTTGTTTTTGTTTTTTTGTAGGGTTCATGTCCATCCATTCATTCTTCATGACATTTTTTATTTCATTTTGGTCAGTGGATGAATCTGAATTTTTTGTTATTTCATTTCGTACCATTAGGGGCCGATGACCTCGATGTTAGGCCCCTTTAAACAACAAGCATCATCATTATCATTACAAAATGGGAAACCATGGAAAACCATTTTCAGAGTTGCCGACAGTGGGGTTCGAACCTACTATCTCCTGAACTTTACTGGCTATTCATCTCTTAAAGGACGTGGTTATAAGGGCTGCCTAGCATCAATTTGAGTTTATCCATACATTATAATGATAAGAATAGTCCGACTCGGTTCAATGGTCAATGTACTGCCCTTCGGTTCAGAGTGTCCCGGGTTCGATTCCCGGCCGGGTGGAATATTTTAATAGACCAGGCTTGGGGACTGGGTGCTTGTGTTTTTCCCAACACTCTCCTCTTCATATTCATATAACATACCACACAATAAATCACCACAGAAACATGCAATAATGATTACACCGCATGGCACTACAGCCCTTCATCAAGGGCTTGGCCTACCAAGCGATCGCTGCTCAGATCGAAGGCCTGCAGATTACGACGTGTCATGTGGTCAGGAGGACGAATTCTCTCAGCCGTTATTCTTGGCTTTCTAGATCGGGGCCGGTATCTCACCGTCAGATAGCTCAACAATTCTAATCACGTAGGCTGAGTGGACCTCGAACCAGCCCTAAGGTCCAGTTAAAAATCCCTGACGGGAAGCTTAAGAAAAGTTGTTGTTAAATGAGCAGATTACTGGTATACATTAAGAGAAGTTAAAGCGTATGCAAATTGAGTGTAAAGAGAAGTTATGTGTTACGTACGCAGTAAATGAGTGCCAATAGTGTGAAATAACAATGAAATACTTAGAGCTGTACAAGGCGAAGCCATTACAAGGAAAGCAACGGGATACTTAAAAAAAAAAAAAATTGTTGGTATCTCGTAAACGGCTACGTATAATTGGAAGTATATGCATTGTTGGTTCAATAGTGATTGGGTGTGTACTGAATAATCTAATGTTAGCCTTTTTCAGGTGTGATCTGCATGAAAGTAAGATAACAATTCCAGAAAGGTACCCAGGAAACAAACAGAAGAGCATGGAGAGTTAAATAGGTAAAAGCGGGTCCAGCTGAGATGATGGCATGGTTACGAGGAAGGATAACATAGGCCGTGCGCCAACCAAGTCAGTAACCTTTACATTATTAATAATGTCTTTTTGCGATTTATTTTATGCAGCATTTATTTGCATTCCATTGCATTTATTAGTATCCACGATGTATATAGTACAGTAGAGTCTCGATTATCCGACTTAAACGGGACCTGGAGTACGTCGAATCACCGAAAATGTCGGATAATCCGGAATAACTTTGAAAATGAACTAAAACAAACAGGAAGGCTATACTGTATTATGTACTATGTTTTACGGGACTCTATTTATTGACTTATTAATTCAATTGTACAGTAGATGCAATACTCTTTTCTTACTACGTCTGTAGCCAGGTGCAGACATCTTGGCTTGGGCTGCAAGAGTTTTGATGTCAGCATCTTGAAATTCAGCCCAGTCTCATCACAATTAAAAATCTGATCACCGGATAATCCTTCAGAAAGAATTATTTCTTGAAATCGTCTTTTAAATTTCACAACCTCATCTGATTTAGCTGACAGTTTTTCTCCACAGATATTAAGCTGCCCAATGCCGTACCGTTTTTTCCACCGATCAAGCCACCCAGCACTGGCAGTAAAATTAGGGTCCCTTTATTAAACTCCTTCTGAATATACACTGCCATTTTTGCAGAATGGGGCCAGATATTGACAAGCCCTTTTCCTGGCTTTTAGTGAACCAAAGAAGTAGTGCTTCACTTACTTTTTCGTACTCACATTTTTCATTGTTTTTTTTCTAATTTTCAGTGCATCACTTGTTGCTCTGGTAGAGCACCACTTTTCAATTTATTCCCTCGTATGTTTCCAGTCTCCCACTGTAACATGTCCAACAGCATAATCTAAAGCCATTTTTTGGAGAGTTTCCCCTTTGTCCAGTCTCTTTAAGCCACTCTACTTGTCTTCCACAGAAACAATCACTTTCTTACGTTTACTCGCCATACTCACAGAGGATGCCTTTGCTGGCGGGACCTAGTGTTTACAGTGCACTATGTCTTCTGGTATGGGCTAGAGCAATCTTGTTACTTTCATTGATCTGTCTCAGCTTTAACCTTAGCTTTGACAAAATGAAAGTGACTGAGGTATGAGTGATGCTAGTAATGCCATTCCTTCTGCAGCCAGTCCCTGCTATGAATGGTGTGAAAATATTGCTCATAGGGTCAGTTGGTGCATGCATTTCAGTGGGCTTGGCAGACTGATATGTAATAGCAACTTCTGGCTCGGTGAGGAAAGCAACGGGAAACTACCTCGCCCCTCATTTCCCTAGTACGCCTCTTCAGTGATGCCTAGGCCATCTATGACAGCTGATGGCGGAGCTGTTGAGGATCCAACCAGCCTTCGGGCTGAGGACTAAACATACATACATACACACTCACAGAGGATATGAAAACTATAACATCCGCACCCAACCAGTACTACATTGAACAATCCTACCGCATGACTGCCAGTGCTTGTCCCACAGTCGCACCCTCCACACCCCGTGTCCCAGAATTGCATCCACCTAAAGTTCAAATTAAGACTACCAGTGTCGGATAACACGGAGTTTCGGATAAGCGAAGGTCGGTTGAGCGAGACTCTACTGTAGTGTAAATACAGTACATGTCCTGGAGTAGTTCGTTAAGACGTAAGAATAAGTGCACAATGAGCGACGTGATATTATGTTATTTCACCTGTATTAATTCATATATGCGTTTGACGACACGGTAAAAGAAATTCTATGGTATCTTGTGAGTGAACTATTAGTTATGATGGTAGGCGACTTCGGCATTGTTTACATTAAGCTGTGGTATCATGATTATTGGAAGGTACGAGCTTATGTGTGCATATGTAACATGCGTTAGTATAGAATCTGAGCATATTTATTGTGAAGTTAACACATGTGACGCAGGGAAACGGAGGCGTGATTTAATACGAGTAAGGAGACAGCGAACTTTGTAAATTTGAGGGCAAGTTATTCTTCGGATGATTATTTGCAGCATGTTTACAATAATTACGAGAATAGTTATGAAGCAACGGCATATCGAGGTATCAATGAAGATGTTATGCAGGTAAGTGATACAAATATAGTGAAGCTACAAGTGATAATAATAATAATGTGACTCGACGTGAAATAAATATAATGATGATGATGTGAGTGCCAAGTGTATTAAGTGCCTGCAATGGTGATAGTTATTGTGTTGATAAATAATATAGTGTAATGTGATATCGTGATATGCTATTGATGCGTGGGCGAGCTCAGATGAGGTTAAGTGATTCAGATAGTGAAAAGTGCTGCGCCATGAAAATTATGTAATAAGCTGAGACGTGATAGTGAAAATTCATCCTAAATTTGTTACGTAGAACGTACTATTTAACGGTGTTATGTTACTATGAAGTTAGATCATGTAAATGGAGGTGTGATGTTCATGTACAAGTTAATGCTGAGATTGTAATATCCACACATGAGTGAATGCTAAGACTGTAATGTTAATATATGTAAGTGTAAGCTAAGATGGTGATGTTGATGATTATTAATTGGGATGCGACGTCAGCCACGGTTATTCGATCGATTATCACGACACTACGGATGCCAAATTCGGAATTTACGTTCGGTTACTATGATTTTCAGTTGGTATGATAGCGATATGCTTGCGGCGTGTAGAAAGCTTATCACGTACACAGCTACAAGGACACATACCATGATATCGGTTAGGTTAGGTGTTTTACCTCATGGACATAGTAGGTAAGTTTAAGTAGTAGAGATATCATGTGATGCTTTGTTGACATATGAGTGTACATATTTCTTGTTCTTACATGTGTTGTTTCATATTATTATTCATTTCATGCAGTAGTAGTAACTTGATACGATCCTCGAAGGTACGTGTGAGGATGGGCGTGTAATTATTGTTGCGTCAAGACGAGCCCCATCAGGACAACATAAGTTAATTAGGATAGTGATGATTATTGATTTTAGTTAGGATAGGTAACACATGAAAAGGCATTATTGGCTGGACTCATTCGACGCAAATAAAATTAAACTTCTCATAATGTAAACCTTGTACGAAAGTAACAAAAGGGTACCCATAACAATGAAAGTAAACAAAGAGTATGATCAGGTAGGTGATATATTCAAACAGAACAGGTTAAAAACGAGATCTCGAAAATAATTATTAATTGCAAGGTCCATGTAGATTAATGAATAAGTGTAAACATGTGTTCGTAATTACGAATAACTCTTGGAAAATGATGATTGATTAACTCAAGATCAATGCATTATGTAGAAATAGGGCTAAATCAATTGAATAATTTCAGCAGTCATAGTGTCAATAGCAATGATTTCAGATATCTAAAATTACGATCACGCTTTGGTTTTGTCTTAGTTAGGTAGAATCACTTAAATGAATAAACTGAATCCAATCCAGAATATCTCCATCCTTTCATTATAAACTAGATGTAAACAACCTTACCTGTAAACTTGATTCAAACCTCAAGGTCATATTGAAATATGAGTAACTTTAACCAAAAACAAAGTCACAGGCGTTACATGCATGGTACAAGTCACAAAAATAGGTAATGCAAGCAGAACAGCAACGGACTGAAAACCTCAATGCATAGATTCAGAAACGAGGTCGCCCGATAGGATTCCAAACCCGATCTCCCACCACAGACGCGACTCATACTCATCTGAACCACCTTAGCTAGCTGCGGCACATATACATGCGACTCTCTGAAATAGCCCCACATCAAGAAGAACCTGTCAAGACCCTGAGTGTAGAGTGCTCCCAGTGCTAAGCGACGGGGCCAGACACATGTTGCACTACCCCTACGCCAGGGAGCCGGCAATAATTACATCCCTCCATATATGATTTGCGTCAGGAAGGGCATCCGGCCCTTAAACAAGACCAAATCCACATGTGTAATGCCGTTTCCACCCACAACCCCACAGTTGTGGAAAAAGTGGTAGAAAAAGAAGAAGGCAATGATAACAGTAATAACAATGTATTAGCAAAACCGATAGTAGCAAACAGAATGTTTAAAATACAGCGGATATCTGTCAGTACTAACCGAAACGGGGCGCAGAATCAGTAGAACATCACCATGGGTGGTTGGTAATTGAGTCATGAATACAAGTACTCCGGGACCAGGATAACTGCTTGTTTTCATCAAGCAACTGGTAGTATTTTCTCAAACTATAGGCCTGTTGTATAGTGATACTAATATTTAATTCCTCATAGCAGGGATCAAACCATAACCATCATTAAAGGAGCACTATACACAACCCAGGGAACATGGCAGTTGCTTGTTTCCACCAATAAAGAGTAGCAGGTTTTCGTTATTATTTCTGTTAGTACCACGAGTATAATTGTACAGTATTTTAACTTATATTATGTTAACATAAATATGGAGCTAGGTAATACAATTTTGTCTACCAGTCGGTTAACTAACCACATTATTTTCTATCTTCTGTGTGTGTTAAAATGATATACATAATGATAAGTCATAATATAAAAATGTACATTTCTATGTATAGTTTGATGACACTGCCCTTGTATATTATGATACGTAAAACCATGTAACCTGGAATATAGTAATGTTATTTTTAAAAATTTTAATGTAGGCTAACTTTGCACTAATCACATATATTGTTCAAGACAATGACTATACTATTTTATGCCACATGTATTATACATGAAATTATAGGCCCAGCTATCAACACAGAATTTGTAACCTCTTCAATAATTGACTTGTAGGCCTACAACATGTATAAATCTAAATTTTAAAGTCTTCAATCAGTCACTACTGATCTGCATTTAGAGCAGTGGCCCAGGTGGCAGATTCCCTATCTGTTGTTTTCCTAAGCTTTTCTTAAACAATTTCAAAGAAGTTGCAAATTTATTGAACATATCCCTTGGTTAGTTATTCCAATCCCTAACTCCCCTTCCTGTAAATGAATATTTGCCTCAATATGCCCTCTTGAATTCCAACTTAATCTTCATATCGTGATCTTTCCTATTTTTAAGGACACCACTCAAAATTATTCGTCTACTAATGTCATTCCACGCCATCTCTCCGCTGACAGCTCGGAACATACCACTTATAGATGTTGATTCCCATAGGGAACTTAAAATATTTGTCCTGAATGAGTAAATTTATAATACCAATATAATGGTCCGTTATATTTTCCATAAAATTTATAATGTCCAATGGGAATCAACATCTATATCATCTGATGGCCAGGAAGGCATCAATTTTTGGAAACGAGACATAGCTCTCATAGTGCATTGGCACTGCTGGTGGCTTCAAGTAGCCTATGCCGTGGCCTCCACGGTATGAACTAGCCTTGCGTCTTGGGAGGTGTGCTAAGTCCCAACTGACGAGCCCAACTTAGCACACGAGGGCGAAACGCAGGCAACCGAGAATGAGTTAGCTGGAAAATTTATAATGTCCAATAACGGACCATTTATATTGGTATTACATACCACTTACTCGAGCAGCTCGTCTTCTTTCTCCCAATTCTTCCCAGCCCAAACTTTGCAACATTTTTGTAACGCTACTCTGTTGTCGGAAATCACCCAGAACAAATCGAACTGCTTTTCTTTGGATTTTTTCAAGTTTTTGAATCAGGTAATCCGGGTGAGGGTCCCATACACTGGAACCATACTCTAGTGGGGGCTTACCAGAGACTTACATGCCCTCTTCTTTACATCATTACCACAACCCCTAATCACCTTCATAACCATGTGCAGAGATCTGAACCCTTTATTTAGAATCCCACTTACGTGATTACCCCAATGAAGATCTTACCTTACATTAACACCTAGATACTTAACAATGATCCCCAAAAGGAACTTTCACATCATCAACACAGTAATTAAAACTGAGAGGACTTTTCCTATTTATGAAACTCCTGAATTTTAACCCCGTTTATCAACATACCATTACCTGCTGTCCATCTCACAACATTATCGAGGTCACGTTGCAGTTACTCACAACCTTGTAACTTATTTATTACTCTATACAGAATAACATCATCCGCAAAAAGCCTTACCTCTCATTATACTTCTTTACTCATATCATTTATATATATAAGAAAACATAAAGATCCAATAATACTGCCTTGAGGAATTCCCCTCTTAATTATTACAGGGTCAGATAAAACTTCGCCTACTCTAATTCTCTGATATCTGTTTTCTAGAAATATAGCAACCCATTCAGTCACTCTTTTGTCTAGTCCAATTGCACTCATTTTTGCCAGTAGTCTTCCATGATCCACCCTATCAAATGCTTTAGACAGGTCAATCGCAATACAGTCCAATTGACCTCCTGAATCCAGGATATCTGCTATATCTTGCTGGAATCCTACAAGTTGATCTTCAGTGGAATAACCTTTCCTAAAACCGAACTGCCTTCTATCGAACCAGTTATTAATTTTGCAAACATGTCTAATGTAATCTGAAAGACTGCCTTCCCAAAGCTTACATGCAACGCATGTCAGACTTACTGGCCTGTAATTTTCAGCTTTATGTCTATCACCCTTTCCTTTATACATAGGGGCTACTATAGCAACTCTCCATTCATTTGGTATAGCTCCTTCAACTAAACAATAATCAAATAAGTACTTCAGATAGGGTACTATATCCCAACCAATTGTCTTTAGTATATCCCCAGAAATCTGATCAATTCCAGCCGCTTTTCTAGTTTTCAACTTTTGTATCTTATTGTAAATGTCATTGTTATTATATGCAAATTTTAATACTTCTTTAGCATTAGTCTCCTCCTCTACCTGGACATTATCCTTGTAACCAACAAACTTTACATACTGCTGACTGAATACTTCTGCCTTTTGAAGATCCTCACATGCACAATCCCCTTGTTCATTAATTATTGGAATGTCCTTCTTGGAACCTATTTCTGCCTTAAAATACCAATACATACCCTTCCATTTTTCACTAAAATTTGTATGACTGTCAATTATGCTTGCCATTGTGTTATCCTTAGCTGCCTTCTTTGCTAGATTCAATTTTCTGGTAAGTTCCTTCAATTTCTCCTTACTTCCACAGCCATTTCTAACTCTATTTTTTTCCAATCTGCACCTCCTTAATTTCTCTATTTCCCTATTACATTAAGGTGGGTCTTTACCATTCCTTACCACCTGTTTTCACATTCCTCAACAATTGCTTTAACTCATTGGGCCCGAGCCACAGAACCATTCAGTGCTTCGTCTCAGTGGACCAAATGCCGAACCACGGAACTGTTCCATTGTCTCATTTTACTACGTAATTCAACTTTTCCTCAAAAGATGGCAGAGTGGGTTGCATTTGTGATTTGTGTAGGGACTCTTTCTTTGCAATGTTATATGCTCTTTGCTAATATATATCGATAGTGTGCTTGGTAATATTACTTTGAAGTGGGCTATCTCTCGACTTTGAGATTCGCTTGTAAACAAGATGGCTGCCAGTATAGAATTGATATTTACGGATATATAACCCCTTTTAGGAAGTAATGATGATTAGGAATGTAATTTTTTCAGTGAAATTAGTATTAATATTAGTACGAGTGTGAGCAATGCTCCTGAAGAACAATAGATGTGGAAATCGAAGAGGAAATGCAAAAAGAAGGCTGTGTTATAGCTCAGCAGGCGGACTGAGTGCGGACCCGTGATGCTAATAAAATAAAATATTTTACTGTATTCCTTGTTCCGCAGTTTGCGGTATGAAAGCCCTTTGTTTTGTACGTATATTTAAATCTTAATGGTCTTGTAAGTAAGAAATTTCTCACGATATGAAGCGACACTATATTTCCTCCAAAATAATCCCAGCGCCAGTGCAGTTTCAATCCAACAAATATGCATGGCTCAATGGGTTAAACCGATTCCAGAGTCCGTTTACATTTTCATTTACCATTTTCTACCAGTCATAGTTACTTTTAAGAAACTGCCTCATGCCTGCTTTATCAGCCATATGGTACTGCCTGATAGTCCTACTTTCATACTTTTAAGACCTTCCTTTCTATCACATTTATTTTTAACTACGACAAAATCAGCTCTGTGTTACATTTTACTTTTAATTCAACACTTCAGTTAAAAACCCCTTGTTTCACAAAAACATTTCGGACATTTATTTTGTTTCTCAAGTGTACAAAGACAAGGCCCAACATCATTTATGTTAATTCTGAGTCATTTTAGGCAAGAAAATTGTGGGTTTTAATTGTCCTTTTTTGGCATTCTATAGCTTATAGGTTCTTATTAGCCTGCTTTTTAGGTCTGATCAGCTTTTTTTTTTTTTTTTTGCAACTTTGCCTTCTTTTGATTACATTTGTACTGCCCACTGTCATTTCGAATCATCATTAGTTCATCTTGTAAACATCGTTTCTCTAGTAAAAGAAGAAATGAAACAAAAATTAAGTGAAATGAAATATCTAAAGCTTGGAAAAAAAGAAAAAAAACAGGGGTTCAAATTATGAGCAAGATAAGTAGAATATTGAAAGGAGAAAATTTTGATGTGAATGCTTTTGAAAAAATCTCATTTGCTTTAAGTATGAATCGTTAACATCAGCTGATGAGGAGAAGTTTCTTTATGTTTTCTGAGCTAATGGCTTTACATTGCACCGACACAGATAGGTCTTATGGCGACAATGGTGTAGGAAAGGCCTCGGAGTTGGAAGGAAGTGGACGTGACCATAATTTAGGTACAGCACTTGCCTGGTGTGAAAATAGGAAACCACAGAAAACCATCCTCAGGGCTGCCGACAGTGGGATTCGAACCCACCATCCCCGGATGAAAGCTCACAGCCGCGCGCCTCTAACCGCATGGCCAACTCGCCAGGTCGTACATTTCTGAACACTTACGTCTTGCACTCATCAGTGTAGCCGCCTACAATTACATGAAAAGAGTCTGAAGAATAATATTTAAGATCTAGAAGCTACTCCCGCACTGGAGACAGCAATAAGTCACATCTGTGGGAAACTCTAACCTATTTTCAATCCTTTCTAGTATCTTGTTCATTATGGCTTTAGTACCATATCTATGTGAATAATCCACTCATATATTTTTAAAAAATTTGAGGTGCGAAATTAGGGTGCAGGTTTTATTTGCGCCAAGGTTGGCATTCCTTCACTACGGGGAAAGTAATGTTTTCAATGTTGGGTGTACAGTAATGCTTTGTGTAACTGGAGATGGAAGAAAAACAGTCCCCATATGTCACATTTAAACCAAAAACTCATCTGACTTTTAATTCGAAACTGCCTGTTATGTTTTTAAAAAAAGGTTTTAAAATTTTTTTATTTGAATGTTCTCGGCGTCACGATAGAACGCCTCTTCTAGAACATGCCGGGGCAGCTTTCCATCATTCACTCACTTCAGTGTGTCTACAGTGTGTCACATAGTTGTTAATTCTTAGTATACAGCGTTTTAAGGAACACCACTATATCATGTAGCAGGCAATGTGCGGAGAAACAGAGCCCGTAAACACTGGCGATGCCGACAGTTGGCGAAAAAGCGTGGCTCATAATTAAAATCAATTCACTCGCACTGAACAATATTGTCAATACCGATGATACTTCATCTTTTTTTAAATGCCGAGATCAAACGAACATAGTTTTAAAGGCGATGGGGTCACTGTACTGTGTTGCAATGCAGACGGAAGCAAAAGACTTCCCGCCTCGTCATGGGAAAGTTCGATAAGTCACAATGTTTCTGTGCAGGTATAATGCACCTAAAAATGCAAACAGTACAGTAATCCAAAAAATAAGGCCCTTGCACAGCGGAGCGAGCGTAATTTGTCCTCTTCTTTGAATCTTGATTTCTTTTTCTTTTGCTGCACATGAGGTTATGTTTGCCAGTGATGTACCAAGTGCTTTATTTGAATAATATAAATGCACCTTGTTGGATAAATTTCGGAAAAAGTTTTTCCATGGCATTTGAAAGATTTAAACTGTGAATCAAGGTGATTTGCATGCATTAATTGATGTTAGAATACTCTGTGATGCGCAAAGGGTTGACCGTACAAGGATAGAGTTACTGTCCTGTGTTGCAATGCAGACAGAAGTGAGACACTTCCTACTACCTCCCCTCATCATAGAAATGTTCAATAAGCCACGGTGCTTTAGGGCACTGGGTACTTTTCATGCAAGTAGGCCTACAAGGCACCTAAAATGCATAAAGTACAGTAATCCATTGAATAAAAAATTGCTCAGGGAAGCTAGCATATTTTTCTCCTTGTCTTTGAATCTCTTTTTCTTTCTTTTTCCTTTCATTGCGATATGTTATGTTTGCCAGTGAGTTATCCAAGTGCATTACCATATTTGAATATAGTATATGCACCTTGTTGGACACATTTCGGAAATGGTGTTTTTTCCGTGGCATTTGAAAGGTTTGAACTGTCAATCGATGTTAAATGCATGCAGTAACGGGTCTAGAATATTTTGTGACGAGGCAAGGATTGACATTTCTGAATTACAAGCTGGCGGTTGAATCGAAATCACGAAATTTGAAGTTACATTTTTGTGTCCCTACAACTTTGAATTAATGAGGCTTTACTGCATCGCAAAACTAACAAACGAGTTTGCAGGTGCGGCTCTTTCAAGTGTGTACATTACACGAAAAGAATTATCCACCACTGGTCGTGTTACTCTCCGAGTAAAAAGAGATTGTGTGTGAGAAGTGTTTTAGATGCGGAGTGTAACGAATTTGTAAGTAATTTAGGAGAGGATTCTAGTGATGCAAGAGACAAAGAATCTTCGGATCTACAGCGAATTGAGCCTATTGCAAGTTCACATTAATGAAATACCTGTCACTTAAGAAGGCCTACTGCCGGGCTGAGTGGCTCTGAGGGTTGAGGCACTGGCCTTCTGATCCCAACTTGGCAGGTTCGATCCTAGCTCAGTCCAGTGGTATTTGACAGTGTTCAAATACATCAGCTTTCTGTCAATAGATTTACTGGCACGTAAATGAACTCCTGCAGGACTAATTTTCAGCACCTCGGCGTCTCCGAAAACCGTAAAAGTAGTTAGTGGGACGTTAAGCCGAAAATATTATTATTAAGAAGGCCTACTTGCTAATTGTCATGGCAAATATATTTTATAGCAGTGATAATGCATTTTTATCAGCTCAAATATGTTTAGTCAAAGTAGCTATATCCGTCATGTTCATATTTGTGTAAAGACCACGTGGAACTCGAGGCGTGATATGAAATGTTTGTTTATGCCTACGTTACTCTTTCTCTGGAAGGAGTTTTAGTTCATTTCATTTCTTTTTTCTAAATTATCCTTCCTAAAATTAGGGTGAGGGTATTAATCGGCGGTGGGGATTATTCGCGTAAATACGGTAATTAGGTACCTATCTTCGTAGAAAACTTTCTTCAACAACTATAAAAAGGCAGTTTTTCCTAGTACGGGTCTTTCTTTGCCTTCTTCAGTTTATAAACTGTTTCCATACAGAAGTCTAGCTTCAAACTCATGTCTGCAAAATACTGCAATTTTGAAATATTAACACGTGTTAAGAGGTTTAACACAAGGCTGGTGTCATGTTAATTTAACCCAGGTATTAACAATTTGTTAGTGTTAACAATTTTTGATGAGACGGTCATTTAGTTAAATCATGTGTTAAATCTCCTTAACACTTTCAACACTGCCATATTGTAACATGGATCCTGGCTGTGAACTGGGTCTTTTTGCTAATTTTTAACACGTTATTATGGAACAGCGAAACATATTACATGCCTGATTTTTGTACCAAATGAAGGTATCAACCATCCAAAATGAAGATGTTAATCAACAAGTGAATATCTGAAGTAAATTAATTATACTAGTCCTATGAAAAACATGAAAAAATAGTACAGAAAATATTTTTTACATTGAGTTTATACCAATTATCATGCTCAAACAATAAAAAATAATCATTTAATGCGACTACTTATGCCACAAATAAACACAAATGCAGTGGAATAAAATATTTACCTATTTAGGAATAGTTTGTTTTCGTATGGTAGTCCTGAAAACATTGGACTATACACAGTCCTACTTTGCACTCCTTGCACCACCATCTACTCTCTTTTCTGACGCGCTTACCACTTTCCTTCTTGCCCCTGTCTGAGCATACCTTGCAATAACGAGTAGCATTCACTTTATTGTTCGTTGGAGGAACCTTTTCTGGAAAATGGCGAGCAAAAGTCCTTTCAACACTGGGGGAGGGAGTAGGTTCCAACCTTGAGATGTCTCCTCCTTTAGCTGCTAACCGCGAACTGATCATTCTCATGTAATCCACAAGAGATATCTTTGATTTCGAGATCTCTTTATATAGAATGAAACCATTCACAACAGACATAAGGAACAAATGGAAGAAGAGCTTTTTCCACCATTTCATTGTCTTCCGTGCAAATGGGTAATAACTGTTCAGTTGATCGGCTCTATCAACACCAGTTTTATTTATATTGTAATCGATGACTACGTCGGGCTTTAGTTTCTGTACGACACCACCTTTCGATCTACCAGAAACAAGTGTAGTGGAAGCCTTATGTTTTGTTGAAAGGCATAAAACATCCCGCTTGCTCTTCCACTTCACAGCAAGAAGGTGCCCTTTCCTCAAAAATATCATCTCGTCCTTCTTCAATTTCTTTGTCTTGAAAGTTGGTGGTAAACCCTTCCTGTTTTTCATGACAGTTCCAACAGCCAGGGTTTTCTTTTGCCACAGCATATTCAGTAGGGAGGGGCTAGTATAGTACCTGTCCATATAAATACAGTGGCCCTTACTGAGAAACGGTGAGCATAATCTTTCTACAAGAGCCTGAATGCTGTTGTCAACGTTCCCTGCGGATCCCGTATATATTTCACAATTCAGTACGTAGCCTGTTGCCGCATCGCAAAGTACATACATTTTCATACCGTACTTATTGGGCTTATTCTTCATATAAACCCTAAACCCTACTCGACCACGGAAGGGACATATAGCCTCATCTATTGTTAGGTTCTCATACGGCTGAAAACTGGCAATGCATTTGTGCACAAAAAAGTCAAAGAAAGGCCTGAGTTTATGTAGTGGGTCATGATTAGGTTCCCCCTTCTTGATGAAGGTGGCATTGTCATTTAGGTGCAACATAAATAAAATTCCGGAAAATCTATCACGACTCAACAATCGACTGGCAAATCCTGTCTGATAAAAGGGATCAGTAGACCAATAATCACTAAGTTTGGGTAGCTTCACCACACACATATGCAAAATTGTTGCCAAAAACCAATAAATTTCGTGAAGTTTTACTGCAGACCACCGGTGCCACATGGAATTTTCCTTCAGTTTGCCCTGACGTTTCATTGCCGCAATTGTCGTACCTGCATATCTGTTAGTTTCTGTTTTTATATTTTTGATCACATCGTCACTAAAAAAATTACTGAAACAATCCATTTCATCACTCCCCACCATAAACTGAGTAGAACCAGATGCCGACTGGAAGACAGGTAGCTGTGGTTGGTCATCTGTTTCTGACCATTCATCATCAGGTTCAGATGATCCGGCAGATGTTCCCGGCACAGATGAATCATCAGCCTGAGTCTCTTCATCTAAACGAAAAAAATAAACCCAAATTTCTGTAGGCGAAGTATTTCTATCGTTTGTATTCGGAGTAAAATAATACAGCTAAACACTTACGTTCCAAAGTGGCGTAATAAATAAAAATCTTACCTGAGCTATCGCTTGATACGTTATCTGGTTCGTAAGCAGGGTCGTCATCACTTTCATCCATCTCTGAACCCGCTTCTCCCGATAAAATATCCAAAATATCACTATCATTGAGCCGGCGTGAAGACATGTTTACACAGTAACACAGCTGACAGCGTGGCAGATTTGGCGCGCGCAGCACACGACACACAGAGCGCTTCGGAAGAGGTTACGGCAAGGAGAAAATACCATGTTTATCGTTTCAGTTCGAAATTCCCGATAACTGCTGCATTCTAGTGGTCACTAGATGAACTATTACCTTCAACCAAGGGACGGAAACCCTACGTGATACGTGCAGCTGGATATAAATACACGAGAAAATCGCGCCCGCATCACATACGGGCACCGTCCAGAAGCAGGAAAGCAGCGCGCCCGTATCCCGTACGGGCATAGTGTTGAAAGTGTTAACAGCACTGTTAACACTTAACATTCGTTGAAGAAAGTCGTCATCATCATCATAAACCATCTCCAGTTTCCCGGGTGTGGTATATGAGCCTCATCCATCTCATCCTGTCCTTGTACCATTCTTCCTCCACCAACTTGTCCCAATCATGACCTCTCAGCATTACATTGCTCTTAACTAAATCTATCCATTTCCTTCGTGGCCTTCCCACGGGTCGTCTTCCTTCTACCTTTCTGTCAAATTCCTTCCTTGCAGTTCTGTTTACTGGCATCCTCTTCATGTGACCAAACCACTTCAGTCTTGATATCTGAATCTTATTTAGCAGAGAATTGTCTATTCCTACTTCTTCTCTAATTTTCTCATTCCTAATCTTGTCTTTCCTGGTTTTCTGGATCATAGTGCGTAGGAATTTCATTTCAGCTGCCTGAAGTTTGGAATTATCTCTATTGGTCAGTGTTGTGGTTTCGAGACTGTATGTAAGAATTGGTGTATAATACGACTTGTACAATGTCATTTTTGTTGTCATGGGTATTTGCTCATCCCACAGCAGGTGTCTTACCTGGTGGTAAAATTGTGCTGCCTTATTGATTCGATTGTTCACCTCATGTTTTGCTAGGTTGTCATTTGATATAACGATACCCAAGTATTTGAAAACTGGAACGCTGTCCAGTTGAGCTTCATTTAACATGACTATTGGTTCTGCTCCTTCCCCATACACTTTCATCACCACCGTCTTGGTCTTGCTGATGTTTATACCATATTTCTTAAACTCCTCATTCCAGCTTTGTATTCTCTCTCCCAATTCATCTTCTGAGTCACTCCAGATCGCAACATCATCTGCAAATGTGAAGGCTTTGATTACTCCATGTTCTTTCCTTTTAATAGATTTCATTACTACATCCATTACAATAATAAATAGAAGTGGTGACAATGAGCTGCCCTGCTGCACTCCTCTCTTTGTTTCAAACCAGTCCGACAAACCACATCCTACTTAAATACAGTTTCTGTTCCCACTATAAAACATTTCCACTTTGTCTATGAGGCTGTCTCGCACTTGAAGTTCTTTCATGCATTGCCAAATTCTTTCCCTTGGTACACTATCGTATGCTTTCTCAATGTCCAAAAATATTAGGAATAAAGGCTTGTTCTTCTCCCAGTATTTTTCCATTAGCATCCCAATTGCAAATATAAGGTCTGTAGTTGACCTTCCTGGTCTGAAACCATACTGCTCTTCTTCCAAAATTGGTTCAACAATCTCTCTGATTCTGGTCTCTCTTATTTTTTCCAATATTTTCAAGACGAGACAGTAGTGTGATACCACGGTAATTAGTACATTTTCGTCGGCTTCCTTTCTTGAACAGAGGTACAATGATGCCCATCTTCCAGTCCTCAGGAATAGTATTTTCCTCCCATATCTTGTTGAGCAGTCTATAGAGCCATTGGATTCCTGGAACTCCCGCTGCTTTCAGCATATCTGCACTTAGTTCATCTACGCCCACTGCCTTTCCTTTCTTCATGCTCTTGAGCACATTTTCAACCTCAAGCCATGTAATTGGTGGTTCAGTTGTGGTTCCTCGGCTTGGCTCTCCTCTATCCGTTGTTTTTTCTGTATCTCCATTCAGCAGCTTTTTGAAATAGATCTTAAGTTCTTGTTTAATTTCTCCCTCTTCTTGTGCCAGAGTTCCATCATCACGTTCTATTGCTTTTATGGTCTCTTGATCCCTTCTCTTGTTTTTCACTACTCTGTATAGCAATTTCATATTTCCTCTACTGTCCTCTTCCAGTTTGTCTGCAAACTCATTCCATTTCTTCTCTTTTTCTTCCCTTACAATGTTCTTTACAGCAAGTTTCTTGTTCCTGTATACTCCTTGAAGTCTTTGTATTTCTTGTTCATTTCGTTCTTGTCCCTGTTTTTGTTTCTCCTTGTCCAGTGCCTTCTTTATTTGGTTTCTTTCTTTCACCGCTGTTTTCACTCTATCATTCCACCATGGTGTCTCCTTTTTTCTTGTGATAGAACTTGTAACTCCACATAGGTTTTTGGCTTCTCCCACAAAGGTGTCTTTGAAGGCCTTCCATTCTTCATTAACGCTGGTTACTTCACACTTCGGCAAACTTTGTTGAATCCTTAGTTTGTATTCTTCCTTTATTTGGACTTCTTGCAACTTCCAAGTTTTAATCCTTGGTTTTTTCGTAATAAGTTTCTGCGTTTCATTTGTCTTATATTTGAAGTCTACTACCAACAATCTGTGGTCACTGTCCATGCTTTCACTAGGGATGACCTTTACATCTGTGATGTACCTGCCACCATCTTTAGTTGTGATTACGTAGTCAATCAATGTTCTATACTGGCCATCCCAACTGTACCTTGTTATTCTGTGACTGTCTCTTTTTTTGAAGAAACTCGTCCTGAACTGGCTAATGTAACTGTGTTTCACTAAGAAATTCTACACAGTATACGGATTTAATAGTAGATTACCTTACATGTTATGAGTAAGTTTTTATTAAATTGCATGTCTCTTAGCGTTACCCAAGAAACACAAAGGGGAGCCACCAGTATATTGCTTCTCATGTAAAATCCGGGTAGGGTACTTTTGATTATAATGGCAGGCCCGCTTTCATACTGTCGGTAACAGTCAAGTTTGGAAGTTTTATTTATAGTGGCCTGGCCACTGTCTACTACCTTGTCTACTGCCATTCATTATCAAGTTGGGGAGTTTTCGCTATAATGGGAAGCTCAATTACCTATTGCCATTCACAATCTAGTTGGGGAGTTTTGATTATAATGGCAGACATCCTTGCCCACTGCCAGTCACAACAGATTTGGGATGTTCTCATCATAATGGCAGGCCCCTTGCCTACTAACAATCACAATCGATTTGGGGTGTTTACATTATAATTCCAGGCCACTTTGTCTACTGCCATTCAAAAATCAAGTTCAGGAATATTCATTATACTGGTAGGACCCCTTGCCTAATCCCAGTCAAAAACAAGCTGGGCTGTCTTCATTACAATGAGTGGCACCCTCTCCCACTGCCAGTTATAGTCAAGTAGGAGAATTCTCATTATAACGGCACATCATCTGTCCTGTTGCTGTCAAGTTGGGAAGTTTTTGTTATAATGGCAGGCCCCTTTGCCTACTGCCAGTCACAATCTATTTGGGAAGTATGATTATAATGGCAGGCACCCTTGCCTACTGACAGTCACAATCAGTATGTTCTCGGGTTTTGGCGTTAAAAGTTAATTTGAACTTTCAGGAAACATTTAAAGTGATGAAAACTATAGATCAATACTTTGGATAAATATATCTGAATGGGTGAAAGGAATGCTTACACTTTCATTCTAATGCTGAGTCCCAATTTTGAAACACCCACCCTGCCTGACCCGTTGATGCAATTTTGATTTTTAATTTTTCTAGGGATCCTGAGGGGATCAACTGCTCTGGTACCAAGTTTTACATTTTAGGATGCCTTGAAGTGCCTCAATTAATTCATGCCTAATTTGTTATACTTTTTACAGATCGCTTCACGTTGATTCACATTTATTACTATCCTTAATATCTCAAACATTTCCCTCAAAATTTTCTGGGGGTTTGATTGGACTTCCAGAAAACTTTTAAGCCCTTGAAAACTATAGGCAACTGCTTTGGAAAAATATATCCGACTAGGTGAATGCTCACACTTGCGTTCTTATGATGAGACCCAATTTTGATTCCTCCCCCACCAGGAAAACTGGCATTTTTTTTTATTTGCAAGTTTTAAGTTTCTAAGATGTCTGGAAGTACCTCATTAATTCACATCTATTTTCATTTTTATACATTTATTTATATATCCTGTTCCAAACTGACTTCCACTTATGTATACAGGGTGAAGCGTAATTCGCGCACTCGGGCGTCGCAGCGCGACTCCTCACATGCCAGCAATAAAAAAAGGTCTTTTACAAAATTTCGTCTTGCGAGTATATCCGGTAGAAAACGGACGTTAAAGAGTAGCAATCTGGCAACACTGTAACCATATGTAGGGTAACTACCACTGTCAGCACGTCGTCGTCGTGCTGTACAGTTGGTGCAGTGGTTAGAGTTTTTGGTTGGCATGCAGGAGGTCGATGGTTCGATCCTGGGTTGAGGCGCATTTTTATTTGATAATTTCCATCTGACATTACCTACTGTAAAACAGTAAGACATCGTTTCTGAGGTCACATGTATCCTACATTTACAACATAATAATAATAATAATAATAATAATAATAATAATAATAATAATAATAATAATAATAATACAACATTGAAATACGTACTAAACAGCATGCGGTTACCAGACGCAACACGCAATGTTGAAAGGCAGAATTATTGGGACCATGGTGATAACACATACAAATTGTAACCGAGTTTGGACATTATTCGCAGAGCACGTCGCTAGGTCTACTGGTAACGTAAGGCCCTAACGAAATGTAATGGACCCAATCAAGGCAAGAATAATAGTTGGTACTAATCTATGGGTCCGCCTCTGTGGTGTAGTGGTTAGCGTGATTAGCTGCCACCCCCGGAGGCCCGGGTTCGATTGAAAAGTGGTATGAGGGCTGGAACGGGGTCCACTCAGCCTCGGGAGGTCAACTGAGTAGAGGTGGGTTAGATTCCCACCTCAGCCATCCTGGAAGTGGTTTTCCGTGGTTTCCCACTTCTCCTCCAGGCAAATGCCGGGATGGTACCTAACATAAGGCCACGGCCGCTTCCTTCCCTATCTCTTCCAATCTTCCCATCCCTCCACAAGGCCCCTGTTCAGCATAGCAGGTGAGGCCGCCTGGGCGAGGTACTGGTCATTCTCCCCAGTTGTATCCCCGACCAAGAGTCTGAAGCTCCAGGACACTGCCCTTGAGGCAGCAGAGGTGGGATCCCTCGCTGTGTCCGAGGGAAAAGCCGACCCTGGAGGGTAAACAGATGATGATGATGATGATGATGATGACTAATCTATGGGACCATTGGAGGAGGGTACAAAGAAAACAGGTTTCACATCTAGTAGATGAAGTGGTGCGAATAAATTCACGCCCACAACGTGGAAAGGGCGCCTTTCAAAGCTGACCAATGAAAACGATTGTTCGTCCATTTCTAGGATCGTAGTATGTAAGTGCAAATGGTTTCTAGAGGACCTGGACTACATTTACGAAATAAAAAACATACGCCTCAACCCAGGATCGACCACTCGACCATCGCATTCTAACCCAAAACTCTATCCATTGCACCAACTGTACAATACGACTAACTACTGCTGACAGAGGTAGTTACCGTACATATGGTTACAGTGTTGCCAGATTGCTAATCTTCAACGTCGTTTTTCTGCCGGATATACTCGCAAGATGAAATTTTGTAAGAGACATTTTTTTATTGCTGGCATGTGAGGAGTCGCGCTGCGACGCCCGAGTGCGCGAATTATGCTTCACCCTGTATATATAAGTAGATGAAACCTCACTAAGTCTTCTATTACAGGCATGTCAGTTCATCTATTACATGATTTTCAACTCAAATGATATAATTTCTTACTTCACTGACTGCACCATTACCTCCACTGCTAATATTAACAAACGGTATTCTAATACAAGGCTAACACAGATGTTCCACCCACTTCAATATTCAAATAAAAAGTATAGGCCTACCCAAAATATGTAATTAAAAATAACCTAAATATTATAGCAGAAATTCCCAGAATATTTACTGAAAAGCATTAATAAGTATTGGCATTGGTTATAAAACATCTTGTCCTAAATTTCAGCCATTTTGATAACTTTCTTGAAACTGTGTGATAGTAGGAAGCACAAGTTTTATATCATGCAACACACTCCCTGGAACACAAGTCTGTAAAAGGGGGCTCCTACCTCAGATGACTGCCTGGAACGTGGGCTGCTCTTCTTTACCTGCTTAAGGTCCGAGGAAGACTCAGCCTTCTTAGGCTGACTTTTGGGGGGGCTCTGCTCACTTTTCTCAGGAGATGATTTTCTCTCTGATGCAGAACCACTTGCACTTCCAGAGCCAGACTTCGATGATTCTGAGGAGCTAAATGGATACACAGCTGTTATACTAAGCTTCATTTTTAACCAATCTTCTCAATAAAAAATAATACAAAAAGTCTTACATTAAAAAATCAAACAAAGAGGATTGAAAAATATTTAAAGAACTAATCTGAAGTAAGCTAAAACTAGTCTATGGTTAGAGCTCTGCACGGATGCGGATATCCGCGGATAAATCCGTGGATATCCGCAAAGTTAGTGACTTGGCGGATACAAACTGAATGGCAGTGTGGATAATTTTGCTGATGATTTCTAAATAATGACATTTATCGATTTTCACTCACGTATACTCTAGTCTTTGCTTGCGGTTAGGCAACCCTTGACATTGGTATGGGAGAATAGTCATATATGAAGAGCCTTGAAACCATAAAGCCGTAAATCTGACCTAAGCCTAACTGGTTCCTGCCCACAATTAATGGAAGGAAAGAACAAAGGTCAATATGTAGGTAGTTGTTGCAAGAGAAAATCCCTCATAAACTTGCGACTGTAGGGGTTCTGGTGCTAGGTATCAACCCTATTGTATTATGTTCACAGATCTATCCGTTGCAATACCTTGGGTGTAATATACTGTAGTTAAATATTTAAATTATCGGCGGTTAACCATTTTGCGGATGTGAACAACCATTCACGGATGTGGATGAAAGAAGTGCGAATGCGGATATTATTTTGTATATCCGCACAGGGCTCTATCTATGGTATGTATGTTGGGTAATCAGCCCGAAGGCTGGTTTGATCCTCTGCAGCTTCGCCAACAGCTGTCATAAATAGCCTAGGCGTCACTGAAGAGGTGTACTAGGGAAACGAGGAGTGAGGTAGTTTCCCGTTGCTTTCCTCACCGAGCCAGCAGTTGCTCTTACATATCAGTCTGCCAAGCCCACTGAAAGTATGCACCAACTGACCCTATGAGCGATATTTTCACACCATTCATAACAGGGACTGGCTGCATAAGGAATGGTATTACTAGCATCACTCATACCTCAGTCACTTTCATATTGTCAAAGCCAAGGATGAGACTGTGACAGGTCAATGAAAGTAACAAATTTGATATAGCCCATACCAGAAGACATAGTGCACTGTAAACACTACATCTCGCCAGCAAAGGCATCTATCTATGGTAATAAATGTTAAAATGAAGTTGATGGTGTTCATGGAACATTCAACATCATTACATAGTTCGTAACCTTTTTACAACTTGATTAACGTCCTACCGACACAGAGAGGTGTTATGGCAATTATGGGATAGGAAAGGGCTAGGAGAGGTGCCTCCAAAAAACGTAAAAGTAGTTAGTGGGACGTAAAGCAAATAGCAATATTATTATCATAAGGGCTAGGAGTCAGAAGGAAGCATCCATGGCCTTAATTACGGTACAGCCCCACCATATGCCTGGTAAGATAATGGGAAACCACTGAAAACCATCTTCAGAGCTGCCAACAGTGGATTTCGAACCCACTATCTACGGAATGCAAGGCGACAGGGACGTGACCAAAATCAAGCAACCACTTGCTCAGTCAATTCGTAACAATATGTTGTGGTATAATATTCTTCCCCAAAGCAGACAGGTTATTAGAATTTTAAAAATCATGAAAAGATACTGTTCTGTGCCAGCCATGCGGTAGCCCCTTTCAGTTCCCTGGAACGGATTAGTGCGTCACGCGACCAGGAAGATCCCAGCCGGCCTTTCCATTTCCCTGTGAATTCCTCAGAGATTAAATTAAATAAGTTTAATTATGATAGATCCGTAATGAACTGTGATTACAATAGAGTAATTTAAACTCTGCATATTTTGTATTGAAAAGGTGGACCTTAATAATACATTAGTATAACTCTATGGTAATTCCTCAGAGATGCAAAGAGAACGTTCCGTCTTTAGCCACATCGCGAATATTCCCATATACATGAACCGAGCTATAAAAAGGGGGCTAGATGCAAACAGTCTGTCAGTGTTGGACGCCACGGTGGAATCTGCGTTTAAGGCCAATGCGTGAGTTGGAGTCAGTGTTGGACTCTGTGTGTTGGCGTTCAGTGGCAGGCCTGAGGGCGACAGTGGTGTAGGCTGTCACTAGTGTCTCACCAGAGGCTGAACATGGAGTGGTTGTAGCATCGGAGTGTCTAGTGAGTAGCTGGACTGAAGACAGCTGTTAACCGCCGTCAAACCATCGTCAGGTACGGAGCGGAGTTGGTTGAATAGAATTGTGTGTGTATCTGTGTGTGTGCGCGCACATTTACTGGATCATCCTGAAATAACATACATACATTATCATTATAGACTCTCATGCCTTTCAACGTTCAGTCTGCAAGCCTCTGTGAATTTACTAAACGTCGCCAAAATCTGCAATTTGCAACTAGTGTTGTGGCCTCATTTAGTTCTATACCTCTTATCTTTAAATCGTTAGAAACCGAGTCTAACCATCGTCGTCTTGGTCTACCTCTACTTCTGTTACCCTCCATAGCTGAGTCCATTATTCTCCTAGGTAACCTATCCTCCTCCATTCGCCTCACATTACTCCACCACCGAAGCTGGTTTATGCGTACAGCTTCATCCATCGAGTTCATTCCTAAATTAGCCTTGAACTCCTCATTCCGAGTACCATCCTGCCATTGTTCCCACCTGTTTGTACCAGCAATTATTCTTGCTACTTTCATGTCTGTTACTTCTAACTTATGAATAAGATATCCTGAGTCCACCCAGCTTTCGCTCCCGCAAAGCAAAGGTGGTCTGAACACAGACCAATGTAAAGATAGTTTCGTCAGGGAGCTGACTTCCTTCTTACAGAATACTGTTGATCGCAACTGCGAGTTCACTGCATTAGCTTTACGACACCTTGATTCAATCTAACTTACTATATTACCAACCTGGGAGAACACACAACCTAAATACTTGAAATTATCGACCTGTTCTAGCTTTGTAACACCAATCTGACTTTCAATTCTGTTGAATTTCTTACCTACTGACATCAATTTAGTCTTCGAGAGGCTAATTTTTATACCATACTCATTGCACCTATTTTCAAGTTCCAAGATATTAGACTGCAGGCTTTCGGCACAATCTGCCATTAAGACCAAGTCATCAGCATAGGCCAGACTGCTTATTAGATTTCCACCTAACTGAATCCCTCCCTGCCATTTTATACCTTTCAGCAGATGATCCATGTAAACTACGAACAGCAAAGGTGAAAGATTACAGCCTTGTCTAACCCCTGTAAGTACCCCGAGCCAAGAACTCATTCTACCATCAATTCTCACTGAAGCCCAATTATCAACATAAATACCTTTGATTGATTTTAATAATCTACCTTTAACTCCATAGTCCCCCAGTATGGCGAACATCTTTTCCCTCGGTACCCTGTCATATGCTTTCTCTAGATCTATGAAACATGAACACAACTGCCTATTCCTCTCGTAGCATTTTTCAATTACCTGGCGCATACTGAAAATCTGATCCTGACAGCCTCTCTGTGGTCTGAAACCACACTGGGTTTCATCCAACTTCCTCTCAACTACTGATCGCACCCTCCCTTCCAAGATGCCAGTGAATACTTTGCCTGGTATACTAATCAATGAGATACCTTGATAGTTGTTGCAATCCTTCCTGTTCCCTTGCTTATAGATAGGTGCAATTACTGCTTTTGTTCAATCTGAAGGTACCTTACCAACACTCCATGCTAATTTTACCACTCTATGAAGCCATTTCATCCCCGCCTTCCCACTATACTTCACCATTTTATGTCTAATTTCATCTATTCCTGCTGCTTTATGACAATGGAGTTTAACATAAAGAGATAAATGAACTGGATTATTAAAGCCACTATATATATATATCGTCCCTGCTCTGGCAAACTAACGAATCTGAAAATTGTCAAAAGGTTAGGAGAGCTGAAAGAAGTTGTGATTACTCATGTCAAATCAATTTTTATATTTAATTACTGGTTTTATGTGTTAGGCATACAGAATGAGCTGCAAATGTGAGACTTTGTCAGAGGGTAGACAATATATAAATAACAAAATCTAGACCAGAACTTCAGAACTACAGATTCCTTAGTTTGTCAGTTTCGCTAGTTTGCCAGAGCAGGGACGATATATATTAATAATAAAGCCAAGCTTTCAGCCAAATTGCATTGGCCTTCATCAGGGCATGTGAAGTTTTGCCTCCAACAGTGAGCAAAGAAATTATCTGAAGGAACATGGAAGTCATACCCGTACTATCCACGGCCTACCCCACTAACTGGACTCAAGGATCGTGGCGCTGTGCTGTGGTGGTTGGGAGGGAAGTTACTGATGCACCGCCCTCTGTCGACAGTTTGAGTGCGTCCCGCTGTGCCATGGTGGTGTTATGCATGTATTTCTGCAGTACAGGTCTCCATGTATTTGATAACTTGAAGCAGTCTTCCCTGTTGATGTTATTTGGACGCAGCTCTATCTCTATGGCTTCCCTCACAAGACGAGCATAGAAGTCTTTTACAGGCGCGATGACCTTCGCCTGGTCAAAGAGGATTTCATGGTCTGTACTGTAGAAATGTTCTGCTATGGCAGACTGGCTTATAGCGTTCTCCGTGGAGGATGAAAGAGCGACATTCTTTACCGATCTGATGTGCTCTTTCACCCTGGTGCTAACAAGCCTTTTTGTCATGCCAACATATGAACAACCACAACCACATGGAATTCCATATACGCCCGGTGTTTCAAGACGTGGCTTCTCTTTGACTGGTCGAAACAGGGATTTACCATCCTTTCCACTTCCTCAAGCATAATTTCACCAACATCATTTTCTTCCTCCCCATGAGCTTGGCTGTTCGCAACACCACCAGGATGATTTCCTTTTACATTGAGTTCAAAATATTCCCTCCATCTCTCCAGTGATTTCCTGGGATTTATTATGAGTTCACCTGAATTACTCAAAACACTGTTCATTTCCTTTTTCCCTCCCTTCCTAAGATTCTTTATTACTGTCCAGAAAGGTTTCCCTGCTGCTTGACCTAGTCTTTCCAGGTTGTTACCAAAATCTTCCCATGACTTCTTTTTGGATTCAACAACTATTTGTTTTGCTCTGTTTCTTTCATCTACGTACGAATCCCTGTCTGTCTCAGCCCTTGTTTGGAGCCATTTCTGACAAGCCTTCTTTTTACGTTTACAAGCTGCTCTCACCTCATCATTCCACCAAGATATTCGCCCTTTCCCATCTTTACACACAGTTGTTCCTATTTGCTGTTTCTACTTCAGCATCCCTGTACGCCACCCATTCTCTTTCTATATCCTGAACCTGCTTACCGTCTACTGCTCGAAACTTCTCACTAATCATATCCATGTACTTCTGTCCAATTTCCTCGTCCTGGAGATTTTCTACCCTTATTCGTTTGCAAACAGATTTCACTTTCTCTACCCTAGGCCTAGAGATACTTAGTTCACTACAGATCAGGTAGTGGTCTGTATCATCGAAAAATCCCCGGAAAACTCTCACATTCCTAACAGATTTCCTGAATTCGAAGTCAGTTAAGATATAGTCTATTATGGATCTAGTACCCCTAGCCTCCCATGTGTAGCGGTGAATAGCCTTATGCTTGAAGAATGTATTCGTAACAGCTAAACCCATACTAACACAGAAGTCCAGCAAACGCTTCCCATTCCCATTAGCTTCCATATCTTCCCCACATTTCCCAATCACCCTTTCGTATCCTGCAGTTCTATTCCCAACTCTCGCATTGAAATCGCCCATTAGCACTATTCTATCCTTGCTGTTGACCCTGACCACGATGTCACTCAATGCTTCATAAAAGTTGTCAACTTCATCCTCATCTGCACCCTCACATGGTGAATACACGGACACAATTCTAGTCCTAATTCCTCTAACTGACAAATCTACCCACATCATTCGCTCATTTACGTGCCTGACAGAAACTATGTTCCGTGCAATGGTATTCCTGATAAAGAGCCCTACCCAGACTCAGCCCTTCCCTTTCTAACACCCGTCAAGTACACTTTATAATCTCCTATCTCTTCCTCGTTATCTCCCCTTACCCGAATATCACTTACTCCTAGCACATCCAAATGCATCCTCTTTGCTTACTCAGCCAGTTCTACTTTCTTTCTTCCATAAGCCCCATTAATATTGATAGCTCCCCATCGAATTCCATTTCGTTCGCAAAGTTGTTTCCAAGGAGTCCCTCGCCTGTCAAATGGGAGTGGGACTCCGTTACTCCCATAGGTCCGAGGCTTGCTTAACACTAGACCGGGCGCCAACCAGCGCTCTATTTTACGCCATAATTCCCAGAACTGTCAGTCTTTCACCACCTTGCAACTAATACCTTTGCTCTCACTCTTGACCTTCAGTTCAGTCGAATTACGACAACAGCGGAAGCGATACGTAATTATTTCGAGCGAAATCTTGGAACCCGAAGCTGGTTGACAAAGTCAACCACGCGCCTGGTCATGTAAGTAAAATTTATTTCTTTAAAATTTCCTTTCTTCTGTACTTTTCGGTTAATTAGCAAAAGTCAGGCGAAATTACATGTAGTATATTTCTATTTTAGGTCTCATTTTGTCAATGATGAAAACATATCTGACATTTTAAGCCAGCTGTCCGATGAAATAGAGGACTCTGCTTCGCATTTTTTTGAATGGGGAGGAGGAAATTGTAAACGTATTGGATCAGTGAGAAGACGATAACGAAAGGAAATTCATCTTCGTGAGAGATGGAGGAACAACGTGGTCCACGACGGACTTTACAAAACTTACAAGGATAAAAGCAAGGAATATTGTAAAAATACTGCCAGGACCGGAAGGGGAGGCGAGGAAGGCAACAGAAATTGACTGTTTCATGCAGTTGATATACGCTGAGATGGTTGATGAACTATTATACTGGACTAATTTGTTCATTTCTAGGAAGCGGGAGGAAGTGAATTACAGCTGTAAGGGTGATGCTAAATTTGCGAACCGCAGTGAAATTATGGTATTGCTTGGGGGATAAGGTGTGAAAGATTTCCTGGACATGGTAACAAAGTTTATTTTTCATCCAGTAATTTTTGGCTATTTTATCTGGTCATTTCATTGTATAATTGTGCAAATATTAAAATATGACCATTATTTTAATTTAATTACTATCGACTGCTTAACTCATTTTAAATAGTTAAAATTGAAATAATTGATAAAGAGATTCAACCTATTCAATACAAAAGAATAAGAAATGTAGTGAATTACATTCTTATTTAATAATAAGTAGAATTGGTACCGGTTTTGACCCTAGTCCAGGTCATCATCAGCCGATTAAAACATGAAAAACAATGAATAGGAAAAGGAGATAAAAAATCAAGTACACTCCGGATCAGT
The DNA here is from genome assembly GCF_040414725.1 of Anabrus simplex. Taxonomy (NCBI): domain Eukaryota; kingdom Metazoa; phylum Arthropoda; class Insecta; order Orthoptera; family Tettigoniidae; genus Anabrus; species Anabrus simplex. The sequence continues at coordinate 592,667,727 of NC_090265.1, forward strand.
AGAAGAGGCGATAAAATGTAAGTCACTTAAAAGAAAACAGTGCATACTTTTCTGAGCGGCAGTATGGCACACGCAGTGTTAGGCAAAGTCTTATAATGTTTATGAATAGCGGAGAACGGTTAAACGAGCTAGTTTTTAAACACTGTCAGGCACAATGTCATATCATAATCAAACACATACAAAGATCCAGAAACGTGCAGGAGTTGAAGATGAGTAGATCTACTGAAGTGACTTGCCAGCTCCCGGTGTTCAGCACGATATATTTAACATCAGGCACTGTGGTCAACTGTTCTAAGAATTCTATAGGAGCACAATTACTTATCCAATTATATTGAATTACATTATATTTATCTATATACTCACTTACCCGCAACCGAAGAAAATTATTGGATCATCAAGCTATTCTCCATTTTACTTTGGCGTTTGAAACCACACTGCCTGATGTTAAATATATAGCGCTGATCACCGGGAGCTGGCAAGTCACTTCAATAGATCTACTCGTCTTCAACTCCTGCACGATTCTGGATCTTCGTATATGTTCGATTATGATATGACTTTGTGCCCGACAGTGTTTAAAAACCAGCTCATTTAACCGTTCTCCGCTATTCATAAACATTATAAGACTTTGCCTAACACTGCGTGTGCCATACTGCCGCTCAGAAAATCACACACTGTTTTCTTTTAAGTGACTTACATTTTATCGCCCCTTCTACTGATCCGGAGTGTACTTGATCTTTTATCTTCTTTTCCTATTCATTGTTTTGCATGTTTTAATCGGCTGATGATGACCTGGACTAGGGTCGAAACCGGTACCACTTCTACTTATTATTAAATAAGAATGTAATTCACTACATTTCTTATTCTTTTGTATTGAATAGGTTGAATCTCTTTATCAATTATTTCAATTTTAACTGTAATATTCTTCAATACGGAACAATGAAATTTTTAACTTTAAATCATTTTAAATAGGCGCAGTATTCATGTTCATATCAGAATTAGTTCACGTGCTCATGATTATCCGCTTTAACTACGTTCATATTAATCACTAATACAAGTTTTTGATTTCATTTGAAGAATAACATTGAAACAAAAGATAAAACGTCGTTAAATGAAATGTTTATGCGATTGGAAGCCTGTAAACTACTGAAAACTTAACTGGTTGACAAAGTCAACCGCGCATTCGGTAGTGTGAGAGAAATTGGCACGCCCGGTCTAAGATTAAAATGATCTGAGCTCGGTAAATTCATGAAGCAGGATGCTACCCTACTTGCACACAGTCCAAGTGAGGATCACTCCTCTAACGGGTTATGGACCACCGGTGAATTGTATAGTCCTAGCCGCCTGAGCACAAGGAGGGCCATGACTCAGTATATGTCCGAGATGCCCACTCCCATTCCATAGCAACTGGTATCCCGACTCTCAGGACCACTTACTAGGCCACTCAGCCGTTGCCCATCCACAAACTAGGGCGTGACTACAGTAACCCACAAACATGAACCATTCCTGAAATAAATTTGTGATAAAACACACAGTGTTTTGCTCGTAACAAGATGTAGCCCCCATCTTAGTCACCTCCATCCTACATTGTACTTGAGTATATTGCATTAAGTAAAAATGTGGTGAATGAAGAAACCCCACTGTCTCCTATAGCAGACAAGTCAGTTCCTGTTCATCCCTTACTCACACCGTTCAAGAGGGTTACTTAAAGGAGTATTCTTCTTATTATTATTATTAAATTCACAGACTGGTCAAACCAAATTAAAACACATATGTGTACTAGGTACAATCCTTATCTACCACGTATGAATGATATCTACATTTCTGCCAAGGTATGTCCACCTCATTCATCAACTAACTGTGCGAAACCATCATTGCTGACAATGAGGTTTGAATCTACTATCTCCAGAATGCAAGCTCACAGCTGCGCACCCGTTACCGCATGACCAAATTGCTCGAATGTTTCGTTCCCTTCCAGTCTAGCAATATTGAGGTATTTGAGGGCTAGGTTTTTAACCCTTTTTCTATGATTCCTCTTCGCCTCTTTCTTTGAGTGATCCCTCATGTTTCCTTTTTTTAAATTTCGATAATCATATTACTGATTAATAAGGGCCAATGACTATGCAGTTTTGGTGCTTATAAAACAATCAAAACAACAAGCACCACCATTGCCAGTTAATTTATAACCACGATGACAGGACAGTATTTCCAAGTCAGTGGTATATTTATAGCTCCTGTGGTAGAAATGTGTCGGATATTTAAGTTTGGCAATATATTGCCTAGCATTTGAATCATGTACACATCTGAGACAAAACTGATACTTCCGTAGATATTTAAACTTTTGCGAAAAATGTATTACTCATGAATATTTTATTGTCAATTCTTGTACTGATAATTATTTTAGAATCACTGTATCTATTTTCCAATGAATATTGTGAATACATTAGTGTATCTTAATGGTTTATGGCCTCTCTCAAGACATGATATGCAGGTTGTAGTATAACTGAAGAGTCTACATTGTGCAGTGCGTGTGCACGCGTGCACACATGCACAGAGCACTAGTGTTGGGTTTCATCATGCCTTTAAACAGATCTTTGAAAACCATGAACTGTGTCCACACTAAGCTATATGCTCAGAATGTCACAGTGACATACTGGTGACTTCTGGATGTGAGACTTGGACAGGTTACAGAAGACGCTTAACATGTCCGTTCTACTCTGTACTGGTGTCTTGTGTTGATTTTATTTTCTTCTACCACATTCATCCCTAATTCGTCTGATGTGCTCTCTAATACTTCTCAAGCATGCATGGTATGATAGAACATCTCATTTAGAGCTTAATGTAGTCGTCAGCTCCCGCTTGGAACGCTGTGCCAGCATTACAGCGAGCCACTTTGTGATGAACGAGCATACCACTACAATTCTCCAACGGTAAAATATTCTTAAATTCAAACCCTCGGCATTGTAGAAGACTTCCTCGTGAACTGTCGAGATTTTCTTCTGAAGACTCGGAGCAAAGTTCTCTGCGAAACGTAAGGGGTTTCACCTTGTGTTCTTGACACGGCATAAGCCCAAAAGCCCATATCATGTCTACAGGAAACAGGTATATATCATCAAAATACATCTCTAACATAGTTACTAAAGATAACAGTGGCTAGCCTCATCCCCCAAGCCAAACCTTTGAGACTTTTAACAGAAGATAAGAAAGAGTTATCCACTGAAGAAGAGTAGGATCAAAATATTCACCAGGAATTTATAAGTCGACAGAAACTAAATCTAGCAGTGAATACAAGCTAAAGCAATAAGAGTAAGTGCAAATTCTGTAAATGAAAAATGTCACACTAAAGCTATACTACATTGTGTGTTTTCTATAGTCTCAATACTTGGATACGAGTCCACTGGCCATGTTGATGGAAGAGTTGCTATCTTCCTCCATTTGTGCATGCTATCTTTGGTCACAGAGTTAGTTACTACTTGCCTCAGAGGTGAAGATCATTATGTGAGTGTATATGTTTCTATGAAATGTGTGCAGATGATGATAACAAGACAGGGAGATGATGAAATCTACTGTCAGCACATAATGTATTCATGTCATATATATAAACAGATAGGAGGAACAACAACAGGAACACAAAATAGAATGAACATAAAAGGCAGGTCAGCGCATGAAGAGGGAGCAACATAAAGAGGAGACATGGACAAACATGAAAATACAAAAGGACAAGGATATTCTCCGTATCTCCACACATAGTCATCAACAAATAGGTAGCTTCTCGCCTCAGCGCTGTCGAGCTCGTTTGTGCATCCTGGCTTCATCAGAAGGACAGATGTCAACACTCATCGAGGAGCCATCTTGCCAGTTCTTGAATCTTGATACATGAAGTGCAGGATAAGATGAAAGCAGGAAGAGAAAAGGAAATCAGATGAAGGAGGTTCAAACCTCACTGCCAAAAGCCCTCCAGAAGGTTTTCTGTAGTTTCCCATTTTCATATGTTGAGGCTGTACCTTAATTAAGGCCACAGTCATTTCTGTCCCAGTTTTAGCCCTATGCGATCCCATTGTCACAAGACCTATTAGATTTGGTGTGATATAAAACAAATAATAAACCAATGAGGGGTCTGCACGAGGTGTGATGTCCCATCCAATGGTCAAATCACCATAAACAGCGCCACATGCCCTCACTCTGCAAGAGCACTGCAGAGTGGTTTGGAATTAACCCCAGAATTTTGACAAGCAATCTGAATATTAGGAATTGTATATTATCACCCCTGCTACCCTGCCGGCCAACATTCTGACAGTGAAATATTTTTCCAATAATGGGACTCGTATCAGCTAAGTATGGTGTCAGACCACAGGGACTTCACGCCTAACAAGTAAGACCATACAAAACTAAAAGACTACCATTAAATTATTACCTGTCAGATCCAGAACCAGAGCCTGATCCTGAACCAGATTTTGATGAGGCACTGCTCTTGGAAGCATTGTCAGATGCAGATCCGGAGTTCTTCTCACATTCCGATCCTGACTCCTGACCATATTCCTCACCAGATGCTGCCTATACATTTTCATCGAAAATAATTAAAGAACAATAAGGAAGAACATTGAGCACTAAAATATCAGTTTTTAAAAAATTACAATTATTTATCAATCAAAACCAAATATCAATTTACCCACATACAAGGACAATACTACAATGATAAGAGTAAAGACATATGAGGTGCCTAATATCAAACATGAACATGCGCCACCTACATCAACATTGAGATAAGAATAGACAATTATAGTATTTTTAATGCTCTCTCTGAATTAGTGGCCCATGTCTTTCATAAATGAATATTTGTACTTTATTTTTAACAAATAAACATGGAGTTTCTTTCATAATCGGACACCTCCAAACAAAGTTTCTATAAAAACGGACATGATCGTTTCAGCCAATCAGATTGCTACAAGTGACATCAAAGTGGCATGGCGACCATTTGTTTACATTCTCTTGTCAGTGCATGCTTGGAAGTGTAGTGTTCATATTTTTTCAGTGTGTTACTTATAAGTATTTGGGAAAATATCTTCGTTTAATATGGAAGACAATGTTTCGGAGTGTCAACCTGAAATTGTGTATGTATAATGACGGTAGAGAAGTAGAATTGCAAGTAAAGGAAGCTTACTTTAGGCACATTTTTAATACCAGGTTAAATTTAGGGTTTTCTTCTCCAGGCACAGATGAGTGCACTACATGCTTGGAAGTAGAGCTATGTATTAAGTTTGAAAAGAATGAAGAGGAAAGAGCAACCTTAATTTTGAAGAGAACTATCCACAAAAAACAAGCAGAATTTTTATCAACATCTGAAGAAAAAGAGGAGGACTGTCTTTTAATGTCCTATGATTGCCAAAAGAACCTCGCTTTGCCAAAATTAAGTAATCAGTCGGCTTATTATTCCAGACAACTCTACTGTTACAAACTGTGCCCTGACAATGTGTCTGTTCATATGTGGCTGGAAAAGAGGGCAAAGAAATGAGAACTGGTTTCCAGTTATTGGACACTCATATTTGCTGTCAGATAGGATTTCTGGACTCATTGAGAAAGACCTGAAGAAGATGACGACCACAATAAGTCCAGATGAATATCATGAGGTGTTCAAAAGGTACAGCACAGTGAAAGTGATTGGACAAACCTGGGATCCACTGAATTTGAAAGAACAACCACAGATTTATCTGAAATTTGCTAGTGAACTTCATTTCAAGATTTCACAGTGTCAAAAAAAATTGCACTCAGTTGCACGAAAAGAGGCAATCTTGTAGTTATAACTGAGGTAGGGTACTATTTGGAAACAGGTATTGAGCGCACGATCACAAAGGCAGGACAGGCAAGTCTAAAGTTAATGAACCTTTACATATTGACATCGGCGTGAATGTAAACCCACAGAAACTTTAAGATTTAGAAAAATTACTAGGTAAGCGCTTTGGAAAAGAGTAGAAATTAAATGCCTCTCTTAAGTGGCATGTCGAAGTCATTAATAAGAACAGTAGTAGTGAAAATGAACAAGCTGTAAATGATTATGAAGGTGATTGGTTTGAAGACCCCTGTGATGAACTAAAGGCTTTTTGCCCAGAAATACAGTGAAGCAAGAACTGAAATGAATGTTAAAATTGTCAATAAAGTATAAGAATAAACTTATTTCTTTCATATTTTCATTATATTTCTTTTAAAACAGAAGTTTACTATCGTGCCATCCCGCAACTTTGTTTCAAAATACTTGGATAGTTTGTTTCAAAAGTGGACAATCACATGGATGTTTGTATCAAAATCGGACAAAAGTCAGCTTAGTTTCAAAAATGGACATCGTCATATTTGAACATGTTTTTCATTGCCTTAGAATGAAATTCTTAAATGTCGACCATGGTTTTCTTGTTCATAGGACTGGCAATATGGCACACAAAAATTTTCACACTCGTGTCGGGAGGTTAACATAGATAAACAAAAATGTGGCTTTACTGAAAAATTAACAAAATGGTTCTTGTCCGTATTCGATACTAGGCACCTCATATATTTATAATATTATATACAAGAACAGTAGTCATTCCTTTCTTGTATTGATCTTTCAGATTCATCACAACCAAGCATAAACATGACTATCGAGGAAGTGACTAGAATCAGGCACGCTTCACAGTACACAACGGCTACTCATTGTTGAAGAAGGCATATTTGGAGTGATGGTCTGCATTGGACACAAAAAGAGTAACACTAAATTCTGTGATTTTTGGAAATTTACTTGTTCTTCAAAACAATCTTGCACAAAAACAACCTGAATTGCTGCCAAAGAGATAGTTGAATAGGTTTTAAATATAAATCATTCCCCAAGTTTCAAACCAGTCAGCTGTCTATATATCAATAATCTGAAATAGAGTCCGGCTCCATGGCTAAATGGTTAGCGTGCTTGCCTTTGGTCGCAGGGGTCCCGGGTTTGCAGCAGGGTCGGGAATTTTAACCATCATTGGTTGATTTCTCTGGCATGGGGGCTGGGTGTATGTGTCGTCTTCATCATCATGTCATCCTAATCACGACGTGCAGGTCGCCAACGGCCGTCAACTTAAAGACTTGCACCTTTGCAACTAAGTATTCTTTATTTTCTACCTTGTCGATACATTTGTTGCTTATGGCAACTTATTGGTTAAATGTGGTACATGTTTCGTATATTATTAAGATCTTCAGCCACATAACACTGTTCAGATGAAAAATTCATATATTGACAAAGTATCAATGCTTTGAGGGAAAGTGTCCTTAAAAATAGTATATGAAAATTAAATGACAACATTAAAAACAAAATACTCATGAGAAAATATATAAATTCTTATTACAATTGAATTTTTCATCTAAACAGTGTTATGTGGCTGAAGATGTTAATAATATACAAAACATGTACCACTTTTAACCAATAAGTTGCCATAAGCAACAAATGTATCGACAAGGTGGAAAATAAAAAATACTTAGTTGTGAATCTGTAAATACGCGATACGGACCATGAAGCTAATTTTATGTAAGACCTGCACCTGTCAAGCCGAACATGTCCTCGGACACTCCTGGCACTAAAAGCCATACGCCACTTCATTTCATTTGAAACAGAATTTAAACCAGTGGCTCACTACATACCTATATCTCCCATTAACCGAAACTAATAATGATGTCATTGGTTTTTACGTCACACTTTTACAATTTTTGGAAACGCCAAGATGCCAGAATTTTGATCCAAAGGAGTCTGTTTATTTGCTGGTAAATATACTGACAAAGCCAGAAGGTCACAACTCTACCACCTGAGCTACTAAGACCGGTTTAACTGGAACTTCAATTCACTTCTGCTATAGTCAAAGTACCATAGTCCTTTAAAGAAAGCTATATAGGCCTACTAGATCTGCCCCAAATAGCATACACAATCCTTGCTTTGGTGAGGTGTCCAGCTTGTTTCATTGACCACTGCAAAACAACCTACTACATCCTTGTACTTACACTAGAACCACTACTGTAGATTCAAGAAGTTGTTATATATCAATACACCCCAATGGTAAAAATCACTAAACCAAAAAGAAAAAGTCATCCTACATTGGAGATGGGAAAAAGAATTACCAATCAGTATAATGCGTCGCTGGTATCAAGCTATGACACTGAATTTATACAGCTAGGAAAGTCACATGTATTAAATGCTGTATATTTCAGGTCTGTCAATAGAGGATACAAAATATCATAATGGACAACCTACAAAATCCAGCGGCAAAACTGACAAGCTATTTCATAATAATGGGGCAAAAGTTTGACAGCAGAGGATACATATAATATGCATAAACTAAGAACAAAAGGGTCCAATTTGCAGGCAATAAGGTACTCAATTGCTTGCACAAAATTTACAGCATTTTTTAAGGTTTACTCCATCACTCATCCATGGTTCTTCACAAGCAACACATAATACCAATAAAACTAAAATTAACTTTTACAAATGGTCAGACAAAGCAAAGAAATATTTTACCAAAAAAATGCATCCAATACACTACATGATATCAAGAATTTTTTTACATGGTAACCTATTCTTTTTTTTATTTTGCTCTGTACGGTACTTAACTTATTTTCTGCTGATGCATGCAAAAGTTCATTTGTATACAGAAGGTTTGGTTGCTATGGGAACATTTTGATTCTTGGCTTGTTTTATCAGCTTTCCCCACAATTTACACAACTACTGCAACAAAAGAATTTAAAATTATTAAATAAGGTGTTCTAAATGCTTGATTAGCTTTTGCAAAAATTTACACTAGAACAACAACTTAATTTCAAATTATTGAATGATGTATTCAAAATGTTCCCCATTTGCAATCTGACAATGGCTAAGTCAGTGTGAATTCTCTTTGAAAAATTTCAATTACTGCTGATGTTATACATCTGCATTTCTTCCAGATCCTCATTTTCAATTCTTCTATAGTAGCTGGCATCATAACAACGACTCTACATTTCAAATATCTCCATTAAAAGGTAATCAAATTGAGAGAGATCTGGTGATATTGCAGGCCACCCAATAAATCACTACATACCTATACTCCGCATGGCTTTACTTCTAAATTGAAGTTTCGCGAAAACAAATGAGCATCACCTTACTGCTGTTGCCGGCGCGCCACTGCAGCGAGAACAGCTAATGCAATACGACCGCGTTAAACAGCCCTTGTAAAATGTAATACCGTACTCAGAAAAACTAATGAATCTGGACTGAAAACAAATTCACAAAACACCACTTTCTAGCAACATCTGACAGTAACAAGAGAATATATATTAAGAATAAAAAGAATGAGGAAATAACACATCACTCACCACTAATGGCTGCCACAGGATGGAGGTTAAGACCTACAACGGGAACACCACTGATCTCAGAGTCACTTTTTTACCACTTGCTTTTTCCGAATTACACTCAGACATACTAAATACCCACGAAGTGTGCTAACCAATACACGGACGTAAATAAAACTACAGCTATATTCTGATACACTGAACTATTAAACCTGTATTGTACTAGCTTATGCTATGCTAAACTGTAAAATTACACTATACTGCACTATACTAGAAAGATAAAGACGAATATGAAAAATACAAATTACTGAAGAAAAATGCAAAAGATCGTGAACCATACCGAATACCATACACGCTGAGCGAGATACGTTACACACGTGTTGAACGTAAATTTAGAATCGGCAACTAGGCTTCAAAATAGCACTCTGCCAATATAAGTCGATACGAATGGTACCTTGGGATTAGTTGGATGTCCATGTTTCAGCGCATAACCGCCAGACAGAGCCAATATTGGTCAAAACTTCAATTTATTAGTAACGTCGTGCAGAGAATACCATATAATATCGACCACCCACTACCGAATAAGACCCGCACCCCAAATTTTAGACGGCAAAATGCGGGAAAAAATAAAAAATCAAATAACTTACATACCTATTTAATTTTATCAAATATACCACAAATATAAATTCAAACAGCTTAAATTAATAAAATCATCACAAAAATCGTAAATAAAATCAGTCCAATACTCAGATAATTCACAACTCACCGTCGTCGTCTTAAGTTTCACCATAGGAACTTTCGTTGCTGGCATCTTTCCACAAATAGTCATCCTCACTACAGTCCACTGAATTTGAAATTCCACATTTCTTGAAGCTTTTGGACACTATATCATTGGGAATGCACCCCCATTCGGTCTTGATCCAGCTGCATATTAGTCCCACTTCAGGCCTCTTCATTCGTCCGGTTGGTGTTATCCCGTGATCACCATCAGACATCCATTCGGTGTACAACTGTTTCATTGCAGTTTTGAAAGGCCAGTTCACTCACACATCCAACGGCTGTAGAATAGAAGCGAGTCCTCCGGGAATTATCGCAAGATCGGTTTTTCCTTCCTAATCATATCTCTTACGGCATCAGTTGTATGTCCTCGGTAGCTGTCCAACACAAGCATGTTTCATTTTTGTAACAAATCTCCCGGGCGATGTTGCCAAACGCACTTCACCCAGTCCTCAACTAACGCACTGTCCATCCAGGCGGACTCACGTTCTAACAATAACACCGGACGGCAAGTTTCCTTTCCTTTGGTTCCATCCGCTAATTCGCACAACATTACCGTGCATAGTTGCTTTTCGATTCCACCTGTTCTGACGGTTACACTTTTAGAACCATTCGTATCCACTTTATTTTTGAACGGCATTTCAAAATAGGCAGGGGTATGGTCAGCATTCCCAATTTGCGACAGCAAATAAGAATTCTGCTACCTCAAATAATAATGCGATGCTGAAAGGCCATTAATTTTTCTTCATACGCCCCAGGAAGACATTGTGAAATAGACTACGTCTCCGAACGCACAATCCCTTCTCCGATAAAAGTTATGGATCCATCTGCGGCTTGCAGTAAATCCCTGTGTTTTGAGTTCTTTTGAGATCTCTAGTGCTCTCAATTGACACATTTCACTAGAAACACCATATCCTAACTCACATTATCCTATCACAAATTTGTGGAGTCAATCTTCAATTTCTGGAAACACTGCATTCCATCCGCGGAGCGCTCTGTATCGCCGTTACTTTTTAGAAGTTTTTCCTTCTTCTTCTGCCAATCACGAATACACGATTCATCAATATTGTACTTTCTGCCAACGGCAGGATTTCCGTATATTTCAGCTTTGCTTACAACTTTAAGTTTCTCACGCACAGTTTATGACCACAGACGCCGTTTTGAATCCACCGCTCACTATCGAGACAGCACCTTCACGGAACAGATATGGAACTTGAATGTGAGCGAGGTAGACTTCCGTAACCAACAGTCTCAACTCTCGCAAAGTACAATATCCAGCTATTCGCGCACCCAGCAACACTTGTGAAACAAATGAGGATTGAGCATTCGCAGCAGCGGCTTTCATATTTAGTCACATTTTTTTAAACCGTATTTCAATACCTTACATTTCACGTTTACATGCTACTGTAACCGTATTGAGAAAAAATCAATATTGTTTTCTGGAAAGCAACTAAAACACGATAAGACCTGAATGCCTGTTTACATGTGGTATATTGAGTATGGTAACCATATTCAAATCTATTTTAAAACTCCATGTAAATGTAGTCAATATTTACGAGAATGAATGGCTTGAATACAGTCGCACCAAAGATTTAGAACAAATACTTTGGGGGAAAAGGTGTGGGTGGTATTTGGGATTATACAGTAAGTCTCCCACTAATAATAATGTTATTGGCTTTTACATCAAACTTTTAGTTTTTGGAAATGCCAAGATGCCAGAATTATGATCCAAAGGAGTTCTTTTATATGCTATTTTTAAAGTAATAGGAGTACTGGTTTAAATGTTAATATGAGTAAAAGACAAGGAACTTTGTTTAATTTTGGTATTAAGAAATATCATACTGAATGTGTCTGTAACGCAACAACTAGTGATACATTCACCTCACTTCAGCAGAGCAATTACAAGAACAAGCAAAAAGAGAGGAATACTACAAACATACAGAACAAAAAGTTAGTATTCACCTGTAATTGGACTTGACAAACGAGTGACTGAATGGGTAGCTATATTTCTAGAAAATAGAACTCAGAGAATTAGAGTAGGCGAAGCTTTATCTGTCCCTGTAATCATTAAGAGGGGAAATCCTCAAGGCAGTATTATTTGATCTTTATGTTTTCTTATATCAATGACATGTGTAAAGAAGTGGAATAAGAGATAAGGCTTTTTGCAGATGATGTTATTCTCTACAGAGTAATAAATAAGTTACAAGCTTGATGAGCAACTGCAAAATGACCTCGATACTGTTGTGAGATGGACAATAGGAAATGGTATGATGATAAACGGGGTTAAAAGTCAGGTTGTGAGTTGCGTTGGTGGGGTGAAAGTTCCTTTTGGCGATCATCGTAAGTACCTACTGTAGGTCTTAATATAAGGAAAGATCTTCATTGGGGTAATCACATAAGTATGACTGATAAATATGATTGTAAATAAAAGGTATGGATATGGTTATGAGGATATTTAGAGGTTGTAGTAAAGATGTAAAGGAGAGGGCATATAAGTCTCTGGTAAGACCCCAACTAGAGTATGGTTCCAGTGTATGGGACCCTCACCAGGATTACTTGATTCAAGAACTGGAAAGAATCCAAAGAAAAGCAGCTCAATTTGTTCTGGGTGATTTCCAACAAAAGAGTAGCGTTACAAAAATGTTGCAAAGTTTGGGCTGGGAAGGCTTGGGAGAAAAGAGACGAGCTGCTCGACTAAGTGGTATATTGCACAAGACCATTTTTTTTTATATCCACCTTATTCAATACATAAAAATGTTTATTGTCTCTAAAAGGACATTTACTACAATACAAACATTAAATGGGACATGTTTTGTTCGTTGTGTCAACCATCTTCAGCCATTTTGTACAATTACTGTACCTCAAGATTGAGTCATTATAATAAACATTATTACAATTATTTGTTCATTAAAATATTATTATGCAATAAAATATTGTTACTATTAAAAAAAGTAAACATAATACAGTTAATACAAATAAAGATGGATAAATATAGATTAAAATGCACACAGTGCTATTCTTCATATGTTGGTCAGACTGGGCATAGTTTTGTCACAAGATATTTGGAACACTATAACGCATTAACACATAATAAATATTCCGCAATGGTTAACCACATGAAAGAGACCGGCCATCAATATAGTACAATACATAGAGACCTCAAAAAAATAAGAAGAAATGAAAAAAGGACAGTTAATGACGATTATGAAAACATTTATATTCATTTAGATCAGTACTTCAATCGGGGGGGAACCTAAACGACGCAATCGAAATAAAAAGCCCATTAATGGAACAATTACCAAAATTGCTACAAGCTTTCATATCAGATAACAGTAAAATATTTAAAATTTTCGCCATAAATCTTCTAATACGTCAACAAATACAACTGCCAACTGAATACACATAGAGACCCCCATCCATCACACGGCGCATACCTCCTTCTCCTACGTCCCCTACTTGTCCTCCTCACCTTGTGCCAATACCCAACACTCCGCCCACAGTTCCTTCTCCTTCCCCACCTACTCGCCCTCCACCACACCCGCACTATACGTATAACACTAGAAGTAAGAACACAATGACAAAGAGTCTCTGTACTGCAACAAGTACAATTAGCCACTAAAGCGTGAAAAAAGGGGTAAGTGATGTTTCAACCTTAAGAATCTAAATTTAAAAAATTACAAATCATCACACTCATAACATTCTTTCGTTACAGACATATTCATCCATAACGTCGCAGTAAACAGCACACCACCGGGCGAGTTGGACGTGCGGTTAGGAGCGTGCAGCTGTGAGCTTGCATCCGGGAGATAGTGGGTTCGAGCCCCACTGTCAGCAGCCCTGAAGATGGTTTTCTGTGGTTTCCCATTTTCGCAAATGCTGGGGCTGTACCCTAATTAAGGCCATGGCCGCTTCCTTCCCATTCGTAGGCCTTTACTATCCCATCGTGGCCATAAGATCTATCTGTGTCGGTATGACATAAAGCAAAAGGGTAAAAAAAAAAAAAAGCACACCAACAATTAAGTAACAAACATTTGTGTCCCCTTTAACCAGGCTTTAATAACAAACACACCAGTAAAAATTGGCCGACTCAAATGAGTTGGGGATTGGTGAAGACTACAAGTATGACGCATACAACAGACTACAAACCTCCAATGATCCATCTTTTAATAATGGTGTGATTCTCATCTAACGAGAATAAATCACAAATTTAATCTTCTAATTCACTAATCTCCATATGAACATTTATACTTTGACTAGCTAATGTACCTGTGCTTCGCTACGGGATTCTAAGAAAGACTGACTTTGTGGTTTTCCTAACTGGAGTCAACATAGGTCATTACAAAAACGTCAGTAGGAATGTAGCTATCAAATGCAATGTTATCATATAAAATACTCGATCAAATGAAAAACCGCACATTTTCTCCCTTTTAACGAACAGTACTACGGTGTCAATCTAACAGTCCAAAGTTCCAGACCTGGAATGACCAGACCACCGACTGCCGCGAACACTCCTCTGCCACTATTCCGTTACGTATGCACACTGCTCATTCCAATCAGTGCCTCAGAGTAAGGATTGAATAGCTCGAATGCTATGATGAACCAGTGTGTTAGGTACCAGTAGTATCAAAAAATTTACGAACCAGAGGAATGGCATGCTAAAGACGAAAATTATCTAACTCCCCTGCTACTTCCCGTCAATATTTAGGCAGTCTCTTACACTCTGTACGACAGGGCGAGTTGGCCGTGTGGTTAGGGGTGTAAAGCTGTGAGCCTGGATCCGAACCCCACTGACGGTAGCGCTGAAGATGGTATTCCATGGTTTCCCACTTTCACACCAGGCAAATGCTGGGACTGTACCTTAATTAAGGCCAAGGCCGCTTCCTTCACACTCCTAGCCCTTTCCTATCCCATCGTCGCCGTAAGACCTATCTGTGTCGGTGCGACGTAAAGAAAGTAAAAAAATCCTCGGTACACAGCAGTAATCCTATCTACCAGAGATGAGTGGCAACAGAAGACACAAAAGAACATCACAACAAACAATGGTCAATGTAATGTTATTGTTGTTCAACGTTATGAGCTTTCTATTTTGTAGGCCTTCACATTTAGTTTTCTTTCAACTCTGTGATTTGTAAAATTATTTATAGCATAGACTGTAGTTCCTTATTCTCCGACTTTACATAGCGATTTTCATTCAATTCTGTTGACCCATTTTCTTGTGACTCAGCGCTGATATGGACTTAGCAACAAAAATCCAAATTCACGAATATCTTTGTGATCATACTCAATACGCTAACAATGGATAAGACATAAATGATCGGAAATTTAATATTATATAACATTAGTTATGAAGTATTTTCGATACAACATTTAATAACAAATATTTGATAATTAAATTTTAGGCCTTCCTCTAAACTACCATTTCACTCAGCATGAATAAAATTATTTATGGCCTAGATTATACCGACTTATTCCCCGACTTTGCATACCGATTTTCATTATGATAGGACCACTAATAACATAAATATATGAGAATTAAATTTTACACCTTCCCCTAAACTACCATTCACTCAGGGTGAATACAAATATGTATGGCCTAAATTGTAGCGTCTTATTCCTCGACTTTGCACACCGATTTTCATTAAATTCTCTTCAGCCATTTTCTCGTTATGTGTGCACATACATTTAGACAGACAAATAGACAAAATTCACAGAAAATTAAAAAGTGCATTTCCTCATTGCTGTGGACATAACTGATACATAAATGCCATCCTTTTTACATTCTGAGCAATGTACAGACAAAACTCTTGTTATTTATATATATATATATACATACACAGATAATAACTTAACAATAGCAGTGTTAGATAAAATGGGAATTTTTAGCCAAATCTTACAATTTAATTGGCGCATTACTATGACTTGGACATCAACTACCTGTGATTAACATCTACTTACTTCTTCCCGTTTATTTTATATAGTAACGATATTTTGTTGCGTAATAACATTTTAATGAACAAATAGTTTATTAATATGTTTTATTACAATGCCTCAACTTTGAGCTAATTGTACAAAATGGCTGCAAATGCTCGACACAACGAGCGAAACATCCATTTAATGTTTGTATTGTAGTAAATTTCCTTTTAGAGATAACAGAAAAATTTATGTTTTTAATAAGGTAGATATAAAAACATACACTTATTGTTACAAATTCTTATGTTCCGAGCAGTGGAGTTGTAGCGTGGAATGACATCAGTAGACAAATAATTTTGAGTGGTGTCTTTAAAAGTAGGAAAGATCACAATATGAAGATAAAGTTGGAATTCAAGAGGACGAATTGGGGCAAATATTTGTTTATAGGAAGGGGAGTTATAGACTGGAATAACTTACCAAGGGAACTGTTCAATAAATTTCCAATTTCTTTGCAATCATTTACGAAAAGGCTAGGAAAACAACAGATAAGGAATCTGCCAACTGGGCGACTGCCCTGAATGCAGGTCAGTAGTGATTGACTGATTGTAAGTACAAGGATAACTACTTAAGGAGGGAGCCATTTTTGCTGCTTTAAATAAGCTGACACTGACCAACTGCCACGACCTCAATGTGTCATTTGCACTATTATTCTGGGAAATTAAACTATGAAGTCACTGTGACTTCAGCATCTCAACACAACTTCTGACAGTATTCTATTTAATATCATTAAACATAGCCAAATGTTAAAAACCATTTTTCACTGGCAAAGAATTCCACAACCCTTAAAGCACAGACTCATGCGACCACTAAATGACATAGTATTTTGGGGACACCCGGTCATATTACAACTATTGTAGGCTTGACGAACAATCTCTCATGGATAGGATAGGCAATATTATCAGAAAACACAACATCAAAACCATCATGAAGCCTGATAACATCATAGGCAATTGCATAGAATCTGTTAAAGATCCTACTGGTTTAAACTGTCTAGAATGTATACGATTCCTTGTTCCTCAGGATCTGTTTATTGTTGGACTATAATTTGTGACAAAATATTACCAAGTGAGGAATAATGACTTGTATATAAATAACAATGGGTTTGAACCCAATTAAGCAATGGGGGCAAAAATATGAACACCAATGCATGATTTGTAAGTGTATTTTTTCCAGTGTTCTTGGACGTGTTCTCCAAATCATATGCTCTTCACGGTCACATAACAATAATATACAACTCTTATATTACAACTACAGATACCAACCCACAAACAGCGATGTTGCTGAATCTAGCAAACAAGTCACCGTAGTCCCTACACTGGCCAATAGTAGAGCTCACACTTTCTCCTCTACCCACGATGCTTTAAAGATCCTGAGTTTGGTACATTTCTGTGAAGTTGGATGCTACCCCGCTTCAACAGTCCACTTGAGTGTCTCCATTCTTAACAGATTTAAAGAGAATTGATGGACTGTATAGCCCCAGCCACCTGAGTACAAGTGGGGCTATGACTCAAAATACATCCCAAATATTCACACTTATTCCATAGCAACTGGTGTCCCAACTCTCAGGAACACTTATTAGGCATCTCAGCCGCTGACCATGGCATGACTAGGACATGACTACAGAAAACCAAACCATGAACCATTAAAGACAATATTTTTATTTCTTCTTTTTCATTACAACTAGACCAATCTACTCTACAGGCGCATCTAGAAGAACTTACATACACTATGTGATCAAAAGTATCCGGACACCCCCAAAACATATGATTTTCATCTTAGGTGCATTGTGCTGCCACCTACTCCATAGCAGCACCCTCAGTAGTCATTCAACATCGTGAGAGAGCAGAATGGGGCGCTCCACGGAACGCATGGACTTCAAACGTGGTCAGGTGATTGGGTGTCACTTGTGTCAGAAGTCTGTACGCGAGATTTCCACACCCCTGAACATCCCCAGGTCCACTGTTTCCGATGGGATAGTGAAGTGGAAACGTGAAGGTACACGTACAGCACGAAAACGTACAGGCCGACCTCGTCTGCTGACTGACAGAGACCGCCGACAACAGAAGAGGGTCGTCAAGCGTATTAGGCAGGCATCTACCCAGACCATCACACAAGAATTCCAAACTGCATCAGGATCCACTCCAAGTACTATGACAGTTCGGCAGGAGGTGAGAAAACTTGGATTTCATGGTCGAGCAACTGCCCATACGCCACAGATCACGCAGGTCAATGCCAAATGACGCCTCGCTTGGTGTAAGGAGCGTAAACATTGGATGATTGAACAGTGGAAAAACGTTGTATGGAGTGACGAATCACGGTACACAACGTGACGATCCGATGGCAGGGTGTGGGTATGGCAAATGCCCAGTGAACGTCATCTGCCAGCATGTGCAGTGCCAACAGAAAAATTCAAAGGCAGTGGTGTTATGGTGTGGTCATGCTGTTCATGGAGGGGGCTTGCACCCCTTGTTGTTCTGGGTGTTGTTTTGATGTTTTAAACACCTTCTTGCTTCCCACTGTTGAAAAGCACTTCAGGGATGGCGATTCCATCTTTCAACACGATCGAGCACCTGTTCATAGTGCACGGCCTGTGGCGGAGTGGTTACACGACAATAACATCCCTGTAATGGGCTGGCCTGCACAGAGTCCCGACCTGAATCCTATAGAACACCTTTGGGATGTTCTGGAACGCCGACTTCATGCCAGGCCTCACCGACCGACATCACTACCTCTCCTCAGTGCAGCACTCCGCAAAAAATGGGCTGCCATTCCCCAAGCAACCTTCCATCACCTGATTGAACGTATGTCTGTGAGAGTGGAAGCTGTCACCAAGGCTAAGGTTGGGCCAACACCATATCGAATTCCAGCATTACCGAAGGAGGGCGCCACGAACTTGTACGTCATGTTCAGCCAGGTGTCCAGGTACTTTTGATCACACAGTGTATGATATACTTACTGACAGTGATCAAGTGACATGAAGGAAGACTTTTGTTTCTAAATTACCAACTTTCACCACCAACAAAGAAAATTTGAAATCTATAAAGTGTATGGTATCAAATGGAAAAGTTGCATTGGAGTTTGTAGTGATGATGCTGCCTGTTTTACAGGTAGAAATTCAGGTTTAGTTACTAAAACTGAGAATTGGCAACAACTTACTGGCAATGTTTTGCTTCATTCATTCACAATCTTGCTTTGGCACGTAAGCTTAATAAAGTTTTGCCTCTATATCTTTAAATTAATAATTAGGCCCCTACAAAAACAGTGGATTATACAAGGTTGTTGCAAGTATTGTGTGATGAGCTCAGATCATCAAAATCTTCTTTTCCATTCAAAAGTTTGCAGACTGTTCTGTGGTGAAGTTCTGAAGTGGTTATTTGAACTCCAAAAGAAAATTCAGTAATTAAATAAAAATAGCCGTGCCAAGTGCAGCTTGCACAGGGGAGGAGCTCAGAACTGAGTATGGGCTTTTCTGTACTATGTGGAAGATGGATCTGGGCGGGGAAGTCCTCAGCCCCAACACGGCGCATCCCAATGGCTGATAGGGGCTCTCGACGAAAATGGTGCTTGCACCCACGGGTCAACTGAGGACATGATATAGTGGCAGGAGCTATATCATTATTGTTGATACAAAGACCGATCCGTCGAATTTGTATTGGCAAACAGTTGCATCATATCGTGGCATCCTTGGATGTTGGGATATGATGTGGTTACTGTGCATTGAGGAAGGCAATGGGAAACTACTGCAATTATTCTTCCCTAGTACATAAACAACCATGATACTGTCACAGCAAGATGTACAGTCTACTAATCATTAGCCGCGGAACCCAAGATCCAGCAGGGAAAGTAATGAGGCTTCTCAGGTCATCATCCAGCGAAATCCTCAAAAGAATGAATCGAAGAACATTGGAACGTGGAATGTAAAAACCTTACTAGAGGCAGGAAAACTGGAAGAAGCCAAAAATGTAATGAATGAGAAAGACATTCTCCCTGCAACTATTTATCGTCTCCATCGAGTTTTGTCTTTGAATGTTTTGTCTTCTACAGATTGGTTTTAACTTTAATTACTATAATAAAATATGGAACAAAGACTGTAATTCACTTTCGTTATTAAGGAACTGTTCTATAACCAATCGCTGCAACACATTTCAATCACTAAACAAAAAAGGAAAATAGCAATTACAAACATGATGATCAACAATAAAGATGATGCAGAGTTCCCAAATTCCTTTTATCTTTAAGTTCATCTTCTTGCTTAAATGTATGAATTTGAGCATCGCGTCTTTTGCCAGCACGCTACACCCGCGAGACATTCACGAACAATCCGAACCGAGAGCTTACTTAAAGAATAGGAATCCTTCAAAATTTCAAGTTTAAAAGTGAGCTTACCCATTTCATGTGCTGAAACTATTTCTCGTGAACAGTCAAGATTTTCTTCTGAAGACGCAGAGCAAAGTTCTCTACGAAACGTAAAGAATTTCTGCTCATTTTCTTGATACGGCATAAGCCCAAAAGCCTACATCATGGCTGTAAGTACAGGCCGTGAAAGCATCAATCGAAATAATTATAAGATTCATTTTCAGGATACTTCATGTGTTGATATTTATAAAATTATGTTGGAAAATGCCCGACTAATAAAAGATATACATTCATCTGCAAAATATAACAAACAAGAGATTTTGGAAAACCCCACGGTGAAACCTCCCATCCAGTTGGCAATCAGAAATAAATAACATTTGTAAATTGAAAATACTGATTGTCTACTCTAGTTTCAGACATCATTACAGTAACAATGATCTCATTATGTTTACATATGACAACAATAAAATATTTACTCAATTAGTAATGCAAGGGAAAATGTTACGTTGTTAAAACAATTGTTACATCATTCAATGTTTAAATGTCTGTTGATGTTCCTTTTAGTACGGATTTTAAAACACAGGTACAATGATGATCTAGTTGAAACATAACCCATGTATTTATGCTATTACATCATAACCTGCTTATTTTAACACAATAATAATTTAAATCTGCTATAAAAAGCTATATAGACATAGTAATAGCGAATGTTTACACAAAGTGTTGATTCATACCAACTTTTAATTTGTGTCCTGCATTTTTATTTTGGAACTCTGGTCACGCCTACATTAACCCATTAATGGAACACATTGTATGAATAGCAGCCCAGAACCAAAATTGAACTACTAGTCATGATTTTTCTCTTTGATCCTGTGTGTAAGAACGTAAGATTCTTTTATGCTTGAACAGAAATGAGATGTTTCAAGTGGATTTCCTATCACCACTTTCTTGTCAAATGGCACACTAAGACCACGTGAATTTGACTTGCTGTAGACATGTATAAAACAACACCTTTTTTATACTATTGAACTTTTGTTCTTCGCTAGGCTAAAGATATCCCCAACAGGGACGATACATGTACCTGTAACTTTGCTTTAAAGAATAAAAACCTTTGTAAATATTATAAAGATGGAACTTTTAATGTTAATATCCTTAAACTGTTCAAAGTCGACAATACGGCTAAACCTATCATATATTACTTATAACAATATAATAATTCAGAAGATGGGTTTGTAGGTAGTGTCCATGAAATGGCCTCAGATCCTTCGTCAGCAACTTTATTATTAAATGACAGTGACCTCATATGCTTCAAAATAGAAACAGGCGCAGACGGGTCGATATTACCAGCTGATATAAAGCAAAACAAAAATAAAATTTCTCTTCAGAAAAGCAACAAAAATCTCTTTGGTCCAGACAGATCTGAACTGCCACTGACCGGGATGGTTGCCGTTAACATCTATACATATAAAATGAGAGTATTGTCTGTACATTGCTCAGAATTTCAAAAGCATGGTTTTTCTGTATCGGTCGTGTCCACAGTAACAAGGAAATCCACTTTTTAATTTTCCGTAATTTCTGTCTGTATGTACACGCATCACGAGAAAACGGTTGAAGAGAATTTAAGGAAAATCGGTATGTAAAGTCCAGCAATAAGTCGCTACAATCTAGGCCATAAATAATCCTATTCACGCTGAAATGGTAGTTTAGGGGAAGGCCTAAAATTTAATTCTCAAATATTTGTTATTAGTGGTCCCACCTGTATGAAAATCGGTATCCGAAGTCAGAGAATAAGTTGCTACAATTTAGGTCATAAATAATGTTATTCGCGCAGAGAGAGATGGTAGTTTAGAGGAAGGTCAAAAATTAAATTCTCAAATATTTATTTAATCATTGTCCTATCTTAATGAAAATCGGTATGCAAAGTTGGGGAATAAGTCGCTACAATCTAGGCCATAAATCATTTTATTCACGCCGAGTGAAATGGTAGTTTAGGAGAAGGCCTAAAATTTAATTCTCACATATTTCTGTTATTAATTGTCCTATCGACAAATGCTACATAACTAAAGTTATATAGTATTAAATTTCCGACCATTTATGTCTTATACATTTTACCGCACCGACTACAACAGAGATATTCGTGAATTTGGATTTTTGTTGCCAAGTCCATATCAGTGCCGAGTCACGATGTAATAATCGTGGTCGCCACGACATTCACATAATTTGACTGCCCACCCGAATTAATTGTATATATATGTATCATGTATCATATGTAATTTTATTCATTATTAACGTCCATCATCATCATTTTTGTAATTGTACGTAAGAACGAGATATAATTTTTAACTGTAATATATTCGAATATTCCGTGGTAATGTCAATTCAGGTCTTGCGCTAACAGGCTACTTGTATCTCGCAATAGTCCAGGAAGGTTAATTTTGGATGGTTCTTGGAAACGTATGCAACAGCAAGATACCTAATTTCGTTGTTGCGACGCTAAATTACCCCATATCACATGCTCCTATCAGGAGGGCTTTTTCTGTCAAGGACAGACACTTCATCTATATACCGAAAGGGTAGTGACGTATTGTACCATTCTGTTAGTTATAAGAATGGATATTTAACGCTGATAAAATAATGTGCAGCAGGACGCTAACCGCAAAGGCGTGATGCTATACCAAGCGCGGGAACTGAAGGGGATTCCCGAGGAGAGGCGTGGTCATGTGTGACGAAGAAAGAATATGTGAGGAAGAAAGAAAGAGAGATGGGATTTTGTTTGGGGGAGAGACCTGCCATCTTAACAGAGATTTTCAGCGGGAACAGACAGGCTCACCACATTACGGAAAGTGAGTCGTAATTCCTATATTTGAAGGTTTCCCAGGAAAGTAAAAGAAGGGAAATCAGTGCCAGAATTTTACGAAGCCATAGGTACATCAAAGTCTATTAATATATAATCGAATAAATAACTACGTGGGAGGCCGACTACCGTGAGAAAATGTTTTGAGGCCACATGCCAATCTCAAGTTGTTTCCCGGGACTTCCCAGCATGTCGCGTGGGTTCCTGGATTCTATAAGAGCAGAGAAAGGTGGAAGGAGGTGTTCAGTCCATGATAAGATCGCTGTCCGTGCGCGTCGCGTCTCTGCTGATATTCGCGCCAGAAACCTTTGTTTAAGACAAAGATTGTGACTAATAAGTGTTGTGGCGATAATTTGATTCAGTAGCTTCGAGATTTGTAAAATTCCCGGTAGCAATTTAAGTAAATGACCATATGTGCAGTGTGACCGCGAGTGTTTTAGTATTTGACACAAAGAGTGCTACCTGGGTAGACTTTCATTATGAGGGGATGAGACAGGACTGGCGACGGGCGAAGGAACGCCAATAACAATAAGCTAGGATAGTTGGTATTATTTCCGGTCAGATGTAGAAGACTAGATTAGTGGAGCAGGAATAGTAAAGTCAGTTTCGAGATTCCAGATATCCAGGACTGATTCCCATGTCAGAGGGAATAAATAGATCGGGAGGTGGTGTGCTGTGAATAAACTGAGTCTTTCATTTTAGTGAAGAGCGGTGAGGTGTGCAGGAGACTGGTGTTACGAACTGCCGTCCACGACCCCAAGAAGACGGCCAACGGGCCACCCAGGCAGAAGAAGACGTCATGAACATGGAACACTGGAAGACTGGACCTCAGGGATCGATCTGGGACAACGCTGCCGCCATGACTGCTTAAGCATTCACAGTCAACCCGGACGGTGAGGAAGAGGTCTCCAAGATGATAGATAAGTGAACTATAATTAATATATATGTGTAGGGTCGGGGGGTTGTTATGCAGAAATACGGTGATTTGTAAATATAGTAGGGAATATGATTACGGCCCATTAGGCCATTTATTGAGGTATTTTCTTTATATATTTTAGGGTAAGGCATATACATTTTTATTTTATTTTTATAGAAAGCAAGGATTAAGGTAGTTTAAATGATTGTGTTGCTGTAAACATAGTCGTAGGGAAGCTTAATTACGAGCTTAGATCAATGTTTTTTAGTGCCCGGCATCTGACGATATCTGCTTGTAATTATGGGTTATTAATGATAGAGTACCATTATGTTGGGAAGGGAATCTGTCTGCATAATGTAGAGCACGCGTGCGGCCTGGATTTAATTGTTTACTTCGTGTTTGTATTGAGTTTGATTGACTGTGAGTGTAATGAAACTACACCGTAGGCTATGTCACGTATATTTGCGACCCCTCATACTCTGCCAAGTAAGGGATTGAACCCTAGACTTGAGGGTAGCTGGAACTCGTCGCATGGGTTGACGGCGAGGATGATGTGAATAACGGAATGTTATACTTCATATGTTATAACTGAGACACAGGGCGGTCTGCCACGGGTGTTGGACAGTTAGAAGAAAGTAGATGATTCCTCACTCATTTATATGGCTATTTTTCGTTATGTGTAGAAGATGTAGGAGCAGGGGCAAAGAGCTCTGCATGCTTGGAAACTAGGCTATGTTTCCTTTTTTTTTTGTTGTTGTTGTTGTGAGGGTGTGTTTCACGGCCGAGTCTTTGAGGTAGTTTCCACTGCCCGCACAGCAGGGAGCCTCGCCGCCATTTTTAAAAGGACGGTGGTGTGAGGAATTCTTTCTCGCAGGCGAGACAGGCATGCGACGGCGGTTTCATTCATTCATTCATTCTTTCTTTCTCTCTTACTTTCTTTATTTTGTTTGTTAACTGTATGTGTTAGTTAGTAACTGGGCACTAAGGAAACTAGCTTAATCAGTACATTTTGTAAATATAACGTTTGTTTTAATGGACCTTGGTTCATATCCATAAAATATATATTTCATGCGAGATTAGAAAGGATATGCCTGTAGTTGTAGGTTCAAACTTACTATTTTGTTGTGTGCATTTTCCCAAATATGAGTGGGGACCTTTTTTTTGTGGCTTTATTTCTGCAGGACAATTTCTCACCCTAGCATCATATACTCTATTTGTAGGTACAGCGATGCTGTTCCGTGTAAGGACACATTTGTTTCTTTGGTTCACTTATCGTCTCCCGCACGACATCAACCAGCTATTTTATATTTTTCGATGTTTATCTTTGGATTTATGATGGGAGCCTTTGGGGCATCCATTTTAGCACTATTGGTGCAATCAATTGTAAAATAAAAGAAAAGTAAATATTGGTTTAAGAATACACAACTTTGGCTCAAAATGTTAGTAAATGCGTTTGTGTTCCTCATTTCATAAGCATACGTATAGTACAATTATTTTTTTTTTACCTCCCTACTCTCGTTCACAAGAACCCTGTAAACGACCTTTTCCTGCCGACTGCAGTTGGGCTGGCGCATTCATCAAATGACAGGTAAGAAGGTAAGATCGACTATGCAGTGTTGTTTATGCTCTATAGGGTATAGTATATCGGCTCTCATTGGAACGAGATGTCATGTGACACCAAGGGAGGAAGTGGGAATCTGAAGAGGATTTATAAAGATCTACACGCCGTGGTGAAGATCATTTCTCTTCATTCTGTATTCTGCATCCGACTCTGCTATTTGGGTGCATCGCTTACGATGTGCTTATACTCAACATTTCTTATTGGCTCTGTGAGACTTACGCAGATTATTTAGAAAGACAAGTTCGGATAATATAGAAGGACTGGATGTTTTCCGTTCTCTCTATTCAATTAATTCTGATGTGGAATTTCACATTGTAAGGCTGGTACTATGTTTTGGTACTCAGCAAAATAGGGAGTGATAGATTCAGGGTGGAATCCATTCCATGAAGCAGATGACGAGGATGATGCTGTTGAAAGAGGGACGACAACGATCAACCACGAAAGCAGGCTACGAGAAGATCAACTCCGCTGAGCATTAGTAATCCCTGTTAACTCAAGTCCGCGCGTGTAGTAATGAATTGTAATCTCGGTCAGTAATTTTTAATTTTGGTAAAAACTCGGTTTTACGTAATTTCATCTTCTTTTTTAAATAAAACTTTTTTTCTTTTTACGTCGTTAAATAATTGACTTTTTAATAGGTTCCCTATGTTTTCCCACATGGTATTTAATTGTTAGTATCCCTATACCTTACGACCGAGATAGTCTCATTAAATTATGTTTAGTACTTTTTATATCTAAATTCGGTTTCAAATTACATTTAATTTCGAAGCCTGGCGTCCAGCGTGCAATTGTTTTTAATTATCTATATCGGGTGTTTGATCCGTTACGAGAAAATGGGAAAACAGAATTTAATGAAAATCGGTATGTAAAGTTGGGAAATGAGGAACTACAGTCTACGTTATAATTAATTTTATAATGACAATGAAAACCTACAACCTGTTTTCCAGTCATTGACCGGGTCAGGGATGTAATGAATGAAGCATATATATGCTATTAGTACAACGGGGTCGCCACTCCCAAAGTGATATATTAATGACTGATAGATGCTATGGAATCAGAATGGAGAGTGTTGCTGGAATGAAAGATGATAGGGAAAACCGGAGTACCCGGAAAAAAACCTGTCCAGCCCCCGCTTTGTCCAGCACAAATCTCACATGGAGTGACCGGGATTTGAACCACGGTATCCAGCGGTGAGAGGCCGACACGCTGCCGTCTGAGCCACGGAGGCTCTTAATTTTGTAATACGCCCTAATATTACAGAGTCGAAAGAAAGCTAAATGTGAAGGCCTACAATACAGAAAGTTCATAAAATTGATCAACATTAACATTTCATTGACCATTGTTTGTTGCGATGTGCTTTGTGTCTCTGTTGCCACTCATCTCTGATAGACCGGATTACTGCTGTATACCGATTTTTTAAAATATGCTTTACGTCGCACCGACACAGATGGGACACATGGCGACGATGGGATAGGAAATGGCTAGGAGTGGGAAGGAAGCAGCCTTGGCCTTAAGTACGGTACACCTGGTGTGAAAATGGGAGAACACGGAAAACTATCTCAGGGCTGTCGACAGTGAGGTTCGTACCCACTACCTCCCGGATGCAAGCTCTCAGCGGCCTGAATGCTGGCGGGAAGTAGCTGGGAGTTAGATAACTTTCTTCTTTAGCATGGCGTTCCTTTGGTTCATGAATTTTGATACTACTAGTACGAAACAAACTGGTTCCTCATAGCATTCGAGCTATTCAATCCCTACTCTGAGGCACTGATTGGAATGAGCAGTGTGCATATTTAACGGAATAATAGCAGAGGAGTGTTAACGGCTGTCTGTGGCCTGGTCATTCCAGCTCTGGAACTTCGGACTGTTAGATCGCCACTGTAGTACCGTTCGTTAAAAGTGAGAAAATGTTTAGTTTTTCATTTGATCGAGTATTTTATATGATAACATTGCTTTTAATCACTACTTTCCTACTGCCATTTTTGTTGACTTCAGTTAGGAAAACCACAGACAGTCATTCTGAGAATCCCGTAGCGAAGCATGGGTACATCAGCTAGTCAAGTTTATATCTAATACATGTGAAGAAGTATTTTACATTTCAGAAGACGTTCAAATTCTGCTGCTGGGTAGACCTGCTAGATCCAAACTGTGCATAGTGGCAAGAGTAATGGAAATCAATAATTTAGATTCTGAGCATTGGGAAAATAAATTTCCTGGCATTTTCAGCAGCCTAGGTTCTATGTCTAATTGTGGTAAAAAAAAAAGTCTAAAGATAATGCTAAACGTTTTGTTATTATGCCACAAAAAGTGCACTTACCTCTCTGGAGTCAAATAAAACAAAGATCAATCAAATGCATAGGAGTAATCAAACTTGTCATAAGGGCTTCTTGAGAGGTGCGTCCCTATCGTAGTTGTTATAAAAAAGAACTATAAAGTAAGAATCTGTATATACTACTACAGACTTAATGTGAGCGTAAAACAACCATATTACAATATAGAGTCCAGAAATATGATCCCCTTCTACCAAACAAGATGTCCTCAAGGCCATGGGAGCAGGCAGCAATCGGTCTCTTCAAAACGGATGGAAAATGGTACGTAACTGTCATGGCTTGCGACTCCCACTATTTTGAGATAGCACCACAGGAAAGTCTATGTGCTTCGGAAATTATAAAAAATGCAAATGCACATTTTACCAGTTTGACATACCAGAGTCGTCAGAACGGACAGTGGCTCAAAATTCAGCCTTGCAAACAACTCACAATTACAGCGATTTGCTAGAGATTGTCCTTTTACATCAAAGACTAACAGCCCATACAAATCATCAAAGTAACAGCTCTGCAGAAGCCACCATCAGAATATCAGAACAATTATTACAGAAAAATGATGACCCCTACCTGGCTCTTCTTGCCTACAGAAACACACCAACACAGAATGGATATGTTCCAGCCAGAATTACAATGGGTAGAAGACTGAGACATCATGCCCCAATAACGTGGCACACTGGATGACCGCCCGACCTATGCATAAGTTGAGGAGAAGGAAAAGTACTACAGAGCAAACAGTAAATTTGACTAAAACAGGAGACATGGTGAGATAAGCTTTCCACGTCTGAACATAGATGAGTCAGTCTGGGTTCAGAACATAAAGCGGCCTAGAAAATTGCTTTTAAAAAAAATGAAGAGCAACAGTCACACCTTATCAAGCCACAGAAAGGTGTGATTTGGCAGAACAGAAAGCATTTGCTGCCATACTCAGGAACTGTGAAGGTGGAATGATCTCCCATGCACCTTCTTATGATGCCCTTTAAACAAGAGCTCTTTGGACTACCACTATCCCTCCCTAGCGCAACCTTATCAAGCGGTGCAAAACCTCCAGCCGCCTCCTCAGATACATTCAGCCGCAGAGAGGAAAGATGCAAACAATCGGATTTCTGCTGCGGAGGCACCACCTCAGCCTCATGAGCCTGTACTCAAAAGAGCCGGATGTCAAGTGAGACCTCTCAGCCCCAAAGGCTTAACCTTTGAGGGGAGGATGTAGTAAGGTTGGCATTACTTCGATGCTCAACTGGCGGCTATGTATAACCTTTTGCAGTAATATAGATATTCTATCGCAGTTGGACCATCAGCTGGATTATTAGTGTTATTTAGGCTATTAGTTATTCTTGTTGTGAATATAGTGAAGCTGCAACTAAGATATGTTTATTATTATTGCAATAATCACTCACTAATTACGTGTAATACAACAGCGTTAATTATGTATAAAGAACTGTATTTTCAATTTTATACTGTAATACAGTCATTTTTTGTACAACAGTAACTGGAACAACGATTAGTTATTAATGGCTATTATACTACACACCACATACATCAAGTTTAAAACATTCTCAACATATTATCTAATTAGCCAAGACCGTGCACGATATTATTCAACACTTAACATTCTTGTTACTTCCTCCCATATTATAGGTTTCTATACTTCGCTTGCAAATTAATGGTGAACTTACTGTGTAAACATCAGATGAAAAATTCATCCCTGTCCCACTACTCAAATACTGCAATGTAAATACAGCACCTATTTCAGTTACTTTTTTTGGAAGCTTTAACAATGTAAGTGTGCAGCCCAAACCTTACAGGCAAGACATTTTTAGCAAACAAAAACATCTGTGTGACTATCGGCTATAATGACCGTTGACTGGCGGTCTCTTTGGAGTTATTGTAACCGATTTTGACTATATACTGGTGAAAATTAACCAGATTATTAGTTCTTCAGTAAAAATACGGGTTGTAGAAGAAAATCTGTTGTGCAATTACATTGGCAAGCTGGCTACTTGATTACAATCAATCAAGCACTTCTGATGTGCATTTAGGGCAATTGCCCAAATGGCTGATTCCCTGTTTCCGTAGCCTTCTCTTAAATGATTGCAAAGAAATTGGAAATTTATTGGACAATTCCCTTGGTACGTTATTCTAATCCCTAACTCCCCTTCCTATAAACGAATATTTCCCCCAATTTGACCTATTGAATTCCAGCTTTATCTTGATATTGTGATCTTTCCTACTTTTAAAGACACCACTCAAACTTAATCGTCCACTATTCTTTTAGCGTATGGCCCATACAATCAAGTTGAGTTCAGATATAAATTATATACATATTTACATAACAAGAAAACAATGAACAAGAAAATGCTCCCTACAACTGAATGTCAAGATCACTGATCCACTGTATTGCTTCTGGAGTTGCCATCAGGAAATCCACTTTGCTGCCTGTGTATGCCCGCGTTTCACACTCTCTGACAATATGATGTACGGTTTATCGTGCAGCTCCACAGTCACACGCGGGTATCGGCAACTTGTTCCATTTAAACAGCATGTCTCTGCATCTGCCATAGCCTGTTCTTATTCTGTTCAGAGCAGACCATGTTTTACGTGGTAGTTGGAATCCACTTGGAAGTTTGGCATTCGAGAACATACTGTGCAGGTGCGTCTCCGTTGCTGCTTCCCACCATCTTTTCCACTCTGTAGTTGGGTTGTAGCTTCTAGCAACCATGTCATTCCATGCCATCTCTCCACTGACAGCTCGGAATATACCACTTATGATATAATGTTGAATCCCATACGGAACCTGAAATATTTGTCCTGAATGAATAAATTTATAATACCAATATAATGGTCCATTATTAGATATTACAAAATTTTCAAGCTCACTCATTCTTGGTTGCCGGCATTTCGCCCCAGTGTGCTAAATTGGGCTCATCAGTTGGTAAAAAGCACTAGCCACTGCCACTGTATAGGCTACTTGGTCCTGGTGGCTCAAATGACTGTCTGCTTCGGTGTGACGTAAGGCCAACTGTAATCTACCATCAAAAAACAAGATTGTGTGAATAAATAGGAAGGTATCGACACCATCGTCAGCAGTGTGTGTTTAGAAACTATTGAAGATTATGGATAGTCAGGAAACGAGGAATGAGCTTGGAGAGAACAAAGCAGAAACTAACAGACAAATCAGTGATAACACCAAACAGAGCTGTAAATGAGACGTTTGTACGCTATGCGTCTTGGTAGGTGTGCTATTATATTGGTATTACATACCACTTTGTCGAGCAGCTCATCTCCTTTCTCCCAAGTCTTCCCAAACTTTGCAACATTTTTGTAACGCTACTCTATTGTCGGAAATCATCCACAACAAATCAAGCTACTTCTCTTTGGATTCTATCCAGTTCTTGAATCAAGAAATCCAGGTAAGGGTTCCATACACTGGAACCATACTCTAGTTGGAGTCCTACCAGAGACGTATATACCCTCTTCTTTACAATTTTACTACAACCTCTACATACCCTCATAACCATGTGCAGAGATCTGTACCATTTATTTACAATAATGTTTTTGTGATTACCCTAATGAAGATCTTTCCTTATATTAACACCTAGGTACTTACAATGATCCCCAAACGGAACTTTCATGCCATCAATGTAGTAATTAAAACTTAAGAGAACTTTTCCTATTTGTGAAACTCACAACCTAACTTTTAACACCGTTTATCGTCATACCATTGCATACTGTCCATCTCACAACATTGAGGTCTTTTTTGCAGTTGCTTACAATCTTGTAACTTATCCCTGATTCCACTTCTTTACTCTTATCATCGATATATATACAAGAAAACAAAAGGTCCAATAATGCTGCCTTGAGGTATTTCCCTCTTAATTATTACAAATAATAGTTGAAAAATATAGTGCCTAGAGTGCTCGCAAACATTATCTGTGCAGAGGAAATATAATTTGAAGCAGCATTATTAATTGAAGCACGAGGAAAGCCTGAAGAAATCTGAAGGTTCTGCCAGAACTGCCTTACTTGAAGACTACAAACAAATTACACAGCAAACAGGTACCAGTATGTTTACAAAAATTACAAAAACATAAGAATCCTACCTGAGTGTATCTTATATTGTAGCTCTTGATTTGGCTAAATCGAAAAACCATTCAGTGATGGCAAACCAGTTTAAAATATGTGCTGTAGGCATGGCTAAAACATTTAGCAACCCAGTTATGGCAGGAAAATTTCCGTTCATTTGTCCCATCAGACTGTTGCAAGAAGAGTGTCTTGACAGTGGGAAACATGCTTCGAATAACCTGCATGCAGTAACTGAGAAATGTAAAAAATTTTCATTATACCTTTATGAAAGTACCAGCCAAACTGATACTAGTCATCTGCTTATTCTTCTGTGCAACATAACCCGAAGTCATCACAAATGAAAAACTGATTGATTTATGTTCTCTACATGGGACAGCTGAAGGGGGTGTGTAGTATTTATGAGGTTAAGTTGCAGCAGAAAAGCTGGGTGGATTCCGTAATTGCCCATGTACTGTCACCGATGGTGTTAAAACTATGACTGGTGTCAACAATGGATTGTCTGGTATATTACATAAAAATTGTGTTAGCTGTTCTTTGATCCACTCCATTATACACCAGAGGAGTTGTGTAGAATCTATCAAACAGAATGAGGTGATGAAAGATGTGGTAAAAAGTACCAGTATAACTTGTGAAGGAAACAGATCACTCACACATCACATGTTTCAGGAACTACTGGAAGAGTTGGAATCTTTGCACAGTGGTGTATTATTACACTCATAATTATGGGAATCAAAATCAACATTACTGCACTCACATGTAAGATGGCTAAGTGCAGCAAAATGCTTACTTTCTTTTTTTGCCCTCAGAAGTGGAATTAAAATATTCCTACAACAGCTAGGAAGCGCGTAACAGTTGAGCTAGCTAATCCAAACTTCCTGAGTTAGCATACTTGACTCATAGGCTATAGCAGGATATTAAAAAAACTTAAAATTCCAGGGAAAAGATGAGGCAATCCATTACTATATAGCCATGTTAATAGATTGCAAAGGAAGCTTGAAATTACTAATGAAAGCCTGAAAAAAACAAAATTGTTTTGGCTCGTTTTTCCTCCCACTCAGAAATGGTCAAAGACAATTATGAAGTGTATAATTTTAACAACTTCAGCAAATGACAATGTAATTAATCAGGAATTTAATTTAATTAAAGACCTTGACAACCTTCAAGGGAGTGTTAAGCTATTCCAAAGTCCTACAAGTGTCAACATGGACGACAAAGATTGTACGTGACCTACAAACAGATCCTTTGCTCAACAAAAGAGGAGAAAGAGAGATCATATCTCTTTGCACTTTCACCTGAAACTCAATTCCCTCAACTCCGTGACTTTGGAAGTAGAATGTCTTACATATTTGTAAGTACTTACCTCTGTTAAAAATCCTTTTCAAACATGAAACTGATAAAACCACATTCCAGAAACCCTCCTGTTATTCACTCTTTGAAGCCTTTATTGAGGTGTGCCACAGCAAATGTCACTGCAAACATATGATCACTAGTAGCAGGGAAATGAGGGAGGATCAAATATAAACAGAATTGTTTATTCTTTTACTTAAAATTCATTTATTGAAAAACACAAGGCAATTACACTTTTTTTCATATAGTTTCCTGCTTTGGAAATGCATTTCTCCCGGCGTATGGGCAGCTTTTTCATTCCCTCATCGTAAAAAGAACAAGGTAGTGTCACCAGCCAGTTACGCACGAAGTCTTCCACACGCTCGTCATCTTCAAATCGTTGCCGGCCTAGAGCTTCTTTAAGCGGTCCGAACAAATGGAAATCGCAGCGCAATAAGTCCGGGCTGTAAGGAGGATGATCAAGTGTAGTCCAGTGCATTTCCCGTAGCTTGGAGACAGACCTGCACTATGAGCCCGCGCATTCTCTTGGAGGATGACCTGTCGAATCGGTTGGGCTCGTCTTTTGTGGCGATATGCAACCCTTGCCTTATTCAACAGTTCGCAGTAGTAAGCAGCATTGATTGTGCGTCACTCATGCAATAAAATCAATCAGCAAAATGCCTTGCCAATTCAAAAAAATGGCTGCAAGAACCTTGCCAGCTGACAGTCGAAGCTTGGCTTTCACTAGTGTTGCCTCCCCTTTCCTCCGCCACTCCTATTTGCTTTACGTCGCACCGACACAGATACGTCTTACGGCGACGATGCGATAGGAAAGGCCTAGGAATTGGAAGGAAGCGGCCGTGGCCTTAATTAAGGTACAGCCCCGGCATTTGCCTAGTGTGAAAATGGGAAACCACAGAAAAACATCTTCAGGGCTGCCGACAGTGGGGCTCAAACCCACTATCTCCCGATTACTGGATACTGGCCGCACTTAAGCAACAGCAGCTAATGAGCTCGGTCCTCCGCCACTCCTTACTGGCTTGTTTGGATTCGGGAGTGTAGTGGTGGACCCATGTTTTGTCACAGGCAAAGATCCGACTCAGGTGAGGGATTACATGTAATAAATATCATTTTTGGTCCGTATTGATGATATTTGATTGGAATAATAACAGTAAGTTATTTATTAAATAGACCACCTAATCAATACAAAGTCTAGTCTTGGATGATTGACAAAGATTTGTTAACTAATAGTGGTACATGTTTCGCCTCGTATGAAGGCATCATCAGCCATTGTCTTAACCTTAGATTGAAAATAAGCGTCTAATTAACATGTAATAATGAAATGAATTTTTAAAATCTTGAAGAGATTTGAAGTAAAATAACATTAAAAATAACAATGATGGTTTAAAAATATACAATGTGATGAGTTACAATGGTGGAAGTATTAACAAAATTAACATTAGGAGGCTGCTATAATAAGTACAATGGATAAAACAACAGACTGTTATGCAACAAGTAGTAAGATTGCTATGAAAATAAAGTTGACTGTCTGGCGGTTACAATTAGACGATGGCGAAAAATAGTATATATTCAAAATAAAGAAGAGAGAATAAAAGTCAAAGGTTGGTCGAGAGATCCGAAGTTAATCATAATCTTGAAGATAAAAGATGAAAGTTAGAGGCATATGGTGAAGCTGTAGAACACATTGAGGATATGAAGTTGTAGAATAGAAGTTGAAGAACAGTTTTAAATTGGATCTCTATGGACCATCTCAAGTTTGAAGCATTGCTCAAATGTTGCAAAAATGTGAGTTTGTTGAAATTCTAGTTGAAAAGGCATATAATAGTGGAATCTGTAAAAGGAAACAAGAAACGT
The DNA here is from genome assembly GCF_040414725.1 of Anabrus simplex. NCBI lineage: Eukaryota > Metazoa > Arthropoda > Insecta > Orthoptera > Tettigoniidae > Anabrus > Anabrus simplex. Next base: position 592,703,144 of record NC_090265.1, read on the forward strand.
AGAGTTAATTGTATGAAAAGATGTTGTAAAAAAATACTGAAGTAGAATCGTGTACACTTACCATTTGACGAGGACGAAGATAACTTGTAACGTTATGAGTTAGAAGTATTTGCAACAGTAGACTTTTTACTACATGTGTTATAGAAGATTTGTGTTGGAGGGGGATCCATTTGCGGTGATGTATGGCTTGTTGGTAGTACTTGGAGGGGGGCTGCTATTGGTGGGAGGGAAGGAGGAGAGTGTACTACTGTGCGTGTTGTATCGGTGTAAGGCCATTGGAGGGAGCGATGTTACACTGGGTGCGGCTATGGGTTTATTGGTTGCATTTGGATTAGAGGTACTAGGGGTGAGGGGATGGGAGGGGAGTGTGTTAGCTGTAGAGGAGATGGGAACGCTAATTGATGTGAGGTTGAAGATTTTTAAGAATACGTTGGTGAGGGGAGTTGATTCTCGTAATAGAATAAGAATCTGTTCATATAAGGGGCTTTTTTTTTTTTATCAATAGTGTCATTTAGGTTCTTATCTTTATTAAAATGCAGGTTGAGGAAAATGAATAAATTTTCATATTATGTCATAAGTTTACTTTTATTGACTCTTTTGAGGATATGGAGGTCTTGTTCTATTGTGGTGAATTTATGCCCTGTGTCCCTCATGTGGTTGGCCATTGCGGAGAATTTACTGTCTTTGGGCATTGTAATGCTCAGCGTATCTGGTGGAGAAGCTGCGGCCAGTTTAGCCAACATAAGATAAATTACATGTAGAGCATTTCAATCTGTATATTCCTGATCCAGAGTAACTATTGTCTGTGATGTTAATAGGGTTGTGATTAAAGAATAAATTACAATTAGTGTTTTTTGTTGTGTAGGCTATTTTTACTTCGTGCTTCATTAATTAATTGGTTATCCGATAAATACTATGGTTAGTGAACGTGAATTTAGTGAATTTTGGTTTGATGGGTTTCAATGGAGTTAAATTTGTAGCTAGTTTCAGTTTGGTTTTATTAATGATTTTATCAATCATACCCGTGTTAAATCCATTGAATTTAGCTATTTCTACGTAAATCATCCAAGACTAGACTTTGTATTGATTAGGTGGTCTATTTAATAAATAACTTACTGTTATTATTCCAATCAGGTGAGGGAACTATCTGGAACACACTTTATGCAACTGTAGGTCGTTTGTGATGATTGTTTGACAGCTCCCATAACTGATTCTGACTTGTTGTGCAATTTCTGATACTCTTAACCATTGATCATCATCAGTAATATCCTTAACAGCACGAATGTTTTCGTCTGTAATGCTGGTCCGAGGACGCCGATGGTGTTGCTGATTTTCCACATGTTCTCGTCCTTCCTTGAACTTTTTATGCCAGGCAAACACACGCGTCTTTGACAATGTTTGATCACCAAACTGTGCAAGAAATGTTATAATTACACATTGCGCAACGGAGGGGTGCACCTGTTGCTCCGACATCGTGAGCGTTACTAACGAAACAACGGGAAATATTTAACAGCACGCTCTCCCCACTCCTAACAGTCCCACCTAAGCATAGCAGAAGCATGGGGCCAGTCCTATCAACTGTTGATGTTCAGGAACAAAAATCCTGTTTATATTTGAATAATGATCATTTCTACGTGTCTCTACTACATTTAAGCCTACGTTCAATTTGTATCCTAAATATTCAAATCGATTACGGCTGTACGAAGAGCAATGATACATTCTGAATTAGGAAAAGTCAAAACAAATTAGTTTTTAAGGACTTCTTAGCTATGTAGCATTTCTAAAATAAAAATAAAAAATATTCTGGCACCTCAACGTCTCCAAAAACCATAAACGTAGTCAGTTACATGAAATAAATTCCATTACTTAGCTCGTATTGACAATGAATCCTTGTGTTTAATAAAATAGTGGGACGTAAGGTCAAAAACATTATCATCTGGACAGTAAAAAGCATGTATATACTCAGTTTCCTTGCCAGATTCAGGCAGTATTAGAAGGTCGAGTCAGGCCGCCCAAAATCTAAATCCACTGGAAGGCGCAGTAGCCTTCTAAACAGAGTCATTGCTGGTGTGCATCCCATTCCCTTGTGCATCGTAGACTGGAATGCTGAGAGGAATAGAAAAAGACGATGATCCCAGTAGCTCTCATCTTCGCTGACAATTATTTGCACACCACTGTCAATGGACCTGTTGAATAGTTCCACCATTCCCTCCAATTGGAGATGTGCAGACCGCTGACAAGTTCCATCCTCGGTCAGAATATAGCTCTAATATTCACAAAGGTTTTCACCAATTCGGTCAGGAGCACATACGCCTCCAGCCACTTTATGAAGTAGTCAACAACAGGGTGTATAACTATATCAATTTCTCACATCACTGGTACGGACTGGTCCTGCCACATGAATTTCTACTCATTTGAGGGGCACACCCACGTTACATTCAACCTGCCTACGGCTCTGTCGCTTGCTGGCTCTATACTCACCGAATTTCCTGCAGAAGACTTCCACCCCACTCAACATACTACACAGCAGAACCTCTCTCAGACTTTCTCCAGGGTTATTTTTATTTCAAGATGCCCTTCCGAAGCTCCACTATGAACTCCCTTCAAGGCTTCCAGCACCATACCAAGCGAGATAGCCAACTGCTCCCGGAATGGCTTCTTGTCAGCTTGTAGATCCTGTCCTCAGAATATGGGTACTCTTTAATTTGGCCAGCAGCCTGACGTCCTCGCCATCCCTCTGCACTTCCTACCAAGCGTCACAACTCAAATTCTATGGTGGTTCTTCTGCAGAGAACTTCATATCTGCCACCCGCATCCACCACGGACCTACGTGGGATGGTCAGGTCATCTAGGAGCTTCACCTGGTAAATCAATGTCTGCCTATGACAGTCACATAGCAATTTATTCATCTCCATGCCAAGAATGTTGGGACCTCATGACCACGGTGATTGTATGCTCATTCAGAAAATGAAGGCCGGTGATTTTCCCACATATGATGACTGTCGCAAGAACTAGAGGAGCACCGCCCCAACAGAAAATTCCAACATCGTCTCACCGTTGATGGGTATTACCCCTCTAGTGACAATCGCCAGGCTAAGGTTCACCTGCAAGCCGAATTATTCACTGCAGCGTAACCACTGGCTTGGTGATGGTTCTCCTTACTACGGTGCCGAACATGCTCTGTAAAATCTCACCGACAGTTCCATCTACCATCAGGCTGTTACCATCGGATTGTAGGTTCATACGAGCCTGGGCTTCAGGAGCTTGACAACTGTCCTGAGCCAACCTTTGTCATTTCCATGGCCAGAGGGTATTTTGGTCATCCAAACATCAACTGTAGGCTTTCAACTTTTAATGGTCTTCACAGCATTCTGTCTGGCTTAATAGAACCTTCCTGTAACTTCCAGGAAGTTGATCATGGACTTATCCTACAGTGGTCATCGAGTCTTGTCAACGTGGAGTGGAAGCACCCAAGACGCCCGTTTCGCAGTCATAACCGCAGCACAAGGCCAAGGAGCATCTCCGGGGATCTTGTGATACTGGGTATCAGGCTCTCATGGCAACCCGGATGTTCGAGGAGCTCTTCCGGTTCCGATGGGTAGGCAACGCAGATGAGATGGAAGACATCTTGTCTCGAATTCATGGAGAGTCTCCAAGTTTCCTCTGAAAACTTGTCCGAAACTGCACTTTGTAGGCCTCTTGGAGGTACCAATCTCAACATCGGGTGTCCATGTTTGCTAATAGCATCTAGTAGCATGGTATAGTTGCTCCGAGTCTCTTTTGGTATTGTCTGTAGAATATTAAAGGCTTCCTCTCCCAGAGCCACAATAAGAACTGTAGCTTTGCCCTTTCGCTACCCATAACCCCAGCACGAATGATATATTTTCCTTGGTATTGTGACATAGGCCTTCTCTAGATATACGAGACTGTTTATCCCTCTGTTCTAAGAGTCCAGAAAGGGTTCCCCTATTACCAAAACCTTCCCAAGATTATTCTTTGACTCTACGATTTGTTTACCTCTGTTTGTTATCTACCGTACATACAACTCCCTAATCACTTCTTGTTGATACAGAGAATTTTTCTTTAAAAAAATTGTATTAGTTAATATACACTGCAAATACTCTAGCCCGCCTGGTGGCCATGATCGTTAAGGCGCTGAAGTCTAAAAACGGTCTAACACCGAGGTTAGCCGGTTCGAGTCCCGTTGGTCGAAAAAATTTTCACCATCAGAATGTTGGCCGGCAGGGTAGGGGAGGTGGTGGTATACAATTTCTAATCACTAGATTGCGTGCCAAAAGCCTGGATTAAATTCCAAACCTCTCCGCAGTGCTCATATGGAGTGAGGGCATATGACGCTGTTGATGGTGATTCGTCCGTCGGATGGGGACGTTAAGCCTTGAGCAGACCCCTTGGTGCTATTCGACAGGAGTAGGCTATGTGCCGGCACCGGGTTTCACCCTCTCCCTACTATCATATATCACGTCATTCATTTCATCTCTCATTAACTCCTCTGATGAGGTTGACGTCAGGAAGGGCATCCGGTCATAAAAAAACCGCCACGACAAATTCATCTCACCTCATACCCGACCCCGTAGGGAAACGGGACAAGGGTTGGACAAACAAACACTGCAAATACTCTATCAGGGTCTCGCTTTTGAAAGACACACCCAGCAATACACACATTGCCTGTCACATTCCGAGATGTACCTTGAGAAGTACACAAGTCCATTTAGCTACGAACAGAATTATTCCCAGTTGTTCACTTGGACAAGGTATGGGTAATAATCATGCAGATTCTTCTATCCAATTAATAACAGAATACACAACTCCATCAGCTTAAGGTATCAGTTTGGTAATCTCCTGTTATAGGTTGACTTGACTTACCTACATAACCTTATTTCCAGTTAAACCTCCTCAGTCACAACACAAGAATGCCTGGACTTGGCACATTCAATACCCCCCCACCCCCCATTTAAGTGCATCAACATACAACTCGGCAGACATATTCGCCTTCCCAACATGTCTCCCTTCCGCTATATTTATACAAAAGTAAATCTTTTGAAAATCTGTAGCTAGTAATAGACTCTCAAACATGATAGCCTAACAAGCGAAATTGTAAGAATATAAAATTTCATTGAAATGTCAGTGAAATAGCCGTGATGTTTCTACAGGGGCAAATTGAGTCAACCTATAGTCTATTTGTCACAGATACAGCATGAACACAAATTTACAAACGCCGATGTAAACACGAATATTCTAGCTATTAATTAGGTTGCCTCGAAGAAAGTACAGTTAGGTAAATGAAAAAAATAACATTAGACAGAAAGCTATTATGCTATTAGGCTCTATTAGTAATTTGCTATTACCGAACGCTATTATAAAAGTGGAGGGGAAGCATTCATGGCCATCAAATGACCGTGCTGGATACGAATGATAATTCTTAGCATAACAATAAAGCTTTTAATCTATTAGGATGATGAATCCATGAATCCTGTCAATGTCTTTAAAAAGGGGCCGATGACCTAGACATTAGGCCCCTTTAAACAAGCATCATCTTTAGCAAGATAAGATGGGCCAAGGACACTACTTTTGATGCAGGCCTAGAAGGGTTAGAGTGGGAGCACCGCAACCTAATTTTGGTTAGCTAAATCGCTGTGCAGGCTACGGTCTTTAGTTTCAGGACGACATGCTCCTCAATTTTAATTTTAATAATTACAAGCAGCCACCTGTACCTAAGTCTGTTCTTCGGGTCACTTTCCTCAAACTCGTCATTCGTCACATCTCCCATCTTAAATTTTCGTAGATACGGTTGTTTCAATGGTTGGTAAGAACTATCAAAGTGTGCCATTTCTGTTTTACGGTAAAGAACCTATGCAAATATTCTGCTATTTTACTCATACAAAATATTGACATATCGGGTCAGGTTGCAGCTGATATTAAATCACAAAGATCACACGAGAAAATACATGTGCTCACATTCCGAATACAAAAATATAAAGCTATTAAGCTACGCGTTAGTAACTTACAGTTATCAAACACATAATTAAATTGCGGAGGCATTCATAAATCGATCTATCAAAACAAGCAGCATAACATTTCAGTTTTTATCCCCGTATGACACAGGACACGCGGCAATGAGGACCTATTTCAACAAAATGGCTGCCACGAAGGTCACTCATCCGCACCATCCAGCACTATCGTCAGTACCTAGTGGTATCAGTACGGGATATTTATTGATTCCTTTCCAACAAAAATAAAATATAACGCACCCACACAAATCTCACACCAAGGATGGCATAAAACTCCCCGAAGGAGTCGGTAATCAGCCCAAGGCCTAAAGCACATCTGCATGCCATCTACTTAATCATAAATACGTTCCTATCTGCTTTATTGAACAGACACAAAATATTAAAACTTAAAATGAATCCATTTGTTCTCTTTCACAATGCTAAAATTCTTTTGCTATGTAAGTTATATCTTAACTGAAGATGTATCTGCATTATTTAAAACTATTGTAAAGAAGAATTACAAAGTAACACCTGATTATTGTGATGTTTTTTACATGGAAAAAATTTTTAATAGGTAACCTACTTACAACCACACAAGTTACACACTAATCTAAAGGCAGTTTATACTGTTAACATTGCTCTTCTCCAGAACTATAAATGTAACCAGTTCCTCTTAAAACAAAATCTTTATCTTTCACAAAAGGTTTGCTGGGTACAATGAAATAATTCACTCCATTACCATGCAATCCAATTAAAGGGACATTTAGTACCCTATGCCACTGTGGATCACCAGTCACAAATCATTAGTAGGCCTGCATTGTAGTACATATGCATTAAGAAGACGTGTAATTATTAACAATTACGGACCTACACTGTGTGTACGCATGTAAAGGTAAATTGCCAGAGTTTATGTTCTGATCCTTATTGTCGTAATTTGTATCTGGAGGCATTTCTTCATAAGACTAACTTAAGATAGTTCTAGAGAAAACCAGTACTGCTACATCACAAATCTCCCCTAAATAGACTATGCTACTGGAATCTCCTCCTGATATCTAGATTAACTAATTGCAGCCACCTGACAATGAAAAGATTGCTGATATCTAGATTAACTAATTGCAGCCACCTGACAATGAAAAGATTGAAGTTTATAAACTAAAATTCCTTTCCACCTTCATTATCCCCTTAGAAAACACAAACCACACGTGAAAGAAACAAAACTGAAATTTGTACAATGGTAAAACATGTAAAGGCATCCGGCAAGGCTCTTACAACCAAATCAATGAAACTAACACTTACGATTCATTACATTCAGTATAAACTTCATCTAAGATCACACGTTGCTATACTGCAAAGATTGGCTGTCTTCAATCTATCCGCAAATCTACCGTCCGCTAACCAACTAAATATAATATATTCATTTAAACAAGTTAAACAGAACATGACCAATTAATGCCATATACCAGTGAATGCAGAGATTTTGCTAAGTGGCTGTCATGTGCACAAAAATTCAGAAACAATTATTGTAGGATTTTGAACAGTGGGCTCAATTTGACTGAATGGCCTTAGAAAGGCACTGATAGAAATGTTGACTTCACAAGCAGCTGTCTCACTGTTGGGACATGTATTAATCCAAAGAAAAATTAATCTAACGAGACTACAAGCTGCATTATTAATAATAAACTGGTTGAGACTGAAATTTTACACGAATGCTTGTGAAGTGGAAACTTAAAACCAGGCCTATCAACTTGACCTATCAACCTCACAAGATACACATGCAAATGTGTAATGAATGGAAGCAGGTGCATTTTTAAGTTACCCCTATGACCTAGATATAATAAATCCATTTATTTAAATAAATAACAGTAACTATAGAGTCCATGCATTTCATAGACGGCTTATAACCAAATGGAAAGAGTTAATTTTATCGCACCAAAAAGTGTGTTTTCAATACTACTGCTGCCAACTATATTAAGACAAATTTCACATATTTTTACAGCAAGAAATAAGGTTTCTGGATAAATAAAACAGTCAAAATACAATAGTACCAGAAAATCAACTAAAACTAAGGCAGATACATTCCTGCCAAGAGTGCACTGCCAGCATTCTTTAGACATCAACTTAAGTTTCCAACTCCAGTTTCCCAGGAGTGAAGTACAAGCGCTCACCATCTCTTCCCGTCTGCATACACCTCCAAGGCTTGTTTTAGTTTTGAAAGAAACATTCATTTACCACAGTGCAATCGGCTTGCTTAGTGGAACACTGCAGAGGGTTTTCTGTCAGGATAATCTCCCTTATTTGGCAGTCCCCAGCATTCTTAGTTGTAGCAAGAAGTATTGATTAAATTAGCAGCGTAAGGTGCATAAAAAGAATTTGAGTGTGTTTTGGTCAGATCCTAAAACCAGTATTTCAAACGCTTGCCGTAATTGACAGTTCTCTATCAAATAAAAATAGTAAGGTGAAGTGGAAGACAAAGATTATGGTGAGCTTATTTTAGTCATATCTGAATACTTCCATTTCAAATGCTTCCATTAATCAACCGTTCTCCATAGGAATGCCTCCTTAATTTGATCATAGACTGGCTCTTTTGACTTGTAGACAGGCTACAGCAGGTTATACATGACTGGTTATATCAGTCTATTTAAATCAAACCCACTCACTGTCTCTACTTAATGGACATAAGGAATGGTTGCTTAGTTCTACTCTCCCCTTAAATGTCATCAATCACCTAAACATCAGTCCTCAATGTTAATCTCAGAGAACAGTCTAGCATTTAATTTGTGCTTCAGAGCTGATTAGTGGCATTGCTGTTCCAATATATGGATTACTTTGACCATTACTTTCAGTGATGCAAGTTATACAATGAAATCCTCCTTTCAAACTTACTCCAAGTCCAACTACTCTACACGTCAACCTGTAGGAAAAGCCAGCAAATGTGTGTGCAGTGGTACAAGCTGCCCTTTATGTAAATTGCAGTAAAAGTATATTTTTGTTTGTTTCAGATCATATGAAGTAAACAATGGCTGATATATCCAATTACACTACTGAACATGTTATTGGGCATATGACAGAAACCAAGGCATAAGTAAGAGGTGGGTACAAACTTCCTGATGCAGTTTCAACGGGATCCTCCCCCAAACAAGCATTACTGAGACGATAACATAATAGACTTCTCCATACCTTATATAAAGGATAAGAAAAGAAGTGGCAAATCTTCCACCAGGGGAGAAGTATTACTCGCACACTTTTTAGTGATAGATTTGTGTACGGGGGCAAGGAGTAAGGAGGGAGTTTTCCCAGTTCCGGTAATACTGCTGACTAAATGGAAATGAAATCTGAACTGAATCGATAATATGAATTTTTTAAACCTTTATTATCTTAAGCCAACAACTGTCACACACACACACTATGTAACATTCCTCAATGCGAATCTTGTTCCTAGCATGAGTTTGGCTTTGCTGTGTAAACAACAACAGTACTAGTACATTAAGTGTATGCCAGATGTCTCACAGCGATGCACAAGCGATTCATAGTTTGTGTTCCAAAGGTTGCCAATACGAATCTCGAAGATTGCCGAGGTCGAACAATTCAGCACTAGGGTGTCTCTCTTATCATTAAAAAGTGTGCTAGTAATATGCAGATCCGTCGAGGAGTTCCTGGATTGTCAAAAAAAAGTTTAAAGTGTAAAGGAATCTGGTATACGTTCTACAACGTAAAAGCATATTAAACGAGATTTGACAAAACTTACATGTGCCCATATCAGCCTACACCTGTTTAAAAATAATCAGATTCTTACACTGATCAGATAGAGGTGGAATGCGAGAGACTGTTTCAGGTGTTCAATAGTACCAAAGAGACTTAAAATGATTCTTTCCAAAAAAGTGTGCCATATACCAGTTTTTCATTCCTGGATGTGGTTTTTTGGTCCAAGAGAAATCCCCACTTTTAAAAAGAGTTGGAAAAGAACCCCCTATCCTGGTCAAGAGACGCTTGAGCCACTCTCCTTTCGACAGTGTTGTCAATCAGGGTTAGTACATGGACACATTGAGGAATTAGTTTATTCTCCTTTTGGATGAGCACGGAACTGTAGGCACATCTTGGTTTTAGCAGGATGAGGCAGCTCTCCATTATATCACAGTAAAAAAGTAAATTAATGTTAAGTTTCCTGGGCACTGGATTGGTTGTGTCACCTGTGCTGCTGCTATTTGCCTGGCCACCACAAAGCCCCAATCTCGACATATGTGATCATTCACTACAGGGGTTCATAAGGAGTACTGCTTCACAGGAACATTTTGATACCATGGATGAACTGAAATATGCTGTGAATTTAAGATAATCCTCTTTAAGACATAAAACTCTTAATTATCTAAAGGATTAACCTGAGCACAATCATTCTCATGGCAAAGGATAATCTGCCGCAAGGTTCTGTGCGATTACAGATATTTGAGGTACATACTTTTGAAAAATTCAAGAAAAATACACAATTTGGTTCTTCAACACAACTCTAGTTAGCACTCAAAATACCCTACGAAAGAATAGGACTATTTTAATAAATTATTATCCCTCAATTCACAAGCAAAGTCGCACCACGAGCACAAATGAAAATATATAATGTAGGTTATTTTCTGCTACATAGAAATGTTTTGACAGTGAAAACTACTCTACATTCCTTATGTATCCAAGGGGACATACATTTTTAAAAATGATAAAAATAAACTATCCTATTCCCTATTTAACAAGGTGAAATCTTTATTACCTTTGGAACTCTATGCATGAAACTTAATACACTAGTTTGAAATAAAGTATATTTGACAACTTCTGTATCTATGGTGCACTTCTCTACCGTTATTCCCCACCTATTCATATGGCAGTAAAGTCGATATCCTCTCACTCGCCCAAGGTCAAAGCAAACTAGGACTCAATGTCAAAGCAGGCTACAAACTGGACTTCAATGGCTAGATTGCTCTTCCTAAACCCACCAACAGAGCCTAATCATCTATCTACAATTGGATGAACCCTAACTATTGCCACAGCAATTCATTAGTGGAAATCTTACAAATTGTAGTCCAAGTAATAAATTAAACCTCTCCCTCAGATCACACAACAAAATAATATCAAGTTGCCAGTCACTACACTACTTTCTTGAATAAGGTGCACAAAGCATTCGCTCTCCACTAAACAATGTATCTAATACATGTCACATTCAATGAATGATACCTTCACATGTATTAATTCAGGAATTACAACCCATTTTCAAATAGGAGACCTCCTTTGAGAAAAATAGTAATTTAGGACAACCTAATACCCAAGATCACCCTCAAAACAATCACGAAGGCTCTTATGAACGTCGTGGAAGTAAGATGGATGGACTTAACACAGCTGAGCTTCAATCCTGTGAAGAGATGTCTAAACTTTAAGCTTAATTTGTAAAAATGGGTCTATCTTAGAAATTCAAAGTTTCATGATCAAAGGATAGAGGCAAACCTACTACATCCAAATTCATTAAAATAACTGTGGAACACTCATTATTATTAGGGTTTGTATCGGATATTTTGATTGTAAACAAAGCAGCATGGCTGTTTATGACATATACACAAGCAGGTTATTTTCAAAAAAAATGGGTGAAGATCTCTTTGTAACAAGAAGGAAATTAAGTCCATTTAATACCACAAGGACCTTACTCATAAAAATGTTAAATTAGTGGATAATTTCGACGAATTTAATTAAAATTAGCTACCACAAAGAGGAAAATAAGAGCAGAGATGCTGGGGCAAACTACTTGTAATAGAACTACAAATTGTCAGTCAGCATGCAACTGGCAAGTCACGTATGTCCTACAGAAAGTTTATATAAAGGATAAAATCACACAGTATCAATAAATTCAGTTCATTCAGACAACTTACCTCCGGAGAATTCTTGGGTAAATCTTCGAACTCCATTACGTAAACGAACTATATTCCGCTCAATTTCCGATGTAGTAAGAAATCAAAGTTCATTATTGACTTCAAATCCTATAGTAAATACTCATGAATACTGAAATAAACTAATGTTAGACTCTTTAAACCCCCCAGATATCTTCACTTGATCACAGCAAGTTAGCTGCCATCTTGCAAGTTCGTAGAGCTAGGCACACGGCACAGATGAAGTTCCATTCCAACAAAGTATAGGAATAGTTATTAGACAACTATAATGCTTAGCGAAATATTAAATGTCAATCTGATGTTTCATTGCAACAGGAACTCGCCGTAATAAAAAAAGAGTACAAAACTAATTCGCGATCCCGTCCTCACAAAAGCAAAGCACTGCATTCCGCCATGTTGCCTTTTACTCAAAGACCTACCCAGAATGCTTTGCGAGCATTACGTGCCAGACTTGAATACCGTATACATCCGAAAATACGCTCATGCTCAGATAATTCAGACTGGAAGCTGTGGAAGGGTCTAGAAAGTAAAAGCATAAACCTATGGTGTCTATCCTCAATAAAAATTACAATTTGCATGCAAAACTCGCTTACAAAGTATAAAAATCAATGGTATTAGACTGGCTGCTTTTGCGAGAAAAATCTAACCTATCAGCAATGAATTCCAGTATTACTGAGTTATTTAACTTCCTCTAGATACGTATTTTATTCCTGGATTACCTGCAAATGGCCGCCTGTCCCATAAATTAATGTCAAGAAAATGAAAGCATACACATCATCAGAAGGAAGAAGGTAGATATAAATCCTAAAATAAAAACACCGAAAATATTTCAATGCATTATTTAATGTTAAGAAATAACAATACATAAAGATAGCATTGCTAAGTTGAATAATTCGAATTTCAGTCGTAGACATTCACATAACACTGCATAGTTTAAGGAACAGAACTTTTATAATCTTCGTTGCTTTCTTGCTCTAGGAGGATTCCACGACACCGGTGTATTATCAGTGACAGACACAATATTGAGTCCACCCATCTGTAGTCCTTTTATCGCTGACTGTAAAAGAAAAAGAGAACTCCGGTTAAAAATAAGTCTTCCATTACTGCTCCAACCAGCTATACAAATAACAATCAATGAATTGTGTATAACACAGGATAGCAATGTTAAACTAGAAAATTTTAAATATGATTTATCAGCATAATATATGATGTTTTATTGCAGCTAATGGCCATATATCAGCATAATAGAATGAAAATCACAATATATTAAGGACATATGAACATTAGGATAAATTATTGTATTCACAAATTCATATACAGTACAGTATGAGAAAGTATAATACATTCCTTGAATGTTCTATTTATGGTACTTTGTCAACTATCGCCAAACTTTCAAGAGCCCTTATTAAACAAGGCAGTTCAATTATCAGTAACCCTGAAGATAGACTTTGTGAAAAACTACACGCTCACCACAGACTAATAAATATTGAAATACAACATTCGTATTACTACACAAGGGATGGGGAGGGAAAAAAAACCAAATCCAACCAAGGAAAGAAGACAGCACTAAATTGTAGTCCTTAATCACGAATCAGTGGTATTGTACTGACCAAGTCCTTATCCATCCTCAGTAAAAAGACCATTGATTTTATAGAATGAATTACTTCAGCAACTTCTATGTTCGTAAAGGTGAAATTTAAAGAGATGACATTTTAACTAAATACTGTACCTGTAGAGAACAAGAACGCATACATAGTTTCAAGTCCACTAGCTAGACAACGAATTTTTTTTTTAATGCTACGTGTACACAAATAACGAGCGGAAAGTGGCAGGACGGTACTTATTCACTAAGACATTTTGCTTCACGAAGTTCAATAGCGTTTACAATAAGAAATCTATCAATTAAAATTCTTCACAACAGGAATCGTATATTTCTAATGACATAAATCTCAGAGGAATATACATAAGGTGGACATTAAACTGAAATTTAAAAAAAAATTACATCATCACACAGTATTGATTGGAAATTATTTAGCCCTTATGTCTTGTTTCACCATAACCACATCTTTATCTATTAACAACAGGCCATGTCTCAAAAATCTGAGTGGTACATAAACCAGCGAAGTATACTAATGAAACTAAGCAGGTATTTCAGAAAGAAGGGCAATAAAACAGTAGAGATGAAGTATCAAAGAACAGCAGTTGTTCATTAATAAAAAATACACAGTACGAGAGGCAGAAAAGGAACCGTGTGAACGAATTGTGAATGAATAATATGCATGAAGGAAACAAAACGTTTGTAAGGATAACATTTAATTTCTGAAAGTACATCGTTACCATCTCTCCACAATTAAGAGTACAATAGTATAAAAGAACAATTCAAATGAAAAAAATTCTGACTAGCACTTCTTGGGTACCTGAATTCTGGAGAACGGTTTAATAAAAAATATATGAACTGAAATTACACTAGAGATCTACACTCCTCCACACTTTCCTTAAACAAGAGAAACCCTTGTGGAGTCGTAATCTATTATACACATTTTATGGGACTCTACAAGATCTGTATCGCCATACTGATATCACTACTGTGGGAAGGGAGGGACTTCACATTAGCGCGGTGTTAATCTCAATACTTCCAAGACAGAAGTCTACTATGACAATCCAATACCATGCAACAAATTAAGCATTTGTTCCAGAAACAAACATCTTCCCATGTATAAAAATGCAAGAAAAGTACCTAATAAAACACCAGCAGTAGATTTTACTACAACAAACTTCCTTCAAAATTTTTACCGTGCCCAACAAACAAATTTGTAAAAATGTTCTCTGATTATAAAACTTCACAATGCTAAAAGGAGGAATATAGGGAAAAAAATTCCAAAATCAACCAAGATCATGTTGCAATTCATAAGTTACCGATGCCAAAGATGGCAAGGAGACGCTGCAGGACTGATCGAAAATTACGTCCCGCACGCCTTTTCATTTTACTGTTCCCTTGTTATAAAATGAACAGGCTACTGAGTGGTGAATACTTTAACAGGCGCAAACCTCAATGAACTATAAACGTTGACAAAACTGCCACATATCTAGTCCCGATTCGATTCCTACAAAATAAAATAATTTAAAATCAAAGATGAAAAGAGGTCTGTACTAAAACAAGGGTGTAGCAGATATTCAATTCAGCTATGCAAGTAAGAATCATACGGCATCACAATATCAAAATATCAGTATAAAAAATTAGCAACGAATGTAACAGCCATTCTTCGAACGACTGCTTCACGAGAAGTGAATATTAGTACTGGACTGAGGGTAAATATGGTCATCTATCTTTATTATGTATGGTATGAAAGGAATTAAATGCTTTTTCATGAAAATCAACTGCACTAAGAATTGATGCACCACATCAGTTTGAAATGATAACCATACAGATAATACTGCAACTTCAACGGTTGTTCATTAATTTACCATGAGGTAGTCACTGGACATAGTAATTCTATCAACTGGACATTATGAAGACTCACTAGTTAACGACTTGACTGTTAATGCACATGCACTGGATTGTTAAGGCAAGAGTGCCTTGAAAATCTGCAATGAAACAAGCTGGAACTTTTGATGCCTGAAATCTATTCTTTTATATTTGTTTTACGTCACACCAACACCAACAGGTCTTATGGCGACTAAGGTATAGGTAAGGGCTAGGACTCTGTAGGAAGCAACCATGGCCTTTTGTTGGTACAGCCTGGTGTGAAAAAGGGAAACCATGGATTATGATTATTATTACCTGCTTTAAGTGGCACTGCCAAAAATGGACCTCATTGATACAATACAAGAAGTAGGAACCAAGCGACCTTCATTAGTCCGATAACACTCAACACGAATAAATAACATCTTAGCAGCCTAAGGGACAGTGTACACACGCTTGGCATTCACACTATTCATCACAAATTACATGTCCCTTTTGCCCAACACGCTAGCATTCAGCATGCACCAACACCATTAAGGTCTATTCACATATATCCGTGACGTGTCAGTTCCGTGATGAATCATATGGTTCCCTTTGAATCTGACTGTCGGGTCCACACTTGTCCGGCGCAGTGCCGTATTTCCTTCGTCAGTATCAGTGAAGTATCCGTTCCGTGATATTGACTATTCACAATTAAGTATTTATTATTTTCCACCTAGTCGATACAATGATTGCTTAAGGCAATTTAATGGTTAAAAGTGGTACATGTTTCGTATTTTATCAACATCTTCAGCCACATAACACTGCTTAGATGAAAAATATATAAAATTGACAAAGTAATGCTTAAAATTAACATAAGATTGACAACATTAAAAAAAAAAAATACGAAACATGTACCACTTTTAACCATTAAATTGCCTTAAGCAATCATTGTATCGACTAGGTGGAAAATAATAAATACTTAATTGTGGATCTATTGAAGTGCGAAACGGACCATGAAACTGATGTCATATTGACTATTGTCGCCAACGATGTTTTTGCTGTTTCACGGACGTGTTCTGCTGTGAAGTTTGTATGCGCTAGTGAATATAAAATGAGCGACGTAAGTTCAATGTGTGTGGTTAAGTAAATATTTGTTTCTATGTATTTGTACTGTATTATTCACTTACCTCAAACTACTAACCATTCTCTCGGTATTATCGGCTTTCTCCAGCGGGTGTCTTGTCATTTTAAATGAACTTCCAGTTTACTTAGCAATATGTTAAAACAATTTTCAGACATTCTGAATTATTCAAAATATTTAGTTTAGTTATTAGTTCCTTATACAGGGTAGCGAATTCACCATCACGTTCTCTATTCTGCCATGCCTCATGTACCCACTTTCCATTTTTAAGCTGATGATTTTCCTCTTCACCTAGCATTATAACAATAGCCGCCAATTCTACATCCGTAAACTTTGACATCTCGGTAATCACTGAACTGAAACTGAAACAATACTGACAGGTGTGGATAGCCATCACTGAGACGTCACGTATGTCACGGCTATGTGTGAATAGACCTTTAAGCTGTGCTACTTACAACCTCACTTCACTACTAACAAGATTAATGAAGCCTTATTTTAAGTTAAGATACTCCAATCAAGTAGCGTTGGCTACTGAATGCATGATTCGAAGCAGTGTATCGATTCATTCAAGTGTCCGAGTGAATCGATTCACAGGAATAGTGAGCTCACGGCACACAATTCAGCTTACTCCCAGCAGACAGTGCTGAGCGGCGCACTCCCTAGACGTTGACGGGGAGCCGAGCTTCCGCTGCAGCGAGACAGTGAATCATGTCACATCAAAAGAATCGTGAACGGGCGCGGCTCAGTGAGACACAAGATACACACGGCTCCTTATCAGCTCACTGGACACGCTGAAAGCTGAACTTCCGCTGCAGCGAGACATACAGTCAGCCATGGTACATCGAAAGAATTGTCAACGAGCACGGCTCAGCGAGAGACAAGATACACACGGAGCCATGGTACACTGAAAGAATCGTATGCTATAATGGACTCTCGCGCTCAGCTCATTTGAAAATAATACACATTTGCATTCACTGTCCTCTTCTTACAGGGAGGTTTAAATAATAGATGGATTTATTTGCAGTGTTAAAAAGGTAGTCAAAACATAATTCTAAAGTAGCTAGTAAGTAGGTAGGCTATTAGGTTATACCATTTATTAGTTTAATGAATCTTAGTATTATAACTTAGTTGACATTTGACAATTAAACTCGACTCTAGCCTGCCCTATGACTATTGATTCATGCTCATTACCACTCAAAAGTACCTGTTTTATATTGGGAAGAACGGCTCAGTATTCTCTCAGTTCATATGTCACATCGTTGCACAAGACTTCAATCATATGTGGATAGACGCAATAACGTAACCAACAGTATGTTGAATCAGAAAACTAGCGGGCTACTGTACATCTCAGGTAGCCTATACAAAATATGACGTTTTAAAAAAAATCCTCAGCTAATAGAAAAATACATTATTTTCAAAAATGACTGAGCAAGTTGTCATGCGGTTAGTATCGCGTGGCTATGCGCTTGCATTTGGGGGATGGTGCGTACGAATTCCACCGTCGGCAGCCATTAAGATGGTTTTCCGTAGTTTCCCCATTTTCACACCAGGAAATGCTGGGACTGTACCTTAATTCGGGCCATGGCTGCTACCTTCCTAATCCTAAACTTTCCCATCCTGCGTCGTCGGAAACCTTCGATGTATTAGAGTGACTAGAATTTTTTTCTAAGAAAGGAGTTCATAGCATGAAGACCAGATGGCAGCTGCGAGCATTGAATGCTGTTGCTGCTGTCTTACCAGCACATACTAACTACACAGATGCAGTAGGAGCGGTGACTAATGTGCCGTGAATCGGATCACTGTATCGATTCAGTAAAATGAATCTAATGTCCCATCACTACAATCAAGTTGTTGTTTTACTTGAACATTTGATCTCTTCGCTACGGACTACGCCAAATATTAAATCATTAATTATTTCTACAAGGCAAATATTACGAGCCAAAGACTTCAACCCGTTTTTTTTTGGTTTTTTTTTCAATTTTACAGCATTATTTCCGAATAAGGTCTAATTTAACTATCGTAGGAATGTATTTCCTAGCATTCTGAAAAATGTAATATTAAAAAATTCAAAAGAGACCACTGTTACTGAGCCCTGTACTATGTACCCTTGACACAACTAGTTATCAACAGCTAACGGCTGTTGTTGTTGTTGTTCACAATAGTATCAAAAATTGTTTATTCAATCCTTTTTTCTGACTGCACCTATTTTAAGTTGTAAACAAGTTAAGATACTCCAATCAAGTTGTCGGTTTACGCCAAATGTTAAATCAATTACTTATTCCAAGCCAAAAATCTCAAACCTAAGACTTCAACCAGATAGTTTTTCAATTTTTACGACTTTACTTCTGAATAAAGTCTCAATTAACATTATCATACTGCTGGAATGTTTTTCCTAACATTCCGAAAAATTGCAATATTTAAAAATTCAAAACAGACCACTGCTACTAAGCACTGTACTATGTACCTTTGCCATAACTATTAATCAACAGCCAACGGCTGATATTGTTGTTATTCCCCATAATACCAAAAATTCTTATTAAATTTTCCAAGACTGCTCCTATTTTAAGTATGTTAATATTAAATCTAATAATTATATTTTAATTATAAATCAGGTGCCTGACTTAATCTTGAGGAGGTACAATGACCGCAGATTCCTTCAATGAAAGGCGAAACATGTCTCACATTTGATAAGGTAATAAGGATCAAATCCTACTTGTAAAAGACTATAATGTATTGACTAGGTGCTAAAATAAAAAATTAATTAGCATCCTACAAGTACAGATAGGTCTTATGGCAACCATGGGATAGGAAAGGCCAGGGAGTGGGAACAAAACAGCCGTGGCCTTAAGGTGAAAATGGAAATCTACGGAAAACCATCTTCAGGGCTGCTGACAGTAGGGTTTGAACCCACTATCTCCCGGATGCAAGCTCACAGCTACGCGACCCTAACCGCACGACCTATGAATGTGAGTATTTACATATTACCCCCATAGTGAAAATAGTCATTTCTCAGATGTAGTTTGCAAGTAAGTAGTTGCAGTAGTGCTGAATGATGTTTTTTAAGAGGCAAATGAAGATTATCCAGATCTCATAACATTAATCAAAGGTTGAAGAATTCCACCCAGTCAAAGAATGAGAGAATATGTAAAAGAATTACTAATGAAAAGTGGATAATGAGAAACTCCCAAGGGCTTGTACTATAGCACAGCTTGGAGTCCGCAGAGACTACAATTTGCTAGGCAAGAGAGAGGGCAGGAGAGATGACAACAAGTCGGTCACAAATTGGAATTAACACCACTCGGCTAGTGTTAGCGACTGCAAGTCTTGAAAAGGTAGTTACACGTATGTTCATAAAAACCTGAACACCTTGAAAGACTAGAGATAGGAAGTTCATATTCAGCAGACATATGCAATAGTACATTCTGAAGAAATGATGAGCATCTGAACCATGTCGGCCCTTCGGTTCAAGGTCCACATCGATATCTCAGCACACCACCTCTGACTGGTGAAATGTGCCTGCGGCTATCGTAACTATAAACCGAAGGTAATGGATCGGTGTGACTTGAGCAGACAGATGTGAGAACCGTACCGTCAAATGAGCGAGTTTGCAAGAGGGCACATTATTGGCATGAGAGAACATGATGCATCCATCCGGGAAATTGCTGCTCATGAGGAACGAAGCGTGTCGGCAGTACAATGGGTGTGTACAGAATGGTTCATAGAAGGCCGCAGAACATGAAGAAGATGGGTCTGGTCGCACCACCCAGGCCAACCCCCCCCCCCGAGAAGACTGACACCTCATCCGAATGGCATTGCAGGATAGATCTGCATCCTCCTCCGCTCTGGCACAACAGTGGAACAGTGTAACACATCGTACACTATCAGGAGCGACAGTTCATCGCCGTTTATTAGTCTGGGTTACCGGCGCGTCATCCATTTCTCCATCTACCTTTGACTAATGTGCATAAACATGCTACAATGCAATAAGGTATGGGATGACGTCACTGGGGACAGGAATGGCAGCAGATAGTGTTTTTGGACGAATCCCTGTTCTGTCTGTTTGAAAATGATGGCCTCATTTTGGTTCGCCGCAGACGGGGAGAGTCACCACATTGACTGCATTCGTACAACTCACGGCCTTATGGTGTGGAGTGCTATTGGGTACAACCACAAACCACAGTTGGTGTGCGACCAGGGCACTGTGACCAGTTTGACCTACGTGAATGACATCCTGCGACCCGTAGCCCTACCCTTTTTGCACGACACTCCAGACGCCATATTTCAGCATGAAGATGCACGACCACATGTTGCTGCATGGAACACATGCCTTCTTGTTGTCACAGGATGTCAGACTGTTGCCCTGACCCGCTCAATCACCGGACTTTTCGCCAATCAAAAATGCGTGGGATATGGTGAAATGATGGGTGCGGCACTGTGACCCAGTGCCAACAACCAAAGATGAACTATGGAAACAGGTGAATGCAGCATGGATAGCTATACCCCAGGACGCCTACACGCCTTATACGCGCCAATGCTATCACGCATGGAACAAGTTGTCAGTGCCCATGGAAGGCCCAGTGCCTACTAGGCAACAGGACACATGCTGAACCTAGGTGACAAATGCTAATCGTTTCTGCAGAACATACTAATGAACGTGTCCTGTGAATATGAACTTCCTATCTCTAGTCTTTCTAAGTGTCCTGTTTTTTATGAACATAAGTGTCTATGTCCCAAGGCAGGAGGAGACTGGTTGCAGGCCAGGATGTTACAGAATGCAAAACACACTATCATACAAAGGCAAAAGCAGAGTTATGTTTAGGACGTAACACATCAGTAAGCAGCGACACAGAAGAGAATTACAACAGGTGGTGGTTACTATGCTTTCCAATGGGACATGTGGAGGACATTTTAAAAAAAGGGGGGGGGGGGGGGGGGGAGGGGAAGTACAAGTAGGCAACCATCCTTCATTAATGCTAGTCAGAAAAGGAACATTAAGAGGTTCAATCTTTCGAAGGATGAAGGATGAAACAAGAAAAGTGCCATGCAGCACATTAAAACGAAAGACTCCCTATGCCTCCCAAACTTAATATCATCAGAGTCGAGCAGGAACAAAACTTGACCCAGACAGATCACATAGGATAAATTAAAACGCTCACTCCCAGCGACAGTCTATTCTATTACATTGCTGGCCTAGCAAATACTTTAAACAAGGATACTTCGATATGTACACACAACGATACTGTTAAACAGCTGCTGCGTTAGAGCACACATTTCTGAAAATGTATCTGCCACCAATTTCAGAATTGCTTTTGATTTTATAGAGCTCACTGGAAACAACTTTGTGCAAACTGCAGTCACTGAAACATAGAAACATCTGAAATGGATTTTGAGAGACATTACTGTTGGAAACATAGGGAAAATCTGCAGATTAGGTTTCCGATTGATCCCATTCATGAGCAACAATGCTATTTCCTTATTTATTTCATTGTAACAGGAATCCATGTTCTAAGTGTGCGTCTAAAAAGTACCACGAAAGGACCGATAACGGCAATGTGTAGTAACATTGCATGCATGCGCAAGTGAACAAGTGAATAGAGAAACATACTGAAAAGCACCATGTGGAAATTCTAAGTTCCCATGGAGGGAATTAGATTCTTTTCCACCAATAGAGCACCATGTAGCGTTGAACACTGGAGCTGAAGCATGCTAATCTGCTGAGGCCAGCTGAACGTAGTGCGTTTGAAGATGCGCATCATAGTGCAATGGAGCAATACATAAAACTCAAGAGTTGTTACAAATTGGGGAAAAAACAGGGACAGACATTGGTGCAAGTATGCAGAACAGAAGCCGTAAGCAGGAAATGTGTTTACGACTGCTTCAAACGCTTTCAGGATGGACAGGACACATGATGCACCACGTCCAGTATAGACTCAAGCAGAAGTGCAGAAATCACAGAAGTGAAACAGGTGCTGGCACAAAATCGGTAACCGTTGCCACAAAGCATATCAGAGGAATTAGGGATTACCAAGGACAGTGTAAACAAAATCATTCACAACTTCCCATTCCTAGGCCTTTCCTGTCCATCGTCGCCATAAGACCTATCTGTGTCGGTGCAACGTTAAACTAATAGAAAAACATCATTTTCTGCCCCGTTAAAAAATGTTGCCAAGTTAAATGAATAAATTACACGAAACTAAATTTATGTAAAGCAAACATTGATTCGGAAGTCCACAGGGGGGGGCAAACTTGGAAAAATAGAGCATGATCGCTAAGGCAGTGGAGGAAAAGAACATGATGATGCTTGTTTAAAGGGGCCTAACATCTAGGTTATTGGCCCCTAATGGTACAAAATGAGACAAAATGTAATGACGATTTTAAAATCCTAAATCATCCACTGACCAGAATTCAAAACGTGATGATGATGAATGAATGAATGAATGAATGGATGGATGAATATGAATTTAAAACAATCAGTGGATCTGATCCGCAATGCCCCACTTTCCCAGAACTATCTTGAATCAAAAATAGTATTGGCCGAGGGACTGCTTCCAAAGCACAATCCTGAATCGATGATGCTGCTTGTCTAAATGGGTCCAAAATTCAGGTCAATGGCCCCTTATAAGGGTACTTATGGCTAGCAAAGTAGAACCGTGGTGTTTCTCGTGTTGTGGTACTAATCAAAAGTAGCGTAGACTCACAGTGTTCCACACACTGTGGTACTACCCACAAGTATTGTACGTCGCGCAGGTAACGCAGACCTAAGGTGTTTCAAACAAAATAGCGCCGTCCACAGGCAATGCAAACCCATGGCATTCCTCACCTAGGTGTACTAATCACGGCCGCCGGTATTCCCGTGGTGTTCCTCATATAGCGAGTACTAATCATAGGCAACACAGACCCACGAAGTCACTCATATTGTGCTAGTAACCACAGGCAATGCCCAGACCCGTGGTGTTTCTCACATACTGGTACTAATCACGGGCAACGGAAGCCCGTGGTGTTCCGAATTTAGTGGTACTAATCACAGGTACTGGAAACCCACAGTGAACCACTCTCTGCTGCTACTAATCACAAAACTATAGAGTACCTAACATAGTGGTACTACTCGTAAGTAAAGGCCACCCATGGTGTTCCCCAACTGATGGTACTTATCACAAGTAGTTTCATGGATCTGATTCAATCATCCCCTGGTCGCCTCGTTTAGTCGCCTCTTACGACGGGCAGGGGATACCGCGGGTGTAGTCTACGTTCCCCACCCACAGGGGGTGGTGTGTTTGGTCTGCAAGAGGTATTTTATTTCCCTCAAGTCCGCCGGCAAGCCGGTTTAGGACCCCTCTACCCGCCACCTGGAGGCGCCACTTGGGAGTATCCCCTTTCCCCCTACCATGCCTGCGTAGTAGGTTCGTGGAGAAAGAACATGAAATACTAGGTATATTGTTTAAAAAACTAAAAATATATATTATCACAACTTGCTGCCAAAAAATAAATGGAGGACAAGGTCGTCAATTGCATCTAATCACAAGAAAGTGAAGTAAATATATGTACATATATATATATATATATATATATATATATATATATACATATATATATATACACACACACACACACAGTATATATATTCTTCAAATAAGAGAAGAAAATAGAAAGCACAGCAGAACATTGCATATTTATTATAAAGAAACAGTGTTCTTGCACAAAAGAAGAGAAAACTCAATAAACGAAGCAAGTTGTCAAACAAGGACCAAAGTAGCAATTACCGGCAGGGTATCAAGATTGTCGAGTGAATTACAGATGATAAATCCAGGAAGGGAGAAGAATAAAGAAAATAAAACGGCAGAAAACGAGCAGATTATCCAAATTCATCTTTCATAAGAATAGAAAGCAGTCTTATTGGAAATCAGAATAAGACGAGCAATTATATACTGTCAAATTACTAGAAATATTGATATGAACTCTCACATCTCATATTTCTATTCTGTTGAGCTAAGTTCAAGCATGACGATCGACATGATGTACAACTAGATCTGCAGTGGGCAGTCTTGGAGATGAATGTGACACGGAGGATCCAGCCTACTTGATGTGGAACGGGAGACCAGCTGATCTATGGTTTCCAATCGGCCGAGCGCAGCAGCCTTAGATTGGATGGCTGAGCAATCATCCTGAACTGGAGAATGATAAACTAAGTTTTCCTAAATTACAGTTCTTAATTAAATTGATGCAAAATAATACTCGGAAATTATAGCTTATTAAGGTATATACCTATAATATTAATATAATCAGTGAAGTGTAACCTCAAAATCTAGCTCTCATGGTTAAGAGGTGTGTGTGTGTGTGTGTGTGTGTGCGCGCGCGCGCGCGCGCGCATCCAGTTAGCAATATCTTCTGCTGCAGCTGAATCCCTGCCCAGAAATGTCAAATGTTTGGGGTCAGACTTATTCCTGGTTCACGAAGTAGCCTTTGCGACAAATATTATACGATCAATTCTACTATGCAATCAATGATGGTGCTTATTCCCTGAAAATTTATTTGCAAAGTAACAGAAGATGGCTGCCTATTCAAGTCTTAACAGATCGTTCCCTTTCCTATTGGCATGACTTAACAAGATCAAAGTAAATGTGTTCCATTGCTGAACTTCTGTAGAACATTTACAGTGACATCATTAACAAAGTTTTCCTGAAATAGAGAATGCATATTAGGAGTCCTATGAACATATTTCAGAAATTTATAATCAGTAATTGAATTATACAGATTTCTTAAATCTTGTGGTCTGATGACCTTTCTTTATAAAAGAGGTTTACACCTGGCGAGTTTCCATAAAGCTTTTTTCTTTTTTGTTCACAGAAAAATGTTGCAATATTGTAACAAAGTTCTTAGTCTCAGGATGGAGAACAGTAACTGGAAATGAGACGAACTCTTCCATGTCCTCCTCTAACAATAGTCTTCATTGTCATCTCCTCCTCTCAAGAGCTCGATAGCTGCAGTCGCTTAAGTACAGTCAGTATCCAGAATTTGGCAGATAGTGGGTTCGAACCCCACTGTCGGCAGCCCCGAAGATGGTTTTCCGTGGTTTCCAATTTTCACACCAGGCAAATGCTGGGGCTGTACCTTAATTACAGCCACGGCCGCTTCTTTCCCCCTCCTAGCACTTTCCTGCCCCATTGTCGCCGTAAGACCTTGTCGGTGCGATGTAAAGCAACTTGCAAGAAATCAATGAACGATAAAACATATAGTTGTATAGGTTCTGTACAAGAAAAAAATAATAAAATACTGCACTTCAGTATACAATAATGATGCAGTTGCACAAATGACCTCAAAACAAGAGTAGCATGCTGTTAATCGACAACACCTAGTGACTCTATGGTTATTTCATAAAAGTAGGGCTTCAGTCCGGATCAATGCCCTTCCTTTAAAAAACGCAAACTTTCCAATCACAATATCATATGAAGGAGAGGTTGGGCTGATCTCCTTTATGGCCATTCAAGATGAGACATTTGATGTTAATTTGAAAAAAAAAAAAAAAAAAAAAGTGACCTGACCTTTATGAACCAACTCATTTGGAAGAATGTCCGAAAATAACTAATTCCAATGAGCTCTGCAGACAAGTCTCAGATTTTAAAAATGACCTCCCTGTACTAAATCACTTCGCTACAAGTGTTATTGTTTCAGGGTGATCTGCTGACAGTAAATGTTAGCAAACATAAATCTTCCAAAATATATACGGAACTGATAAAAACAATGAACTCAGTAATGAAATTGAAAATAACTTTCAAAATAGATGGGAGTATTTCCTTATGTGCCTAGCTGCTGAGCTGCGATGTCAAACGCCCCACAACGTAGCAGTGTTATGGACAGGTTATTTGGTCGCACCAAAGGAGTGCGTAACTAAATTAGCCAATAATATCCTCACTAAGGGCTTCCGATATTCTGACAGCAGAACAAGAATTGATTTTGAATTGTTCAAATAATCGTCGAGTGGAAGAACTATAAAAAATACTGTAGAATTATTGAACGAAGTGCGGTTGTAAGAAGATGCAAGTGGTTTAAATCCTACCAAAGAAGTTTCTAATGCGGTTGTAAGAAGATGCAAGTGGTTTAAATCCTACCGAAGAAGTTTCTAAGCCCTTGCACTTACAGCGTTGCCTTGGTTCAATGATGATGTTGAAAGAGGTTCCAGCGAATTGAATTTTGTAAAAATCATTCCTGCTGAATCAGCAGTTTTTTAAATAGTGCCATCGCTTTTACTTTTTTTTTTTAAGTGCTATATGCTATTTTGCTTCACTTCGGAATTTAGCGAATTTTAAACTAAAATTAAGCATACAAAATATTTCTTAGTTGGCAACGCTGACTCAAAGGCCATGATTTGGTAGATAAGAATTCATTGTCGGCAGTAAGAGCTTTGGCTCCAAATGTACTATGGCAATTCAATAAATTATGCACATTTTTGTAGTTGCAACTACAAACCATGAAATTTCATTGTCATTGTCATGGTAAGAATAGTGGCTACTGTATAGTACGCGCACCTTTTCTTGAGCCCGAATCTCCATAGTAACAAATGGGAACCAGGGCTCAAGAAAAGGTGCGCGTACTATACACCTGGCATAACCCTGTGGAAGTGGTAGAATAACACCCACAGTATCCCCTGCCTGTCGTAAGAAGCGACTAAGAGGGGCCCCAGAAGTTTTGAACTTGGGAATATAAGTTGACGACCACGAGGGCCCTTACCTGTCATGTCTTGGCTTCGCTTGTGCCAGGCTCCTAACTTTCATCTATCCAATCCGACTTTCCTTGCTAAACTCCTGTTCCTTTCAAACTCCGACGGTATTAGAGCATTTAAGGCCTTATTTCACTTTCACGCCCTTTGTAGCCCTTGTCTTTTTATAGGCCGATTACCCTAATTTTTCGAAGTGTCGGACCCCTTTCAGTTTTTCCGAATAATTAATGTTAATAGAGAATTGTTTCCAAGTTGTACTTCCTCCTAAAACAATCGCCGCCACCACCACCACCACAACCTGGCAAAAACCACGTTCAAAACTCTGGCATCTCAGACTAAGATTTCGTTCGACACAGAGACGTGAAATGATGTTCACAAAATAAATATAAGGAGAAATCTCAAAGAAGTGATCTTCAAGGTTGCTTTAGTAGAATTGGGGGTGAGGGATGCAAAAAAGATCTGGAAGAAAACTGGATCAAGTTCACGGGATATTCTAAGCTGCAGTAGGCATGCTTGGGACGGGCAATCGAGTGTATATATATTACAATTGGCTTTACCCCGCACCGACACAGACAGGTCTTATGGCGACGATGGGATAGGAAAAGGCTAGGAGTGAGAAGAGGCCGTGGTCTTAAGGTAAGCCCCAGCATTTGCCTGGTGTGAAAATGAGAAATCAGGGCCGCCGATAGTAGGTAGGGTTCGAACCCACTATCTCCCGAATTTCTTAAAAAAATGATATTTGTTCGTGGCGTCGACCTTTGAAGATCTTTCGCCACTACTTGCACCGTATGATATGAACCTGCGTGTAATTGTAATTGCGGAAGTGTAGTGTGTTGAATGCGAGGAAAGGCACGTAAAGGACGACACAAACACCCAGTCCCCAGGCCAGGGATATTATTGAGTTACAACTAAAAAACCCTGACCCCGGCCGGGAATCGAACCCGGAGCCGACAGGTGACAGGCGGACGCGTTGCCCCCTACACCGCGGGTCGGACATCTCTCGAATACTGGATACTGGTCGCACTTTAGCGACTGCAGCCATCGAGCTGGTAATCAAGATTGGTTTGATAGCAACACCGATGTCCTAGTATCTCCAAAAGAAGAAATTCAAGAACTTCGTTAACCGGGCCACCTTTTGAGCAGACTAAAGCGGAAGTAACGTCACTGCCTAGTCACACTAGCTTTGGTTGCCAAATTAACCGGCGCGGCGCGAGATTGAAAGTTGTACTCCAAAACTAACACAGCACAGGTCACCGGTTGTTACTTGAGCATATTTGTAAGAATGCATTGACGTATTCGTATTAGTTGGGAGTCCCATACCGTCACTGCTGTAACCGCACCCACGTGGTCTAAAGCTCTACTGAATAAGTATGGAAGCTCAGCATTGGGTAGACCGTTGCCGTAATTCGTGCTGACAGCAAGCATGAAACAAGAGCCCCTCTTGCCCGTCGCCACTCATGTGACAACATCGTACGCGCAATCCCTCTCAGCTCCGTCTTCCCTTGGCCTATACGCTCTCTCCCGCTTTAGTCTGCTCGAAAGGTAGCCCGGAGAATTGGGGGGAAACCGTACCCCCGAGAGCTGACGAGCTTAGTATCACGAAGTAACAAAGCTGCAAACACTAAACGGAATCTAAAAAGTCAATGGTGGTTAGATGAGGCTAATGAGATCCAAACTCTGGCAGACCAGCATCACATTGGTGCATTCTATGAAACAGTTCGAAAAATGTATAGTCCACGATGGCTAAAAACAAAAGGCACCGCTTACATCACAAGGTTGTTTTATTATTATTATTATTATTTGGCGCCTGACTTACATAGAACAAAAACAATGGGGAATAAACAGAAGAAAAGTAAGTTCATAATGGACACTTTCCAGCAGCCCTAATCAATTAGCCCAAGTTCTTGAGCCATTCAACTATATCAATAAAATCTAGTCTCTCGCCTGGGTAACATCTGACAGGGCACTCAAAGGCGATTTGGAAGATTGCCATTCACACAGTCACAGGCAGCTGATCCGTTCCCAAACCCCATTTATACGCCAGGCTGCAGAGCGTCCATGATTAGCGCGTATTCGGTTTAATCGCGCCCATAACTGACGAGATAGCTGGAATCACGGAGTTTTTATTATGCTGTTTTAACTCGTAGCCATTGTGGAGGTTGCCTTGGTGGACCATTCTTCATTCCATTTCGGTTGTAGCTTGAAGTTGTTTACTGGGTGAATGGGCTTTTAGTGCTGGGAGTGTCCACGGACATGTTCGGCTGGCCAGGTGCAGGTCTTTTGATTTGACACACACAGGCGACCTGCGCGTGATGAGGATGAAATGATGAAGACGACACATACACCCAGCACCCGTGTCAGCGAAATTAACCAATCATTGTTAAAATTGTCGACCCCGCCGTGAATCGAACCCGGGACCCCTGTAGCCAAAGGCCAGCACGCTAACCATTTAGCCATGGAGCCGGACACTGAGTGAATCAATCCTTCTGACATTGGTGGATTTCCTAGAGCTAATCAGTGACGTAATATCACAGGATCTGAAATAGCATGATTGGTAACTGTTGGACAAAATTGTTTTTATGTTCTCCGATTAAGCTGTTTATTCGCCTAAGTTGTGGAGGAGCAATATCGCGTAGAGTTGGTAATCAGTAAACTGGGATGGATTTAATATTCCCAGATATCAGCCTCATAGTCTGTTTTAACTGGACGTCAAACTCAAGATGGCAGCTGAAACATTGCGGGTGACTTGAGCTTGAAGAAATGCTCGCTAGATACTCAGAACACTGCTCAGTCTTGCTTAATATGGACAGTGGTGCAGATCTCAACTATATTGCAAATTTGCCTAACCATGAAATACCATGGTATAGACGATCCGCCAATGATCTAGGAAGTAACAGCTGAAATACCGCGAGTTGTAGCAAGAAGGCTACCGAAGAAAACGGTATACCTGAAATCTGGTGGCCAAGCGCTCCGTATTAGCAGCAGACAAGCTTTCCGGCGTATGTGGTGGAAAGGGACATTACCAGCCGACTTCATATCTTTCCTCATATGTCCAATCTACAAGGAAAAGGGCGATGCGACGCCTAATGCGAAATATCACCACTGCTCAACTTACTGGAAGAATCTTTGCGAGAATACTGCTCAACCGGCTGGACATACTTCCTGAAACAATGCCTGCGTAAGAACCACAGTAATATTGATGCAATGTTCTCCCTGCGTCAGTTACAAGAGAAAAGCCTGAAGCAACAGCGTGATCTGTACTTCTGCAACGTGGATCTTGAGTAGGCTTTCGATCATGTACCTCGAAATGCCCTTTTCAAGGGGAAAAAAAAAAAAGGCTGTCCTCCAACAATCTTCTAGTTGGTCAAGAGCGATCATGAAGGGATGCAATTAAAATATCTGTGTCAACATTGTGCTTTCAGAAATGTTCGAAGTCAGTTGTGGAGAAACAAGGGCGCGTTCTTGCTCCAACACGGTTTTCCATTTACTTCGCAGCTGTGATAAGTGATGCACTGATAAATTCTAACAGTGTCCACTGGTGATATCGATGTGATGGAGAGACTCCCAAGCCAATAGGAAAGTATAGTCTGGAACTGTGAATGAATTAATGTTTGTTGATAATATGGCCACTGTCGCTGATACGAGGGAAGGACTTCAAAACAGTATAACCAGGTTTCATGAATCGTGGACCAATGGGCTCAAAACCAGTGTAAAAAAAAAAAGAAAAAAACTAAAGTAATGAATGACATGCGAGACTGACCTTTAAGTGCAGGTGCCACTATACATTAACACTGATGGTGTAACTCAATTTTGTGGCGAAATCGAAGTACGTGGGTGTCACATAACATCCAGAAATCATTTGAACGTGGAAATTAATTGTCGAATCGGAGCAGCAGCTACTTCTTTCAGGAAGTTAATTTTGTGTCCCTATCGACAGCGTATCAAGATGTTAGATCAATTTCACCTGAAATGTCTCAGATCAATCCTGCATGTCAAGTTGAATGATTACGCCAGGAATACTAACTTACTTCAAAAGACGAACCTAACAGGTACTGAGACATTGCTCACTCAAAATCTATTACGGTGGAGGGGACACTTTATCCGGATGCAAGCTATCTAAAAGAATGTTTTATGGTCAGTTACAGGATGGGAGAAGAAAGGCTGAAAGACAGAAACTTCGGTTCGAAGATGTCCTTTGGCTTGTGATCGTTCCAAATGGCGTCACATGATACTTCAGTGCCCCACCTGTCATCGTCTCTTCCAAGTCAAAACAGGGTTTAGTGGTCACGTTCGAGCTCATGCGAGAAACAGAAGATACCGTGCAGTAGTCGCTATGGGATACGGTTAGTAACAGACACAGCGGGCGCGCACGTGTGCAAAACAGAGCTCTGCATTTCTTTTTGTTGAACAGGAGAAAGTTGCAAACGTTCACACGTGCTTAAAAATGATCAGACAACGGATAGGAACACGGTCGTTGAGTGAACAGTTATCAGCGTCACGAAGAGGTAATTCGAGACAAACTTCAGCATTCGGGACGGCCGCATGCAGCTGTTGCGACCTTTCGACGCGCAGATGGACTGACTCGGTACGACAGGCGAATAAGGACAAAAGAAGTGTATACTCATATCTATGGGTAGTGCTAGCACAATTCACCGATTAGGCATTTGTTCCAAGTGGGTCCTTAGGTGCGTAACAGACGACAATACGGAACGAAAGAGTATCCTTTGTCGAGACGGATGATTTCATATCCAAAATGAACCTGAAGACCAAACGACAGTGCATTGATTGGTGTTACACGAATTCTCCTCGGAAGAAAATTTTCAAATCAGGACCCTTAGCCGGCAAGGTTATGGTCTCCTCTGGCATTCTGAAGGAATAATTCTGAATGGCGTGAGTTTACATCGAGAAACAAAGAAAAAAACTGAAGATACAATGTGTACATGTTCGTCCCCCACGGAGATGTGAACAAAATCCTCCTTCGACATGACAACGTACAGTCACACAGAAGAATGTTATTGATTTTACGTCCCACTAACTACTTTTACGTAGGCGCCGAAGTGCCAGAATATTGTACCGGTGCCAGTAAATCTGCAAGCACAAGGCTGACGTATTTTAGCAGCTTCAAATACAAGCGGAAGGTTCGAACCTGGCAAGTTGGGCTCAGAAGACCAGCACAATAAGCCCAGCCCACAAAGAAGACTGTTCCTCATCCACCGTACAGCCCAGATCTTGCCATTGCCTACGAGATATGCAAGGTCGGGTCATAGCTACTAATTTGCCGCTGAAAAGTTTCGTTTGGCCGTTAGATGTCAGGTTTCTGTTCTGTCTTGGCGGCCTTTAACATTGTGATGTACGAGTAATTTTAATTTTGTGTTGATTTTATGCAATTTATTGTGCGTATTGTTTCTGTCAGTGAGTGTCCGTAAGGTTGAAAAGCATGGTGCACTGTTGTGTACCTCTATACTTCGGATACCGCTAAAAAAGCAAGAAAATGTGACGTTCCATAATTTAGCTTCGGAGTTCGGTTTAAGAGAGAAATGCAGACAAGCTATTTGGAGGCACGAGAATGCAGCTTGCATTTTAATACATTAGATTTCAGCGTAAGCACATCAATCAAGCGAATTCTTTCCAACGAAGTTCCTCCTGCTTTAGTGTATATCCTGTTCACAACAGAAAAGTGTCAAACCCAGAAAGGCTCCAGCTCCAAGAAATGACGTATTGCCTTCAAAATTTAGTAAAATTTCTGATTCAGGTAACGATGAACATCCCCTATCTTCAGCATATAACTGATCTACGTCACCCACAAACAAAAATGAAGTACCTACAAGTCTCGTTTCTATGTCAAGGAAAGGCTACGAGTATCTGTTAAATCTAAATATATATTGAGATTTCAAGTGCCAGATTACGGAAAACAGTCTTTATATTGAGAAGTAGGGATACAGTAACGAAATCAGAAAAATGATTAAGGTATCTGAACTTGACCAAAAAGTAAACCAAATATAATAATAGTACAAATGATCATTTAGGAGCTTTATTCCTGTTAGAACAAACAGAATCTTACGGGAAGAAAAAGTGAAATACGGAGTAACGACGCTAAAAATTTGCGTCCTCTGGCATAGGAAAGCACCTACCGGCTACAGATTTGAGATCGTTGCACTGTCTAACTGTACCACATCAGAAGATGCCGAAAAATTATATAGAATTTTCTAATGGCGAAACGGGCATAACATCGCTCTCCAAACAGCGGCTTCAATACGAATGTCGCAACATCCGATGTGTGGAGGAAAAGGTAGGATAGCTGATAATTTATAAGATGGTGATTAATCCCAAAGTTATTTATGACCGCAATCTCGATCAGTTTATCGGATACACTGAGAAAGAATTAGAGAAAACAGGAAGAAGTGAAATAGACTTCTTCAGCTTCTTTCGTGAATTACTTATTTCGTTTAAGCAAAGTGTAAGAAATACGTTGTAAAAAGTAAGTCATACAACTGCTCATGGTCTATTTTTTTTATCTCACATCTGTTTGGTGTCTTCTGAAATTGCTAGTTTTAATGAATTTTTATAAGTTTTCATACTGGAACGTGTTGCAACGAGCAGGCGAGACAGCTCAGTAAAGAGAACTCTAGCGGCCCTTGTCGGAAGTATCTCGAGGCCAAGCCTAGTGTGCTGTATTTCCCGGCCTTATGTATCTCGTTGGCAACGAACTTGCACCATCTGACTGTTGTTTGGTCCTCTTATGGCCGGTTTGTGGAATGACATCTGTAGATGCGTAGTTATCAGCGACTTAACATGGTGATAAGTTTAAAATGAGTTTCCGAAACAACAGTTACAGGCTTCTTCACAGTTATCTGCGCAACGACTGGTATGTAGTTACCTCTATGTTAGAACAGATTCCAACAAATACCGCTATGATGTGCCACTCCATACCGTTTCGTACAAGGTCTTATATTAGTTTCGTAAACATTAGTAAGTGATAATGAACTGCTTATAATATATTTACAGTCATTCATAGTAGTTTTAACGCGCTTGGGTGTGCTGGAGTCGACAATATTTCGGTCAGTACGTTTACTTCCGTGTTATCACTGGCTTTAGTCACTGATTCCACTTGTATGGTGTGATCTGTCCCAGCTGTATAGGTTATAATCTCCTCGGAGCATGGCGCCTCTACTGTAGATACATTTTCCAATACGGGAAATGAATCGACAAAATAGAACTCGAATCAAACTATTTTCATCAGGCACAAATTGATCTTTCAATATATGTTAAGATCTCTTTCGTCGGGCTTAGCATCATGAGTCACACCAACAGTTAGTGAACACCCAATCTGAAATTATGGAGTATTTGCCATTAATATTTACATTTGTACTAAATAATAAATACCAATATGCATTTAATACAAACCTGCTGATTAATAAACATAGATTTTTCTTTGCTTTTTTATTTTTAATTAATGCTATTATATCCTTTAACCGGTGACGTGAGGTCTCAGACTCTCAATAAACATAAAACATTTGGACTTCTTTAATTAAGAATCTTGCAAGGAGCTGTAGTTTATGTTACCTTCTTATCTGTGTCACACTTCACACCCCGAGTCAGGGTTAGCTCGCTACGTCCGATTGAAATTCTCAAGTGGACTTTACGTCAGCAGTTACGAGAGTATTTTTGTCAACGCATGTGTAAGTAAAACATATCAAATTACTAGCCCGTTGCAGTTATTAAGAAATAGAAATTCTCACTTCGAAGAGTACATTCGAGTACTGAGAAATTTAGTGATATGGCTATTTTCTTTCGGCTATTGGCGACCGCAGTTTGTAATGCTTTCGTGTTCCAGTTGTGCCATGAAAGCCCGGAAAAAATTGAAATCTTGAAGGGTTTGGGCATCTGATCAAGTGAAATTACATGTCAAAGAAGTGTGATAAATGAGTGAGTTCCCAGGGAGATACGAGCAATAATAAGCAACATTTTGCACGTAAGACTCGGCGCCGAGATACAGAAGAAAAGCTGAAGAAACGGCAATCTTGCCGTTCATGTCCAGCATCCTTGAAGAGAAAAACAGCATATGCGTGTTTTAAGTAGGAGTTTTCGGTTTGTTTGCAGTCTACTAAAACAATCTGCAACAGTTGCAGCGAGAACAAATGGATATCGCACTAACAGTGCAGAACTTCGGTCCGGAATGATGGGTTCCAAATTGTGCTGCACGTTTTCATTCATGTGATTATTTTCGTTTACGCTTGTTGTGTTCTGGATCAGTGAAAAGTGATCTGTTTGGTAATTGCGGTGTATTCTTAGAATTTTACTGACGACAACGATCAAGACTATGTCTGCGTACTGTGAACAAGAAAGAAGGGGAAATATACCTAATGTTTGCATTATTAGATCGTACATATATTCATATTATGAGATTGATGATTACATGCTGAATCACATTGACATGACTGCGTACATATTTGCCAACCATTTTTCATTGTAGAAAACTTCTACTCGTAAAAGTAACTAGATATTATCAAAATAACCATAAAAACATGTACGTAGAGCCATCTATTGGAGGAAGAGAGATACCAAACATGTCAACCAGGGCTTATAAATCTGGACTGAAGTTTCCGGCAACTCATTAAAGTTAACAGCACAGTTAAAGTTACAAGAGCTTTTAGGTAACTCACAGGTAACTGTGGTGTACCAGAAGCCGGCTATTAATGATGCATTTAATTCACGGGAGGCGGTACGCCCTACACTAATAAGGAGGTAATAGGCGATGTACTGTAGCAGGACATGGGATCTACATGTCCGTCGAGAAAAGTTATAGATTCAAACGGAAACTATGTCGAATAAAAAGTACATAATGACCTTGGAAATAATATGGTATATTCCCTGTTGCAAATAAACCTCAAATGAGAAAAAAATTTGTGCATTTAGTTATTGAACAGTGTAGTACTATGATTGTTGCGCAGTCATATTTTTATCCTTCTAGCTCTTACCACTGTTCTTTATTAGATATATGTAAGTCGTTAGTTTCACAGTGAGATGTGTATGTACAAAGGCTTCATTATCCAAAGCACGAACTTCGTTATTTGTGACATGGTCATGAAGTTCCAGGCCAGATGTCCTCCTGACCATCAGTTTCCATGACAAGTCAATGTTCCACTTATTTTGAAGAGCGTCAGAATTCGGACCATTAAGGCAACCACGCAGACTACAGGACGGTATACAGTATTTTCGACCTGAGCCAAACTGGAATCCTCTTGGAACACAATGCCATTCAAGCCATGCACTGCTCAAACTGTTGGAGATAGCAAGCACCGACGGTTGCAATAGCAGTAATTACCAAGCAAAGGTACGTTTAAAGTCCTTGTCGCTGGTTGATCAGCACTGTTGATTTTGTTCGTTTCCAAACAATTTAAATCTGTACTCAGATAATCTGCTTTCTTTACGTCATCGGTAAGTGCAGAGTCTGCTTCGGCAGTAACTGTGGCCGAGGCTGGATCATCGCTCTGCAGCTCCACATTTCGACCGACGAAATGAGAAGAGCAGGTTGATTCGGCTTACGGGTGGTTAGGGCTCAAACTGTAGCGCTACACTGCGGAGAATGAGAGGGACTGGTTCCCACCGCGTCTGCCGTCTTGCGAATGGTTTTCCAGTCTCCTGTACAAAAGTTAATGCTGGGACAGTACTCAGTATAGTTCACGGCCGCCAACCCTCTCACCTGCTCCAAACATCACCTTCAGCGCTCCAAATCTCCTTGGCCTGCGAGAACGCGTCTCATAAGTTATCCCGCCATACTCCCTTAGAGCACGGAATGTAAACATTTTGTGGTAGTAGCAGCAGCAGCAGTAGTAGTAGTAGTAGTAGTAGTAGTAGTAGTAGTAGTACTTTGCGTTGAACCGTACAGGGACGTTTGCAAGACGGTCGTACCACGCTTGGACTTTATTATTGACGTGTTTCTGTATAATCAAATCAGCGGACCGGTAGGTAGAGGAAAGTATGCAAGTATTCGAAATTGTTGGTTTCGAAATAGAAAATATGTATGCTTTCCTGCCATCAGCCACGAGAGCTGAACTCTGCATTATGGGTAACCTGGATAAAGATAGGATGAACCAAGATCGGCAAATCAATTCACAATTAGTTATCGTTTGCACCACTGACACAAAAACCAATCATAATGAGGGTCGTCTAGACTTTCGTGAACTACGTTCATCCTTCGTCACAACATGATCGTGTTATAAGTTTTAGGACGACGCTACAAAAACTGCGATAATCTTTTTAACGAGGCTGCAGAAAGACCGTGTTCCTGCAAATCAACTGAGACTGAATCGACAGAAATTCTTGAAATTAATGAAGTAGAAATGAAATGTTACTACATTCAGCATTGTCATATTGCGTTAGACTATTGTTTGTTCCAGTTGGTGGGAGATGATTTGATAAACTTAACGCCAGAAACGTTCGTACACGACGATTTTCGCCTCGAAATCTCAGACCGTGGTAACGGTGCAAATTCTATGCTGACCGAGTACACAGGGTCGTCCAATTAACGCAAGACCGCAGCCAAGGAGACGCTGAGATTTCGGCCGGCATGCTATAGCTTCTCGCCAGCCGAGCACAAGACGAGTCCAAGCTAGAGCGACTGCCTGATGAATTCTAATGCACTTTACAAAGTAATCACCATGTCGCTAAAGAGGTATCTGATGATCGTATGACGTATGTAGAAATACAGTGGATGGCCCTTGAATAAGAATAAGGACTATTGTAATTATTGAAATTGGGCAAGTTTTGTATCTTACGATATAAGAATGAAAGAAAGGGAAGATTGCGGCACATCTGATTACTTGCGTTCTCGCCTCTCAAGAGTAATTAGCTTAGCATGGATGATTGTGGCTGACTGTATTTCTACATACGTCATAGATCAGATATTCCACCTAATTTTTAATAAGAAATTATCAACTTTGCACCAATTAGACGATCTTTATATCATCTCACTGGATTCCCTACACATGCTCGTCGATCGTCTTTTCTCTACTAGAAGTAACATAGTGCACCTAATTATCAGCTTTTACCGACGGACCTGAATACTGCATGTCAACAGCACCCTCAAGAAGAATTTTAAAACCAAGTTTTATTGTATCATCTCGTGCGTGTAATTTTAAGTTTGTTCATCAACAACTTTTGAATGTTTGTGCTCGGAACAATCTAGAAGAGCCTCACTATTTTAGATGACGTATTCGGCAACCCGATTTATTTCAATGTGTTGTTCTGTCCTCGTCTTTTTTGTACTTTTTCTTGAATATTTTACGGCTGATGATGGCTACAAGTTAGACGAAACATGTCCCGTCAAATTTTTGAATAATGTTGTTTAAATAATTAGACAAACTTTTGGTATTGTAAGGGTGGAATATTGACTTAACCTTAAAGTATGAGTTTTAATACATCGTCTGGTCTGCCTAGAAAAGATGCGTGTAATATCTGCACAAGATACAAAATAGACATTGATGCAGCTAAATCATCCAAAAATGATGGAACTGAAAAAAATCTGGTGAAGTGCTTGGAGGAGCACCAGAGAAATGCAGAAACTTTTTTTCAGCAACTCAGTTCTGCAAAAAACGATGACTCTAGATACTCTTACCATTTGCTTCGATTTCCAGAAGAATTTGCCCTTACCTGTCACAAATGTGCAAGATGAATATTATCGCCGTCAGTTGTGGATTCACATATTTGGAATTCATAATGTAAAGACAAACAAAGCCGTTATGTACATGTATGCAGAACATTTTGCTGCAAAGGGGCCTGATGAAGTAATAACCTGTCTTGAAGATTACATTAATGTTTACAAGCCAACAGAAAGGAATCTTGTTCTTTTTTGTAATAATGCATTCTCACAAAATAAGAATAGGTATCTCTTTTGTTATTTAGATCAGCTATGTGTCAAGAGGATTTTTGATAAAATAACAATAGTGTACCCTGTACCAGGACACAGTATGATGCCTATTGATTCAGATTTTGGAGCAATCGAGCGATATAATAAGTAGTAGTCTGAAACAGTTTATGGTCCTGAAAAGTATGTGAAAATGGTAAAGGAGTGTAAGAAGAACCCCTTTGATGTTGTGTTTGTGCAAAAATCCCTCACAGGTATTTCTGAAGATCCTAGGAAAGAGTAAAGAGTTATTCCTGTCCTACACTGTCAGGAAATGTACCGGGGCATATTAAAGCCCACTTTGCCAGGTATATTGAAATGTCGTCAGATCGTTTTCCAAGCAGGGGGAAAGATGCAATTATCTGAAGAGACCAGCAGAACAGGCTTTAAGGAGGTGTCACTGTATAGATATGGTGTATCTAAGAATAGCCTGCTGAATTCGAGACCCAAGCAGAAGTACAGAACGTACTTGCCATTGAAGGAGGGAAAAGTGAAGGACTTAAAACACATGCTCCAGTATGCGCCAGTAAGTGACAGATTGTTTTATAGCAGTGTGTTTCAAACTACCAACTCCAGTCTTGATAGTTCTGATGAAATGGGTGATGTGGACGAGTACGAGTGACATTTGAAGCCCAAAAATTAACAGGAAAACATTATACAAACAAAATCACAAGTCCATGAGTGTATTTTGCATTTTATAAACTATATTTCACTACTAATAAGAGCTTTTAGTTATTT
This sequence comes from Anabrus simplex, assembly GCF_040414725.1. Taxonomy (NCBI): domain Eukaryota; kingdom Metazoa; phylum Arthropoda; class Insecta; order Orthoptera; family Tettigoniidae; genus Anabrus; species Anabrus simplex. The sequence goes on from NC_090265.1 coordinate 592,743,013, forward strand.
TAAATAATAGTTTATATGTATATTTCCATATAACAGAAAATTGGATTACAGAAGTGAAAAATATAGATTTTGTGTAAGTTTGGAACTTTGTATTTCATTTCCTGAAAAGTTGAAAAAGAGGCTTAGGGATTTTATTTATTGGACCCTCCAATTATAGTCTCAAGAGAGAATTCATTGAAGGGCAGTTCTAGTAACGTACAAGACTACCTACATACCAAGTATGAAAGATACACACAATAAGGTAACCCTTATTTTCAGAGACCTTTGTTGGCTTTTAGGGTGGTTGTAAAAGCTATTTGTTTTCAATACTCTAAGAATGAGGAAGGAAGGAAATATCAGACAATGTAAGCAAGAAATTCCCTGCACCAATGAAACAGTATCAGACCTGCCAACTTTCAAAAGTAAAAATTCAAGAGAAATTTGGCAGTGAATTGCAACATATTACAACACAAGACTGATTGCAGAACATGTACTAATTCATTAAAATTATATATATTAACAACACTATTCGGTACTGTATAGGCTTTTGGGCTTATGCCGTATCAAAAATATAAGGTGAAATTATTTACGTTCCGCAGAGCACAGCTGAGGTCTTCCATGGTGCCAGTGAAAGCACGGAGTGGACATTCCTGCACTACATGTTTCATTGTTTGGCGAACCTCCCCAGTCACAGTATGGACAAACTGACCAGTCCCAGATGTGTAAGGTAGATGCTGTTCTACCTACTCCACATCCCATGCGATTTAGTCTACTCCGGATGCAGAGTGGTGGATCGAAGCCTGCCAGTTTTGTGGATGGATTATTAATATCCACTACTGCACAAGGTGGGGATAAAGACCACTCCGATGACCAAGCAGAGATGAAGAGAATAAGGTGTGCGCATTTCTGTCTGATACCCTCATGAACAGGTAGATGTTCATTCTTCAGCATTCTAGTCCATAGCTGAAAAAGGGCCTTCTGACTCCTGATATGTGGACGTACTATACTGCCGAGTACCGCTAACCATTGTATCGGTGTAGCACAAAGTGTACCAGTTATGAAATGAAATGGCATATGGCTTTTAGTGCCGGGAGTGTCCGAAGACAAGTTCAGCTTGCCAGATGCAGGTCTTTTGGCGCCCGTAGGCGACCTGCGCGTCGTGATGAGAATGAAATGATGATGAAGATGACACATACACCCAGCCCCCATGCCAGCGAAATTAACCAATTAAGATTGAAATTCCCAACCCTGCCTGGAATCGAACCCGGGACCCCTGTGACCAAAGGCCAGCATGCTAACCATTTAGCCATGGAGCTGGACTACGAGTTATGATCCGCATGGTTTGGCGAAGTTGTGAATCTACTAGCTGTGTGCGACCACTGTTATGCCAGAAACCAGAGCAGCATTCTGCTGCAGAATAGACCAAGTGTGTTGTCTGTAATGTGTTTCTATCCGCTTAAAAGAATGGTACAAAAACTTATAATGAAAATATGGTGCATTAGACCTTGGCATAAAAATCTATAAAAACCATGGGTGAAGAACAAGGTTGTTAAACCTATGTACACATGATTGGTAATCCTGCCTAAAGGATATAAGTCTTTAAAATGTTTATATCTTGTGCCTTGTTAAGAGGGAAGCGTAAAACATATCATCCATGTGAAGAATATATCATGTGGTATTCAACAGTGTAAATAGTTTATACGTTGTCGTTATTCATCATACGCCAAGTAAATAATAACTTATCATTGGCTATTGTATACCGCATAATCCTGAATACCACCCACACTTCTCCCCCAAAAATATTTGTTCAAAATCTTGGGGGCGGGTCGTATTCAAGCCGGTCATTCTCGTAAATATTTACTACGCTTACATGGAGTATTGAAACAGATTTGAATACAATTACCGTACTCAATATACCACATTTAAACAGGCATTCATGTCTTATTGTGTTTTAGTTGCGTTCTAGAAAACTTTTTTTGCAAGTTGATTTACGTTGCACCGACACAGATAGGTCTTATGGCAATGATGGGACAGGAAAGGGCTAGGAATGGGAAGAGCCAGCCGTAGCCTTAATTAAGGTACACTTGCCTGGTGTGAAAATGGGAAACCACGGAAAACCATATTCAGGGCTGCCGATAGTGGGGTTCGAACCCACTATCTCACGTGGATACTGGGCGCACTTAAGCGACTGCAGCTATCGAGCTTGATGTTCTAGAAAACAAGATAGATTTTTTTCTCAATACGGCTACAGTGGCATGTAAAAGCAAAATGTAAGGTAATGAAATACGGTAAATCAAAGAATATCGCTAAATATGCAGTAAATATAAAAACCGCTGCTGCAGATGCTCGATCGTCATTTGATACACAAGTGTTGCTGGCATGCTGCGTGCACGAATAGCTCGTCCCGCGGGATATCATACTTTGCAGGAGTCGAGACCTTTGGTTACGGAAGTCTACCTCGCTCACATTCGAGTTCCGTATCTGTCCCGTGAAAGTGCTGTCTCGATAGTAAGCGATTGTTTTAAAATGGCGCCTGCGGTCATTTACTGTGTGTGAGAAACTTCAGTTGTAAGCGAAGCTGAAATATACGTAAAGTACGTTATTTACAAGTTATAAATCTCATTTTTCAACCGTATTGGAGTTCAGAGTATCAAATTATAATAATTTGAAGTACGTTATTGACGAATCGTGTAAGAAGGAAAAACTTCTAAAAAGTAACTGCGATCACAGAGCATTCCGCGGGCCAAGCGCAGTGTTTCTGGAAATTGAAGGATTTTACTGCAACCTGCAAATGGATCCGAAACGTTTATCGGAGAAAGGGATTATGCATTTGGAGACGTACATCTATTTCACGTCTCCCTGGGGCGTATGAAGAAAAATTTTTTTTTTTTTTTTTTGCTAGGGGCTTTACGTCGCACCGACACAGATAGGTCTTATGGCGACGATGGGATAGGAAAGGCCTAGGAGTTGGAAGGAAGCGGCCGTGGCCTTAATTAAGGTACAGCCCCAGCATTTGCCTGGTGTGAAAATTGGAAACCACGGAAAACCATCTTCAGGGCTGCCGATAGTGGGATTCGAACCTACTATCTCCCGGATGCAAGCTCACAGCCGCGCGCCTCTACGCGCACGGCCAACTCGCCCGGTGAGAAGAAAAATTAACGGCCCTTCTGAGTCACATTATTCATCTAAGGAAACAAAATTCTTATTTGCAGTCGCAAATTGGGAATGCTGACCAGACACCTGTCTATTTTGAAATGCCTTTGGAAAATACAGTGGATACGAAGGGTTGAAAGTTTGATGTCTCATTTATTCCAACAATACACTAATCTTTGTTGTTTGCTTTTACAATGAAGCCTGTGTCTGTAGTCATTTTGATTTGGGACTTTGCAGCGAGAAGATGGGTCGATCTGTTGAATGAACGCCAGAAAAGAAAGCTGCTATACTTCATTATTCATCTGTTGGTCTCGGCACCACAGAGATAGCCTCTAAGACAGGTTTTATTCAGTCTACGATAAACAGGGAAAAAGGAAATGTTGATCATAAGAAAGGGAGAGGTTGAAAAAGGGTGTCTCCTGCAAAACAGGGCAGGGCATTGACAGGGCTTTCGTTCAAGGACCGTCGCTTCTCTTCAACTGAACTATAGCGAGACCAGGAAGAAATATGCGACATCTCAGTAACCAGTAGAACTGTACAGAATAGATTACTGGAAGCTGGACCCTCAGCCTGTTGTTCTACAAAGAAGCCTTTATTGACCAAGACAATGCGACAACAGCGGCTAAAATGGGCAAAAGCACATGCGACATGGACACGGAACAGAGTGATCTTTTCTGACGAGTCCAAATTGTATCTGCATGCCTCAGATGGAAAAGTGTTTATGCGCCGAAGGAAAGGTGAAGAATTTTTGCAATCATGTACAACACAAAGTCATCAAACACCCACAAGGACAGATGTCTGGGGGTGCATTTCCAGTTACGGAGTAGATCATCTGGACTTCATAAATGGCATTGTCAACATGGATGCCTACATAGGCATCCTTGAAAGGAAGTTTATGCCAACAATAAGAGACATTTCCACTTGCATTTTTCAGGATGACTCCACTCTATGCCACAGAGCTTTGAAGGTGAGTCCTATGATTAATATTGGTACCAAACACGAAACAGATGATGTTCCTGGTTAATTATAATGTATTTCTACCTTTCAGGTAATATCCCTCCTTGGAAAAACTGGGGTTCAAATGTTAGAGTAGCCTGACCTCAATCCTAATGAGAACTGCTGGAAGGTTATGGGAAATGGTGTCACCAAAAGCAAGCTATGGAATAAATGCGAACTGCTGGAGACCCTTGTGCGTGTGGTTTCATGAACTGAGTGAGGATTACATTAAAAATTTAATTCTTTCAATGCCTTCATGATGCCAAGAGGTGATTAAAATGCCTGAACAACAAAGAATTAAATGGCAACAGTGCATTCACGAGGCAAATGTGCATTTACAAACACTAAAATCAATCAGTGTTATGTTGCAACCCTTAATATGCATTATTTCAAAATTGGCATTCATATTTCAGAAGAGCAAACAGAATAGTTAACATATCCACTTACAGCCATTTTTCATGGAAGTGTTAAATAATTTTTATAAACTTTTTATAGAAACCAAAATTAAGAATCAAATGAGTTTGACAAAAATTGTGCGAATTCATTTCTGATAGAAAAAGAGAGATATCAGGCCGATTGAGCTCAGTTATTCAACGATTATAACAAAAAGTGTTGGTGATGCAACAAATATTTCCACCACTGTATCTTCGTTGTTGTGGACTGCAGGTTTACAAACAAAAACAACATACTTAAACAGCTAAACAAAATAGATCCACATACAAAATTTACGATGGAAACTGAGAAAGATCACACTCTCAATTATCTTGATTTATCCATCACTAAAACCGAAGACCACTTGACATACAAAATCTATAGAAAACCTACACAAACCTCCAATACTATAAAAGTAGATTCCACTCACCCTACTACACACAAAAAGGCGGAATACTACAGTATGATATACAGAGCTTTCAACATACCCGTCCCAGGAAGAATTGATTGAAGAACTAAACCTAATTCACGAAATAGCGGAGCACAACAGATACAACGGAAACATGGCGAAATACAAATCAAGTAGAAACAACACCCACATCCACCCCATAACTAATATTTTCAAAAGACACAATCTAGGAATAGCTTAAAGAACCACACGTAATAATGCTTCATTTTTACATAACACTAAATCTGTCAATGAAAACTACAAATACAGCCACTCAAGAGTATACCACATAAAATGCAACGATTGTGAAGCTAGCTATATTAGGCTCACTGGGAGATGTTTTTCTATTCGCTACAACGAACATATCAATGCCACATCCGTAGGGCAACATGTCAAGGAACACAAGCATAAGTTCACTAATATCGAGAATGACATGGAAATTTTAAATATGAACCCTACAGGCCCATTGCTGAATATAATGGAGCCATTCCCATTCTAAAAGACATATTTAAAAAGAATCAACAGACACAAACCCACACACAACCCAACCCAAAAGACACACCAGAGGCTGCTTCGCCCTCCCCACCACCTCTCAATCTGAACAATACGACAGCCAAACGATGTACATGCAACAGTGTCCAGCACACTCCTGACTATACTTAATGACACATCCAGCCCACACGCACACACTATAGCACACATACCATTTAGCAGGCACTCTGTATCAGTTCTAATTCCTACTTCCGTTTTCTTTCTCAGATTTTTTAATTTACTTGAGCGTAAATACAAGTATGAAGAGGGGAGCCCTATCAACGTAATTTCTTTAATTTCAATGTCATACGTAGCAGGATAAGGATCCTGAAAACTAGTATGTAAGTTATCAGCAACAACATAGAGTAAGAATGAACAGTACCTGTTAAACAAGCTACAGAACCTCAATCTACTGAGCGCAACGTTCCCCGCAAAATTGTGGCCCAACAATGCACCTTGATTCTATCTATACAACAGTTGGACATAATGATGGCATACTGCATAGATATTTGAACTTGACACCAAAACCTCAGTGACCCTTTATTCTCTAAGAACTATACCCTATTTTTAATCTCAGCTATACAATTTTTGGAATATGTGGCATTCATGGGACTCCAACATGCCAAAGCCCTTCATTGTAACATATGTATATATCTTGTTTAACGTAATGTTGGCAACAGCATAGATATGTGAATGGGACTCCAACAAGTCAAAGCCCTATAATGGTACCATATGTATATATCTTAACATTAGTATTATATTAGAATAAGGCATTCTTGTTTAATTAGTTTTCAGTAATGTTTTATTATGTACAATCGCTATTAAGCAGGTTCACCAACAGCTGATGATGACCTATTTACATTTTGTAAAATAAAGTATTGATTAGGTGGAAAGCTCATCCTTCATACTTGTTTATTTGTGGAAAGATGCCAGCAACAAAAGTTCCTATGGTGAAACTTTAGGTGAAGACTGAATTGTGAATGATCTGAGTATTGGTCCGATTTTATTTACGATTTTTGTGATTATTTTATTAATTGTAAGCTCTTTGAATTGATATTTGTGGTATATTTGAAGAGAATTAAATAGGTATATAGTTCTATTTTTTAATTTTCCCCCCGTATTTTGCCGTCTCAAATTTAGGGTGCGGGTCTTAATCGGTGGCGGGTGGCATTCAGGATTATAAGATATTTCTTGTCATGTGTTTTTATATTAATTTTGGGTATTTGTAATTTGCACCTTTGCATCATTGGCTGATGATGACACAGAATGAGTCGAAACCAGTACCATTCTTTTGTGAACAGCATGCGATATACTGTAATTCACATTAAAAACTATAATTGTATTGAAAAGGTGGATCCAAAATATATTTACTTCATTGTAATGCTTCACCTTTTCAAACAAGACATTCTTCAAAGTTTGCATCTGAGAATCCTTACAATTTTGCTCCTGAATAAAGTAGCCAAAGGGTCCCACAGCAGCAAAAAACAAAGATATGTCATATGGCGACGACGGGACAGGATGGGGCTAGGAGTGGGAAGGAAGCGGCCGTGCCCTTAATTAAGGTACAGCTCCCAGCATTTGCCTGGTATGAACATGGAAAACCATGCAAAACCATCTTCAGAGCTGCCGACACTGGGTTCGAAGCCACTATCTCACGAATACTGGATACTGGCCACACTTACATGACTGCAGCTATCAAGCTCCGTAAAATCCTATCTAAACACATCCTTAATGATACGCATCGAGTAGGCAAGTTTCAGAATTTCACCCATCTCTGTGTTTTGTAGAGTTCGAAATTCTCTGAACTTCTCTTTCCTCTTTGCACTCCTTTCCAGACAAAATATATCTATTATACTGGCATCTACATTTACAGGCAAACATGCTGCACCCTTCTCTGCAGCAAGAGTAATTAGGTGACAAGAGCTGCCTACGATGATTATGTTGCTGATTTCCCGCTTCCAACATCCAGCCACACTATTATTTAATCCTACCATTACTGGAGCATTATCAGCACCAAAAGCTAAGCAGTTTCTTAGTGGAATGCAAAGTCCTGAAAAAATGAAAGCAAAAGATTTGCAATGTTAACCCCAGTAGCACCCCCTTCCTAATTATGCACAGAGAGTAGACAACTGTGAATTTCATTGAGCTCAGGCCTAAATAACGTTACAAAATAAGATATATTTTTGAAGTCGCTCTTATTGTTGCCAGCAGTAGCAACAGGAAATGCATTCACCTGCAAGTGTGACAATTTTCTCCCTTTCTTCCATGTACACTTCTGTAACGATAACCACTGTTTTCGTTCCAGCACACCCATATCAGTTAGCAATTTCAAAATCAGGAAACATTTTGCGAAACAAAGCCCCTGCATGGTCAGCACAATTTACAGGCAGGTTTTGTTCTACGATAAATGACATAAATCAAGCCTCTGGATTCGTCATAGGATTTATGTCTCCATTTTTACATGAAAAGTTCAGTTTCTAGTTTCTTTCTACACACTGGACACTTGCCTTATGTTTCTTCGTTTGCACATTTGAGTATGTAGAACTTCCTGCCATGCGCAACTGAAAAAACATCACACCTACATACAGTACAAAATGCGAATATTGGTCCCTTACTGGACTCACTCACACACGGAAACTCTTCCCTACAAGCACCTGTAAGCACTGCACCATATTTCTTTTGACATTTTGGTAAAAATAAGACATACAACCAAGAAGCACTACTATGTGGCGTAACACGAGCACTGATGCAGGTCCTGCCCCGGGTAGACTTCTATGTTGTCACACTTCTTAGGTTAAGTTATTCGCTTGCGACTTCTACTTCATATTATTAAGCTACTTGACTGTATTATAGACCAAAAACGGGCACATGGCTGGCCACTCTCCCCGTACTGCCCTCCAGTTGTGGTTGTTAGAACTACTATAGACCAGTCATACTCAGCCACATATCGACAGAACGAGGAAACAGACGGGAGTTTAAAATAATACAAAAATTATTGAAACTACTCAAATTCAGGGGATCAGTCCCGGCGATCAGGAGGAACGATGAAAAATCGGGAGTGTCCTGCTTAAATAGGGAACGTCGGCACGCCTGCAGTATAGAAAAAGTGGACAACACTTAAGTTATCTAGATGAGACACTGGATAATGCTCGCCACAAAAATGGTCATCTCCCACCACCTGCTGCTTATTAGTCGGAATCTTTTATGCCCTTTGTGTTAAACAAGATTGTGATGGCAGGGTCTCCGAGATGATAATTTGGGGTAAATTGCCAAATTCAAACCTCAGGGAAACCTGTACCCACCATCAAGCTCATCCTCAGATGGCATGTAAAAGGGAGCTGTAGAGATAGCTAGGGTTTGTTCAAATACCCTCCGATGCCAGGGCAAGCTGGTAATACACATAGCAACACGTGGATCAAATGATACAATTCTAGTGGAGCATGTAATACACAAAGCAACACATAGATTAAAAGATACAATGAATATTATTGAATTATGCCCTAAGCAATAAGTGAAGGTCTCGGTGAAGAAAGCACTACCAGTTGAAGGAAAGCATAGCCAAAGAAGCAAGTAGACAAGATGAAGAAATTTTGAATTCAAGAGGACAAATTGGGGCAAATACTTGTTTATAGGAAGAGGAATTAGGGACTAGAATAATTTACAAAAGGGGATCTTTGATAAATTTTCAAATTCTGATACAACTGATTAAACAAACCATTAAGAACTGCCACTTTAAACACTCATACAGTAATAGCGCAAGTTGAAGAACAGACGGAAATTCTGAAATAATGTGTGGGTATCACCTGTCGCCACTAAACACGGTGGAAAGGTCTACCAAAATACCAACGCCAGGGGAGTTACTGCGATCTTTAGCATCAGCCCCCACAGTGAAGTTACAAAAATCCAGAGAGATTCTAACTACTAGATGGCGGTGGTCAGACAACTCAACCCAACAGCTACACACAATTTCCACTGATGCTCCACAGATAGGGTGTGACGAACTGACAAAGGATGAATTTTGGGCACAGCTTCAAGGCACCATTGCAAACTGTTCTTGAAGACCACTTTTACTATGAGGAAATCTAACTGGGTAAGCTGACAGCAAGCGAGATGGATATTTCTGTCATTGACTGAGAACCAGGAAGGTTGAATTCTTGGTTTTGTGTTACATATGGTAATATGTAACTTTTTTTTTTTCATGAAACCAGCCACTACCTTCCATCACATACACATGCAGTGGCAATTACCAGACTGATTTCATAACCACAAAGCAAGATTTCTCTTTCGTTTCTGACACCAATCATACCTTCGGAATGTCATGTGTTGTGGCATAAACTACTCCTTGCTGATAGGAAGGTCAGATATTCTAGCAGGAAACCTGGCATGACAGTACCAATAAAAATCAAACAAACACAGGATCAGGAACAGATTGTGTTAACATGATCTCTCTTCAATTAAATACCTGAAATTGTCTCCACCTGGTCATCTGTTCTTAGCTACTACAACCAATAATCTCACAGAACAGCCTGGATGTGCATAGATCAGGAATGCACTATGAAAGCATCTTGTAAGCAATGAAAGGTGGTTCAATCACCAGAAAGCCTTAACTAAAAGTTTACTAAGAAAGCAGTGAAGAGCTGTTGTCAAGACCAAAGAAGGCCACTGTAAGAATTTCAACTATCAGTGGGGCACACATGAAGGACAAGAGATTATATTCTGACTGCTGTGAACAGGTTCAAAGGTTACAACAAATATCCATTATTATGTATATGAGAAAATCTAGGTCAAAGGTTATGTAATAAGAGGAACTTGTGATTATAGCAAAACTATTTCAACAAAATATCTAACAGTGAATTTCCTCAATCATAAATCCTGCATGGACAAGAAATTCTTCGGCAAGTCCCACACATCACTTCAGCAGAAGGAATGAGTATCATGGATAGCATTAAGAGTGGAAAAGGTGCAGTGCCTGATGACCTACTAGCAGCTTGTGTCACTACTGACCAATTCTAGGTCATATCCTGAAAATCTTGAGAAAATCCGTGACCAACGTATTTGCAGCATCATCTATCTAATTAAATATCAATGTGGATTTGATAATTTCTTGCTTGTTGTTTAAACGGGCCTAACATATAGGTAATGGGCCCTTAATGATATGAAATGAGACTAAATGTAATGACAATTTAAAAGTCCAAAACTCATCCACTGACCAATCAGTGGATTTGACCTGTAATGCTCCTTTTAGCCGCCTCTTACGACAGGCAGGGGATACCAAGGGTGTATTCTTCACAGTTGTCCCCAGCCACAGGGGGCATGTGATTTCGGTACAACACTTGGATAGACTAGAGTCAAAATGCGAAAATACAAGTTTCAATATATGCACCACCATTGAAAGTTGCAGATGCCTGTCCATTTCCTGGATTTTAATTTAGTCTTCATCAGCAAGCAATTTCACGACCTTATCAGCATCCATAACTGGGCTACCACAAGACAAATATACATCACACTGATCAACTTCACACTATTTTTGTTAAACTCTACGTAGGCAATCAAGTGACAAATATTCACTACCCTCCACTGTATTACTCATCAGGATTTCTTAACTTCTGAATGAAATGCGAAATACGAACACAAACAGGCTTACTGAGTTATTCAGTAATATTACAAAAAACCAGTAAACAAAACTGATCTTCTCTGAGGGTAATGGCCTCCTCCCCAAAGGTGTAAGTTACCGTGTAAATTTGAGGAATTCAAGATCTTTTCCAGTTTCTGCGCAACTTTCCAGGATCTGCCTCGTGTGGTGAAGGCTCTTATCTGTGTTGGAAATCAATCTTTCACAAGGGACGACAAAGAACATTTTCAGTGCTATGAAATACATGATCCTGTACTTAGCAGATAAGCAAAAATGTGACTGAATAAGAGGTATTTTTGTATAGATCGGGACTTTGAATTTACAACATACTAAGCAACAAGTCTTAATGAGGTCACTGTACATGTTTATCCAAAATCAATATCTTGTCAAATAACTTAGAACCTATTCAAATTGAGAATTGTGGCATGCAAGCAATATCCCATACACTGAAGAAAAGGAAAGATAAAGTCCTCCAATATGAGGAAATTGCAAGTACAAATTTCACTTGTCTTTCCTATCTGACGTCCCGTGGACAACTTTCATTCTCTACCAACCCTATCCATATATATTTGCTCAGATTTGTGTACCCCATTTTCTCCTCTCGCATTGCCCCTCGACTTTCTTCTCCAAATATACCTTTCGTTCTTCGAAAAGGTAAGAGGGTAGTTTGTGTCTTGATGTTCCTAACATCACAGCAACCACTAACTTGCCATAACAGGTATAAGAAGGGCTGAGAGGAGCACATTCACATTATCAAGAACACACTAATACAATAAGGCCCAATATCACCGGTTAAAGGCCAAGGTCTTGGATTAACTAGATGATATGGGTGATTTGAATGTGTTACCATAATTTACTTGTCTAGAATAAAGGGTGGCACTTCTCTAGAATAAAGGGTGGCTAAGATAGCAAGACATATGATTCAATAATTGCTACAGCTGATTCTAATGTTATTAGAAGTATTTGGGGAATGAATAAATATATCAAGCTTTTAATCGACATGAGACTTTTTTGCAGACCAAAGAGTTTCAGATTGTAATGCCAAAATATACCAGAATTACTTCGAACACCGACTTAAGCAACTATCAGCTGTTTCTACTTCAGCAAATTATGAAGATAATTTTAACAACATTAAAGGTCAAGTCTAACCACCAAAACCTTGGCCACCCTCCGATTTTCTTACAAATAAAACACTAATGAAATTTCAGGAAGACAACATAATCCTGAACACAATTTTCCATGGATGTTTCTGACAAACACAATCATTTCTGAGAGAACATTTTGCTGCAATGAGAAGATTAAAATTGCAAGAAAATTACATAACTGACAATGCTGTATTAGATGTACTAAAGAATACTAGTAATGAACATTTTGTAGTAATGCCCAAAGAAATGAAAACGTGTACATGTTGTGAACCGACAGTCATTCCGCAAAAAACAATGAAGCAGCTAAAATCTATACTACAAGATTTTAAAAATCTATAGCTCGATCAACACTTAAATTTTATATTAAAAATCGCATTAAATGTCAAGCAAACTAAACCATCAAGCAAGAACTGCTGCAAACCAGATCCACGGGCCATAGATGATTTAAGTAGTGGACATCAATAACACAGGCATAACACCTCAAAAACAGGCCGCACAACTGTCTGTACATAGCTGCCAACTTTACAAAGCCAAAAATCAGGAGATTTAGACATGAAAATCAGGAAAAATCGGGAGGAATCAGGAGATACAATTGCTCAAAACTGCTTATTCTACATATCTTGCGCAATACAGCTATGGTACCGTATATTATAACACTTATTGTCTCAAAACACGACTGTTGTTATATGAGGCTCACAGGAAGTATGTGAGCGAGATAATCGGTCACTGATAAGCCTACCGAAAATAGTATGTACTCATGCTCCAGACGTGTGAATCAGTCATGCGCTTAGACGCCATTACTTAGAAAATGCATAGATTTATATACTGCATCTCGCGCCTGCACGATTATGAGAAGCGCAATATTATTTTTATCAAGTAATAA